>NC_090007.1:1200000-1800000 GCF_036417845.1 Apteryx mantelli
AGGCTTGAAGAGGTCCAAGACGTTCTGGCTCGTGAAGGAAATCACGCCGGCCACGGCCGCCTTCTTCCCGCACACCAAGGGGCCCCCGGAGTCGCCCTGGACGGAGGCAGGTTCGTCCCCCTGCCGAGCCCTCGGCAGGCGGGTTTGGAGCCCCGGGGGAGCCCCCGCGGAATGGCCTCACCTTGGCGGGCGCCAAGCCTTTCCGGCAACCCTGGAAGCAGATCATGGTGGGGCCGATCTCGCCGTCCCAGAAGCGGCTGTTGTTGCACATCCGCACGTCCATCACCTTGACCTCGAGCTGCTGCAGCCGGTCCGAGAGCTGGCCGGTCCGGTTGATGCCCCAGCCCGCCACGCTGCACATCTCCCCGGCCGCCGGCTCCCGCTTCAGCAGCCTGATGAGCCGCCGCCTCTTGTCCAGCGGCACCTTCCTCTCCAGCTGCGGGCAGCGGCCGGGGCGGCGTTAGACCCCCCCCGGCAGCGACCCCGGGGTGCCGGCAGCTCAGGGCCCGGCAGTGTGCTCCCGCGCACCTGGCAGCGGCGAGGAAGAGCATGCGGAGACGGCGAGGCACCCGTGGGGCCGGGGGGATGTCACCGAGCTGCGCGGGCGCTCGGAGGTGAGAAAAGGAAATGTCACCCACCCCACGGCCCCCGGCTGCGAGCGCCGTGCAAAGCCGCTCGGCTCCAGGCGGCCACGGGCCCCCTCCCCAGCAGTGTTTCCTGGCGCGCCGGCACTGCCGAACGTGCCGCTGCGGCGCCCGCGGGGCTTTTCCTCGCTGCTCTTTGCCCCCAGACTCCCGTCCTCACCGCAGCCAGCCCCACTGCAAGGCTCTTTCTTGCAAAAAAAAGAGCATCTTCCCTAGCAGGGAAAGCGAGGCAGGAGCGAGAGGCAGCGGAGAGCTGAGACGCGGTTTCAGCTGCAGCACCCTGGACCCCGCAGCTGGTGCCGGCCCCTACCTGAAGCAGGAGAATGTCATTTTCCATCGTCTCGCGGCTGTAGCCGGGGTGGGGACAGACCTTGCGGATGCCGAAGGTCTGCGCAGGGACCCCGTACTCCGAGAGGCTGTGGAGCCCCACCACCACCTTCCCTTTGGGCACATCCCTGTGCCGCACCAGGAACTGGCATTAGCCGGACCGTGGGGCCACCCCGGCTCGTTTCCCCACCGCCTGCCCGGCCCCCCCGGCCCCCCGGCATGGGCAGGACGTGGCCCGTCCCCTACTCACTGCTGGGAGATGCAGTGGGCGGCCGTCAGCACCCACCGCTTGTGCACCAGGGCTCCCCCGCAGGTGTGATGGCCCTTGCGCCAGATGGACACCATGTAGGGCCTGGAGTGAGGTTTGGCCTCCTGCCCCCCGATGATCGAGGGCTGGAACCAGCCCCGGGCTGCTGGGGAAAGAAGTGCCCGTCCAGGTGCTGCCGTGGCTCCGGGAAACGGCGCCGTCTCCCGAGCCCGGAGGCGAGGGAAGGGCCCGAGGGAGGGCGACCCAGCCGGCAGCCCCCCAGCGCATTAAGCAACCAAATCCCTGCGCGTCCGCAAGCCTGCCGCCAAATCCCCAAGAGCACCAACCTCGAGACCCTCCCTGCCGGCTGCCCCCGCTCACCTGGCCCGGCCCAAGAGGGGATCAGCAGCGCGAGGAGCAGCACCAGGCTCCCCTTCGCCTCCATGCCGCTTCCACCCCTCGCAAGCACCCGGCCGCGCTGCGCAGCTCGGCGCATGTCCCGCTCCGCGCAGGTGGCACATGATGCGCTCGGAGCCCAAACCACGTGTGAAAGCAGAGGGCGGTTGCAGGGGGCAGACACACGCCATGCAGGAAGGAGGGAAGAGGTGCTTGCGAGTGCAGCAGATATCTGCGAGTGTGATAAAACCACTTGCAAAACGGCCCAAATCTGCCTGCAGCAACAGGTAGCTCAGACCTGCCCTCGGCCCTTAGTGCCGTCTCACAGCCCTAGCCCACCCGAAAAACAACATAGCCCAGGTGACCTCCGAGCATGAGCTGGTGGGCAGAGACCGGGCTGCGATCCCTTATGCTCAGCTCAGCAGCCGAAGCAAGGCTGTGGGGATGGGGCAGATGAGCTCAGGGGCTGACGGAGCCGGTTAGTAGCTCTCCCCAGCACCTTGGAGCTGGCAGGAACAGGCGCATCCTCCATTCTCTGCGAAGGGTTTTTGTAAGAACTTCTTAAAGACAGAGATTTGTGACAGTCGCAGCCCCAGGCCTTGACATGCCGCAGGGAGAGCACACTGGAGTGACACATTCCCACCACCACCACCACCTTTATTAGCAGACAACACAACCACACTCCCGCCACTGCTGCCGTCGTTGTGCGGACGGCCAAGCAAACCTCAGACACGGAACGGGCCACAAAACCCCACACCGAGCTCCAGCCCCCAGCTCCTCGTCGGCAGGGAAGCGGCCCGTCGTTCCCCCCACCCCACACGGTGCTCTCAGCTCTTCGCTTGGGCTGCTCTGGAGGAACACGCACACCGTGCCTTGCTTGCCCGTGACTGAGATTTTCTCAGGCTATCCACAAGCCTCTTGTAGAAGAAGGTGTTTTCATATTCCAGTCCGGTAAGGTGCTGTAGAAACAAGGGCACTTCGTTCTTCTTTATGTCCACATAAACAGGGATGATCTTGGTCCCATCGTCGTGAATGCTGTGCTGCAGGTTCCACTCGGAGACACGCTGGCACCAAGGGTCACCCAGGGACCTGGTGGACAGGATGATGATGGCAACTCGGCTGGCCTGAATGACCTGGGTGGCTGTCAGGATGACGGACGTCCCTGCCACTTGGTCCTGATGCTCTGCGTAGCCCCGAAACCCCTCTTTCGTCAACACCTTTGAGATGTCTGAGGCGATGCGGTCGTCCTCAGGGCAGTACCAGATGGAGAAGTCATAGGTGAACCGGTGGCGCGAGGGCGCGGACATGCCACTTCCCAGGGGGCAACGGCACCGAGGCCACAGAAACGACAAAGCAAACGCAAGCTCCGAGCGCCGCCTCCTGCTCCGGCAGCCGGGCTGGGCCAGGCTTCCTGCTAGGAGCCTGCTACCGCGTCCTCATGACGGATCCAAGGGCCAGCTCCCAGGATCCCTGCCCGGCATGAGCAGCGAGATCACTGCCACTCCCTGGGGAGAGGTCAGGCTGCGAACATGGCACAGCCCTCAGCTTCAGGAACAGCCCCGGGGCCCCTCGCAGACCCGATGAGGGAAGGGACACCAGCAAAGGCGCGTTCACGTGGCCTGCCGGGGCCTGCGGGGTCGCAGGGAAGCGGCAGCAGTGTCAGTTCTAGGAAATCGAACACAAACAAACAGAGCTGCCTCTGTAGTAGCTTTCAGTGACTAGGAATACGCGAACACAGTCACAAGGGACGTCCTCAGGGCGCCTATCGCAGGCCGGCACCCACCAAAATCCTCTGGGATCTGGACAGAGGAGTCCTGAGTGCCGGGGACCCGCTTTAGCTTTTCAAATCAAGTACGAGCCCGGCTGGGTGAGCTCTGCCTGTGCTCCCCAGCCGCTCAAGGGAGGCGAGGGGTCTCAGAAAGCTTTTTGCCTCATTTCCAAGATATCCTGCTCCAGAGTCGCTCCCGCCTGTCTCAGCTCCTCGCATTTCTCCTTCAGCAGGAGGCAGGACTCCTGCAGCCGCTGGTTCATCTCCACGTAGGAACGGCTCTGCCGATACAGGCGCTCCCTTTCGTCGGTGGCATCCTCGTGCTTCTCAGGGACGGGGAAATCTGGCAGGGTGGGAGAGGCGGCTCAGCGGCCGCCGGCAGAGCGCCCCGTCCCTCTCGCCCCCACCGCGGCCGCCCCCCGTCGCGCCCCACGGCCGCGGGGCAGGCAGGTTTCTGCCGAGCCTGGGAGGCTCATGGCAGGACCGCGCGGGCTCACCTGGCAAGGGGATGCCGTCATTCCCGCCGCCTTGGCGCGGCTCCGCAGCGAGCACGAAGACGGGGTCGGATGGGCGGGTGCCCCTCACGTCCGCCAGGATCTGCTCCACGGTGGGCGGCTCAGGCCGGGTGGGCAGCACCCTCTTGGCCTTGGAGCTCATCACGGGACGGGCTCATGCACGGAGCCTGGCGCGGAGGGCGCGGGGCTGAGGGGGCCGCGCCGCTGCCGCTCCCCCCGGACAGCTGGACCCCCCTCACTGCCCTGGGACGGACAGACAGACCCCCCCCCTTGCTGTGCCCCCAGACAAACCACCCTCACTGCCCTGGGACAGACAGACAGACCCCCCCTTGCTGTGCCCCCAGACAGACAAACCGCCCTCACTGCCCTTAGGACAGACAGCCCCCCTCCCTCCTACCCCCAGACTGACAGACAGTGCCCCCTACTCCCCCCCAGGACAGACAGACCCTCTTACTATTCCTCCGGACTGGCAGATTCCCCCCCCCAGCCGTCCCAGACAGAGAGACCCCCCCTCATTGCCTCCCTGCCCCTGGGACAGACAGACAGACAGACAGACAGACAGACAGAGAGACCCCCCCTCCCCATGCCCTCAGGACTGACAGACCCCCTCCCTACCCTCTCAAGACAGACAGACACCCCAACTCCTCCAGGCAGACAGACAGACCGACCCCCTCCCCTACCCCTCCAGGCAGGCAGACAGACAGATCTCCCACCACTTCAGGACAGACAGAGGCCCCTGTACCGCCGCCCCGCCCCCCCCGGACAGACGGACGCCACGCACCTCACCCGCCGCCGCTTCGTCCCGGCCACCGTAGCGCCGACGCCACGCCCACATCCTCCCCACCGCCCCACTTCCGCCTCTCCCGCGCCCTCATAGGGCCACGTGACGGTGGCGTCACCGCCCGCCGGGCCCCGCCCCCTCCTAAAGGGCCCGGCGCGGCGGCGCGTTGCCATGGCGACGCCCCCCCTCCCCACAGGCAGCACACGGGAGCGGTGGTTGCTTGGGGGGGGGGGAGGGCCGCGGCCCCGGGTCTTTATTACGTAGCGGGGTCGCCCCCCCCCCACCGGAACCGGAACCGGAACCGGGGCGAGGCGCCGCCTCACTCGTCCCGCGACGGCTCCCGCGACGGCCTCAGCGCTGCTCTGGTGGCTGCGGGGCGAGAGGGAGGGAGGGAGGGAGGCGGCGTCAGCCCGGCCCCAACGGGCCCCCCCCCCCCCGGCACGGAGCCGCCCCCCCCCCTCGCGGCGGCGCTACCCCCCCCCCCCCCGGGCGGCACCGGCTCGGGGTGTGTGTGGGGGGTGGGGGGGGCTCGAAAGAGCAGGCCGAGACACCGGACACTAGAGCTACAGCCGGGGCAGCAGAAGCAGCTCGGGGCTGGGGGGCGCTACGGGGGAGCGGGGAGGCCGGAGCGCTACCGGGGGGGGGGCAGGCGGCCGAGCGGCCCCTTCTGCCGCCGCCTGGCCGGGGGACCTGCGGCTCTTACATACAGACAAGCCGAGCTGCGGCTGAGGGGCCACCTGGGCCGCCAGGCGGGCTCTGCTGCTGGCCAGAGTCTGCAGGACTGGACGGGGAGGCGCGGAAAGAAGAGAGAGAGATTAAGAGAGGGGCAGAGGGAGCCTCCGGCCCGCACGGCCGCGGACGGCACGGCACGGTGCGGCGGGCAGCCCGGAGCACGGCCCGCAGGGCACTGGGGAGCTGGTCCTCTTGCTGGTACTTAACGTTAGAGCAGCCCACGTCCCACCGGGGTCCCGCTCAGCCCTCACGTCCCAAAGCACAAGAGGTCGCTTAGGGCAACTGCCATGCTCTGCCCAGCCCCGGACATGGAGCGGGACAGCGAGAGCCGGGAGCAGGGGGCCGTCGTTACCTTCCCGGGTGACGACGGACGCCGCGTCCAGGGCTCTGGTGCTGAGGTTGCTGAGCACGTTGTCCACAGCCTGGTGGTGTTTGAGGAAGCAGGGCCGGATGACCTTCTGGTACAGCACCTGTGACCCGTTCCAGGACACGGGGGCCATGCACCACACCAGGAATAGGCACTGCAAGGAGGAGAGACGCTCCAGAGCTGGAAGACCAAGAGCTACCAGATCATTTCCCGGGGTCGAGAGGGGAAGCAGGGCATGCGGGAGCTGAGCTAGGCAGCCTCCAGATGGAGGGGTGTTACGGGGCAGTGGCTGAGATGCTCCAGCCTCGTCCAGCCCAGCTCTGCTCCTGTCCAAAGGCAGCTTCCCAGGGCTGGAGGTACCAGGGCCACAGCTGACTGCAGTGAGCTCCGCAGGGGACTGTCCTGAGCAGGACAGTGGCCTCCTACTAAGTTACACCCGGCTGCCACCATCATGACCGCCCTGCTAGCGGGTCAGAGCCCACCAAACATTTTCCTGTAGGTTCAGCCATCGTGTGAGAGGTCTCCAGCCTCTGCGGGCCGCTCCTGCCTCTGTGGAGCTGTTACCTTCCCAGCGTAGTAGAATGGGAACCAGTAGAGGAAAATGTCCGAGAAGAACTCGGCTATGCTGAAGGTGCCGTACACCACCCAGTACGTGAGCCACGTGGTGTCGTCGTCCTTGTTGGGGCTCTCAATGGCTTTGATGCTGTGGGAAGAAAAGGGGAGAGGTCGCTGCTGCTTCGGTCCCGTTTCTAGGATGAGCACCTCTTCCCCACTCCTCCAAACTTCAGAGCAAACCCGGCTACAAGGCTCCGCTGCCCCAAGCCGAGACCTTGCCAGGCCCCAGGGTTTTCAAGACATTTGTTTTCAGGAGCCCTTGTTTCCTCAAGGGCTTCCTGATCATGACTGCTGTCTGGGGGTGCTCATTTACCAGAGATACCTGGTCCCTCAGCTAAGGCAGGGAACGCTCTTCAGCATGACACTACTCGGCATTTAACATGCTGTTGGCGGCTCAGTGCCAAACCGGGCTGCCCGGCACAGGTGCTGCCGGGAGGCCGGGCCGAGGCACGGGTACTTACGAGACATACGCGGGGTAGAGGAAGCCGATGAGGTTGCAGAGCAGCGCTGCGCCGTAGCCGAATGCCAGGTACAGCCCCAGGAACGCGACAGAGCCTGGGCCGGGGGGAGACAGTGAGAGCCATGCATTTGCCAACACGGAGATTGCTAGGAGAGCCTGCCAGGCAGCAGCTCGCTTGAGCAGGTTTCTCATCCCAGCAGTGGGAATTCACCATGCGGATCCTGGCAGCTGGCTGCTGCAAGCAGCCGACATCTGCTCCCCCTCAGCCTCCAGCCGGAGGTGGCACAAAGCAGCCATGCGGTGCTCCAGCACGGCGTGGGAGCTGGCGAGCGTCTGGAGCAGAGGTACGAGTGCTGGGGACCCGCAGGTGGGGAAGGGGTGTGCGCGGTAACAACCACCCCACGTTTATGTAAAAGGACCCTCCACGCATCAGGCTGCTGAGGTGCTCAACACGCGTCTGGAGCGGCCGCGCCGATACCACGGACAGCCTGGCACAGTCCGTGCCGGGATAAAGGTGCTCCCTCTCCCAAGAGGACACGCACACACACCCTTGGACTCTGCCAAGCACGGTCGGCATCGGAGATGCCCAGGCACAAGGTCCTGAGGAAGGAGGTTCTGGTTCTGCCACCGTTTGTCCCCTCCTTGAGCTGGAAGGGACTTTTCTGTAGCAAACTCGGCACGTTTTTGACACAGAGCAGGCCTGGACCCAAGCCAACGCTGCAAAGCGGCTGAATAGCAGACTAACACGCCTACGGTCCAAAGGTAAGAGCCTCCACGGAGCAATCGCGCTCCTCCGAACAGCTCCCGAGCATCTGGCACTGTCTGCATGCCGCGGAGTTCAGAGCTGCTCAGCACTTTGATAACCCGGCCAACTCTACAAGGGCAAGCCGGGCTATCGGAGCCAAGAGCTCCGATACCAGCCCTGCTCCGAGAGGAGGGGAGCAGCCGGCTGCGCGGGGGAGACGTGCTCAGCTGAGACGGGGCTGAGGACGAGCTCTGCCTTCCCCGCAGCCCTCCTCGGGGGAGCGGCAGGGAGCCCACGCCAGGCTGCCCGGGACCCGCAGTCCCCCGAGCCCTGAGCGCGCACTCAAACCTGCCCGGATTCGGGGCACGCATCTCCTTCCTGCCTTCCGTACACATCCCCTGGACATGCCTGTGCTGAGCAGTCACTGTTCGTTAAGAATTCAGCCCCCTGAGAACGGCAATCCAAACCCGCTTTCCTGTTATTAAATTAAATCATTAAATTAAATGTAAGCCAAGGCTTTGGTTGTTTGGAGCCTCCCCAGCCTCAGACTCGCGGGAGGCAAGATCAGAGGAGCTTGGAGAGCCGGGAGAATCTGCGGGAGCCTCAGTGGTTGGGATGGTGGGAGCCAGAAAAAGCAGCCCCTGCTGCCAAAACCACTGCTGCAGCAAAGAGCCCTTGCTCGCATGCTGGGCCCCTCTCCTGGTGCACAGCGCGGCGAGGCGCTGACGCTAACATGTCCCCTCCGGCCCAGCTGCACCCCGGCTGCACAGACACCTGTCCAGGGCAGCCAAAAGCCGACCCCGAAGGGACAGAGGGCAGGAAAGCAGCCCTGGACCACGCAGAGCTAAAGGAAGGACGTTCGCTGTCACGTCCCGGCAGCGTCGCCGCTATCGCACACCCTGTTCACGACACCTCTCCATGTGCAAGAGCCTCTTATTCTGCAGCTCGCGGGAAAGCCAAGGCTTAACCCCACCTGTGATGGGAATTAGAGGAAAGCCTTTGCTCAGGTATGAAGGACAGATTATCCCAGATCTGCTCACAGCAGCATTTCTTCTCCTTTCCCTGGCTCCCGCTGCCAGGCACCCCTGGGCTCAGGGCACCAAGGTGGCCTTGGGTCCTTCCAAAGAGATAGGCAGGAGCAACACCATTTTCCTGCAGTTCACACAGAGCGATCACAAACCTCCCTCAAAGGAAAACTAACAGGCAGGTTCAGACAGCTCTGACTGTCATTCTCTGAGGAGAACTAGAATGGATTTTACGGGCTGCCTAAGTTTATAGCCCCTGGAGAAATTTATATAAAAAAGAGACTTAGTGTATAAAGAAAAGCCTTGTGCTTCAGGAGGGAGGAAGCAGACACATCCTAGTCCTGCTTCCCAGCCCCTTCCCACGCACGAAGCCCTCTGCCAACGCGCCTCCTACCCGACTGCTGCACTCCCCCACGGCTCTGCCAGCGCCGGGGAAGGAGACATTTGGAAGAAATCTAATTGACAAAAATAGCATTTAAAAGAGAGCGAGGTTTTGCCGACACAGCGCGCTGGAAGCGGGATATCGTCCTTGTCCAGCACAACCTTTACCCAGCTCAAGCTGTCGTACAGCTGACCTGGCCGTGCCTGCCCGGAGCAGCGCAGCCTCTGCACCGCAGCGCCTGGGTCGTTATTAGTTCAAAAGACGCAAAACAGACACTGCTGGGTTAAAACACAAATTAGTAACTGCTCCAAGCCCGGGGAAGGAAAGAAATCTGATATTTGTTGTTTAGTGGCAGCCTCTCCTTTCACAGGACCGAGGCGCGAGAACACAGGTATTAGCTCCTCGGTGTAAGCGATGCCTCTGCGCTTTCCCTGCTAACAAAAGCACATCGTACAAATGCGTCTGAGCACAACCAGAGCCCCAGGACTTTCTGCTTGGGAGACACCTGAGCATCAACCTGCTTGGAGAATGCAGCAGCACGTGCCCATTCATGCACGTGTTTCCAAAACGAAGTGGAAAAACGAGCTTTACAGCAGGTAAAGAGCCAGGAAATCACAAGGCGAGGTGAAAGCTAGGGGAAGCACATGCCGAGACACAGGCAAGAGGGAAAGCTGGACCCCATCGTGGGAGGTTTTACGCTAAATCAGAGACCGCAGACGGGCAAGCCATGAAGCGCCCAGACGCTCCACGTGGCCGAGGCCAGGGTCACTGCCGTGCCGAGAACACGGCCCGAAGCAGAGGCGAGAGGGGGCAGGCAGTGCCAGGAGGCAATACCCGGGAGAGATAACGGCTGCTTTCTCATTAATGAGCAAACAGGATCTGGTTAACAAGCGGACCTCTGCCCTCCCTCCGGCGACAGAGGCGAGCGCCGGGGGGGAAGCGCAGCCCGGCCTCCCCGGACGCCTGCAGCGGCTAATTCAATCCGCTGCGTTTTTGCTGTTTGCCCACCTGCAGCCCAGGGACCCTCCTCAGCCAGCGCCGAGTTTCTCGCAGGTTTTAGCCGAGAAACTCTGGCAAACAAACCGTGTTGATTTAAAAAGCACCTCTCGTCTCGGGTCGGGGCTGCAGGCAGGAGCAAAGAGCGGCATTTTGCACCTGCAGGCAGGGAGCGCGTGGAGGAAGCGTTAGATCAAACGGGAGGCGAGGAAAGTCGGCGCAGCCCCGGCCCCGGCCCCCCAGCAGCACCCCCGGCTCCCAGCTGGGGCCCTCCGCAAGCAGCAGAAACCCCACAAACAGGGCGGCCTGCCCGGCGCGCGCGGGACCTCTCGCCCCTGGCTTTAGGGCTGCGCTGGGGAGGAGGGCAGAGCCCAGAGGAGCGGTGAGGGGCACCCCAGGAAAGAGGGGGGCCCTTGGGGACACCTGCAATGGGGGGACGCAGGAACGGACAGGTGGGGCCCATGGGGCAGGAGGATCCCTGCGGAGTAAGAGGGATCTCTGCAGGGCAAGGGGGATCCCAGGAGATTCTCCAAGGGGTGGGGTGGGGATCCGTATGGGGCAGGGGGAGCCCTATGGGGCAGAGGATCGCCAAGGGGACAGGGGATCTCCGTGGGCAGGGTATCCCTGGAGATTCCCCATGGGGTAAGGCCATTCCTCCGGAGCAGGGGGGATCCTCCCTGGGGTCGGGGAATCACCCCCGGAGCGGAGGGATCTCTGCAGCGCAGGGGGAGCCCCACGGGGGATCTCTTTGAGGCAGAGGGATTCCCCCATAGGGCAGGGGATCCTTCAGGGGTCCTTAAGAAGCAGAGGGATCCCTACGGGACAGGGACACCCCCATGGGCAGAAGGATATGCAGGGGCAAGGAGATCTCTATGGGGCAGAGGGGCCCCCGTGGGTCATGGCGATCCCCCGTGGGGCAGGGAAACCCCCACGGGGCAGAAGGATCCCTACAGGGCAGGGAGACCCCCACGGGGCAGAGGGATCTCTATGGGGCAAAGGAATCCCTACAAGGCAGAGGGATCCCTGTGGGGCACAGGTATACCCATGGGGCAGGGGACTCCCCATGGGGCAGCAGGACCCCCACGGGGCAGCAGGCTTTCTATGGGGCGGCAGGATCTCCATGGGGCAGAGGAACCCCCACGAGGTAGGGGGATCCCTATGGAGCAGCAGGATCTCTATGGGGCAGGGGAACCCCGTGGGGCAGGGGTACCCCCGCGGGGCAGCAGGATCTCTATGGGGCAGGGGGACCCCCATGAGGTAGGGGGACCCCTATGGGGCAGGGGGATCTCTATGGGGCAGGGGAACCCCATGGGGCAGTGGGACCCCCATGGGGCAGGGGGACCCCTATGGGGCAGGGGGATCTCTATAAGGCAGCAGGACCCCTATGGGGCAGGGGAACCCCGTGGGGCAGTGGGACCCCCATGGGGCAGGGGGACCCCCACGGGGGAGCAGGACCCCCACGGGGCAGCGGGACCCCCGTGGGGCAGGGGGACCCCCGTGGGGCAGGGGGATCTCTATGAGGCAGCAGGACCCCCACGGGGCAGGGGGACCCCCGCGGGGCCGGGCGCACCTGTGGCCAGGTAGAGCCTCTGGACGCCGGTGCGGGCCTCGAGGCGGCCCAGCAGGTCGGCGAGCGGCCCGGGACGCTCCAGGACGCGCTGCAGGCGCTGCGGCACCGTGCCCATGGCTGCGGGCTGAGCTGAGCCGAGCTGAGCTGCCCTGAGCTGCCTTCCCTTCCCGTCCCGTCCCGTCCCGTCCCGTCCCGTCCCGTCCCGTCCGGCCGCCGCGGGGCCGATGCGGGCGGGGCTCCTCCCCGCGCTCCGCCGCCGTCGCTATGGCAACGCCGCGCGGGTGGGGGGGGAGGGGGGAGCGGGGGGGGGTGTCATGGCGGCGGCGCTGCCGCTGCTGGCTCTGCTGCCGCTGTCGCTGCCGCCCGCGGCGCCCCGCGGCCCCGCCGAGCCCCGCGTCTTCCTCAGCAGCTGGGCGGTGCGGGCGCCGGCGGGGCCGCGGGGCGCCGCGCTCCTGGCCCGCCGCCACGGGCTCCTCTGCCTCGGCCGGGTGAGGCGCGGCGCCCGGGACCGGCCTGGGGCCTGTCTGCCCCCCCCATCTGGGTCCTGTCCCACCGCTGGGGCCTGTCCCCCCCATTTGGGGCCTGTCCCCCTATTTGGGGCTCGGCCCCCCATCTGGGGCTCGTCCCTGTTTGGGGCTCGTCCCCCTATCTGGGACCTGTCCCACCGCTGGGGCCTGTCCCCCCCATTTGGGGCCTGTCCCCCTATTTGGGGCCTGTCCCACCGCTGGGGCCTGTCCCCCCCATTTGGGGCCTGTCCCCCTATTTGGGGCTTGGCCCCCCACCTGGGGCTCGTCCCTGTTTGGGGCTCGTCCACCTATCTGGGACCTGTCCCACTGCTGGGGCCTGTCCCCCCCATTTGGGGCCTGTCCCCCTATTTGGGGCTCGGCCCCCCATCTGGGGCTCATCCCTGTTTGGGGCTCGCCCCCCCCATTTGGGGCCTGTCCCCCTATTTGGGGCTCGGCCCCCCATCTGGGGCTTGTCCCTGTTTGGGGCTCGTCCACCTATCTGGGACCTGTCCCACCTCTGGGGCCTGTCCCCCCCATTTGGGGCCTGTCCCCCTATTTGGGGCTCGGCCCCCCATCTGGGGCTCGTCCCTGTTTGGGGCTCGTCCACCTATCTGGGACCTGTCCCACCTCTGGGGCCTGTCCCCCCCATTTGGGGCCTGTCCCCCTATTTGGGGCTCGGCCCCCCATCTGGGGCTCGTCCCTGTTTGGGGCTCGCCCCCCCCACTTGGGGCCTGTCCCCCTATTTGGGGCTCGGCCCCCCATCTGGGGCTCGTCCCTGTTTGGGGCTTGCCCCCCTATCTGGGACCTGTCCCACCTCTGGGGCTTGTCCCCCCCATCTGGGACCCATCCCACTGCTGGGGCCTGTCCCCCTATTTGGGGCTCGGCCCCCCCCATCTGGGGCTCGTCCCTGTTTGGGGCTCGCCCCCCCCACTTGGGGCCTGTCCCCCTATTTGGGGCTCGGCCCCCCATCTGGGGCTTGTCCCTGTTTGGGGCTCGTCCACCTATCTGGGACCTGTCCCACCTCTGGGGCCTGTCCCCCCCATTTGGGGCCTGTCCCCCTATTTGGGGCTCGGCCCCCCATCTGGGGCTTGTCCCTGTTTGGGGCTCGTCCCCCTATCTGGGACCCGTCCCACCTCTGGGGCCCATTCTGCCATTTGGGGCCTGTCCCCCATCTGGCTCCCTTCTGCCATCCCAGGCCTGGCCCCCCCAAATCCAACTCTCCCAGGCCGGGGCTCCATCTGCGCCCCCCGGGGCTGCGGGGGGATGCTCGGGCCCCCGATCCAGCCCCTCTTTCCTCGTGTCAAAGCTCCCGCCTCGACGCGGGGAGCGGGAGCCCCCTTCTCCCTGCCCCACGGCACCAGGCAGCCGGCCGTCCAAAGCTGCCGCCGGCCCACGGCGAGGAAAGGATCGTGGGGCAGGGAGGAGGCCAGCGCGCGAAGCCGGGGACGGCGTCCGCATCTGCTCGCTGGCGTATTTTTCACTCCCGGTTGGTCTGTCTTCTCCCCACCTCTCTCCCGCATGCATCTGCACCGGGGAAGCTTTTAGCAGGAGGCTGGTTTTATTTTAAAGGAGGGCATGCAATTATTCCGTCTAACAGCGTGAGCTAGTGGTTTTCAACTCTCTCCAGCACGCTGAAGCAGATGCAAATGAAAATTAAGGAGGAAATCAGTGCAATAGGGCTGCATGGACCTAGGGCCTAATGGCCTTCGGTATCTGCATTAAAGCTGCCCCCAGAGGCTGGCTGAGTGAGGAAACAGAAAGCTCGTCTTGAAGAGTGCCTCATCTCCAAACGGTGCTCCCTAGTTGTCCTGCTGTACACGACTCATATATTAAACATCTCCCTTTGATCTCTGCAGCCCGTGTCGAGCCAGCACGCACGCACCTCGTCTAGCTGCTTGTCTAGAAATGACCTCCTGAGCAGCTCTCTGTGTCTGCAGGTGATAGAGGGAGAGCCTTATTACCATTTCAAACACCGAGGCACCGTGCAGAAATCCTTAAGCAGACACTGGGGCTGGAACATGCGCCTGAAGAAAGAGCCGAAGGTAAGAGCAGGTGATTGCAGGGGACCGAGGTTAGCAAGCGTGCCACGGCAGGCAGAGATAAGAGTTCAGGCCTGGAGACGCTGCAGCGGCGTTAACGCGTCCAGGTTCGTTTGCCGCGCTCGGGGGCAGCTGAACGGTTGCTACCTGAGTGGTGTGGTTATCTCTGTGACACTGTGTTGCACGGTCCATCTGGCCACACAGCCAGAGATTAGGAGCATCGAAGGCTCCTTCTCCTCCTGTTAAGGTAAAACAGCCGTGTGCGAAGGTGTGGGATACACCAGCCGTGAATGTTGCAGGCGCGTAGAGGTTGAGCGGAGGCGCTGTGCGATCGAAGCGAGCGTGAGGCATGCCGGGTGGCCCCAGGAGGAGCCCCCGGGTCTGCCCGACACCAACGAGGGACCTGCTTGCTGTTCAGGTTCACTGGTTTGAGCAGCAAACTGTGAAGAAGCGTACGAAGAGAAGTGTCACGGTGGTGCCGACAGATCCCTGGTTCCATAAACAGTGGTACATGGTGAGATTTTTGCTGCTCTCGCTTCCTGTCTCACCCTTCTAATCCCAATGTCCTGAAGCAAATCATCTCCCCTACACGTAAATAGGACTAATACTGACAGTGATGATACAGCAGAGTAGTCTCTGAAGGACGTTCACAGCCTGCTGCTCAGAGCGGCCCTGGCTGATCAGATTTAATCTGTTTTCCAGAACAACGATGTCAGTCCAGATCTGAATGTCCTCACCGCTTGGGGCAAAGGGTACACTGGTTTGGGAGTTGTGCTCTCCATCCTGGATGACGGGATTGAGAAGGATCATCCAGACCTGTCTCCTAACTACGTAACTATAATTACTGCCTCCAGGGCTAAGTAACGAAGGCTCCAGGAAGCTGCATACTGCTGCTTTACAGCATGCTGTCTCCAGGGGAGGGTAGGAGCCAATACCTTTATCTAGCTGGTGGGACTTTGCACTGGGAATTCAACCTCTCCCTGGCTGGATCAAAAGGCTTAGTATTTTCACAATGAATTCTTACATCAAGGAAACATTAGAACTTGTACATGCAATTTGTAAAGCAACGCTCAAGCCCCAAAAATAGTCAGCTGTAATTAGACCAAGCTGCAAAGCAAGTAAACCTTGTAAGCCCTCACGTGCTCAGAAAGCAAAGAGAACAGGTGAATCTTAATCAGTTGCTTATAAAAACACAGTTTCAGTGTTTCTTAGTTCCTCTTTGCTAATTCCATGGCAGGGAGTTAGGTTAGACTCACCCATAGCCCCAGGCGTGTTGTGCTGTTTTCTCATCGAACGTGAACCGAGGTACTATGAACCAGCACCATGACATGCAAAGTTACAGTGATATAATGAAATCCTGTTTAAAACAATTTCAAGTTAATCTGATGCAGTTGCTGGGTGCAGATTGGCCTCCCCTGCGCTGCCTGGGTTGCGAGAGCAGCGCGCTTGCTGGGAGGCAGGGTGATTCAGAGGGCCAGACACAGGGCTAAACGCCAGGAAGTCTGTTTCAAGTTGTTGCAACAACAAACTTCTTAATGCAGTTTTCTCATGCTAGTGCCCCTTTCTGCAATAGGATCCCCTTGCAAGTTACGACTTCAACAGCAATGACCCTGATCCACAGCCCAGATACAACGCCTGGGACGAGAACCGGTGAGTTTTCTTGGCTGGTCGTCCAGACAATCTCTGTTCCCTGTGCTGGGTATTTCTTATCTCTCTGGGCTGAGACAATTCCAGGCCCTTTTTACTCCTCACTGAGGATCGATCATAATCTAACTCTACCCCTCAGGCACGGCACACGTTGTGCAGGAGAAGTGGCAGCTGTAGCCAACAACCGAGTTTGTGGAGCAGGCATTGCATACAACGCAAAAGTTGGAGGTGAGCAATTACTCCTACTCGCTGGCGTGATGTGGGAAGGGAGTCACGAACGAGCTCAGACGCCCTGGAGGAGTGTGTGGCTCCAGGCCCACAGTGAGGCTGTACCTCGTCAGGCTGATACTAATGTCATCTTGATCCAGATGCTGCAAAGACAGCTTTGGCTTCAAGAGCAGCGTGGCCAAATCAGTATTGCAAAGTCCTTGTTGGCAGGGATTTCTGCCACCCTTGTCCCTGTTCTGCAGGCGCTCCGAGGGGAGCTGCAAGAGTCAGGGCTTTCTGAAAAATCAGGCCCTTGAACTGCCTTGTAGCAGCACTTTGAAAGTGAATCTCTGGATCTTGTTTTGTGTGTGTAAAAGCATCGAGAGCTTCCCACAGCAGCTGGGCTGCTCTGGAGGAAGCTGATGGCTTGTAAGACACTAGAGGGTGCTGATTAGTTACAGCAAACCGAGCAGCGGTGCGAGGCTTGGCTGCTGCAAGCCTGGTCCGCAGAGCTCCCCTTGGCACGGCCCGGGGGTTGCTAGGGTCCCTGGAGCCATGGGGATTTAATGCCCCTTCTACAACGAAAGGTTTGGCCAGGCAGCACCAGCGACACGCAGGCTTAGGTTCCCCTGAGGAAGCGCGTGTGGCAAATAGGGTTGAAAGCTGGGATAACTTGCTGGGCTTAACTGCAGAGGGATTAACAAGGAGCCTCGGGTACATGCTCACGGCAGTGGCTGCGCAGACCTGCAGGAGCCTGATCTCCTTGTGGCAGGATTATGCGAAAGGTGCCCACGGCAACCAGGGAATGAAGCCAGGGGCCAGCGCAATCCCACTCTGTCCCTGGGCTCCCATGCAGCACGAGATGCTCATGTCCACCTGGAGCATGCTGCAGGGCATCGCCAGCTGCTGTGGCTGCCCAACTGCTGTTGCGGCCTCTCGAATGCTGCCGCTCTCATATTCCTGGCCCTGCAGGTGTGCGGATGCTGGACGGTCTCATCACTGACATTGTGGAGGCTCAGTCCCTGAGCTTCCATCCCCAGCACATCCACATCTACAGTGCCAGCTGGGGCCCTGAGGATGACGGGAAGACCGTGAATGGGCCGGGAGTGCTGGCCATGGAGGCCTTCTACAAAGGGGTCACAAATGTAAGCACGGCCTTGGCCTTGGGGCCTCCGAGTTTGCTGGCTCTGAACCCAACCTGCTGTGAGCAGGAGCTGGGCTGGCACTAGGTCCTTGCGCTGCAATGGGAGAAGGTCCTCTAGGCTCTCCACAGCACGTTGCTGGGACAGCATGCAGGGGAGGACTCCCTGCTCCCACTCCGTCTGCCAGGGGCGGGGAGGCCTCGGTTCCATCTTCGTCTGGGCCTCCGGCAACGGCGGGCTCCACCACGACAACTGCAACTGCGACGGGTACACCAACAGCATCTACACCCTGTCGGTCGGCAGCACCTCTGCAAGTGGTCAGATACCCTGGTACAGCGAGGCTTGTTCCTCCACCCTCACCACCACCTACAGCAGTGGCACGAGGAGCGAGAAGCAGATTGTGAGTCTCCTCCTGGCTCTTCCCGGGGCAGCGACCCTCTAGCAGACACCAATTCCCAGTACAGAGCAGGCTCATCTGGACCCTTCTTACCTGGGCAGGGAGAGGGGGGGCTTTATTAAAATATCTGTATTAGGCCTTGAAGGCTTGGAGGGACCAGGAAAACAGAACCCAAGGGAGCTTTTTTTGAAGGGATCCATTCCAGCCAGTCCTGCCCTCTGCTTCATCAGCAAGCAACTGCGCCAAGAACCCCCCTCTCCTTCCCCAGGTGACCACCGACTTGCACCACCGCTGCACCGACAAGCACTCGGGCACCTCTGCCTCTGCCCCGTTGGCTGCTGGAATGATTGCCCTCGCTCTGGAGGCCAAGTAGGTCCCAGCGAGGCAACGGTCCCGTCCCTCAGCCCAGGGCACGTGTGGTGCCTCACCGGGACCCTGCAGTGCCAAGGAAGGGGGGGCTTCGCCCTGTTAGCGGTGGGGCTTGGGGATGCGGAGCTGAGGTCTCCCTGTGCTCTCATGGGGCAGCCTCTTCTCCTGTGGGAGAGGGGCCAGAGACAGGAAGAGAATTGTCCTCTGAAGGTGTCCGTTTCTCCCATTTTGGCAATCAGGGAAGTTGTGTGTGTGGGACGGGGGAACTAGCTTGGACCCAGACAACTCACTTTCCAATATCAAAAGTTAGAAGAGCCAAATTTCAGCCTCAAAAGATAACCCAAAATAGATACCCCTGTCCCAAAGTCCTCCTTGCTTCCAGCCCAGCACTGACCTGGCGTGACATGCAGCATCTTGTGGTCAGGGCCTCCAAGCCTGCCCACCTGCAGGCAGAAGACTGGGCTGTGAACGGGGTCGGACGCAAGGGTGAGTGGATGGCTCAGCCGTTGCCGGGCCTGCACGCTTCTGCTTCCCTTCTGCTGTTTCTGGAAGAACACGTTGCCCCTTGAACTATTTGCCAGCGTTTCTGGGGCAGGAGCCCTCTGGTACTCTCCTGTCACAGGTCTGTGTAGGGGCTCATGTGCCTTCTCTTGGGTGGCATTTACCTTTCAGTGAGCCACCACTACGGCTACGGGCTCCTGGATGCTGGCCTGCTGGTGGAGCTGGCGAGGAAGTGGACAGGAACTCGGCCTCAGCGGAAGTGTTCGGTCAAGGCACTTCACACCCCCCGGTAAGGAAAGACCCCCCCCCCCCCCCCCCCAGGATCCGACTTCACATGAGTTAGTGCAGGCACTTTCTTATAGCAAAATCATGCTGTGCCCAGTGCAGGAACTGGGTCTTGCTTCTCGGGAAAGTGCTGCATGGCTTCTGCTGTAACCACAGGGCCATGGTTAGAGGTTGTGGAGGGCAGGATGTCCATGGAGGGGGAAAGAGAAGCTCTTACCTCTGCCTTGTACCTTGTAGGAACATAGGCTCCAAGCTCACCATCTCTGTGAACGTCTCCTTCTGCTCAGGGAGGACCAAGGGCATCCGCTCGCTGGAGCATGTCCAGGTCCAGCTCTCTCTGAGCTACAGCAGGAGAGGGGACCTGGTGATCGCTCTGACCAGCCCAATGGGGACCACATCCACACTGGTGGCTGTGCGGTAAGGGGGCTCCGTGGGTGTTCAGCAAGTTCATGGGGAAGCACATTGCGATGGAAACGTGGTGCGGAGATTTACCTGCTGCCCTGGGACAGAGGGGGTCTTCTCTGACAGCTTCTCCCAGGGCCAGAAGACCCAACCCCACAGTGAAATGTCTCCTTCTGGCCCCCATGGGAATGGGCTCACAGTGCCCAAAGCCAAGACTCCTCTATAATCCATGCTATGTCTTGGCAATGCCCCATTATACCAAGAACTGGGAGACTAGGACCTCCTCAGACTGCATCCCTCCCCTCCCGCCTTGTGCTCGTGCCTCTCTTCTCCTCCAGCCCCTATGACACCAGCAGGGAGGGCTACAAGAACTGGACCTTCATGTCCACACACTTCTGGGATGAGGACGCCCATGGGACCTGGACACTCCTCCTAGAGAACAAGGGCGATGCCTATAACACAGGTGAGCATCCAGGGCAGCGAACCCCATTCACTGGGCTCACCCAGTGCCCAGTCATTCTTTCCTCTTCCTTCCCCCTCTCTTGATTAGCAACTTGTTGGTCTTGTTCTTTTCCTGCTTCCCGCTGGGCACAGGGTCTGGCTCAATCCCTCTTTTTCTGCAAGGTTTTGGAATGGGCAGGGTCACATTTGCTTGTGTTTTGAGGGTCTTCCTGGACAGCATGTGGCCGGGAAGGGGGCATTGCTTGCTCTCTTCCGCGTGGCCCCAGAGCTCCTGGCAGCAGACCAGGAGCCCCATCTCCTGCCCCGCAGGCATCCTGACCAGCTTCATCCTGCACCTCCACGGCACAGACGAGGACATGACGGGCCGGCGCTTGGTGGCCTCTGCTGTGAGCGAGTGCATTAAACGGGACGCGCAGGGAGCGTGCGAGGGTGAGCGCTCCCCTTTCCAGACACCGACTCTCCTGGGCTGCCTGATGCAGGCAGAGCCACTGTGCCACCCAGGAGGCTTCCCCAAGGGGCGTCCCTGTGCTGTGCGCAGGACACTGAGTCTTTGGGCAGGAGGGGACAGTGCTGTCACAGGCACCTGGGGCTGACAGCAGGCTCCCAGCCGCCTCTCAGCCCCAGCTCACGCCACCCACCCCTCCGCAGAGTGCGGCGACTCGTTCTACGCCTACCAGCGCTTGTGCCTGTCCTACTGCCCTCCACGCTACTACAGCCTCACCCGAAGATCTGCCTCCCCGCACGCAGCCGGCGTCTGTGCCGAATGCCACCCCTCCTGCTACACGTGCCAGGGTGCTTCGGCCAACAACTGCACCGCCTGTCCCCCCGCCTGCACCTTCGACGAGCTCTCCCGCTCCTGCTCGCCTCCGCGGGGCTTGCCCAGCCAGGACGCGCTGCAACGGGCGCATCTCCCCGTCCTCATCCTGCTGAGCCTGATCTGCGGGAGCCTGATCCTCTTAGCCATCCTCTATGTCACATACCGCCTGGCCTTCCGTGCCGGCTGCCTCCGTCGGTGGCAGATGGTGCCTGCTGGCCTTGGACCGGGATGACAGAGTTACAGCAGCCCCCAGCTGACGGACACGCACACTCCAGAAGCCTGCACGGACACACTTGGCTGGATCCCCAGCCTGGGACGGAGCTGGCCTTCCCAGGCCTCCGAAATAAACTGTTGTTGCCATTCTGGGCTGCCCTCTCTCACTGGGGAGACAAGGGCGACTTCCCTCGCCTGCAGCTCCTGTGCTGATCCCACCCCGTTTCCAGCTCCCCGTGTCAGCAGGGACACGGGGACGGTGGCTTACCTCCCTGCCTGGCTTGTCCCCTGCGTCACCCCCGAGACTTGAGCGTGCCGGAGGCTGCACACTGCTGCAAGTGAGCTATTTCCAGAAGGGCTCAGCTGCACGTCCGAGAGCGGAGCAGGAGCCCTGCGCCCTTTCCCAGGCGCGGAGGGACAGGGGTAGGAGGAGATGTGATTTCCCTCCAAACAGCTGCACCCAAGTAAACACATCCAGCTCCGAGCATTAGCTCAGCCATGAGCTCACGCAGCTTTTGGCAGGGCAGAGGGAGCAGGACTCCGAGCTGCTGCTCAGGAAGCCCAGTGTGGTCCCGGGCTCCTGATTAACAGCAGGCTTTAGTGCCTGCGAAACGGGGGCTGCTGCACCCCGCAGCCGCTCTGCCCTCACCCCAGCCGCGGCAGCACAGCGGGGGCGAGCGGAGGCAAACGCCCTCGGCCCTCGCCCTCGGAGGAAGGCTGGCAGAGGCGCAGCGGCGGCTGCGTCCCGGCACGCAGCGCAGCGCCGGGCAGGCCTGGGACAGGCACGGGGAGAGCTGCCAGCTGGGGCCCTCCCAGGGGCACCGCTGCCGCCGCGAGGAGGCTTGGCCTCCGTCTCCAAACCGCGGCACCGAGCCTGCTCGGGGCAGCACCGGCCCAGGGGAAGGAGAGCTGCGGCTTCCC
Source organism: Apteryx mantelli (assembly GCF_036417845.1). Lineage (NCBI taxonomy): Eukaryota > Metazoa > Chordata > Aves > Apterygiformes > Apterygidae > Apteryx > Apteryx mantelli. Next base: position 1,221,479 of record NC_090007.1, read on the forward strand.
AGGCTGGGAGGGATTTGTCCCACCGCCGAACTGTGCCATCCCCAAGCTCAGCATGTTTGCGCAGCTGAGACACGCTCGGAAATTAAAGGAGAGAGCAAGACCTTTGTCCAAGCATATAATCACCCAAACCACCCCCTTGGCGGGACGTTACAGAGCAGAGAGTGCAGGAAGGGCCGGGACGGAGCCGGCAGCTGCCAGTCCAGCACGGCAGCCCTTATCCACAGGGTTTTCCAGGGAAGGCAGCTGAGAGCAAGAAGCTGTTCCTGGTGGGACCCCAGCCCCCTCGGCAGCCCTGCTCATCCCCCTCGAGGGACGTGCTGGGATTTGTGCCACAGCCACGGAGACCAGAACTTTGGAGCCAGATTAAAAAAGCAGTTAATGACTGTCCCAAATTCCCCATCCCTGGATGAAAGAGCTGGATGTGCCGGAGCAAGGTTTCCCCTACGGCAGCACGAGCCCTGCTGGCCCCTCCGAACTAGGCTGGGAGCCGGGTGCTTCCCGCTTGCCGGCCAGAAGGGCTTTCTCCAGGAAACGCTCGCTGCCCTCCCACGCGGGCTGGCTCAGTCCTCGGCCAGCAGCCTGCGGAGCGGGAACCGCCGCCGGATCTCGGTGCGCATGTCGTCCTGCGCGGGGAGAGCGCGAGGGGTAGAGGAGGCCTCTGCCCCGGAGCCGGGCTGCGGCAGGAGCAGCTCCGAGCTCGGCTCCGTGCCGGGGAAGCCCGTTCCCACCCCATCCGCGGGTTCCTCACCGCCTGGCAGAGCTGCCCCAGCAGCGGGATGAGGTGCAGCAGCTCCTCGTCCCGGGGGTCCCCCCACCACCTCGGCACCGGGATCCAGTTGGCAGCCTGGGGAGAGAGGGCGAGCGCTGGCCACGGAGGAGCCGTTGCAGCCACGATGCTCCCAGGGCCGGTGCGGTGGGGTTGAGCCTCCCCCCAAAACACGGAGCATCCCCCAGGGCCGCTCTCAGCTCCCCCCCCCCCCCGACACGAAAGCCAGCGATGCCGGTACCTGGGAGGGAAATCCCTGGATGGCGTGGTCGAGAGCCACCGTCTTGGCCAGGTCCCTGCTCAGGAGGGACAGGTCCTTCCAGTAGCAGCCCCGGGCGCAGAGGCAATCCCGCTGGGAGAGGCAGTGCCTGGGAAGGGAGGCAGAGGCCGTGGGCACCGGTCCCCGCCGCGAGGAGGGCTCCCGGGGTGGGGGGGGGTTCTGCAAGGCCATCACCTGATCAGCTTCCTCTTGGGGTCCAGCACATCCAGGACCTTCTCCGCGTAGTCCTGCTTCGCGGTCGTGAAGACCGAGATCTGGAGGGGAGGGGAGCAGATAAGGGGCCCCCTCCGCCGGTGGCAAAGCTGGGGGACCGACCCCGGCGCCCAGAGGCTGCGGTTCATGGGACCGCCCAGCCTGGGGGTCCCCACGCCACCAGCCCCCGCGCAGGCTCCCCCGAGCCCTCCCCACCCCGACACAGCCATACCCTCCCCGGCTCTCTGCGGACCCCGGGGCAATATCGGGTTCGGGGGCTCCAGGTACCTCGTAGGTCTTGGAAAGGCTCTCCAGGAACCGCTGCACATGGGGACGCAGCTTCAGGTGAACCTGGAAGGGGAGCAGCGTCTCCAGGCAGCCCCGGACCGGCCACCGGCACCCCAGGACCCAACACCCGGGTCCTGCCCAAGAGCGAGGAGCCCCGCGGACAGCGGGCAGGAGCCTCGGCCACCCTTTTCCCCGGCATTTCAAGTCCAGGGCTGCAGCTGGGGCAGGGACCCCCTTCTCCATCCGGATGGGAGGATGCGGGCGGAGAGACCGCAGGGCTCCTCACCGCCATCCGGCAGCCCCAAGACGCCGCCGCAGCTCTCCGTGCCCACCCCGTCGTCCCCGCACCCCGCTCGCCCGTCCCCGGGAGCGGGGACCCCCCGGTGGGCGACCCACCTCGTAGGCGTCTCCCTGGAAGGACGCGGTGAAGGTGGCCGCGGCGTCCCGCAGGCGGCCGGCCAGCACGGAGGAGCAGACCAGGGTCCCGTCCTGCAGGCGATGGGGCAGGGTCAGACCCGGCCCCGGGGTCCCGACCGACCCCCCCCCCTCCCCGGGGGTCCCACCCCGGCTCACCAGCTCCAGGACGAGCGTGGGCTCCGGCGTGCTGCGGGTCTTCATGGGGCCCCCCCGGCCGGGCGCGGGGGCCGGGGCGATGGGGGGCAGCCTGGCGGGGGGGAGGCAGAGGGTTGGTGGTGCAGTGGGGCTGGGGGGGGGGGTCACAGCCACCCGCTCCCACGTACTCACAGGCTGGGGACGGCGACGTCCTGCTGCTCGTCCGCGGGGAGCCCCGAGAAGTAGATGCCCCCGGGGCAGGGCTGCGGCGGGGGGTGCGCGGGCCCCCGGGCGACGCTCCTTGCCCGGGCAGGCGTTGGGGCGCCCGCGCGCTCCCCCCTCTTCCCCGAGCGTGGAGGGGTGGACGCCGGCTTGCAACGCTCCGGATCGAGCCGCGGCTTGGGCAGCCGGCTCTTCCCGGGGGTGGCGGGCTCTGCGGAGAGGAGGGCGATGCAGTCCCCGGCATCCCGGCCCCCCCCCCCCCACCGATGGGCGATGCCCCCCCCGACCCTCCTCACCTCGGCACCCCTCTCTCCGCCGGCGCACCCCAGCTTCGGCGGCCGAGAGCCCCGGGGCCCCCACGTCCCTGCCGCCCTCCCCACGGCGCCGCTTGGCCCATGGGGTGACCTGTCCCGAGCTCGCCATGGCTGGGGGGGGAGGCAGTGGGACCTGCAGACCCCCGCGCAGGGCACCCGAGGGGGGTCTAGCACCGAGCCTGCCCCGCGTCGCTCGCCCCCAAGGGCGGCTGGAGCCAGGGAACCAGCAGCCAGCGCCACCACCCCTGCCGGGGGCCAACCCCACCCCGGGGGGCTTTTCTAGGGCAACGGCCCCTCTCCGGCCCCAATCATCGGCTCCTCCGCCCTCAATCCCGGTGCACCTGGCTCTGGCACCAGCTGGGAGCCCAGGATCATGGAGCGCTCGAGGCTGCCTGGACCTCTGGAGATCATCTAGCCCTAGACAGGGTCACCTGGAGCACCGTGCCCGGCATCGCGTCCGGGCGCCTTTGGAATATCTCCAAGGATGGGGATACTCAGCAGCACCCCCAGGTCCCCTCCTCCCTCGGGGGCTCATCTCTGGCTCGCGGTCATTAATTCCCCGTTAGGCTCCGGACCCCCCAGGGCCGGCAGCCGCGACGTGGGGCATCCCGGGCCCTGGCGCAGCCGCCCTCGGGGGCTCCGACGACGGGCGAAGCGCGAGGGCTGGGGATGCCGGCGGCCCCTCCGGCTCCCCGGTGCCCTCCCCTGCCTCAGTTTCCCCCAGGGGCGCGACGGGGCAGCGCTTCCATGGCCCAGGCCACCGCAGCATCCCGGGGCCCGTCCCGTCCCGTCCCCGCAGGGGCCCCGCCGGCCCCCGGGTTGGGTTACGGGCGAAGGGGCTCTGGCACGGGGAAGGACGCGCTCGCCTCCGCCGGAAGGGAGATAAAGCGGCGGGTCCCGACCCCGGGAGGCCGAGCCTGGCCGGCTTCCACGTGCCGCCGGCGCCGCGAGCTGCCGCCCCGTGCCATGGATGGGCGCTCGGCGCAGGGAATGCGCTGGGGGAGCCGCCGCCAGCCAGGAGGGGACACGTGGCGAACGAGGTGGTATAAGTTTATTCTCTGCAAAAAAAAATAAATTACCGCCCCCCACCCCCGGCAGACCCCCCCCTCCCCCGGGGACGGCGCGGGCGGGGGCAGCTGTGCACGGGGGCCGCTCAGGGCGGCCGGGCGCAGCGGCGGGCCGCGTCCCGCACCAGCCGCTCCTCGCGGGGCGACCAGGGCCGGGCGTAGCTGTCGTCCTGCAGCAGGATGCGGTTGAGCGTGTGCTCGTGGTTGACGTGCCGCCGCGCCATGAGCAGGTACTCGCGGCCCGGCAGCAGCCGGGGGCAGCCGCACGTGTTGGACACCCAGACGTACTCGCGGGACACCAGCGGGAAGCGGTGCCGGTACGGCGTTTTCACCTGCACCTCGTAGCGCGTCTCCTGCCCCACCGCCTGCGTGGCCAGGATCCGGGCCTGGAAGACTGCGGAGCGAGCGCCGGGGCGGGCTGAGCCGGGGTGTGGGGGGGAAACGGCCCCACGCGGCCCTGCACCCCCCCCCCCTGCAGTGCTCACCAAAGTCGCTCTGGCAGAAGTGGCGGATGCGCTGGGATCGTCCCTTGGGCGTCCGGCACCTCCCGCATCGCCCTGCGGCGGCAAAGCTGCAGCGGGTTAGCAGGGAAGGGAGCGGGGAGGCGGCACCCCCGGGACCCCCCAGCCCCTCTGCCCTGCTGCACGCCGGCGGGTCCCGGGGACGGTACGTCGGGGCAGCTCCCGCCGCGTTTCTACCCCCCCCCCCCGGCGATCTGCCCGCCGACCCCTCTCCCCGAGGCGGGCGCAGGGTCCGGGACCCCCGGGCGCCCTGCGGGGCAGCAGCACCTGCGATGGTCCCGCTCCGGCCGGGGGGTTTTCTCCGTGGCGTCTCCATGCCGGAGCCCCGGGGCGGTGGCGGCGGCGGCGGCGGCGGCGGCGCGGGGGCCGGGGTGGGCTGGGGGCTGCCGGCGCCCCGGGGCTGGGGCTGGCGCAGGGGGCTGGCGGCGCCGCGCTGCCGGGGCAGCCAGAACTCGTACTCGATGCCGGGGTTGGGCTCCTGCAGCAGCACCTGGGCGGGCAGGGGCAGAGTTAAGGGGATGGAGCGGGGCCTCCCCCCCCCCCCCCGCGGGCACGGCAGCCCCCGGCGCTCACCATCACGTAGAGGTCCTCGGCCGTGGGCCCCGCCGCCTCCAGGCTCTCCGTGCCGTCGGCGGCGCGGGCGTAGAGCAGCCGGGTGCCGGCGGCCTCGTACGCCCCGGGCCAGGCGATGGACCAGTCCCCATTGAGCACGTAGCGCCCGTCGCTGGTCATCAGAGCTGCGGGGAGGGAGCGTCGGGGACCCAGCGGGGCCGGGGGGGGGGGTCTGCAGCCCGGATGCCTGGGTCCCCGCTGGAGGCCTCCGCCCGCAGCAGGGAGGGCAGCGCTGGCTGGGAAAGCAGCGTTTGTGGCTCGGGAGAAATCTGCTTTCTTGCAAGACTTGGCTTCGCTCCCAAGCCGGAGCCAAACCCTGGTGTGCAAAACCCCCCGCGTCCCCGGGGCCAGCGGGAGGACGGGGCCGGGGCCGCACGGGGAGGGCGGCCTGGGGCCGTGGGGACGCGGGGACACGGGGTCCTGGTCCCAGGGTGCCTGACCCAGGCCCTCCGCACGGCCCTTCCCGAAACCCACGTCCGCAGCTCCTGGAAAAGCGCCCCGAGCTCTGCCGAGTTCATCGACCTCGCGCCGCTCCAAACAAAGCGTCCGAGCGAGCGAGCGCCAGCGTCCCGCTCGGCTTGGCTCGGCACGGCACAGCAAGGCTGACCCCCCCCCGCGCCGCCCGGCGCCGTGCCGTGCCGCGCATGCAGCGTGTCCTACCTAGGTAGTTGCGGCTCTTGTCTGTCACCTTGATGTTGGTGGCCCCAGCCGGGATCTTGGTCACGTTCCTGTACCCAAAATAACCTGGCAGACGGGGCAGAGTCAGGGCAGAGCCCGGGCACAGTGGAGGGCACTGCCCCGAGGGGACGATGTGTCCTGGGGATGGGGAACTGCCCCGAGGGGACATCCCAGGGATGGGGATGGGGCACAGGACATCCTGGGGATGGGGCACTGCCCCGAGGGGACATCCTGGGGATGGGGATGGGGCACGGGACATCCTGGGGATGGGGCACTGCCCCAAGGGGACATCCTGGGGATGGGGATGGGGCACGGGACATCCCGGGGATGGGGCACTGCCCGGAGGGGACATCCCGGGGATGGGGATGGGGCACGGGACATCCCGGGGATGGGGCACTGCCCCGAGGGGACATCCTGGGGACGGGGGAGCCGAGGCTGGGGATGCCCATGCACAGGCGAGCGAGGGGGTGGCAAAACCACCCCAGCGATGGGGCCTCCTTGGTGCCCGCTGGCACCGCGTGTTGGGGACAGGAAGGGGTCGGGGATGATGCCACAGGGCGGGATGGGGCTGGGGGGCAGCAGGGAGCCGGGGGGACGAGGTGCCACACCAGGGACGGGAGGTCTCGGGGAGCCAGGGAGGGGACAGGGCCGCACGGCGAGGAGACCGGGGAGCCAAGAGCCAAAGCATTCACCCATGGAGGGGCCGGCGCAGTGGTGCATTCACCGGAGGAGGGGTGCGCGCCCTGGAAGACCCGGTGCACGAAGAGGCACGCGTCGGGGCCGCCGTCGCACTGGCCGCAGGCGTTGGGCCGGGCGCCCGAGCCCAGGATCCCGTCGCAGCCGGCGCTCTGGGAGGGGGGGACACCGGAGAGGCCGGCGTCAGGGCAGGGAGCCGGGGGCCGGCGAGGGGGCTGGGGGCCCCGCGAGGACCCACCAGGCAGCGCCCGCCGACGCAGAGGTCCGGGGAGCCGGGGCTGCAGCGGGTGCCGTCCAGCACCCGTCCGAAGGTGTAGTAGAAGTTGTGCCCCACGGCCAGGCAATTGAGGTCGCAGGCGTTGGGCGCTGCCAGAGCCGGAGCCGGAGCCAGGTGGGAAGGAAAAAGGAGGGGAGACACCGGTGGTGGGCGGCCACCAGGACGAGGCGCTCCGGGGAGCCTGGCCGTGCCCGCGCCCCGGGGACTCACCTCCGTGGAAAGGCACCCAGCGGTACCCGGCCGGGGCGCCCAGCACGGGCTTGGCGTCGTAGACGGAGCACTGCATGGCGCGGAAGGGCACCGAGCCGCTGGGGCAGCCCTGCGGGACGGCGGAGGCTGGAGGCGCCGGGGCGCGAGCCACAGGGCCCTGCACCGCGCCGGCGGCACGGCGATGCCCATGCTGCCCACGCCGCCGCCCCCCGCACACTCACGTGGAGCTGGCACACGCGGTACTGCCGCGGCTCCCCCTCGCACCGCTCCTCGCCGGGGACCCTGCGGCGACAGCGTCAGCGCGGCCGGGCCCCCACCTCCCCCCCTGCATCCCAGGGACGCGCTCCCCTCGGCAGAGCAGCCAGGCCGGGGGCGGACGCGCGGCGCCTGCAGGGCAGCAGAGTGGGGGCCGCGGCGGTGTGGCTTCTCCGGTGTCTAGTATAGGGTTGTGTCATGCCACCCTGCACCCCGTGGCTGATATTTAGCGAAGGCCTAAGCCCCCAGCGAGGGCCTGCAGCGGCACGTACAGGGCAGCTCTGCAAAGGGGTGTTCGCGGAGCCGGGTGAAGCCGTGTGCGCGCTGCTGCCCGCCGGGGTCCCACTCACCGCAGGCAGCGCCGGGTGCGGATGGCGACACCGTCCCCGCAGGTGCTGGAGCAGACGCTCCAGGGTCCCCAGGGCCCCCAGGCGCCGAGGGCTGGAGGCTCGGGGCCCCGCGCCGGCGTCCCCAGGACTGGCTCCTACTCGGAGGAAGGCGACGGTGACCCGGGGGGGCCGGAGGCGGCCCGGGGGGGGCGAAGCGGCCCGCGGCGCCCCGGCTGCCCTCACCTGCGCGGTGCCGATGCCCAGGCCCAGGCAGGCCAGCAGCAGGGCTCGCCACGGCGTCCGGCGCCTGAGGGAGCGGAGCGGGCTGAGCCGGGACGGGGGCGCTCGGGGGGGTGGGACGGGGGTGCGGGACCCCCCCGGCCCCGGGGCGGGGGGCGAGGGGGGGGGGCAGCCCGGCGGCGATGCGCGGCGAGACGGAGCAAGACGAGACCCAGCGTGGGGGGGGGGGGGCCGGGCCGGGGGGGCCCCGCGGGGGTCGCCTGTCCCCGGGCCGCCTCCCGCACACGGGCCGGCGCGGCGCCGGGCGGCGATGCTGCGGCCCCCAGCCCCGAAACGCCCCCCCCCCCCCCGAGCCTCCCGATCCCCCCCGAGGGCTCCGCCGGGGCCACGTCTGGGAATCCCCCGGCCGAGCCGGTTTGCTGGCGCCGAGCAGCTCCCGCAGCGGGCGGGGACGGCGGAGCCGGACGCCTGGGTCCCGCGGAGCCCGGAGTTGTGGGGCGGGTGGGTGGGTGGGATCCGGCTTGTGGGTGCAAATCGCCCGCTGCGGGAGGGCAGCGGGGCCGGCGCCCGGCCGCTGCTCGCCGCCCCGGGGCTCGGCGTGCCTCAGTTTCCCCATGCGCCGAGGAGGGTTTCGGCGGGGCCGGGCGGTCCCTTCCCGCAGCGCGGCCGAGCGGGGGGGTCTTACCCGGCGCGGTGGGGGTCCCCGCGGGCCGCCGGCCCGGCCATGCCGGCCCTCGCCGTCCGGGGCGGGGTGGGGGGGTCCGGGGGGGCCCGGCGCGCTCAGCGCCGCCCGGGGGGCGCGGCGGGGGGTCCCGGGCGGCCGGGCATCGCGGTGCGCAGCTCGCCGGGAGCCGGCGGCCAGGGCTCCCCTCTCCGCTCGCCTCCCGTCCCTCCCCGCCGCGTTATTAATATCCAGCCCCAAAGGTGCGCCCAGCCCTCGCCGAGCTCCCGCTTAACCCTTCGCGGCCCGAGGCGGGGTGTCGTCAGCCGCCGCGCCGGGGAGGGGACCCAGGCAGCCGGCGCCGGGGAGGGGGCCCAGGCGTCCTGCGCACATTGCTCCCGAGCGCGGCGACCTGCCCCGCGGCTCGGCAGCCCTCGGTGCGAACGGGCCCGGCCCGGGGGAGCTGAGCCGCCTGCCCTCCCCCCCCCCCCCAAAGCCCGGTCCCGCCGGGGCTCCCCGCCGCGGCCGTGCAGCGCCGAGCACCGCGGCGCGCAGGGAGTTAAGGGCCGGCGGTGGCCCGGGGGGTGGGGGGGGGCCGGGGCGGCAGCTGCTGCGAGCCCCCGTCCTGGCCGCCCGCCAGCCCCGGCGGCCCGGCCCAGCTGCGGGCGCCGGGGCTGCTCCCCCCGGGGACGGGGGACGGGGGACGGGGGCGCGGTGCAACCTCCCCCCCCGGCAGCAACGGGGGCCCGGCATCCCCCCACCCCACGGCCCGGCGCGCTGGGGCTGGTGGGGAGGAGGAGGAGGAGGAGGCAAGAGCACCCCCCTGCCTGACCTCGTCCGGATCCGGCCCCCCCCCCCCAGTGCTGGGGTGCCCTGGGGGAGGCTGGGCCACGGGGGGGGGGGGATGTGACAGCAGGACCTGCCTGGGAGCTCAGGGGGGCTCAGGGGGGCTCAGGGGGGCAGGGGACACAGCTGGGAAATGGGGCAGAGGGAGGGGGCCGGAGCCAGCCTCCCCGAAACCCCGCATGCCACAGCACCCCAGGGCGGGAGCGAAGCTCCGGCCACGCACCAACCCCGTGGCGCATCCCAGTCCCCTTCCGTCCCCGCCAGCTGGGTGTTCCCCCGGGCTGTGCCTCCCCAGCACCCCGCGGGCGCCCTGCTCTTTGGTGCCTCGGCATCACCCTGCGGCCGGGCGGCACCCGGTGCCGAAGGGGTTACAGCGCCCGGCGCCCGCAGGGCCGCCCCGCGGGCTGCACCGACGCGGGTGCCCCCGCCGCAGCACTGGGGCGCGATGGCCCGGAGGCGTGCGGGGGACGAGCTCCCCGGCGGCTACATTGCGGACGCGGGCAGCGGGACGCTGTACAAGCGCGGCCGGCTCCTGGGCGAGGTAACTCCTGCACCGCCTCCACGCCAGCCCCGGCCCTGTCCTGCGGGACCCCGGACAGCCCTTCGCCTGGGCCGGCATCCTGCTGCACCCCGGCAGCGCTCGTGGCCTCCGAGCCGCTCTGCTCCGAGGGCTTCTGCATCCCACTCTGCCTGCTGCCTGGCCGCAGGGGGAATGGGGAAACCGAGGCAGAGGGCAGCTTGGGGACGCGGTGACCGAGCCAGAGTGACACAGACGCCCGGGGCCAGAGGCTGCTGCACCTGCAAGACGGGGCCAGCGTCAGCCAGGTCCCCTGGGCTCCTCCGCCGCCCCGCGGGAAGGGCACGTGGCCCCGCGCCCGGACACCTGGGTCCTCCTCTTGCATCTGCCTCTTGCTCGTCACACACCCCGGAGCAATTCCCGGGTCGGGGTCCCTGGCCGAGTGCCCCGAGCGGGGTGGGTGCCCCATGCAGGTGCTCAGTCCCATCTGCCGCCCCACAGGGTGCTTTCGGGCGATGCTACGAGCTCACGGACGTGTCCAGCGGCAAGGTCTACGCGGTGAAGATCATCCCGCAGGCCCGGCTCGCTGAGCTGGGGAACAGGCAGCGGGTGAGTCTGCGGCAGGGACGGAAAGGGCCGGAGCCAGGAGGGCAGCGATGGCCCCGGGGACCCCGCTGAGCCCCTGCTCCATGCTCTCGGGCTGGAGCTGGATGAACCCTGCCCCAGGCAGCCCGGGAGAGTGGATCCTGCATCCCCACAGCCCTGCCCCTGGCCCCTTCTCCCTGCCCCGCATTGCCGGCTTGGTTCCCATTCCGCTCCCCGCGAGGTCCCCGCGGATCGCGGCCAGATGCCGGGGGGGTCCCCGGTGCCGGCCGCGAGTGGAGCAGGAGGTTTTGGGCTGGCGCCGCCCACCCCGGTGCCCATCGCCGCGCGCGGGGGACGCCGGTCTGGCAGGTGGAGCGGGAGATGGAGCTGCACAGCCGCCTGCGCCACCGGCACGTCGTCGGCTTCCGCGGGCACTTCGCCGACGGCAGCAACGTCTACGTGGTGCTGGAGTACTGCGGCCGCAGGGTGAGCGGGCGCGGGCGGCCCCGAGCCCTGCTCTGGGGACGTCGGCGGCGGCTGACCCCGCTCTCGGTCCCCAGTCCCTCGCTGACATCCTGCGGGCCCGGGGGACGCTGACGGAGCCGGAGGTGCGGTACTACCTGCGGCAGGTCGTCTCGGGGCTGCGCTACCTCCACGGGCAGGGTGTCGTGCACCGGGACCTCAAGCCGAGTGCGTGGGGCTGAGTGGGGCAGCGGGAGGGCGAACGCGCCGGCCCCGACCTGCCCTTCGCCCCAGGTGGGCTGGGCGGCGGGAGCAGCCGGGGCTCGGGCCGCGGCTCATCTCTCCCCTCCGCAGGTAACCTCTTGGTCACCGAGAGCATGCGGGTGAAGATCGGGGATCTGGGGCTGGCGAGGCGGGAGGCGCCGAGCGGCCGGCGCTGGGGGTGAGCACGGCCGCGGCCGGGCTCGCGGGCGCTCGGTGCTCGCAGGCACCCGGGGCTCGCGGCTCACCGCCCCGCTCCCCAGCGCCGTCTGCGGGACGCCCGGCTACCTGGCCCCGGAGGTGGTCGACAGGAAGGGACACTCGGCGGCCTCCGACGTCTGGGCCCTGGGCTGCGTCATGTAAGCGGGGATGCTCAACCGGAGGGCCGGGTGCGGGGTGCCCCCGGCGCCGGCTGAGCCGCCGGCTCCCGCAGGCACGCGGCGCTGGCGGGCTGCTCCCCCTTCGAGGGCGCCGGCCGGCAGGAGCTGTTCCAGCGCATCCGGGCGGCGCGGTTCCCGCTGCCCGGCGGCATCTCGCCCGCCGCCCGAGCCCTCCTCGCCGGCCTGCTGGCCCCTGAGCCGGCGGCGCGGCCCGGCCTCTGCGACGTGCTGCGCCACGACTTCTTCACGCAGGTGCGGGGCCGGCGGGGTGGGGGGTGCTACGGCCACGCAGCCCCGCTGCTCCAACCCGGGACCTGCCCCGCACCGCCGGCCGCGGGGCCGGGCAGGGCGTCACCGCCTCTCGCTCCGCAGGGCTTCACTCCGGACACGCTGCCGGCCCGCGCCTGCCGCTCGGCGCCCGTCTTCGCTGGGCCCAGCCTGCTGCGCAGAGCGCTGCGGGGAGCCGCCACGGCGCTGAGCGGGGGGGGCCGTGGCGGCAGCCCTGCGACGGCGGGTCGCGGCCCCCCCTGCCCGCCCCGGCAGCCCGGTGGGGACCCGGAGGCAGCCCGTCGCCCCACCGCCAAGGCTTTCGCGGGAGCGAACGACAGGAACTGAGCCACGCCAACATCCACTTAAGAAAACCTTTATTAGTGCTAGGAACCGTCTAAAATCCAATCATTGAAACAAGCAGGGTGGGACGTGACCAGTACAAACGGCACACACACCGGTTTGCCCTTAGAAAAGGTTAACAGGGGAAAAAAAAAAAAGAAAGGGACCTCTCTTCCCCACCAGCCAGGGATGGGATGGGGGCACGGAGCTGGGGGCCGGGGTACAGCTCCAAGGAGCCCGGTGCGGGACAGCTTTGTTCTTCGGGATCGCGCGCACGCACGCAGGAGAAGAGCAGCACGAGGGAAAGGAGCGACGTCCCCCCGCGCATCCCCTGGCGCACACGCACCCCTGCCCAGCCGGGACCGCGCCGGGCGCAGAACCGGCCCCCAGGCTCCGGGCTCCCGGCGGAGGTCACAGCCCGGCCGGGGCTCTGTCTGGGAGCAGCCTCCGGCAGCACCTCTCACAGCGCAAGCACCAGCACGAGTTATTTGAGGGAGGGACGAAGTTATTTGTGGCCTGGGAAAAGAAGGGAGGAAAGTGCGCGGTTTCCCCGTTCAGCTTCAGTTCTCTCCCTTGAGAGGAGAAGAGGCCTGAAAGAAAACCCTGAAAGCTCAGTAAAACATGACACGAACACCCACAGCATCAACTCAGGAGCGCCGAGCCCTGTGCAGCCGGCACCCGGGACAGGCACTCGCCTATGCCTAAAACGGAGGGGGGGGAGAAAGAGAATATGCTTAAAGTTGCCCCAACAAGCACCAGGGAGCCGCTTTGCTGCTTACAGACCCGTCCACGCGCCAGCACAGGAGGTGACCGGCAAGGAAGGATGTTGCTGGCCTTCCCATGTCACCGGGGGGGGGGGATTGGGGACGAGGGGAGGGAGGTCACAGCAATGACTTTGTCTGCACTCGGTGCGAGCTTTCTTCCAACGCTCTCGGCAGCAGCCGCTCCCCGAAACCCACTGCAATCGGAGGGGAGGGAAGCCAGAGCCGTTCTAGTGACACAGCTCAAATGGAAGCGCAAGGGACGAGAGGAGAAGTACAGGAAACGATCAGCCAGGGAGGGAAACCTCCGCGTACGTGGGAAGGAAGGCGAATCTCAGGGAGGAGCCGCCAGCTCTCACGCACATCCCCAGCCCGAGGCCTGGGAGCCGCCGGGACGAGCCCGAGCGCTCGGCCTCGCGCAGCCCCGCACCCACAGCCCTCCGCTTGCTCACAGCAGGAGCAAAACCCAGGTCAGGAGAAGCAGAAGAGCCCTGCAGGGACTATTTCCACGGCCCTGAAGTAACCACGTCGCACGGAGTGACTCCGAAGCAGGCGGAGGGGTGGGAACAGAGAGAAAATGACCTGAGAGCACCTGAAACAACGGGAGACCCGGGGGCCCAGCCGGAGGATCATTCCTCTTGCTTCCAGTCAGGGATGCAGGAGGAACACCGAAAGACAAGAACTGCCCTCACGACAGGGTCATCTATTGCAGAGACAGGAGAAACACCTCGAGGCGGTGGGGCTACCTGCAGGTCCCCAGCGCCTACGAGGGTCTCGGAGCTCCCCACAGCTAGCGAGGAACCATCCATCTTTCCCCTGCCCCAAACACTTGCTATTAAAACCCTCTGCCAGCCGGCACAGTGCTTCCTCCTTGGGTTACAAAGAAGGAAACGCAGAAACGAGCACAGCCAGAAACCAGCCTTCGCTCTTTGGGATCAACGCTCCCCTCCGGAGGGTCCGACTCAGCCCCCGCAGAGCTGCCATCCCGCGCGCTTGGGCATCGCGGCGATGGCTGCGGGAGGAAGGGTGCTGGAGAGGGGAGAGCAGAGGGAGGACCGCCACGCGGGCGCGCGTCTAAGGCCTCCTCAGGGCCAGGCCAGCAGCGGGGGGGCAGGCGGCACAGCCCGCGCCGCTCCCGCGGCTGGCACGGGGCTGGCTGCCGTCCCCCGGCTTCGCGCCGCACCCGAGAGCCTGCCGTCCCAGGGCCCTGCCCGGGCACGAGGCCTGCTCGGTATTTTTATCCCAGGCATCTGTGTTGTTTGAAGCCGTCCGCTTTTTTCCACAGCCCTCCCCAGTCCCACCCTGGCTTAGAGGTGACAGCAATAGCAACGCACCCTCCGCTGCTATGACCTGAGCCCTGCAGGCATCAGCTGCCCCAAGATGGCCCTCAGCAGCTCCAGGGATACCCCGAGACTGCCTCCGAACGCCCCCAGAGGAAAGGGGAGCACCCCGAACGGGGCAGAGCCACGCTGAACAGGACAGCACACTGCAGGCATCCCCGGGCTAGCAGAGACCCAAGCCAGCAAGTCCCCAGGATGCGCGAGGACCTCACACGGGCAGCAGCTCATTAGCCAGGGGCAACGAGCACAGGGACAACCTCCCAAGGACGCCTCTGCCAGCGAGGGCGAGCAGCCCAGGCCACGCTCAGCAGAGCCCCCTGCTCTGGGGAGCACAGGCGGAGCTGCTCCAGCCATCTCCTGCCTCCCCAGCCCTGCCGGGGTAACACGCACCCCCCAGGCTGGCTGCCCCAGCAGGAACATCTGAAGGGCTCAAGGAAGGACATCAGGTCAGGAGAGGCAAATGCGATAGTTTTTAAGCTTTGGGATCTCCCCATCTTTATTCCACAGCTGCCAGCTGCCAAAGGCGGGGAGAGCATGATTCCTAAAACAGCTTCTCAGGCCATTTGTTTTGTGGTCAGAACAGTAAATCTACCCTGGGGCACAAAACAAGCCGAGCCCTGTGGGAAGTCTCATTTCTTAACAAGAGGGATTTTAAAACGATGATTCAGGCTTGGTAACTCCTCTCACCCTTCTCCCCAGCTAACAACGAGGCCAAAACTCACCCTTGTGCAGAAATCAGGTTCAAAGTTCAGCTAATTTGTGTGGGCTAGTGACAGCCTCATCCCCCTTCTAGGGAGGGTGACAAAGGCAATTTAATTCCCTTTGCAGAGCTGTCACTGCAGAGCCCTGGATCAGGACTGAACCCAGCCCTTGAAGCCCAAGGTGAGTTCAGAGAAGGATCCTGGCGGAACAACCGCCCAGGTGGGGGTTGGCCCAGGAAGCATTTGGTGACAGAAGTACCAGGTATTGCTCGGCCTGGGAGGACTGGTGCGTAGACAAAGGAGCTGGCTTGACTCGAATGGGCTGGAGCAGCTTCTCAGCAGGCCGAAGGCAGCGAGTTGCTCTCTACCTTCAGTCCTTTGCTGGCCAGGAAGGCGTCCTGCTTGGGCTCGCGACCCAGGAACTTCCTCAACATGTCGGAAGCATCCATGGAGCCGCCAGGATGCAGGATGCAATTCCTGTAATCCATGCCCACCTGCAGGGAGAGACAGACGGGGGCACATGTAGGACACCCACCCCGCCACTGACCTCGCTCTGCAGCAACCTGGTCCCTCAGCCGCCTCCCGCCGCCTCCCTGCCCCTCGGAGCACGGCCGCTCTCCCGGGAAGGCAGCCCCTACCACGCAGAGTCAGGCCGCGCAGGACATCCTCCCCTACCTTACAGTTCATGATCCCCTCCTGCTTGAAGCGCGTGTGGAACATATCCATGGAATACACTTCGCTCCAGAGGTAGCCGTAGTACTGGGCATCGTAGCCTCCAGCCAAGTGGCCGAACGTAGCTGGCATGTTTGTACCTTGGCAGCAAAGGAAGGGCAGGGCTGTTAACTGAAAAGGCTGTTCACACTGGGACCACAGGGACTGCTCACAGCGTGGAAAAACACCTCCATGCTGGAAATTTATCAGAGCAGGCACTGGATCAGCTAGTTCACAATCACAGGGGAAACAGGAAAGACCCTTCCAGTCATTTTTGTATAGATTCAACCCTGCTTTTCCTGGAGTCAGCAGAAACAGTGAAAAACAGAAACAGCGCTTTTCTCACCCTGTTGAGCCAGGCGGGGCCTCAAGCCCCAGACTTGAAAGGAACCTGCTGAGCCAAGCTTGCCAGGCCAGGCCCCGAAAGCCAGCAGGCCTGGGACCCCGTCCCCCAACGCCCCTGGGTACCTGGGGTGGCAGGAACGCCCAGCACCTCTTCGCACAGCCGGGCAAACACCTCCACTGGGTCAGCTTTCGTCTGGGTGTGCAGCGCCTGGTCCACCTTGGCCAGGACGATCTGACGCAAGTTGAACAGCCCTGTTCCCAGAAGGAGGAGGAAAACTGAGATCCCGCCTGAAAGCAGGAGCGTCTCCGAGGCCAGGTCACAGCAGGGCAGGCCTGGGGGCTCTGACAGTTGTCCCCACGCCCAATCTCTGCTCCGCTTCCCCAGACCACCCCAGCTCAGCGGCGCCTGCCCAGGCCCGAGCAGCACCCTCTGCCTGCAGACACACGCCTGCGTCCCCCCGGCACCGCTTCCGACTGTGCTGCTTCGCCCTGCCTGTCGCACCTCCTGCCTTTGCCACTGCATCCTCGCTCTTCCCAGACTGCTGATTAACAGAAAGCAGATGCAGTTCTTTCCTCCAATCTTCCTAGTCCCCACAGCACTGCAGGGAGCAAGACGAAGCCTTTCCTTTGACCATCCTCTACCCACCAGGTCACCAAGGGTCCCCTGCACCTCCCTACGCACAAGGGGATACCACGGCGAGGTACTGCACTCCCTGGGAACAGCACACAACCCTTGCTCCCCTCCAGCCCCTCTTCACCGGCTCCCACCTCCCTCTGCAGGGACCCACCTGTGTTTGCCTGCCTAGATTTAATGAGCTTCTCCAGCAGCTCGTCAGGGATAGGGTTTCCAGTTTTGTAGTGCCTGGACATGCGCAGCAGCGGCTCCTTCTCCCACACCCAGTTCTCCAGCATCTGGGATGGTGCCTCGACAAAGTCCCGCTCCACGTGTGTCCCGCTAAACATGGCAAACTCCGCCTAAGAGACACGTCCAGACTGTCAACGCTGCCAGCTCAGAGCTGGACATCATTTACCCCCACTGGGGAGTACGACAGGGAAAAGGTAACAAATCCCATCAGAGCAGACCCAGCCACCAACCACAGGCTGACAGGATTAGCTCAGAAACAAGTGTTTGGGATCTGAATGGCAAAGTTCCCTGGTTCGTAAATGACGAGATGCTTCCAGCCCTTGGAAGGTGATTTGGACGAAGGTGCTGCGCTGTTTGGCACCGGATGGGAAGAGAAGGGGGTCAGCAGTCAAAATTGGCTGGTGGCCAATACTGGTCTTGCCTGGTACCTAGCCCTGGCCAGGACTCTAGGATCTGCGGCCAGGACAGACAGCTACAACACTCTTCCCAGCCCTGATTCAAACCTCTGCCAGCCTAGCCAGGTCTTACCTGCGAGCACAGTTGGTGCATGACGTGCCCAAATTCATGGAAGTATGTCTCCACCTCGTCGTGCTGCAGCAGGGAAGGCGCATCCGGCGTGGGCTTGGTGAAGTTGGCTACCATGGCAGCCACCGAGATTTGCCGGCTGGAGTCTGGCAACAGGCAGCCTGGCTGCAGGCCAAAGCAGGCTGCGTGCCCGTACTTCCCTTCCCTAGGTCAGGAAGAGGAAACTGCTAAGTGGATACTCCCATACAGCCAGCCATGAGCCACCACTCAGGGCTGTGAGGTCCCGCTCAGAGCAGAAGACCCCAGTGATGCTGCGATTCACGCAGGCCCAGAGCTCCTGGGATCACCCTGCCCGAGTACACACCTCTCCCTCTGCCACAACCAGGCATCTGGGAGCAGGACAGCCCCTTCCCTTCCCCAGGCACATTGCAGGCTCTGTTCCCGCTGCCCTAGCCCTCCTCCCTCTCTTTGGCTTGCCCAAGGCCTCACCGCGGGTACAAGTCCAAGTAGAATTTGCCGATGGTCTCCCCAGAGGAGGTGTCCTTCACTGTGTAAAGCTGGACGTCCTCATGCCAGACCTGAGCCTTCTCCTCCAGATGGAAGGTGAGCCCCAGCAGCTCCTGGTATATAGCCAGCAGGCCCGTGGTGACCACCTGCATGGGGAAGTACTCCTTCAGCAGGTTCTGATCCACACTGTACTTGGTCTCCTCCACCTGATTCATGTAGTAGCGCATGTCCCAGGCATTGATGCGGTTGTCAAACTCCAGGCCTCGCTTCTCGCACTCTTTCTTTTTCAGGTCCAGGATCACAGCCCGTTCCTTCTCCCCAAGGGGTTTCAGCTTCTGGGCCAGCTCATCTGGGAGAAGCGAGGGAAGTGGAGTTAGTCCCCAGGTGTGAGCAGCACATGCAGCCCAGCACATGCCCCTATCCTTTCCCTTCACAGCCAAGCGCCATACCCAAGAAAGTAGCCACTGTTTTGCTACTTTTAGCCATGTTCATCTCCAGCACAAAGTCAGCGTGTGTGTTGAAGCCCAGGAGACTAGCTTTCTGAGCCCGCAAGTCCACCAGTTCCTTGAGGATCAAGCAATTCTCCTGCAACATAGAGCCAGATGAAGAGCTCAGCATGAAGCAGGGTACATGGGCAAGAAAGGAAGCACAAGGCCCAATGTGTAAAGAAGCAAAATCTTGGAAGAGATCCCTCCAATGCCTGGTAAACTTTCAGAATCCTTCACTGGACCAGAGCCAGGGAGCCCCTTTCCACACAGGCTGAGCAAAGCTCAGTCATCACAGCTTGCCCTAACCCTTGTCTTCTTCCCTAGCTCTGCCAACTGTGATGACTTTGCATGCTGCAGGTCTCCATCTCCCCAAGGATGCCATCTCCCTCCAGCAGTGATCTGACTGGGACAGACAGTCGCTGCACTACTGAGGATCACTGTCCTCACCACTAGCGCATCTACACGTGGAAGAGTCCTGACTCGACATCCCATCCAGCCTTGTTAGCAGGCAGCAAGGCCACCTACCTCTTTGCACCTGGAATTGAACATTTCCTCCACCTTCCTCCTTGTCTCGGGCACATAGCACTTCTTCAAGAGAGGAAAATAATGTGGGTATTTCAAGGTGACTTTCAGCTTGCCGTCCTCTGTCTTTTCCAGGGAGTTCAGGAAGTCCTCAGGGAGCCCCCCTGAGAAAAGAGCAGACATGCGTGACAGAGGGCCCAGGCCTCTCTTCCAGGAATATCAGGTCAGGGACTGAGCACAGGAAAAGGTTCTTGCTCTTTGGACCAGAGGAATCTAAGCATTCGCAGCACATCGGCCTTACATGGTGTGGAAGGAGCAAGATCCCAGGGCTTAACAAATTTCTGCATAGTGGCTGAGCCGGGATACGTGCTCTTAGCCCTCTGACAGGAAGATTTAGACTGTCATTTTTAACTCTACATCTGTCCCACACAGACAGTGCATACAGGGCTCAGCTGATGCACGGCTATTCATTGCTGCTGGAACACCCTCGTTCACCTGCACCCGGGTGCAGAGGACAGCCCCAGGGTGGCCTTGCCAGGACTGAAGCAGGGAGGGCTCAGCTTCAGTGTGAATCAGGCCCTGAGACCCAAGAGACATAAGCCTGAGCGCTCCATACCTAGTTCTTCCTTTGAGAAGGGCAAGTAGGTGGTATCTTCGTTGAGGTTCTTGTTGAAGTCTATGCAAAGGACGCTCAGCTTTTTCTTAATAGCTTTGATTTTCTTTAAAATATAGATGAACAGAGCAAAGTCAGTCCAAAGGGGAAAGTCAAACAGCACCATTCACCATCTCCAGCCAGCAGTTTGCCTGCTGAGTAACCCACTGGTTTGCAGTTGGCTTATATTCAAACACAGCACTGCAGAATTAATTGCACGCAGGCGCTGAGCTCTCATCCTAGAACAGGCTCCCTTTGATCACACCTCATAGCAAAGCAGCCACCTCAGCAAGGTCCCAACCGTCTCCCACCAGCTCAGGAGCTGCAGGTGTTTAAGCAATGGCCTCCTCTACCCTTATTTCATTTCACCTTCTCTTCTATTTTTAACCCAGCTTCAAGCTCCTTCACTGAGCCAGTGGCTCATGAGAAGAGAGGGAGCCCCTGAGCAGCTCAGCCCAGCCCAGTCTGCTCACCGCATCCCAGCTCCAGTGGGGCACCCTCTGTGACTGCCCCTTTGCGTGGGGGGGTCAGAGTCCTATTTCCACTCCTGACTCGCACAGCCCTGTCTGGGCTCTCAGCTTCTCAGGAGCCCCCAACTCCAAACACGAACCCCACTTCGTAAACATTGTCCCCATTCAACAGAAAGGACAAAGAAGGGAACAGAGGTGTCACCCAACTTGCCCAGGGTCACATGAATCAGGAACAAAATTCAGGAGTCTGAGCCTCAGGCCTCTGCTCTAATCACTACATTGTCCCATTAGACCTGCAAGGCCTCCTCTACAGGTGCTTATTTTAAGTTTTTTGGTCTCACCTCCTGCGTTTCCTCAGGGAGATGAAGACCGTTTCTTTTACCCAATTTGATCAGCCTCTCTAGATATCTCTTTGCTTCAGGCTTCAGTGAAGCACTCTCCGATTTCTCCTGTAAAACAAAATCTGTGAGCGCAGGGGACCAAAGGAACAGGCACTCGCACAGCCGCTGCAGAAAGCTGTTGCATCTGCTCCTGGAGGAGACTGTGGGTTATTGTAATAACTGTGACCCAGAAGCAGATAGAAACTCCCTACAAGAAAGCTTCAGTTTAATGTATTAGTTCCTATCAGGAACTTGCTTTAAACATCTCACCTTCATGCCATGTCACAGCACTTTTCAGGGCGTTACCCAGCCCCTTCCCTGAATGAGGCAGGTCAGGGTTACTAATGCCATTTTACCAAAGAGGTAATCAAAGCCCTGAGGGAGGTCAGAACCCTCAGAACCCAACTCCCCAGTTCTCACTCTAACAATTGGACCGTACTGCCTACGGACCTGATTTAATACTATTCGGCTCTAAGTTCTGGGATGAGAGAAAAGGGTTTCTTGTAATTCCTGGAGGTTTCAGTTCCCTGCTCAGATGCTGAGCCTTTTTCATCCCCAGTCGGTCCCCGAGCATCCTCCCAAGCACACACCTGGAGCCAGACAATCCGCTGGTACACATCCTGCCTCATGCTCATCTCCACGTCGAACTCTGAGAGCTTCTTGTCAGCCTCCGTGCTTGCTGCACGGATGTCTTTGCAAGGAGAGACGTGCTGGGGGAAGTCCAGCATGTTCCGATGGACTGAAAAGACAAAAGGTGGGTTACAGCAAAGGCAATGGCTTCGTGTGCCACAACTGCTCGTGAGGGGGAGCATGCTGGGAGAGTCTGTGTTAATTGGGAGACAGTCTGACAGCCCTAGAGCCTGACCGACAGCCTGCACAAAGGGAGAGCAAGGCAAGCTGCAGCCAACAGACAGACCCAGAGGCAGCATTCAGTCACCCGCAGCACCCCTTCGCTCCTTGCTTGCTGCCAAGCCTACTGACCAGATCTGTCCGCTGGTTTCCCACTACAAACAATCTCTCACACAAAACTTGCAGGAATTTCATGCTTGTGAGATCTCAACTCTTTTGTCAGCTATAGCTGATACCAACAGTCTCAAGAGTCACAAAGGGAACAGATTTCTATACTGGCAGACACAGGCAGCATCGTTGCCTGTCTCCTTCCCTTAGGAAACCAAGCTAAAAGTGATACAACTTCAGTGCAGATGCTTCTCAAAAGCTACCACGTAACCAGTGTGCTTTGTTCTGACTAATTTCCATTTTAGAAGTGAATACAGGGAGAATATTTCCTGCCACTATCTTTGCAAAACCTCAAACAACAGTCCAGCAGGAAAGCACTGCTCCCCAGACAAGAGGATTCTCCACCCAGCAGAAGGTGAGCAGACAGCTACTCTCTGCTGCCCACAGAAAGTGCTGACAATTCTGCTGAAGTTAACATTATCCCTGCTTAGCAAGGGCTTTTCTCTCTTTTCTCCTCCCTGCTTTTTTTCTTTTTTTTTTTTAAAGAGAAAAGAAACCAGATAAAAGAAAAAGGAGGCTTGCAAACTTGCTTCTATTCTAGACAGATGTAATCACCTTGCAACACAGACTGTCAGAACAGCCAACAGATGGCATGAGGCAGAGGAGGGGGTTTGCAGGACTTTGGCACTCCAGTGCTGTAAATAATTAGCCTGAGATATAGCGAAGCCTGCATTATTTGCCAACATAATGCCATCACATCATGTTACTTTATACATAATCCCTAAAACTAGTACTCTGTTTAAACAGACAAGATACACAGAGATACATTTATCCACGTAGAGAAGAGAAAGAGCTGAAGATTTCTTATATCATCCAAACCATTTCTGCCAATGCACAATTTGCTCCTGTTAAATGCACCTTGACATCTAAAAGTATGAGACAACCTTGAAAACCTTGTTACTCTTTCCAGAGACCACCCCATTGCCAAAGCAACACCACTGCCAAAGCTCTGTCCTCATGTTCTACTTACACTTTTGTTCCAAATTTACTTCTTTCTTTGTGATTATAACTAATTGTATAAATATTAACTGGGAAAAAAACATAGCACAGAGGCTGAGGGAGTCAAGGAAAGAAAAAAGGAGATGACAGTACAGAGCAGAGACACAAAAAAATCTTCATAACCTGTAGACGTCCCGAAAGCAAGTGCTCTCTCTTTGTCTACCTACCTGTATATTCCACTTCCACATCAGCCAGTGCCTTGAGAGTATTTTCGTAGGACACTTCTCCCTGTTCCTGGGAGCCCACCCGGTCATACACAAGCTTGGTCCTCTCTGTGAGCTCCGCAGCCATGTTTTCTATCTGTTCGGCAGTCAGGTCCCATCTTAGCTGGTTTGCTAATAGCCTGGGGGACTGGCTGTCCACAACGTTACCTGGGTAAGCAGGAAGGAAACCCAGGCATGAAGCGTTACATGTTTCCCCCTTACACGAGCTGGAAGGAAAATTCAGCTGCATATTTAAAGCTTGATAAGAAAAGCACCTAAAGCAGAGGTCCAGCAAACAAACTATGTGCACGGGCAAAGGGGCTCCTAAGGAACCCGAGTGCTGGATCCAAATGGCAGCCAGATTATTTTCCAGGCGCTGTTTACCCTCTCAGTTACGACAAGCCCTTCACAGAAACCTGACTCCCTCCCTGCTCCCTCACCCATTGCGCCTCCGGCAGGTGCATCTGGCCACGGGAAGCAAGGGTGGCTGTCACAGCCCCAGCACAAGCCTCAGGCCTTGCTTGGGGAAGGGGCTGCGCAGGAGAGAGGTGGCAGCTGGGGCCAGGGGAAGGGCACGGCCCCCTCGCAAAGCCGTTGTGGGGCTACCCCTGGCTCCCTCTCTCTTGCCCCCCGTGCAGCCAATTGCCCCCGTCCCCCTCGTCCTCTGCTCCAGATGAAGCCCCTCAGCAACCCCCTGCTATCGCGGCCCCCTCCCCCCTCCCTCCATCCCCTCATCTCCCTGCCGATCCCAGCCCCTCTCCCCATCTCCTGCACCCCCTCCTCGCTATTCTGGCCCCTCTCCCCGTCCCCTCACCCCCTCCCCACTATCCCAGCCCCTCTCCCCGTCCCCCGCACCCCCTTTCCACTATCCCAGCTCCTCTCCCTGTCCTCCCCTTCACCCCACACTATCCCAGTCCCTCATCCCTGTTCCCTCACCCCCTCCCCACTATTCTAGCCCCTCTCCATGCTCTCCCTTCTCCCCCTCGCTATCCCAGTCCCTCATCCCTGTCCCCCTCACCCCCTCCCCGCTATCCCAGCCCCTCTCCATGCGCTACCTTCTCCCCCTCGCTATCCCAGGCCCTCTCCCCGCTATCCCAGGCCCTCTCCCTGTCCCCGTCACCCCCGTCCTCGCTGCCCCTCGCCCTCCCCCCGCCCCAGCCCCCCCCCCCTCGCCCCTCGCCCCAGCCCCCTCCCCGCGCCCCGGCCCACCCGGCCGGTACCTGTGGGGGGCGCCATGCCGGGGCCGCCGGGAGGCCCCGCTCCTGCTGACGAGGCGGGAGGAGACCGAGCCGGCCCCACGCACGGAGCATGTGCCCCAAACCATAGAGACGGGGAGAGAGAGCGGCCGCGCCGAGGGATTCTGGGAGAGTGGAGGACTCGGCCGCTCTCCCCTTCCCTTCACGCCATCGAGGCGAGGAAAGAGGACGAGCCGCCCCTCCGGACCGGGGCCGGGTCCCGACAGGGCTCTCAGGCCCGGTGGTGCGGAGGCAGCGGCAGGCGGCGGCCGGGAGCGGAGCCCCGCCGCGGGTGGTCGCACCCCGGGGAGGGCCCGGGGCCCTGCCGGCAAGGCGCGCCCCCCCCCGGGCGTTCCCATGGCAACGCGCCACCTCCCTCTCTATGGTAAAAAGCAGGGAGGAGCGACTGCTGCACTTCCGGCCTCCACTCCCCCCCCCGCTCCGGAGCGGGGCTGACTGCGCATGCGTCACCATCCCCACGGCCAATTAGGGCGGGGAGGGCGCACGCGCCGCGGGTAGGTGGCAGCGCGCACGCGCAGTGCTGTGCCCGCCCCGGCTGAGGCGAGTGTCGGGGCGCCCGGTGAGCGGGGCGGGGGCGCCGGTACCGGGACCAGGACCAGGCCGGGCCGGGCCGGGCCGGGCCGGGTCCTGCGGGAGGCCGCGCTCCCCGCCCGGCGCAGGCCCGGCAGGCGTTTGGCCCCCGTCCCGGTGGGGGGGCGGTGGCGGCGGCGGCCGGGGGCGCGGCGGGGCCTGGCGTTTCCCGCGCCCCGGGGAGCCGGTGGGGCCGGGCCGGGCCGGTGCGCGGGGCTCCGCTGCCGCCGCAGGCCTGGGGCTGCGGGCGAGCCCTGCCGCTGCTCCCGCCTCTCCCTAAAGCAGCGTTTCATCGGGGCTGCCCGGCCGTGAGCGGGGCGGCGGCGGCGGCAGTGGGCCGGGCCCCGGCGGGTCTTCGGGCCCCTCAGCGGGGAGCTGCGGCCCGCACCGGGCTGAGGGGCCCCGGGGTCTGCGGGAGGAAAGGCGCCCCCCTCCCCCCCCATACACTGCTGGCAGCCCCCGGTGCCTGTTCGGGTTTGCAGTCCCCCTGGCCCTTACTCCGTGGGGCTGGGAGCCTGGTGCTGCCTTTCCCCAGAGGGACCCGCTGGGGCCTTTCAGGGGGCTGGGGCAGCTCTCTTGGGCTTACGTTTTGCGTTTGAACAGTTTAATTCCTCAGTTAAATGACCCTAATGGCTTTTATGCGCTACAAGCCTAGCTAAGCATTTTGGAAAGGCAGAGCGCCTTAGCTCAGCAGCAGTGCCATGCAGACACATCCCCCTGTTCCGTACGGGACCTGCATGGGGATCTCTGCACAGCCCCTGCTTTGGGGTATGCTTATGGGGCATGTTTTGTTACATGTGTTCTCATTTCCGTTGTGGTTTACTTCGCTGAGTTGTGTGGGAACTTGATATTCTGAGCAGGAAGGCAGCACACTGAGTGGAGGATTAACAGCCCTGAACCCTGGCTCTGCTCACAGTGGCAAGTTGCTTCCGCTGTTGTCTTTGTTTCAGAACCAAATTATGCTCTGGAAGAGGAAGGCTGTAGTTCTGTTGGTGGTGAGCTCCTCATTTGGTCTGGTCTTGGTTGGTCAAAGACAGTTTGCCAGCCTATGTCCCTATAACACCGGCGATGTACTTACCTGGGCAGTAGCCTCATGGGGCAGGATAGTGCTGTGTTGCTCACCTTGAAGAGGGTGAGCTGAGGATGTGCTTAACATGAAGGAATCTTTGTTAGAGCAAACTGTTTAGTGAAGGCTCCAGAGGCCTTGGCCAGTCCCACACCATTCGCTTATCCTTTCCTTTTGTACTGGGGAAGAGGAACTCTTTGACTTCTTGTCCGTCAAATCATATAACTTCTTTCTCTACAGACTTTTTAAGTTACAAGAAGTCAGAACAGACTGATCACAGCCTCCTGGAATGGCAGACCAGAAGCGCCTTGCCTACTCCATCATCCAGTTTTTACATGATCAGCTACAGAATGGGGGTCTTTCTCCAGATGCTCAGGAGAGCTTGGAAGGTAAGTGGTTATATACGCTCCCCTGCTTGTGCTTCTAGGTCTGTCAGTTCAACACTTGTGGAAATTTGGACACTCAGTCACTATCATCTACCTCTTCCTTGGCTGGACTGTTGTTAACATCAAAGCTTACTCAAGATTTGAAATTAATCTTGTCCCACGGGAAGATGTCCAGGGAGTTAGGAGGCTCACTGTTTATCTGATTTCTTGTTATCTCTTTCAAGAGTAGATTAACTTGAGGAAGGGATATACCTCAGGATCAAAAGCCTCCCTGATCCTGGGTCTGAGACTTACCAAGTCTTATCTTGAATGAGGTGAGGTCAAGAGGCTCATAGCACATGGAAATGTTTTGTACTTGCAGAGTGCTTTTCCTGTTCTGCTATCAAAATGCTTTTCCACAGCACACCCTGGAGTACTTATCCAGGCCTTTTCAGAGGGCTTTACTAGAAATGAGAGCACACTGGTCTTAAAAGATCTACTTAAGGAGCTTATACCTTAGTGTTTGGCCTGTACATTTGTCCCACTGGCAGAGAGAGCGCAGGCACGTCTGTGGAAAGGGGTAGGTACATTCCTGGGCGAGGCAGGAATGGAGAGAGGGAGCAAGGAGGGTGTTGGGTGGGAAGGAGGAGTTTATTTCTGGCACTTGTGGACTGCAAAACATGGCATGAAAGACTTGTAAAACTGAGCTCTGTTACATTGCTGGGGTTCCCGTGCTGGGAGCACCTTTCTGACCAGGTGCTGGCAGGGGAGGAGGCGGGGGTGGCTGTGGCCAGAGCCCTGTTTGGGTTGTCCTTGCGCCTCTGCCTGGCTGCAGCCCTTAACAGAGCAGCCACCTTGCAGCAAGTGACTGCAGGGCCTGCCAACAAGTCACTTGCTTCCAGTATTTTGTTAAAGATGCAGATCTCTCATCACTCGGTGCTATCCACAGCTGTGGGAATGCTCTCAAAGCCCCGGTTCTTGCTTGCTGCCAGTTCTGTTACCTTCTACCCTGCAACACCTGCCCTAGCATCACCCATGGGGATGGGAGTCGTGACTGACTTGTTCTAGGAGGTCGCTCTCCAGGGCCAATGTTTGCACAGCTCTGTTGAGTTTTTGGCAACACATGAGGCGTGCTGCTTCAGCTGGATAACAACCATTCAAGCACCTCTCTGCAACGGGAACCAGAGGGGCTGTGCAGTCACTGAACCTCTCTAATCAGTGTGCGAAGATCGCAGCAGGAGACTTCAGTTGCTTTCTGGTATTGAACTTGATGTAAAGTAGAGGTGTTACAGCTCAGGTGCGACAGATCTGCACTCAGTTTTTAGCCCTGCTGCACCTTCCCTCCCTGATCTTGGGACAGACACTTGGAGAGCTATACTAAAACAAGCTGAGGTCATTATAAAAACTTCCCCTTGTTTAGCTGTGCTAGCATACAGCCAGTGGCAACCAGCAGTCCCAGACACTTGCAAAGGGCTGCAGAAGGAAGAGAGAATTGAGAATTTGAGAATATGCCACAAATATCAAGTCTGCTGTGTGGAAATGTGTTGTTTGGTTTTTTGTTGTTGTTTGAGTATTTTGCTGGTATATTCAACTGTAAGAAATTTGAGTGCTGTGGAGTAGAAGAGGACTTCCTATTTAGACGGAATAGGGAAAGCTAATTACTTGACTCTTCTTGTCCAGTGGCAATCCAGTGCCTGGAGACAGCTTTTGGGGTCTCCATGGAAGACCAAGATCTAGCTGTGTCTCAGACTCTTCCTGAAATATTTGAAGCTGCTGCAGGAAAGGTGAGTGAGTGCCTTAAAATGTGTTGACTTTCAAGTCAAATAGCCAAAAGGATCAGCTTTGCTTGATTGTTGTGGTGATACTGCCCCCCTCGGAGGGGTATAGGAGTGAACTGTTTTGGGCTTGACAAGCCAGTGCTTGGGAAGGGAAGAGGTGTGCTACTTCTCTGTGGGAGTCCTTATCAGAGCACAGCATTCTCCCTTTCCTTGTAAGGAGCCTGAACACATCCGAGCAAATTCAGAGCCCGTCACCCCCTCAGAAGATGACATAGCTGAAGCTGAAAGACTCAAGACTGAAGGTAACCTCCTCTAGAGCTGATGTATAGATGAAGTTTAAATGATTATGGGGAGGAAGGCTTAATTGACTCGGCACCTGGGGAATGCATGGAACAAGAATAAACCAAATGGGATCAGCCCATCCCTTTCTGCTTGTTTCTCTGCTTGTGCTCAAGGAGTGTGTAGGTTGGCATAATGTAACTGCCACAGAGCCTGGATAGACAGCAGGGTCAGCATTTCCCTTGGCATCCTAAAAAGACGGCATTGTAGAGAATACAGCATGTTTCCTGTTCAGCTCTCCTGTGTGCATTGCCTTTTCTCTGCCATGCAAGAAAGCATGATTAGCACTGAAGTACAACAGGGAGAGCTTTTTTGAGCCAACGCACTGCAGACTTGTAGATCAAAATGTTGCTTTGGGGAGACCTTAGGTGCACCCTCGATGGGAGGGCAGCTGAGGGTGCTGGGAGAGCTTGCAGGATCCCTTCTAACAGGGTGGCAGGTAACCTGCAGCTGCCAAGACGCAGGCCCCCTACATCACTGCTGAATGTGCCTCACAGCTGCAAGCATTTTGATGGACTAGCAAAAAGTGGAAGCTGTTGGTTTGTCTTTTGTTCTATTTTTTTGAAGTACAGCAAAGATCCAGGCCCATTGCTTTCATTTGTCCCCATTTTAACTTGTTATTGAGCCTTTATTCCATTTCTTTAGGAAATGAACAAATGAAGGCAGAAAACTTTGAAGCTGCTGTGTCTTTCTATGGAAAAGCAATTGAATTAAATCCATCCAATGCAGTGTATTTTTGCAACAGGTACTTGGTATATCTTTCTCCACCCTTGTACACTCATGCTTTTGTTTCTTACTTCTTGCATCCTAAGACTCCTGCATGGTGAAATACCTTTTTAAAAAAATTCCTTAGACTGTTCTGTTGCTTGCTCTCTCTCTCTCTCTCTCTCTCTCTCTCTCTCCCTTCCTCTCCCCCCGCCAAGCTCACAGTGACATACTTTCCTGTGCCTCCTGCCAGCTCTGTGCCCTGGCTCCTCTAGATAGGATATGGGTGTGGAAGCAAACTCTACTAGGCGTTTGAGGAGATGCAAGGATGCCAAGTAATGTCTACTTTCATACAAACAGCTCTAAGTGGAATAAAGAGCCCAGATTTGAAGAGACTGTGTTGATACTAAAAACAAAGGGGTAAAATGAGACAGACTGAAGGCTTTTTATTGAGAATTATGTATGTTGATGTGTATGCAAAATGCAAGTAAATTATCTAATTTTCTGTGGCATTCTAAGCAAAAGGGTATGAAAGTTGGTGGAAAGATGATTGTTGACTAAAACAGAATTTGAATCAGGCTTTGTTTTAATTATCTACTTATCATGAGTACATATATACAGCTGGCTATGTGAATAACTTGTCTGCACACATGCTAATGACATGGTGAGTTATATCTTGGGGTGAGGGATTGTGAACAAAGCTTCCAGCAGATGCTGTAGCTAAGCTTTACTTGAGCTGCATGAAGGTTAGTCTTCTGAGGTGTTGGGCAGGTGTCGTGTCAGTAAGAGATGTGAGACTGAGGCTTGAATGAGCGTGTTACGGCTTCAAACACATGTTTTTCCCCTGTATGTGAGGTGTGTGTGGGAATGGACAAAACAGTCATTATGATTAAGAAACCGAGGGAACTGGGGAGAGAGATCCGTATGAACCAGCAGGTGTAATACTTGTGTGTCTCCCTGGAGCCCAGGCCCCTCTTGGAAAGTCCATGTGGAGAAGTAAAATCCTTGATACATGATATCCTTGATACAGAATGTAGAGCTGGGTATTTGCATAGCAACCTGCTCACCTAAATAATACCTGGATTTATGTCAAGTTAACACTTGACTTTGCCTTGTACAATAGGAGACTACAGAGAGGAAACAGAGGTGACCTTGATTAGCATATTCAAGCCAATAAGTGTTTTATGCACATCTTTCTCCATTCTCTCCAGAGCTGCGGCATACAGTAAATTAGGAAATTATGCTGGAGCAGTCAGAGACTGTGAAAGAGCTATAGGCATTGATCCAAACTACAGCAAAGCTTATGGCAGAATGGGGTAAGTAAGAGAGCAGTTTTTCTTGCCAGGATTTTAATCTCAAAATGCCTTGTGACAGTGACGCTATTAATGGTGTTCTGTCCTGGAATGCCATGCAAAAATACCTTGTATTTCAACTCTGATGGGGTGGAGGAAGACAGCAAGTGCTTATCGAACTCTAACTTTTTATTTTATTTCCACTTTAATAGCTTAGCCCTCTCCAGTTTAAATAAACACACAGAAGCTGTTGTCTACTATAAAAAAGCCCTGGAGCTGGATCCAGACAATGAAACGTACAAATCAAACCTCAAAATAGCTGAGCAGAAAATGAAAGAGACCCCTAGTCCAGTAAGTTCCGAAACCAATGCTTGTTATATGGGGATAAGATCAGAAGGAGATTTCTTCACTGTGCTACTGTGTTAACAGGCACTGTCTGTTGCTGACTCGGGTTATGTTTAGAATAGCAGTCCAGCATGCGGAGAGAGGGGAGATAGTTAATGAGTCGTGCCATGAACACTTCCACTAAAATCCAGAGAGAGTAATATCTCTGCACTGCTTGGGCATGGTCACCTTGGGCTCATTTGAAAGAGCTGGAAAATGAGACTGATTAGGAGGAGTATTTTTGCCTTAAGCACCTGTCTTAATTAAAGTCATTACTAAAATTCAGCTGTTTTTACTAGTGACCTGTTAGCAATATCAAAAGGGCATTTAAGGTTTTTTAAAAAGTCATTTTCTTTTCTTAAAAGAATCCTGGAGGTTTTCTAGCCAGTGACAAAGCCAGTGACTGTACACTGTTGACATGCTCCCCTCAGGAACATGCCAGTTTACCGTTTTGAAGGTGACTTCAATTTTCTAAAGACTTTTCCAGTGCAAAGGTGGCCAAGTGAATGTGTTTAACTTGGCATTTGTGATGGGCTAGAGTTGTACATTGCTAACACGGCTCAGCTGGTGAGAGAGCTGCTCGGTAAATCATGCAGTACAGTCACTGCCAACACTGGTGTGGGCTCTTTGATTCCCTTAGTGAGCCTTTTTGCCTATGAAGATGGAGGCTACGCCTCAGGGTGTTACAGCAAGGGTATGAACAGAACCTCTTACCTTTGTTATGATTTAAAGACCAGATGCTGATAAAAGTTGAAGTAAAGGATTAAAATAACTGTAATGTGCTATTTGTTGCATCAGAAAGTGAGAGGATTTCATCAGCTGTGTGTGGTGTCTTTATACTTACAGACCGGAGGTCCAGGAGGATTTGATTTAGCTGGTTTGCTGAACAACCCCGGCTTCATGAGTATGGTAAATTTGGACACAGATCACAGCCAGGCTGTATCTGGTCTGTGCATTTGTCTATTCAGGATGAAATGTATTGATACGTGGCGTGGGAAGTTCCTGTATTTCCTTAGCAGTTTTGTTTTCATTTCATTTCTTGATTTCAGTGTTGCTGTGAGGAAACTGTGCTTGTATCTCATTAAAGTCAAATAAAGGGTCAGTGACTTATTCACAGGCTTTTCCTAGTAATATGTTAGACGTGGAAAGGGTGCCTGTTCTGCATTACCAGCCTTGTCTTGTGTGTTGTACTGTGCTTCTCTTAGCTATTTTTGTCCTATTGATCTGTTTCCAAGTACTTCTGCCTTCACTTTGTGGTTGAATGGCACAACATCTGCATATCTACCCAGGCATTTCTGACTAAATAGGGTGTCATTTTTTTCCTTTTTTAAATAGGCATCTAACCTAATGAACAATCCACAAGTACAACAGCTGTAAGTTTGATCCCATCTCGTATTTCCTCTGTGTTTGGCTTTTGCGGTAGGGCTGAGTCTCTGTAGTGGTGGGAGAGGGGAGGGTGCTGGGACCAGAAGTGTGGAGGGCAGCATTTAAAGCAATCCAGTCTCTTGAGCTAGTGTGTATTTTGAGTGCTCCAGACCGTGCTGAAGAAGAATCTTGTAAATGTTTGCAGAAGGGAGGTAGGACAGATCATGGCTGACGCATTGGAATTGGGTTTGGGAAGCTTGGGGTCAGTTTCTGGCTCTGCTATGCAGTATATATATATGATCTGAAGGTAGATTTTATGGCTTTATATTGTCTAAGCATCTCTCAAACATTGTGAGTTGATCCTCATAATCCTGTACAAAGAATGGATGTATCCCCACTCTAAACAAGGTGGAGATGTGAAATTCTATCAGGCACATGCCTCCCCTGACCATTCTTTCAGAGCGCAGGTAGAATACAGTGAATTAGAGGCTTTCTGGAGCTCATACTTTGATTTGTATTTTGAGGCAGCTTGGTTAAAGGGCTAAATGTCTGCCATCATTTCCATTTGCTTCTGCCTGCTCCTTCCATCGCTGTTACCATTTGAGGTTCTGCCTTAGATACAACCTAAGAACTTCCAGAGGAAAGGGCTTTGCAAGCCCTGGCATATTCAGCGCTGTTCATCACGAGTGAATCACTGTTTAGGCTGTCCTGTCAATAGATCTCATTTGGTGCAGAGCAAGCAAACATCTTGTGAAAGGAAGGGCTGTTTTTTAATTAAATAAATGTAAAGTAGGACTTGTGCACAAAAGGGAGAATCTCTGGGAATACAATAACTGACACTGTTACAAATATTTCTACATATTGTTCAGTTTAATGATGCAATTAGACTCTGCTGCCATTCATGAACAAGAAGTTGTTGTTGCAGAAGAATCCCTTATAGATAACTTCACAATCTGTGTGGGAAGGGGCTCCCATTATGCTAATGCTCCCCTCCCAACATAAAACAAACAAGAATCTCTGTTTTTTCTGCTCTGAGCAATGACTTATTCCTGCAGCATGTCTGGGATGATTTCTGGTGGCCACAACCCCATGGGAGCAGCAGGCACCAGCCCTTCCACAAACGATCTCGCCAGCCTCATACAAGCGTGAGTAGGGAGCTGGGTCTTTCCTGTTGCCTTGACCAGTAAATGGATTTCAGGTTTCCTGACCAAAGCTTAATTTAACAACTGAGGAAGACTTAAAGGTTGAGTAAAATCCTGCCATTTTCAGTAATGTGGCCAAACTATTTGTTAAAGCAGAGTTTTGACAATCAGCTGTAAAGAATTCCTTAGCATCCAGACCATGTTAGAGTGAGTGTGTGTGAGAACATTAAGATGACTGTTGCCTGTTCTCCTTCAGGGGCCAACAGTTTGCTCAGCAGATGCAGCAGCAGAATCCTGAACTAATAGAGCAGCTACGAAGTCAGATTAGGAGTCGGACTCCAAGTGCCAGTAACGAAGATCAGCAGGAATGAGCAGTCCAGGTGAGGTCTTAGCCAGGAGTGCTGTTGTACTGTGGCCAGCTGAGTGGAGAGGATTTCTGTATGTAGCAGCAATATCTGACTCATGCCTTAATTTAGCAATTTGATGTGCCTCCCTTCCCCTACCTATACACTGGGCTCTCTGCATCAGTGCTGCTAGTACTGTGCCTCAGAGACACAAGGCTCAGCCCTGAAGAGTGGTGAATAAGAACCTCCCTCACATTTGTGTAGCCTTTGAGTGACTAGCAAATGAATCTCATTATCTAGTGCTCAAACTGGTTAGAGGGACACTTTATTTTCTTAAAAATTGAATTTGCAAATGTCTTGTCTTCCTGTCTCTGCAGCGCAGTCCATGGAAACTATGTTCTTTGCTTTAAAAACTGGAAGCCATGTGCGTGTTGCCATTTCTTGAGTTGGAAGTGTCCAAGATGGGGGAAAAAAAAGGATAAACAAAACACTTTATACAACCTGCATGTTAAAGACAGATTCACGCTTTTTTTCCCTGGTCTTCGTCCCTGCTCCTCCCCCTCAACCTTTCCATTCGTTTTTTTCTTCTGGAAGATCCAGCAAGCTGAACGTGAACCAGCATCAACAGTCTTTCTAAAGAAACTCAGAAAACTAACTATACCGTTACATTTCTATGTTATTTGCTACATGGGAATTTTTTACCCATTTTTCAAGAATAATGTACTCTTCACTACAGGATGTCTTCACTTTACTGCCCGCGTGCCACTTCAAAGAAGTGTTCAAGTCCTACCCCATCCTGCCCCATTCAATCTTCCTGCCACAGTTATGAGAAGGTAGTGTTTGAACACTCTGGAGATCACTGGATCTTCTTGCCTCCCGGAACAGGGTTTCTGTTGGTTAGATTCACTGCGTTTCTCATTCAGGTCTGTAGCAACATTGCCAATGCTGTTAATACACAGGAACTTGGTGATCGCCTCTCAAAGGCTAGTGTAAATGTGTTAGGGGAGGGAGTTGGGACTGATCAGGTAGAACATACTCATTTGTGACTACTCCTTTAGAGTGAGTGTTTGCAGATACACTTCTTGGGGTTCTTTCCCAGTTCTGACAAAACTTGTCTAGTGTTTAGTAATCATGGCTATGTTGTTGGAATGATCCAATCTGTGAACTAGTCAGAGGTGGACAGTAAGAATGATATAATGTTTTTGATGTTTAAAAGGTTTTTCTTTTGCTTTTTAATTTGTCTTTTATGCATGTGAGTAATCAACCTGGCTGACTGTGCTAATGATGGGATTAGAGGATGCCTGTTTTACAGAGGGTCTGACAGTTGGAGAGAGCAGGAGTAAAAACGCTGCTTGGATTGCAAGATATTGAGTGGCTGCTGGCTCAATGTGGGGAACTGACAAGGAGTGAATATGCCTCAGCGTGTAGTGTGTGGGATGAGGAAAAAATGCTCTTGTAGCTATCTAGAGTTACCTGCAGCTTTCCGGGCCCTCTGAAATTACCTGTGTTGTTCCCTGGGTGACCAGGAAGCTCTAGCGAGTCCCCCTAGAATTCACTAGTGTTGAAGCCAAAGAGGCTTTTATTAATGTCAGAATTGTTTAAAGTAGTCATTCAGATTGTGTTGGGAAAGGCACGTTTGAGGTCTTATTGCCAGGCAGATAAGCATCTAGTTTGAAGATGGATAGGTGTGAGATGGCAAATGCCCTTTCAGGAAGCCCTGTGGTGTGAGTGAGCGGGTATATTTGAAGATTAATATCAAGAAAAATGATTTGTAAATGCTCCATAAAGTACTATGTGGTTAATGTAACTTGTGAAGAATAAAATATTTGGACACTTTGTTTTGTTATCCCTTTTGCCCAGATGACTGAAGCAAGATCCATTAACCTGGGGCCTGGGACTGGCTGGCTTGGGCGTGCTGGGCCCAGTCCCGCGCTGGTACCGTGTAGTTAGGCTGTTGCAGCTGTTTCCAGCTTTGCTGACTGCAGATTCTTGTGCAGGGTCAGAGCTCTGCTTTCTCAATGCAATGACAGCTGCTAGACACATCCTACGTACTTGATCCTGTTACAGCCTTTGGTTCTTCATTTTCCCTGCTGAAACGCTCCTCTTTTGTGTTTCGGCAGCACAGCAGAGAGGTACTTTTTTTCTTTCTACAGCTGCCTCCCCAGTTCCCTTTATCTTAAGTTCTCTCCATCTGGCTTTTGTAACCTAGCAAAGAGAGAAGTTTCAGGTGGCCTGTCTCGCGGCCGAGGACTGTCAGACAGTGTGGGAGGAAAAACATTCAAGAATTATCCAAAAGAAGGAAACTGCAGAAGGGAGGCTTCTGCTTTTTAAGGATTCTGTTTGCCCTCTCCTTTCCCTGCTTGCTCTCTTGTATCTCTAGATCTATTTCCTCATGTCTGTTAATGGTTTGCTTTTTTTTTAAACACCACTGGGTTCAACATGCAGCTCCACATGGGGAAGTGTTCCTGACACTGTAAGGCTGTGTGGCCATCCTCAGTGGAGAAGATCGGCTGGCAGAGCGTGATGCAGGTTTTGGATAACTGTGCAGCTCTTGGTAATATCCTCACCTCTAGCGCTGTCTGCGGTTGAACTTGAAGCAGAGAGTGGACAGTCTACTTGCAGCAGGGGGGGTTTCCTTCTAGATTCTTAGATTTTATTTTCAACTTCTCTGTAGAGCATGCTGACAGCAAAAGATTTCTAGAGTCACTTCCACTCTCCGTGGGGCCTTCTGCAGTTAGCCATTTGTGCTATACCTGCAGCGCTGTATTTTAAATGAATGGATTTACCTTTTAAATAAAGACAGCCAAAAAACTACTGAACTATGGACTCCATGAGAGTAGTAGCCGAGGACTCTCTTCCTTTCCTGTGAATCTCTTCAACAATGTTTCTGCAACACCACAGCCTGTTAAACCTGCAGCTTACAGATTTTCCTGTGCTCAGCTGAAGCATCGAGGTTTAGCTGCGTGGGGCCGAGGCAGAGACATGCTGCATCGCTTGTGTTAGAGGTCAGTGTTGGGGGGAGCATGTCTGTGCGGGGCCCCAACCAAGCCTGCAGTTGTGCATTTTGTGTGCATCCCGACATTTGAAGTCGGGACGCAAATTTCCCAGAGACCAAATCCTTTTCCCGGAGTGCTAAGAGTTCATGTCACGCGTGGGGCAGTCGGCCGAGACTCGCTGTCGCATCTGAGCACCAGTCTGCGTTGGGAATGGCTTATTCTGTGCCATGTTTGTGATGCTCTTCTTTGCAGGGCTGTTTTGCGGAGGAGGAAGCTGGTTAGAGAGCTGGCAGGGAAACCATGGGAAAAGGGCGGCCGTGCGCCTCTCAGGTGCGATCTGTCCCGAGACCCTGCTCCTCCGCCCTCGGAGAGCGTCGCCGTGAGTTTTTTGCCTGCCGCTGCCACGCTGTCCCTCCGGAGGGCCGGGGGTCCGGCCCCTCGCCTCGGCCCTGCCCGTGGCCCGTGCAGCCCGGTGGTGGCGGCGGCGGCGGCGAGCCCGCGGCCCGGACGCCTGGGTCCCCGTCAGCACCGGCCGCCCCTGGACAGCGCAGCGGGGCCGGCGCTGCCCCGGAACGCGCCGCGGCGGCGCGCGGTCGGGGCGGGCGCTTTTCCGCGTCGGACGGGGCGCCCCGCAGGGGGCGAGGCGGACCCTATTGTCCTGCCCCCGTGGGCGGTGGCGGGGCTGATGGGCGGCCGCTGCGGCCAATAGCCGGCGAGCCTTCCAGCCGCCGCCTCGGCCGCAGCCAATGGGAGGGCGCCGTGCGCGGGCGGGGGGCGGGCGCCGCGCGGGGGCGGCCTGGCCGGGGCGCGAGCCGGGAGCCGGCGAGTGAGTGTGGGGGGGGCCGGGGCGGTTGGGGGGGGCGTCGCCGGGGTGACCCGGGGCAGGCGGGAGGCGGCGGTGGGGGGCGGGATGGGGGGTGTTGGGGGCCGTTGCCGGGGTAACGGCAGGGGCGGGATGGGGGGTGTTGGGGGCCGTTGCCGGGGTAACGAGGGGGGGTGGGAGGATCGGGGGGCTGTTGCTGGGGTAAATTGGGGGGTCGAGGGCTGTCGCTGGGGTAACTGCGGTTTTGAAGGGTTGGGGGCTGTTTCTGGGGTAACAAAGTCTTGGGGAGCAGGGTCTGGGGCAGTTGCAGGGGCAACAAGGCCTGGGGGAGC
This sequence comes from Apteryx mantelli, assembly GCF_036417845.1. NCBI lineage: Eukaryota > Metazoa > Chordata > Aves > Apterygiformes > Apterygidae > Apteryx > Apteryx mantelli. Next base: position 1,258,542 of record NC_090007.1, read on the forward strand.
AGGGTCTGGGGCAGTTGCAGGGGCAACAAGGCCTGGGGGAGCAGGGTCTGGGGCAGTTGCGGGGGCAAGAAGGCCCGGGGGAGCAGGGTCTGGGGCAGTTGCGGGGGCAAGAAGGCCCGGGGGAGCAGGGTCTGGGGCAGTTGCGGGGGTAACAAGGCCCGGGGGAGCAGGGTCTGGGGCAGTTGCGGGGGCAAGAAGGCCCGGGGGAGCAGGGTCTGGGGCAGTTGCGGGGGTAACAAGGCCTGGGGGAGCAGGGTCAGAGGAGGGGGTGGAGGATCCGTGCGGGGGTGACAGGGCCTCGGGGCGCGCTGCGGCTGTTTGCCCAGTGCCGGGGCAGGTTGCTGAGCGTGGGTGGCCGGGGCTGCCCCTGACCCAGGGAATGTGGCGGTGGGGCCGACCCACAGGCTGTGACAGCAGGAGAGGCCCGGGTTGTGCCTAAATTCCACGTTAGCGGGACTGGGGCATCCCTGGTTTGGGACGCGAGGTGCTTCGAGCGCGATGTGCTGTTCCTCGGCTCCTCTGCTCAGCCGCGCGTCGCCAGGACCCCTCGCCCGGCGCCCACCCTTGGCGGCATAGTGTTGTTGAAGTGTGGTGGTGACCACCTGGGAGCGCGGACGCCTGGAAACCCCGGCGCGTGCTGCTGTCCCCTCTCCTCGCTGCTAGTCTAGTCTCGCACATCTCGGTCCTCTTCCAGGGTGTTCAGATTTGGGCTGCTCCGATGATGTCTTGGGAGAAATTCCCTGTGCACAGCATTTCTCTTTTCCATTTGACCTGGATGTTTTCAAGAGGACATCAGGTGTTGGGAGGTGCTCGGAGAAGTGAGGTTTTGGGGGAATCCAGCCTGCTTTCTGCAAGCTGTCTATTGGTAGTCAGCGTCTAGCACAGTCTTTGCTGTACTAGTGTGTTACGGGCATTCTGAAAATGTGTTTTTGATAGACTGAGATTTAAAGGATCACACACAAGGAAATCCTTTTTTCCTTCCACAGAGGCCTGCCCATTTATATAATATTTCTAGTTGCTTGCTTGAATGTTCTGTTATGGGCCAGTAAACCAAGTAATACCTGTCCCGAGTTATTTCTTTATTGCAGAAGTTCTTAGGCTGCCCAAATAACCCAAGTGTTAGAGGCGCTGAATGCTGGGCTGTCAGAGCAGGTTGAGAGAAACGCAAGGTATTCTTTTTACTTTCCACCTCATTTTTCACTAAGCTGCTTTCCTCCTGAGGTCATGGGGCGTGAAAGAGCGGCTGCTCCACCTGCTGTCAGAAGCTTGAGGCTTTAGTCTTTGTTAGGGGCTGTTGCTAGGTGAAAGAAAAAGCTAGAGGTTTTCTGAATTTCTGAGCAGAAGCCAGGCTTGTACCAGGGGAGGTGTGAATTCAGGAAAACAGAGGCTTTTCTTTCTCTCCTGGCTGATGTTTCTGGGGTCCCTGTCCTGGGAGTTGTCTGCATACCTAACATAACAGACATGGGTGGTGCCTTTTTGCTTAAGGAGCTGAGTCGCAGGCTCTTGTGGTTTGTGCTTCCAATGTGCTGTTGTGAACGTGGGTTTCTGAGAGCGCATTTGAGAAGCTCGGCATAGCAACGGAACAGCACTGTGCAAGGTTAAATCATTGTTGTTCTGTTGACGCTAAAACTACAGCATGTGCTTTACAAAGGCAATGTGATTTGTTGGCTGTGTCAGCACAACGTTGACAAGCGTTTGCAGTCCTGGAGTCAACATCTCTGGAGACTGAACCTTCCTGTCAGCGACAGTGACAGCAGCAGCCCACACCGGCTGCCCGCTGTGGAAGCCCTGTCAAAGTACGCGGAGAATTCAGGCTCTCAACTTGTTCAGACCTGTCTCATCTGCTGGGTGCACCAGGGAGTGAGTCAATCAGTACTGCCTGAACGGTGTTTTTTCTGCTGAACACCACTTCCTGTAGATACCCGACTACAAACCAAACCTGCCACCGATGCCAGCCCGCAATGACCTTTCTCTTTCACTCCTGCCTAGGTTGGGCTTGAACTGCAAACTTGGAAAGAGGCTTTAAATTCTCTTACCAAGTGCATAGTCATTCAGTCCCTGACCTTTTTTTAAAAAGGCAAAATTTATGCAGCCCACTGCACAGAAACAGTGATAGTGATTAATGCTGTCAGCCCTCAAGGGAGGCTTTAGCCTCAAGACTCTTATGTATTAAAATTAATTTGCTGGTCCAGTAACCAGGTATCCAATTATTTACCTTGTCCATCACCAGTCTGAATATCAGCATGGCTGAAAATGTTCTGCATTAATTCATTAGCCTGCTGCACGCTGTGGTGTGTAGTCAGTGCTCGGGGCTGGCTGATACCCTTTACCTTGGCAGTGTGTAAGAGCCCTCTCAAGGTGCCATTGATCGGACTTTATAAGTCAATTTGGTACAGGTGGTAAGTGAAATACTCTGAGATGCTGGCTGTGCTGCTGCTCGTTCTTGCATCGGTAGAGGGACGTGTTCATGTATTTTTATAAGTAGATTTAATTTTGCTATTTTTAAAAAATGATTTGAGGAAAACAAGTTGTGCTGTCCCTGCACTTAACCTGGAGGGAAATGCTTTTACGTTTCAGATGAAGGTAACTATCATGACCCAGACAACTCAAATCTTGCATTTTTATCTTGTGCAAAAGTACCATCTGCCTCTTCTTTTGTTACACCCTGTGGACAATAAAGAATCTTGCGGTGAATGTCTCTGTAGGGTTTCCCTTTCGATAGGTGCATACTGATAAGTAATCAAAACTTGCACGGACCACTAGTACGGAGCAAACAACCACCCGTACAGACTGCGACCCACCCTAGGGAAATGGGGGTAGTAGTTCAGGAAACGGAACAAACAGGAATTAATCAAATTGGTCTAGTTTCAAGGGCAACATAAAAAGAAAACCATGTGAATGCTGAAGGGAGATCTCTTAGTTTCTCAGTAACAAAAAGCCACCAGCTTAAGCCCTTATTCTTTTCTCATGGTTGAAACCAAAGACTTGATCCTTTGGTTGGATTCAGGTGGGCAGAGTTCTGCCCACATGGATCTGATTGTAAGATCAAGTGTTTTGTGCATGTTGCTGAGTAGGTGTTTCAAAGAAAACCTCTAAAAATTGAGGCTGTTTCATATGGCTATTACAGTTCTTACAAGATTTTTGAGTTGTTTGCTGCAGTTAAATTTTCCCTTCTCTGCCTGTCCCCTCTGCCCCTTTCTATGTAAGTCTCTCTGGGATCCCTCCACCCGTTACTTTTGGGGACTTAAAATGGTTCTTGTGCTGAGGCTGGTATGCAGTTTGGGATGAAAGATGCTGTTCTATACAGTATGTACTTAAATAAGAAAGGTTTTTTTTGTTTTACTCCTGTCCACAGCTACTGAGCGCAGGAGCAGATTTCCCCTGATGTTTGCCTGTGCTGTTGCCTGCTGATGTAACCGTTTAACAGCCGCCCGAGGGACTCCCATCAGCTCGCTTTTGCAGAGCCCTTGGCAGGGAACATTCACCAGGAGGAACAATGAAGATCGTGATAGCCAAAGTGCTGTGTCTGCTGGGCGTCTGTGTCCTCATGCTGGTCGGGTCTCTCCTACCTGTCAAAATAATCGAGGCAGACTACGAGAAAGCTCATCGCTCCAAGAAGGTCATTGCCCTCTGCAATTCTTTTGGAGGAGGGGTCTTCCTGGCCACCTGCTTCAATGCCTTGCTGCCTGCTGTGAGAGAAAAGGTAACCGCTTAAGAGCCTCTTTGGCAATTCTGATGAACCCATACAGTTGATATGGTAGGAACTCCTGTACAGCCACCTTCCGCTCTCCTGCCCTCCATAAATGAAGACTGTGGTCCAACCCTAGCCAAAGCAGCCCACCAAGCCAGCTCAGAAACCGGTGTGCTTTGCCTGGTGTTTCAGAACACGAGGGAGTGATGCATCCACCTCCCATTCAGTTGTCTGACTGACCTGTTTGAATAACCAGAGGCTTTTTTGCTGCAGAAGGAGGCTGAACGTGGCCTTTGGTATGAGGCTCAAACTCCTCCCATTGAGTCCATGTTTAAACACTTTTTCAGAGAGCCACTAAGGTCTAGCTGGAAGGCAAATAGGTTCCCAGTCTCTAGTGCTGAGACACGTGTATGTGGGTATTAAACATCATGAATCCATTCAGTGTCCTTGTAGAGTTCTGTAAACATAGTAGGAATATTTCATAATTCCATAAGGAATGCAGGAGCCCAGATTTTCCCCCCCTAGGTACCAGCTGTTGGAGGCTTTTTTCCCCCCCAGAATGGATTTTGTAGGAAAATGTTAGAGCATCCTGGTGGCTCCCTGTGTTTCTTTGGCAGACAGAAGGTGATTTGATTCACTGTCGATTCTTTCCTTTGTTCCAGCTCAATGAAGTTCTCAGTCAGGGGAATGTGACCACGGACTACCCCGTAGCTGAGACCATCATGATGGTTGGCTTCTTTATGACGGTCTTCGTCGAGCAGCTCATCCTGACCTTCCAGAAGGAAAAGCCCTCCTTCATTGACTTGGAGACCTTCAATGCTGGCTCAGATATTGGGAGTGACTCTGAATATGAGAGTCCCTTCATAGCATCTTCCCGAGGGCGCACGCTGTACAGTGAACACGGTCACCACTCCCACAGCCATGGTTTGAACATCCAGGAGCTCTCCCGGTCTGGTCCCTTAAGACTCTTCAGCCTGGTGTTCGCTTTATCTGCACACTCCATCTTTGAGGGACTGGCCCTGGGCTTGCAGGAGGAGGGTGGCAAGGTCATGAGTTTGTTCCTGGGAGTTGCTATTCACGAGACATTGGTGGCAGTGGCGCTGGGTATCAGCATGGCCAAGACCTCATTGACACTGAAGGATGCTGCCAAGGTAGCTGTGACCGTGAGCCTGATGATTCCTCTGGGCATTAGCATTGGGATGGGGATTGAGAGTGCCCAGAACGTGGCCAGCAACATTGCTTCGGTGCTCCTGCAAGGCATTGCAGGGGGCACTTTCTTGTTCGTCACCTTCTTTGAGATCCTTGCAAAGGAGTTGGAAGACAAGAACGATCGTCTCTTGAAGGTCCTCTTCCTGGTGCTGGGCTACACAGCTCTGGCTGGGCTGGTTTTCTTCAAATGGTGAGCATGGAAGTGATGGAAGGAAAACCTTGCCTCCTTCCCCTTGCAAATGGCACCAGAAATGAGCCTGCTCTCCAGCCAAGGAGGGGGCACTGAAGTTTAAAAGCCAAGTGAAACATCATAGTCCAAGTGGTATCTCGGTATCGACCTGAAGAAGGAGAATTATTTTCTGTGGACATGGAGGGAGATAAAAAATGAGTGTCCCAGTGTAGATGTCACAAGATCTTGTCCCTGCCCGTTGGATCTGCGGGTCAGCAGCTTGTGCAGAGATTACTGGACACAAACATTAAGTATCTGGTTCTAACACTGCCTTCAAAGAGAGCTTGTCAAGCATGTCTCTCCTGTTAATCTGCACATCCAGCCCCTTCCCTTCCTCCCCTCACACACCCATTTCAGAAGCTTTGGTTGAGAGTCTGCTTCCCTCAGTCTCAGGTTCTGAGAAGGTGAGAATCAGTAACAGAGAAATAAAGGCAAAAGCAGGTGGGATAATGAGTTGCACAGCTGCACTAAGCTGCTTTTGTTAGCTTAGTTTTGAGCAAAACCTGGTGGTAATAGCTGCCAAAAATAACATACCTTCTGGGGCTGCTTGGTGTGACTGGTGCCACAGTTCTCTCCTAGCAGAGCTTCCATTTTAACCCACAAATGGCTCTGGGAGCTTTTGTTTCTCAGAGTGATTAACGGAAGAAATGAGGCCAGGCCATGCCCAGGTACTATACTTCATTTTCTTTATCTCACCTGTATGTTGCACATTCCCTAAAGAAATCTTCCTGCTATATGTTAATGTATCAGTTTGAAAACCTTAATATCCGTATCTGAAGGCCTTTCCAAAGCAATCTGCGAGCCCAGGATCCATTAGTTTGTAAGAAGTGGGCAGTAGCAATTTCCAGCATTAATATTTTAGGGCAAGTGCTTGTGTTGAGATTGTCTGCAGTGAAATGGGTTTAGCAGTCACCATCAAATACATCTGCAGGGACGCTCCGGGAGCTGCTGCTGCCTCTTGACGTCTGCAGGCTCCCTGCTTGTACTGATCTGCGAGCGAGAGCCGGGTTCTAGAGGTTTTGCAGGATGTTTTGTCAGTGTTTTCAAAGGAGGAGAGAAATCCTCTCTTCCCTGAGGGTTTTTGGGCTGCAGGGTAGGGACTGTGGAAGGGCTGATTAGAGCCAGTTATAATCTGGCTGAGCTTGCTTTGTCTCCGAGGTGTGTTTCCCTCTGGGAGGCTCAGCCTGCTGTGGATCCAGCTGTGATCCTTCATATTCGTCTTCCTAGGTGAGAAGCTCAAATCAAAGGCTGGAACAGGAACATGCCCTTTCCTCTCCCTCCTGTGGTTTTGCCCTTGTGCCGCATGCGAAGTAGCGTAGGGAGGTAACGCAGGAAAGCAGGCACGCCAGCTCAAAATGTCTGTAGCTCCCGCTCTGCAGACCAGCAGAGTAACACAGTCGTGCTCCTCGCAGGCCTCTAGTAGGAGATGCATTTTAATTAGACGTAGCCTTCAATCCTGCAGCGGCTTCCACAGGCAAATCAAAGCTTTCGGAAGCGCTGATGGAATGATAATGATGTAGAGCAGACTTATCCGTGGTGCAATCGCTGTTATGATGAACCAAGCGGCAGGAAAGATGGGTGAGACTGAGAAGCCAGCATCTTGGAGCCAGTGGTTGGCACAGCTGCACCATATGGAGGCTGATGAGGATCATCTGATGGCTTCTGGTGATCAGTGTTTTAATTGTTACAACACACCAGAGTCAATCAATCTTGCTTTGAAAAATCTAGAGTGGGAAGGGGGAGGGAGGGTTATTTTAGGCCTCAGATGACACAAATTAGCAAGGCCTGATTAGAATGCGATTTGGCTTGACGTGGTAAGCTTCTGTGTGTTATTTCACTTCTCGCAGACAGCGCACGAAGGTTGCGTGTGCAGGGCAGCAGTTGAATCACAGCCGTTCCCATCTGGTGTTTCTCTCGCTTGCTGACTGTGCTGGCTGTTGTCACAGGCAGGTGGCACACATGGGGAAAGGTCAGGTGTGGTGCTGTATCAGGGAGAGAAACACCGTGCGCCTCTTCTCAGGTACATCCTCCTGGAGAGGACGTGTCTGCCATTGCACTCCTAAAGGCAAGAGAAACCTCCCAGCTCAGCGTAGTTGTGTTTTGTTTGGAAATGGGTTGTTTTACTAGCACAGCCTTCGTTCCCAGACCCGGATCCTCCCTCGTGTGCAGAGCTGGGGTCGGTGTTGTGGGACGAGCAGCCGAGAAACAGGCCTTGCTGCGCTACGACCCCTTTCCCCGTGTTGTGGATCCGCTTGGTTGTTGCTTCTCGCGTGCACAGACTGACTGCAGTCGCCTTGCCCGTGTGCCCTGTGTCCTTTAGTTTCTGGGGATAATGGTTTTCTGTTAGTTTTTTGATTTTATTTTTTTTAGTTGGGCAAACGCAAGCATCTCCAAGAGTATTAGTGAGGGTGGGGGTCCTGCTCGCTGTCTGCTGGGGCACTGCGTGACGGCCCTCGGCGAGGAGGGCTCTGAGCAGGAGAACGTGAGTGGGGTCGTCTGCAAGAGGCTTTGGCTGCTGCAGGGAGATTGCGCATCGAAGACAGGTAATCCCTGATCTCACTGTTCCTTAACTGCGGAGGATGTGGGAATATCTCCGACCTTATTAATTCGAGGCTGTAAACAGGAACTTTCCATGGTGACATAACGTCTAGCGTTGGTGAGGATGGGTTTGGAAACGGGGACCTGCCTGCGTTTGAATGAGGGGTAGCAACAGAGCCCACCTGGCCTGGCCTGGCCCTTGAGCCTCGTCTCTGGCATACGGTCTGGTGTCCGCACCGATCAAAGCCGCTGATGGGAAGAGATTTCTTAAGCCCCATCTCCAGTGCCCAAAAGGCCAGTAGGCTCCTGCGGAGCGGGAGCAGGGAGCTGGGAGCCCCCGCAGGACTGCTGGAGGAGATCAGACCGGGGCGAGGCGTGCGTTAATGGCAGAGGGGACGGGGAGCCCCATCCGCAGCGCACAACTGTGGGTCCCCGGGAGGAAGCCCAGGCCTGGGGGAGCTGGGACCCCCTTTTCCTTGGGGATCAGGCCTCGCAGGAGCCAAGGGCGCAGCGTGGCCTGCAGAGCAGGGATGGGGGGCTGCGAGGTGTGATGAGACGGTTACCCGCTTTGCTGCCGCGCTTAGGATGCTCTCTGGTGTGCGAGGGGAGCGTTTATATAACTGTGTGAGCGGTGGAACGTAGCATTCCTGGGTTTGTTCAGAAAAGGAGAAGGAAGAGATCTGGTCTGCTTCTCCCAATAAATGCTCTGGCCTTCTCTGCGTTTGTGTCACTTGTTTGTTTGAAGTCCCCTGTTGCTCTGCCGGCTGCTCCGTGCCCAGAGCATGCGGCAAGCACACGTGCTCCGTCCTGGTGCTGTGCCCCGTGCCCATCTGCTGAGCGCCCCGGGAGGCAGGCGCAGGCTGGAAAGGACCTGGCTGCTGCAGGTCCAGGTCGGAGCCAGCGCAGGGCCCGTACCCCTCCTCCTCCAGCGACCCCCGAATCGGCGGAGAGCCGAGATCGGAGGGGGAGCGCGAGGGCAGCATCACCTCCAGTCGTCCCTTCTGCTACCCAGCACCAGCGTGATTCAGCCGTGCGCGTGCAGCCGCCCCGGAGCAGCCGGCAGCATCCCGGTTGCGTAAGCCTTCCCGGGGAGCGGGGCGTGAATGAACAGAGGAGGAGCCCCGCAGCTGAAACCATCAAGGCAACTCATTCATTTCCTCGAACGAGTAGTACCCGTCCTGCTAACACCGCTCCGGGGGCTGCGCGGGCATCGCAGGGACGCGCTGCCCCCGGGCAGGGTCGGGGTGGCTTTTCGGCGGGGGGCAGCTGTCCCTGTGGTCGCGTCCTCTCTCCTGCAAGTGAAGCTGCGGCGGACGCGGCCCCCCTCCCCGCGCTGGGCACCGGCAGCGTTTCTCAAGGGGATGCGTGCTGACAGCCCCGTGGGTGCCACGCTCGGGCGGTGATGGCCCCCGCTCCTCTGCTGGCAGCTATTAATAGCAGCTGCGGATTTTAATTGCTGCTGCTCGGGAGTGAGCGTGAGTCACGCTGCCCCGGCCACATGGACTCTCGGCGAGGCACCGTGCGGCCCCGCAGCACCGGCGCGATGCTCCCCGCTGCAGTGCCGGCCGCCTGCCCCACGCCAGGCAGAGCTGCCACCGCGTCTCCTCCGTGCAGCCTCCCGCCTGCCATCGCGGCGGCTGGGAAAGCCGGGCTGTCCTGCCTGCGCTGGATCTGTCCCATCTTCTCCCTGTCTGTGTCCAGGTGCTGGCAGCCCCCCGGATGCTCTGCACGGCCCTTCCCCAGGCTCCCACCTCGCCCCACACTGTCATGTGCTTGGCCACAGGATCCCGGCCACCATCTCTGGCACAAGCGGAGCCCGACCTTGCAAAGACCTTGATGCCACCGGGGCAAGCGGGTGCCTGGAGCCAGGCTGGGGCTGGCCCAGCTCCTGCTGCTGCTCGTGGCCCAGGGGAAGCAAATTTTCCTCGGGAAGAGGAGGCTCCCGGGGCCCCGTGCCTCTGCTGGAGGTGGCTCCGCTGGGGACAGCCAGCCCTTAAGCCAGTCCTGCTAAGCTGCTAAGGCAGCAATCCTGCTCTGCCAGGCTGCCAGCCCGCAGCCCCCCCACGCCTGGGTTATTTATTCCAAGCAGGGGCTTAGCCTGCCCCGGGGGAAGGTGCAGGAGCAGGGGCAATGTGCAGGGTCCCTGGGACCTGAGGACACCCCCTGGCACGTCCCCTCGGGTGGGCTGGGGCGGTTGCGGCTGGGAGGAGCAGCTCTGCCCCCCCATGCCGGCCGGGCACCCCAGGACACCGGGCTCTGCTGGCCCTGCTCCTTCCCCTGGCACCCAGGGCTGCTGGAGGGGGGGAGCAGACTCAAAATCTCCTGCGGGTGGGTGGCCACGGGGCACCCGGGCTGGTGCCAGCAGCTCGGGGCACCACGGGGTGGCTGTGTGCAGGGCAGTGACCTGCCGCACATGTGTGTGCATGTTCATGGGGCGCCCGAGCTGGTGTGGCCTGCTGGCAGTGCAGGTGACAGTGTGTCCCCAAAGCCTGTCCCGGCCCCCGCTGCCTCAGAGGCTTCTGACGGCCTCCTGCTGCCCCGTGTCGGCCATGTGCATGTGTCCATGTTTGCACACGTGTGTGCGAGCAGGTGCGTGTGTGTGTCTGTGTGCCTGTCTGTCCCTGTCCATGTGTCCACCTGTGTTCCTGTGTGTGTCTGTGTCCATCCATGTGTCCTGGTCCGTGTCCCTGTCCCTGTCTGTGTCCCGTCTGTGCCCATGGCCTCATCCGTGTGTCCCCATGTATCCATCTGTGGCCCCATCCCTATCTGTGCGTATTGTTTCCATGTGTCCCCATCCATGTGTCTGTGTGTCCCTGTCCCGTGCATCCGTGTCTCTGTCCCCATCCGTGTGTCCATCTGCGTTCCTGTCCGTGTATCCCCGTCGGTGCGTCCCCGCCGCGGCCGTGTCCGTGTGTCTGCGTGTCCCCGGCCCGGGAGCCGCCGCTCGGCGCTGGCCCGGGGGTCCGGCGGCCCCGGGCGGGGCGGGCGGGGCGGGCGGGGCGGGCGGCGGGGCGGGATCGGCTCTGCGGCGGCCGCACCGCGCCGGGCGGCTCCGCACCGGCCCCGCCGCACCGAGCCGAGCCGAACCGCGCCGGGCGGAACCGAACCGCCCCCGCCGGGCGGCACCGCACCGCACCGCACCGAACCGCCCCCACCGCGCCGCACCGGGCGGCACCGCACCGCACCGCACCGGCCCCCTCCGCACCGCACCGCGCCGAGCGCGAGCGCAACCGCAACCGCAACCGCGCCGGCCCCGCAGCATCGCCCCGCGGAACCGCGCCGGCCCCGCCGCACCGGACGCGCCGGGCCGGGCCGGGCCGGGCCGGGCCATGCGCTGACGCCGCCGCGCAGCCCGCAGCCAAGGGCGGATCCCGGGCAGGACACGGTGAGGCGGCGGCGGCGGCACCGCAATGCGACCCGCGGGGCCGGGAGCGAGGGGGCGCGGGCGGCAGGGGGACGCCGGGGCGCGGGGCCCCGGGAGCGGCGGGTGCCCGGGGAAGGGGGAGGGCACGGCCGGGCAGCGGGGCTGGGCTGCCCCGGTCCGGTACGGCGGGACCCGGTGACGGGCTCGGATCCGCCCCACCTTGCCCCTGCCCCTTCCCTTCACCCGCCTCCTGCCTCCATCCTGCCCCTTCTCCTTCCCTCCGTCCTGCCCCTGCCCTGCCTCCATCCTGCCCCTTCTCCTTCCTTCCATCCTGCCCCTTCCCTGCCTCCATCCATCCTGCCCCTTCCCTGCCTCCATCCTGCCACTTCTCCTTCCCTCCGTCCTGCCCCTGCCCTGCCTCCATCCTGCCCCTTCTCCTTCCCTCCATCCTGCCCCTTCTCCTTCTCTCTGTCCTGCCCCTGCCCTGCCTCCATCCTGCCCCTTCTCCTTCCCTCCGTCCTGCCCCTGCCCTGCCTCCATCCTGCCCCTTCTCCTTCCTTCCATCCTGCCCCTTCTCCTTCCCTCCATCCTGCCCCTTCTCCTTCCCTCTGTCCTGCCCCTGCCCTGCCTCCATCCTGCCCCTTCTCCTTCCCTCCGTCCTGCCCCTGCCCTGCCTCCATCCTGCCCCTTCTCCTTCCCTCCATCCTGCCCCTGCCCTGCCTCCATCCTGCCCCTTCTCCTTCCCTCCATCCTGCCCCTTCCCTGCCTCCATCCTGCCCCTTCTCCTTCCCTCCGTCCTGCCCCTGCCCTGCCTCCATCCTGCCCCTTCTCCTTCCTTCCATCCTGCCCCTTCCCTGCCTCCATCCATCCTGCCCCTTCCCTGCCTCCATCCTGCCCCTTCCCTGCCTCCATCCTGCCCCTTCTCCTTCCCTCCGTCCTGCCCCTGCCCTGCCTCCATCCTGCCCCTTCTCCTTCCTTCCATCCTGCCCCTTCCCTGCCTCCATCCATCCTGCCCCTTCCCTGCCTCCATCCTGCCTCTTCGCTGCCTCCATCCTGCACCTTCTTCCCTCCATCCTGCTGCTTCCCTTCATCCTCCTCCTGCCTCCATCCTGCCCTTGCCCTTCTGCCTATCTTGCTCCTTCCCTTCCTTCATCCTACCCCTTCCCCTGCCCTCCATCCTGCCTCTTCTCCTGTCTTCATCTGGTCCCCCAGGCCCCACACCAGGTGTCCCCAGCCCCGTGGGTCTGAGTGGGAAGGGCGCGCGGCAGCATGGGGGTGCAGAGCCCCCCAGCAGGGTCAGGCCTGGGCTGAGCCCCGGGTGGTGGCAGCCCCGTCCCGGGAGCCGAGGGGACCCGCCGGGCACCGAGGGCCCTTTGCAGGCAGTGGGGAGACAGGGGGTCCAGGGGGTGGGCACCGGCTGCGGGGCCCCTGGGCACCCCTGCGAGCCTTGGGGACCCCGACGCCCCGTGCCACGGCAGCAAGACCCACGGGCGCCCGCGGTGCAGCCGGAGGCCGTGGGGCCAGGCAGGAGGGGCAGGGCCAGCCCCGGCCGCGGTTTGACGTTCCTGTGCTCTGGCTCAGCCACGGTCTCTGCTCTGTTCCTGTCCTCCCTCGTGCTGGCGATGCCTCAGGAAGTTTTCGGGAGCTGACCGGGGCATTTGTCCCTGGGCTGCCCCATGCTGGTGGGATTTGGGGAGGTGCTGGGGGGATCAGGGCTCCCTGCAGGACCCAGACCCACCGGGGCTGCGGCAGGGGAAGCCGGTGGCCGTGCAAAGGGGGCCGGTTCCCACGGCCGTGCACCGGGACGAGGGAGCCGTGGCCCCTGGGGCAGTCGGCCAGCGCGGGGCTGCCCGAGGCGCTTCGCCATCCCTGCCCCTCCGGGCCCTTCGGCACCCCAGCGCCAGCACGGTGAGGCACCGGGAGCAGAGCTGGCTCGGGTCAGAGCCGACCCCGTTCCCTTTCCCTTCCCTCCCGTCCTCGTCGGCTCGGGAACGGCACCCCTGGAAATCCAGCCCTGCAGCAGGTTCACGTTGCACCGGTCACTCCGTCCTCCAAAGGCCGTGCTCGCGTTGGGGAGCCGCGATGCTCCCAGGCGAACGCTGCTGCTCCCGCGCTGCTGACGGGAAACTGAGGCAGGGCCTGGCTGAGCCGATGCTCAGCCCCGACGCGCTGGCTCGCCCGGGGGCTCCGGTTTCGGGGGCTCCTCGTGCCGCCCGGTTTCATGCTCCCCGGCTGCGTCGCTCAGCGACGGGGGCGAGCGGTGAACCTGCCCCTGGCCGTGCACCCCCCGCGGCCGGGGCTGCGTTTCTCTCCATTCCCCTGCTGCACCCCTGCGGTGGGAGCAGACCGGAGGAGCGGCGTGGCACGGCGCGGCACGGCACGGCACGGCACGGCACGGCGCAGCAGCATCGCCCCCCGGACACCGCGCGCTTTGCCGGCAGCCTCAGCCGCAGCTGCTGCGCCGGTGGCCGCGGCCCGGCCATATGGCTGCAGCAGGGCGGCTGGTAAAAATAGCAAGCGCTGATCCCCCCGGGTGGGCAGCGAGGGCCACCCGGCCCCGGCCCTGGCCCCCGGCCCCCAGCACCCGGCCCGCAAGGGCGTCTCAAGGGCAGGGCAGCCGGCGGAGGGGCAGGGGGCTGCGCCGTCCCCCCGGCCGGGGCCGCGCGCCGTGACGGGTCCCTCTGCCCTCTCCCTTGCAGCGGCGGCCGCGTCTCGGGGGAAAGATGCCGGAGCAGAGCAACGACTACCGGGTGGTGGTGTTCGGCGCGGGCGGCGTGGGCAAGAGCTCGCTGGTGCTGCGCTTCGTGAAGGGGACCTTCCGCGACACCTACATCCCCACCATCGAGGACACCTACCGCCAGGTCATCAGCTGCGACAAGAGCGTCTGCACCCTGCAGATCACCGACACCACGGGCAGCCACCAGTTCCCGGCCATGCAGCGCCTGTCCATCTCCAAGGGCCATGCCTTCATCCTGGTCTTCTCCGTCACCAGCAAGCAGTCCCTGGAGGAGCTGAAGCCCATCTACCAGCAGATCGTGCAGATCAAGGGCACCGTGGAGAGCATCCCCATCATGCTGGTGGGCAACAAGTGCGACGAGACCCAGCGGGAGGTGGAGAGCCGAGAGGGTGAAGCCGTGGCCAAGGAGTGGAAGTGCGCCTTCATGGAGACCTCGGCCAAGATGAACTACAACGTGAAGGAGCTCTTCCAGGAGCTGCTGAACCTGGAGAAGAGGAGGAACGTGAGCCTCACCATCGATGGGAAGCGCTCCAGCAAGCAGAAGAGGACAGACAAAATCAAGGGGAAGTGCAGCATCATGTAGAGCCCCGGACTGGCCCTCGCCCCCCCCCATCCCGGTTCGCCCCTCTGCCCCCTCGAAGTCTGGACGTCGGCATCGGAGCTGGGCCCGTCCCCCTCGCCCTCCACGCGATCACTGTGACTGCGCTGGGCGGCCGCGGCGCCTCGGGCCGGCGGCGAAGACGGGGCACTCTGCGGACCGGCAGCCTCTCGCCCCCCTTCCCGCGGGAACGCCGTGGGAGCCGGGTGCGGGGTGCAGGGACAACGTGGGGGGTCCAGCTCGGCGCGGGGGGGACACACACGCACACGCACACGCACACACACACACGCCCTGCAGCGCGGTGGCCGCCGGGGCCTCTCTGGGGAGTCGGGGGGACCGAGCACCGGCCGGTCCCGTTCCCGCTCCCGTTCCCATTCCTGTTCCCGGTGCCGGCAGCGGCAGCCGCTGGGGCGACCCCTCGGCATTGCCCCCGCGGCGGCGCCCGGGAGCCGCCAGCCGAAGCACAAAGCAGCGGGCCCCCCCCGCGGGACCTGCCCCAGCACAATCCTGGTGAGCTCCGACCCTGGCGTGGGGCCGCCCGGCCCCCCTCCGGCGCCCCGGGACCGGCCCCAGCCCTGGCGCCAGGGTGATGGGCGCCGCGCCCCGCTGCGGGGCGGCCCGGCCGGGTCCCCCCCCCCCCCACCTCCCGCCCGGCGCAGCCCCGCTCGCCCCCTCCCCGGAGCCGCCGGCCCCGGGGCGCCCACACCAGCCCCTCGTCCCGGGGGGATCCGCCGCCGCCGCCGCCGCCGCCGCGCTCCGGCCGCGCTCGCCCCCGCCGAGGTGCCGGGCGCCGGCGCACGGGCTCCCGCCGGGGCGCTGCGGTGCGGTGCGGTGCACGGCGCTGCACGCGCCAGCCCGGGCCGGCTCGGCCCCTCCGCGCTGCGCCCAGCTCCCCGCATCACCGGCTTTTTACAACACGACACAACCGACCAAGGGACAAGGTGACGTTACGGTGTAGCCTTTACTCTAGAAATAGTCTTCCTTCAATAAAGAGATGAGAAACTGCTGCTGCGTCCGGCGCGCTGCTGCGGGCACGGGGCGGCCACAGGGCTCGGCAGGGCCAAGCGCCCCCGCGCCGCGGCCCGTCCCTGTCCCCGTCCCCGTCCCCGTCCCCGTCCCCGTCCCCAGGCCCCGTGCACCAGTCCCGGCCTGGGACTCTGCCGAGCGCGGCGGGAGCAGCCCCGGCCGGGCACCGCGGGACCGAGCGGAGGGACCGAGCGTGGCACCCTGCCAGCCCCCGGCCCCCGCGGGGACCCAGCCACGGCGTCAGCCCCCGCGGTTTTGCCCCAGCTGAGCCCAAAACAGGGGCGAAAGGAGAGCGGGGGGCAGCGGGGAGGGCGCCCGGCGTGGGGACGATGGGCCGAGGAAGGCACGAGCCCCATGGCGAGGAGCTGGGGAGGGAACGCGTGTCCTTAGCGTGTGTGAGCACACGTGTGCACAGGCCTGTGTAAGGGCACATGTGCTTGCGTGCGTGTGCATCCGTGTGCACGTGTGTGTGCATCCATGTGTGTGTGCATCCACATGCGTGTGTGCATCCACGTGTGTGTGTGCATCCATGTGCGTGTGTGTGCATCCATGTGCACGTGTGTGCATCCATGTGCGTGTGCATCCGTGTGCGTGTGCGTGTGCATGTGCCCACAGGAGCGCACACACTGCCGCAGGCACCCGTGCACGTGTGTGCAAATGCAGGAAGCGCCCGTGCACACGTGTGCGCGATGCGGGTGCACACGCGTGTGCGTGCGTGCCGGTGCGTCCCGCCGGGCGCGCTCTCGCCCCGCGGCGGCGGCAGTGCTGGTGCCCGGCAGCCCCCGGGGGTGGGCGCCCCCCCGCCGCCCCCCCGCCGCCCCCCCGCCGCCCGCGCGGGCTGGCGGTCCCGTGGGGAGGGGGGTGGGAGCGGGGCAAGTGCGTCATCCCGCCCGTTGCCACGGAAACCAGCTGCTCGCCGGAGCCGGCGCGTGGGCCCGGGCGGGCGCGGGAAGCGGGAAGCGGGAAGAGGGAAGCGGGGCTGGCGGAGGCCGCAAGGGCGTTGGCAAGGGCACGGCTCCGACGATGCGCCCTGTGCCTGGGCCTGGCGCTGGAGCAGGGATGCTCCGTGCTCCCGCGGGACCCGGAGCAGAGCCCGGGGGCTCCCGGGGCCCGGGGACGAGGGGAGCCCGTGGGTATTTGGGAGCCGCTGCGTGCTCAGCACCACCACTTCCAAACCCGGGTCTTCTCCTCCCTCACAGCCGCTCCGCAGCAGCTTTCCAGCTTTCGGCCTCTCCCCTCTTCCCGCGTCTCTGCCTCCAGCTCCCGGCATCTTCCCTGGCTCCCTCATCCCCCTCGTCCCTTTGCCCCTTTCATCTCCATCTCCAAATCGAAGCGGAAAGAGGTGTTGGAATAAAATACCAGTGTCCCTCTGCTGGCCTTTTTTGCTCTCCCAGCAGCGCGGGCAGCGCGGGGCTGCTGGCTGCAGACGGGGACCCGGCACCGCGGCCCCCCGGCCCCCCGGCCCCCCGGCCCCCCGGCCCCGCGCCGCGTCGCGCCCCTGCTTCCACCCTCCCTCGAGCCCGTGTCCCCCGCGGTGCCGCGCGTGCTCCCTGCAAAGCTGCTGCCGTGGGGGAACGGCTTGCCGGGGACAAGGCGTGCGGGGCCGGGTCCTGCCCCGTGGAAAGGGGACCTTCACGGCCCAGGGGGACCACGGTCCCACTGCAGCTCGGGGCGTCCCTGGGGATCCTCCTAGGGACGCTCCTGGGACTATCCCGAGGGATGCTCCTGGGGCTGCTCCTGGGCATGCTCCTGGGCATGCTGCTGGGACTATCCCAGGGGCTGCTCCTGGGGCTGCTCCTGGGGCTGCTCCTGGGACTGCTCATGCTCTCAGCAAGTGACGCTTGCTTTCAGGAGGACCATGGTGGCGGTGGCCAGCCCCAGTCCCAGCCGCAGCCCCAGCACGGCCGAGCCCGGCACCCTGCAGCCCTGAGGCCGCCGGCGCTGGGGGCACCCTGAACTGCTGCGGTGCCCGCGGAGGGGACAGAGACCCCCGAAACCGCGGCCAGGGCCGGGGGGGGAGCAGGGAGCAGCGTGGAGCCGCCTGTGGGAGCCTGGCTGGGAAACAGCCCAGTGGTGAGACGAACGGCGGCGGCACCGAAGGCAAGTGATTCCTCGGAGAAAGCCCGGTGCCATTCCCTCGGGGTCTTTTTTTTTTTTTTTTAACAGGACATTTCTGACACTTAATTAGCAGCACGCGGCGCGAGCAGCCGTGTGCCGGTGTTTCCGTCTCCTCTCCCACTCCCGATGAGCAGCCGTCGCTCTGTCCCGGAGAGGCAGCGCGGGGGGAACCAGCGTCCTCAAAACCCGGCGCAGCCCGACACGGATGCTCGGCAGCTGGCGTCTCGCGGGTCTGGATGGGGACGGCGAAGGCGAAGCGCCGGCCGAGCCCCTGCCCGCCTCCGCCCTTACACGCTCGGCAGCTTTCCAGCACCACTTCGACTCCAAATTTCCCGGTCCTCCGGCCCGGTGATGCCCGCTGCCCCGCAGGGATTTTCCATTTCTGTTTTTCCAGGGGGCTGTTGCCTGTTTCCTTGCTGAGCCGATTCCCTGGGAGAGCAGAGCGGCAGCGGAGCAGAGCCGGGCTGGGGCCGACACAGCAGCATTTAACCGGCGGAAACTCAGCTGCGGCTAAAGCGGCTTATAACACCGCGGGCGAGGGCATATGGGAGCAAACGGGATTAGGGAAAAACCAGCCTTCTTCCCACTAACAGGATTATTGTTTTTTCCCCCCAAACACGACGCAGACCTGCAGCCTGCAAGGGCCTATCGACTCCCGGCAGCGCGGCCAGGTCCGGCCGGAGCGGAGGGAGCCGGCGGGAGCCGGGGTCTCGCGTTGTGCTGGAATGGGATCCACGACTGGTGCAAACTGGTGCAGCCGTGCTGAGGCCGACCGCGCTGGGATCCGCCAGGAAGCATGGCCGGAGCAGGACTGCCAGTGGAGGCGCAGGGTCTCCTGCAGGCTTGGGCGGACGGGGGGACCCAGCCGTGTCCCCAGCTGGTGACGCAGCCGCCAGCCAGGACCGGGGCCAGCCGTGCCGTGCTGCCCGTGCGCCGTCCCCAGGGCCGCAGCTGGGGAGCATCAAAGCCTCGATTCACGGGCCGAGCCGGGAGCCGGCGAGCGCGATTCCCTGCTCCCCCAGGCACGGACGGCGGAGCGTGACTCCAGCCAGCGCTGTTTCCCGCGCCTGGATTTTCCCCTCGCTCCCCCCTCTGCAAAAAGAGACGCTGCAGAGCGGGCGATGGGCGCCGGGGGGGCCCGGGGCCGCGGCGCGCAGGGCTGGGCACGGCAGAGCAGCCCCCGCGTAAGGCAGAGCAGCCCCAGGGCCGCTGCAGGCGCCCAGCGGGGCCGCGGCGGCGCTGGGGGCTCGGCACGGCGGTGCTCCCGCGCCCCGGAGCCACCCGATCCCGCTCCCGCGCCGGTGCTGGGCGGCAGCACGGAGGGAAGGGGGGAGGCCGGGCTCAGCCCACCCCCGGGGGATGATGCCTTTCTCCGCGGAGCACGAGGAGGTGACAGCGGAGGCGCTGGTGACTTTCCCAGCCCCGGTGCCTGATCGGGAGCAGCAGGTTTCAGGATGGATCCATGCGCCGCCACGGTCGCAGGGATTCCGAGGCCCCGCGCGGTGCTGCTGTCCTTCCCGTCCCGCGCCAGCAGCGCTGCTCCGAGGGACGGCGGCAGCTGGAGGAAACGGCCTTTCCGGGCTCTGCTGTGATCCAGCGGGGGGGGGGGGTCGGAGGAGCCCCCATCGCGGAGGCTCGGGGCTTCCCATGGCCCCAGACCATGGCTTTGCCGGCTCGCGCCGGCGGCATTCCCCGTCAGAGGCAGCTCCCAGCAGAGAGGGGGTTTCCGGGCTGGACTGAGGCTCTGCCCTCCCCTTGGGAAGGGGGAGCTGGACAGGAAAGAGGAGCTGAGAGGTTTGAAGAAACCAGTGACTCAGCCTAAGAGTCATTAAGAGCAGAAGGGGAGCCGTGTCCTGCAGTCCGGCCTTTCCCCGCTGGCCGCAGGCCAACCTTCGGCACAGCCCTCCAGGCGATCCCTCAACTGCCTTCGGGAAGAAGCCGCTGATGGGGAAGAGAGGGTGAAACCAAGCGCCATTCTCCTGGGCTGCGGCTCTGCTTGAAGGAGACAAGTTGCCAAGCCAGGGCTTGCACAGGGAGTGCCATCCCGCACCACCAGCACTGACAGGCGGCCGGGCTACAGCTGGGGCCGAGTCTGCTCCATGCCCCATGCACCATGCATTATGCACCATGTGCCATGCACCATGCTCCATGCGCCATGCACCATGCATTATGCACCATGTGCCATGCACTGTGCACTGTGCTCCTTGTGCCATGTATGGTGCATGGTGCCAGGGGCTCAGCTAAACACTCGGCCTTGCCCTTTGCAGTGTCCCCTCTTTCTAGGGATCCACAGCTCCACTGGGTGACAGGGACAAGGGGCAGCGCCCCAAGGGGGCTGCAGGAGGCCCTGGCGGACACGACCGGGAGATTCACGGAGCCCCGGGAGGGCAAGGCCGGGGGCTGCAAGGCAGGAGGGAGCACCCACCGTGGTCCCGTCCCATCCCGCGGCCCGGCCGGGCTGCAGCGGGTCCGGGTCCGGGTCCGGGTCCGGGTCCGGGTCCGGGTCCGGGTCCGGGTCCGGGTCCGGTGCCTCGCGTCCCGGGCGCCACGTGCCACCGGGGAGGGCGCCCCCTTCCGCGGGGCGCGCCGCTCATTAATATCAATAAGATTATTTACATATCCCCGCCCCCTCTCGGCGCCTCGATTGGCTGTCGCCGCCGCCGCTCCACAGCCGCCCCCTCCCCCTCGCCGTCCCCCCGCGCCCCCGTCGCAACCGAACATGGCGGCTGCGCCTAGTCCCGCCCTCCCCTCCGGGCCTCCCCCCGCGTCTCCCGCGCCGCCCGCGCGGATTGGCCGGCCACCGCTGCCACTCAAGAGGAGGGCGGGGCGTGCCGGCCGCCAGCGCTGCCCGTGCCCGGCCGGGGCTCGGCAGCACGGTGCGTTGCGCGGCAGAGGCTGGTGTCTGAGGCGGCGGCGGCGGCGGCGGCGGCGGCCGGTCTTCTCCTCTCCGCTCCTCTTCTCTCCTCTCCTCCCCTCCCGTCCCCTCCGCCCCGCGGTGCCCCGGCCCCGCCGAGACCGGTGAGGAGCCGCCTGCCCCGCGCCGGGCCGCGGGGAGGGGGCGCGGCCCGCCGGCCAGCCCCGGGGAGCGGGCGGGGAAGCCCGGCGCAGGCCGCGGCCTGGCGGAGCCCCCGGCCAGGCCCTGCCCTGCCCTGCCCGGGGCCCCTGGCGGCCCGCTGCGGCCCGGGCGGGGGGGCTCTGGCGGGGCTGGGGGCGGGGGGGGCGCCGGAGGTGCTGGGGGGAGCCGGGGGGGGCTCGGAGGGGGCCAGGGGGGCCGCTGGGGCCGGGGTGAAGGCGTTGGGGGGCCCCGAGAGTGCTGGGGGCCAAGGGGGGGCCCTGAGGACGCAGAAAAAGGGGCTGGGGGGGGGTCTGGGAGTGCGGGAGCCCCTGGGCGGGTCGGGGGCCAAAGTGGGTTTTGGGGTGGGAGGTGAAGGGCTTGGCAGGGGCCCTGGGGATGTTGGGGTGTGAGGTGAAGGGCCTGGGGGGGCTCTGGGGGTGTTGGAGTGGGAGGCGAGGGGCTTGGGAGGGGCCCTGGGGGTGTTGGGGCAGGAGGTGAAGGGCCTGGGGGGGCCCTGGGGTTGTTGGGGCAGGAGGTGAAGGGCCTGGGGGGGCCCTGGGGTTGTTGGGGCAGGAGGTGAAGGGCCTGGGGGGGCCCTGGGGGTGTTGGGGCAGGAGGTGAAGGGCCTGGGAGGGCCCTGGGGGTGTTGGGGCAGGAGGTGAAGGGCCTGGGGGGGCCCTGGGGGTGTTGGGGTGGGAGGTGAAGGGCCTGGGGGGGCCCTGGGGGTGTTGGGGTGGGAGGTGAAGAGCTTGAGGGAGCCCTGGGGGTGTTGGGGAGGAAGGTGGAGGGTTTGTGAGGACACTGGGGGTGTTGGGGCAGGAGGTGAGGGGTTTGGGGGAGCCCTGGGGGTGTTGGGGCAGGAGGTGAGGGGCTTGGGGGTGCCCTGGGGGTGTTGGGGTAGAAGGCGAGGGGCTTGGAGGGGCCCTGGGGGTGTTGGGGTGGGAGGCGAGGGGCTTGGAGGGGCCCTGGGGGTGTTGGGGTGGGAGGCGAGGGGTTTGGGGGGGCCCTGGGGGTGTTGGGGTGGAGGGTGAGGGGTTTGGGGGGGCCCTTGGCATGTTGGGGTGGGAGGCGAGGGGTTTGGGGGGGCCCTGGGGGTGTTGGGGTGGGAGGCGAGGGGTTTGGGGGGGGCCCTGGGGGTTTTGGGGTGGGGGGTGAGGGGCTTGGGGGGCCCTGGGGGTGTTGGGAGCCCTGTGGGGTGGTAGGTTGGTGAAGAGGGATCGCCTGGGCAGATAGAAGGGGGTACTGGTGGTCCCAAGGGGGTGCTGGTGCTGGAGGTGAAGGGCTTAGGAGGGTGGTGGGGTCCTAGGGGTGAGGGAACCCCATGGCAGGTCGGGGGGGGGGCTGGGATGGGGCAAGGAGAGTCCTGGAGGTGCTGGAGCTGGTGGCGAAGGTCGGGGTGGAAGCTTAAAGAACGTCTGCTGTAACGGGGGTCTCGGAGCGCTGGTGGGTCGGGGGGGGGTATGGTTGCTGCGCTGGGAGGTGGAGTGAGGAGGACGCGGATGCAGAGGGGCTGCGTTGTATTGATGGGGTGAGCTGGGAGAAAAGGGACAGTTTCCCTGAGGCCCCTGTGGCGGGAGGGTGCTGGGCGGACGGAGGTGGGGGCCAGCAGGGCACTGTGGGCATGTGGCTGGGGCATTTCGGGGACCTTGGGCTGTTGCACAGATGGGGTGAGAGGGGGAAATTGTCCCTGATGAGAGAGAGGTCGCTTAGGAGTAATGGGTCTAGACCCTCTTTCAAGGTATAGAAGGAGGTTGGGAAGCTTGTCAGAAGGTACAATAATATCAGCAAGATTTACCTGTTTTTTCTGTGTATGAGTTAATGGTGGGTTGATACAAGAAGGTTGTAGAAAGGAGGGAAAAATAGCTGGTGGAGTTGATGACTGGTGAAAGATAGTAATGGGAGCCTGCCTGTTGTTCTGGGCAGTATTTTGGAGGCATTAGTGAATTGTAATGCACAGATTTATATAAAGGAGGAGTAGTGGCAGTGTCTGGATTTTCTGTTTTACTGAGGCGGAGAGAGGTAAAGAGATAAGTGGGTGCTTCAGACAAAGAGAGAAATGTGTCTCCTTCTCCTTATTTCTAAATAGGAGTGTATGGAATGAAAAGCTAGATAGTGGCAAGTATTTTTTAGGAGGCTAAGGAAGGGAAGTGTACGCACATGTAGGTAAGTAGGGACCAAAGGGGGTTATGCTGGCGCATTTAGGAGCTGAGGATCGTAACTGATTTCCTCTTCAACTAGTTTTCTTGGCAATGCTGGAATAGATAAATGGGGTAGGTTATTAGGATTTACCTCTGTAGTGGGCGATTACTATCAGATGTGACCTTAAATAAAAAACAAATGGATAGGGTAGAACTGTATTCTGCTATAAGATGTATTCTGCACTACTGTTCATAAATGAGGCAAAAAATTTATTGTGGCTTTTGAAGTGCTGAATTGTCTTTAATGCGTTTGGGTTTTTGGTAAAACTGACAACTTCAGGTTTGTTTATAGCTGTGGGCTTCTTGTAAAACTGACCTGGACAAATGCAACTGTGGTGATTATTACCAGTAGAAAAGCTGACTTGTGGTAGACCACACAAGTCAGTAACTTGATATCTAGTCTGAGTCTGTAAGTAAGCTCGAGGCCTTCTAGGTGATTGGTTGGTTTTCTTAACATACTGCTTTTCAGAGCCTACTTGGTTCTAAAATGTTGTAGTATTGAAATAGGGCCTTCATCCTATGAAGATTTTGCATGTCTTTAACTTTATGCTCTCTGGAGCATCCTGTTGCATTCAGGCAGACGAGCTGATCTTTGCTAGTTTGGGTCCTAAATCAGCGGCATGGTCATAAAGCACATAAATGTGAGCTATCTGACTATGTAGCATTAGCATTGTTTAACATATTCTGGTTATAGCTATAATGGGCAACAATACACCAAAAAAGCTGGATCAATACATTCAAATAGAGCTTATTGTTTGAAAGGTTTTCTTCTGCCATCTGTAGCTGTAAACCAAATGGAAATAGCTCTTTTGTGTGGTTGAAGTATTGTTGTGGATTTTAGTGATTTACATAGGAGGCACGTTTAAATGTACCCACCAGTTTTTCTTCTCTCTCTCTCTTATCCCTGGATATAGTATTTAACCAGTATTACTTAGAGTAATTTATGCTTTTTGACATCTAAAATTATCTTAGGAAGGCATTATTCCTCTTTAAAGGTAGAGGAATGGAAACATACTGGGAGGCTGACTTGTCTTGGTCAAATCAAGCAAGAAGAATAGTTTGGTGTCCAGGACAGGCGCTTGTGACTTGAGAGGCTTAGGTTTGTTCTCTACTCCTCAGACTTCCCCTGTGACTGGCCTAACTTCTGCCTTCCTGCCTTATTTCCTTATCTGCAAAATGGAGATAATTGTACTGCCCTACCTCGAGCACTGTGAGGTTGTCATGTCCTGAAATAATTTAGCTACTTAGCGTAACGAGGCAAGTGTTGGAAGTGAGGTGAGTGCCTGGCTCCCGGACCTATGGTCCTGCTACTAGGCCTTGGACTCTGCTCCAGAAGAACTGGACACTCTGGCCTTCAGAAAACGCCGATCTCTTTTATTGCTGGTAAACACAGACCTCTGCTTCCTAAGGGGAGAGTAGCATAATAGAACTTGTCGCTTTCAGTAATAGGAGGAATCATGGCTCTTCCTGCCAAAAGTCGTCCCATTAGCACAGCAGTTAGTCTGTTGAGCCTTGGTGCTGGCCAGCTGCCAGAGCCTAACTAGTTGCCATTAGAATAGCCTGTTTTGTATAAGTCTTGAAATAGCCGCTTGTCCATTCACCAGCAACTAGTGGGAAGTTTTCTCTGACGTGTTTGGGAGGAGGTGGTAGACATCAGAACTTAAGCTGTCATTTAAAAATACCTTCATACCCTTTCAGCTATGAAGATTAGCTCACATTTAAAAGATCACATAGGTCTGTCTTCTTGCGTTTGTAGACCCTAGTGCAGTACAGAACTTGCAAGAGTTTTGTTGCTGCTCTTCTGAACACTGTGGGTACAAGTAAAGCTGATGAGAGGGATGATAATCTTGCTGTTTTGTTGCTTGGGAAATAGGAAGGCTGTGGGGGAGGATGACCCAAAAATGATGGTTGCATAAAGAGCAGAGTAACAGTTTGTAATTGTTAGGGGATTCTAGCATGAGGAGGTGGAGCGAGAGGAAAAATGGGTTTCATAAAATGCTATTGCTCTACCAACATAATGCTGATATGAGACCTCTGATAGGGTTTGAAGTAAGGTACTGAGATCCCAAAGATAAAACGCATTGAAAAAGCTGCATCTCATTACAGTCTTACCTGCCGGCTGTAGCTACAGGGTGGCTTGCTCTGGTGGTTGATAGATCAAGTATTGGTTTCTCTATCTTTACAAGAAATCAAAGGAATTGAGATGTGAAGATCTCATAATTGAACTTTGAAGTGGAAAGCTCTCTCTGATTGCTCAAATATCATTCAAATTGTTTAATCTGTTTAGCCATGGACCAGGAATCTTCACATTTCAATGGGATCTTGTGCATATAGTGGGAATATAGCGAAAGTAAGAATTTCTAAGCTACAGTGTCTGGTTTGTTTTTTGGGCAGTTTGTGTGCTGGTTAGTTCTTTGACCTGTTGCCAAAGTGATGTGATATAGTATCACACTCCTTTATGGGTTTCCTTGCTTGATGTGCAAAATGTCAGAAGAAATCAAAATGGGAAGGGAACAAAACTAAAGAAAAATATTTCTTTCTGCTGTGTGGTCTGACTGTGATAGTAATAAGAGAAAACCAGGAAAGCTGAAGGGAGTTGTGCGTGGTTTTTTTATTATTAATTTGTCATCTATTTACCTGCTCAGTTTGCATTTAAAAATAAATTGTTGAAACTTTTGCAGCATGCAGAATTCAAAGAGCCAGACTTTGCTTCTGGATACCTGCAGGAAGCATCTGGCTTCAGTGGGTCTTGTACACGTATAACGGAGGTGCAGTTTGTTTCAGATTATTCTGTTTATCCCTGAGTATCAGCTCTAGCCATATATATTTTACTACTGTCACGTGTAAGAGTTCGCTATTATCATCTGCTCTTTTCTGCTTCATTCTGCTAAAGGCCCTTCATTGAAATACCAGAACAAATGGACTATTGTGCAACACAACCCCTGTTTTGCTTTAAACACTGCTTGGGAAAGTGAAAGTTACTTGCAAGAGTCTTAAGCTTCATGTGAATTTCCTATCTCCAGTGAACCTACCAACTTGATAATCGCTTTTAAATGTTATCTATATTGCATAATTGCGCTGACTGCTTTTTGTCTTTTCTGCTGCTCCTTTTCCTGCTGCTGCTCCTCCAAAACACCTGAAAACCCACAAGCTAATTTAAAAAACAATTAAATGTGGTCATGACAACAGATTTGTTTGAAAAGACTGAATATGATAATACAAGTTAATTCTCGATGCGCGTGCTATTCAATGCAAGTGACTGTTGTGGGACTGGAGCAGTTCCTAAGGTGAAGTATGATTAATCTTGGACTTTGTTTTAAGGGGCGTAGAAGCAGGATTTTTCTTGGGAACGAGCTATGAATTCAGCTGATTTTTCAAACTCGAACACGCTTGATATCTCCAGTAGTTTTGGTTTAGGTTTTCTTAAGTGATTGAGTGGGGATTAGCTGTGACCTTAAGAATAAAAAAATAAATAAATAAAGGAAATTCAGACACACTGTTAATGTTGAGACACAAAACAGGAAATTTAGTTAAGGATTATGCTTTTTCATAATTCGTTACATCTCTTTTTCCCCATCGATTCTAACAGACAAAAAAATGTTTTAAACTACACTAACCTGTATTGCTTCTATATGACTGAAAACATTTCTGAATTTGTAGTTAGAGTTGCTTGTTTGTTTGTTTTTAACGGAATTTTAAGAAGCTGTAAAAGCTGAGGAATCTCAGGTAACTCCTGGTTTATTTTCTTTCTATAGAAAGAGGAAAAAAGCTGGCAAATAGACTATATAAGCGTTGTTTTTCAGATATCTCTCTCACTCCTAATGTGAACGTACCAGTGGCAAAACCAGGGGTTTTTTGGTTGTCAGCTTTCCTCGCTTTCTGGCTGAAAGCCAGCGTTGTGACTGTGGGCCCTGAGATGGTGGAAGGATGTTGCTCCTGCTGCTGCCTCGCCTGGTCCCGCGCAGGTGGCACCAAGGGGGGCAGCCCTCCGCTCCGTGCCATGAGGCTTGGGGGAACAACCAGCCTCCGAGACTGACATTCTGCTAACGTTCTCCAAAGGCTTTTTTCAACTTAGCCCCTTCAGAAAAAAATGAATCTATTTTTAAATATATAGAATAGTTTGGTATTTTTTTGAGCCCTGAAGGCTTTTTGTCCATTTCTGCCTCTTCTGCTCTTGCAGTTTAGACCTTGTGCATTTTTGCTCTTTCTGTGTTTTAACCCTTTCCCAGCTTGTGCTCAGTTTTTGCTGCTGTAGTTCTGGAACTATGAAAGTGCTTCTTTGCAGATGTACTACAGAAACTGCTTTTAGTTGGTTTTATTCCTGCTGTAGTCATGGTTATTCTCATTTCCTCCAGTTTAAGGGTAACTTCTTTTTTGCTGGCAGAGGATCAGTGTTTATGCTCAATAAATCATGACGTATCACAGCTTCTCCTTTCAGTTACTTGCTGTGAATTATGGTACCATTCCCAAACACAAATGTTGTGAATTTAATGTTACTATGTAACTTTTCCATGAGAATAAAAATTCAGGCTTGTCTGAGAGACTTTTTTTTTTTTTTTTTTAAGAAAGATCCTTATTTAAGGCCAAGTAATATGATCATTCTGCTTCTAATTTTGGAATTATGTACATAAAGACAGTCTTAGAAGTGGATCCTCTTCTGGCTCTTGTAGAATAGCGTGTGGTGATGCTGGGCTGTCTGAGCAGGTAGCTCCAGGGAATGAGTTTCCAATGATCAAAAGGAATTGGCATCGCTTTTCAAGGAGCATCACGACTTCCTTCAGCCTCATTATACCAGGAGGTTCATTGTGTATCTTGAACAAAATGTTGGCATGCCCAACATTTCCCGTAACCTGTGAGCGTTGTGAGCTGCCGTGGTGGCACTGTGCAGAGTGCTTGTGTTACGCTGGTGTCAGGCAGGTTTAGTTGCCAGCTAATCCAGATTAAACATTGTCCTCATTCCAGTTGTTGAATCGCGTATGGAGTTATGCTGTTAATCTTGACCTATAGGCTTCCTATTGTTGCCAGATATTGACTTCTGAATCTTGAGACAAAAGTGGTGTTAATCATCAGATAAGATATAACATGAGTTTTTTGTAAAGTACTTACTAAAACTAGTAAATAAAAGTGTAACAAAGCTTCCTGGTACAGGGCGTGTTTTCTGCTGAAGGACTAGAACTGTGGTTTAGGTAAGTATTCAGTAAGTATTATTCTTCACATGAAATTTTTGAAGGTTTTGGTTTTGAAAAGCAAGCAAGGATTAGAAGAATATGTTAAAATAAAGTAATATTATTGAGCAGTTGAGAGCAGGCTAATCTCTTGTAAGACTTGGAATGGAATGAAGTTTGGAGAGGAAATTCTGTAAGCCTGGAAATTTAAGTGTTGATAGTCTTTAAACCGTGTTTTTTCCATGTTGCTCAGGGAATCCCTAACTCTAATTTTGTAGATTTCTTAGGGTGGGCTCATAATTCTGGGGAAAAGATAGGGTGATTTCTCTCCCTGGAAATAGCCATAAAGGAACACAGGAAATCTGTCAACCAAGGACAGTTCACCTTGTGTTCTAGTCACTGTCTTAGGTAAGGTAAAGATAATTGCAGGTAGGATGGAATTAGATGCTGATCAGAAAAGTGATTTAAGGTAGGGAAAAGGGATTGTTTATAGACTGATGTTACTGTAAGAAAGAATCCCTCAAAGAGGAATGCAGCAGTACTCGGAAAGAAACTAGCAATCTGATCGTGTCTTTTTCTTCACTTCCAATTTATAACTGTGCTGCTTTGCCTACAAATGTTTTCCAGAACTATTTGTTTTTCAAAATATGAGTGCATATCCATCAGCATCCAACAGATCTCTGAACTCTGTTAGTTTGGATCAGCTATGTTTAAGAGATAGGACTGTGCAGAGGAGCATACTAGTCTTCTGGGAAACAAATTGATGATCAAAGCATTTTTCAGGAACATTCAGTATTGTAATCGATATCTTTATCTCCAAGTTTCTCCTGCAGCTCATTTCACCAAGTTGAGTTTGGCTTCTAGAGCTCCTATGTCCATCTCAAAAATCTGTCTTTCAGGTTGTACTGTGTGTACTCTGCTTATTTGAATGCGTTCATACCTTTCTCAGCGCTGTAATGTTGATTGTGGTTGGAAGAAAGCTAAGAAATTGTGTCCACAGAAAAAGCTGCAAGAGAAAAGGGTGGATTTCTTTTATTCCATTTTGGTGAGTCTGCAGTCTATTCTGCGTGTGTTAAAGCGTAAATCCTGCCCTGCATTCTGAAGGGGCTTGCTGTAGATATCTTTCTGGGAAAAGGAAAAAAAAAAATCTATATTTTCTGCTGATTTACACTGCAGAGGTGCTATGCCAAATTCATTTGTCAGTAGTCAAATATATGGCATTATGGTCCTTTGCAGAAACTAGTTGAGGTTAGAGAATTTTCTTTAAAGATTGATCTATTATTGCATGTGCTAAATAGCCAATACACTTTGTAAAGACATCAGTAGAATGGAAATATAGGCAGGATTTTAAACATAGGACACTGCTGAAAGAAGGATTTTACATTTGTTGGTATAGATATAACAGGGGCTGTTGTAAATGACAGCAGTAGCTCTATGCTTGCAGCATACAAATGCAGATGGAACTGGTTGGTTGCCAGCTATTAGTCATGGGGCACACCTACTTTGGAAGAGTAAGCCTGTGGGTTTAGAGAAGTAATTATTTTCTAACAGCCCTGTGGGGCACAAGCAATTCAGTTTATGGAGGACAAGGAAGGGCTTGCTCCAGAATATTAGTTAAAAAATTGTGTGCATATGAGCTGCAGCTGGTGACTACTTGACTAGAATTTAATTTGCCTGGGCATTGTTCATTACGGGCACAGGGGAAGATACAAGCTTCTGAAAGCTGAAACAATTGCTGACCCGATCCAGCTTTTGTGGCTAATTGCGATGGAAGTCGGATCGTGCGAGCTGTAGTGTGCAATCTTTTAGCTAGCACTGCTTGTGCAGCCAAGGCGCTGAACGGACTGCTCTGGTTTCAGACCTTGTGGCAGCCGGTCCGGGTTGGCCCTTTGCCTTCCAGGGCTTCCTTTTTGTGGCAGTTAAAGGCACTCGGTATTACGGACCTTGAGGTGAACAAACTGAGAAGAATTCGCCTAAATTGTGGTGCTGCTATCGGTCAATATTAGGCTTAAAAAAGCAGTGCTTCTGACTGATCAAAAAATTCTCTCTCTGATTACTAATGAAATGGTTAATGTTCTTTGCCTTATTATCCCACCCTCAGCTTTTCTTTCTAGGGATCTAGGATGACACCTTCTAGAGGCTCCTAAGGAGCAATTGACTCTTACGTTTCTTAAGCATTCTAAAAAAAAAAATTGCTCTTTATCAGCATTGGTGCATATTTGTGAAAATATTGTTAAATGCAGAGCATATAATTTTATGAGTACTTAAGATCTTTCCTCAATCTTAATGTTATATCTTTTTTGTTTTTTTGTTTGTTTTTTTTTGGTTAAACATTGAGTTTATGGGTATTTCTGGGGACAAGTCAAGTGCAGTATAGAGTGGCTCTAGCTGTGAATTTTGAAGGACCTGATTATCAGTCTTTTGCCAGTGACATGAGCTCTTCTCATCTCATTTTGAAGTAGGTGGTGCTCTCAATAAAAGGCAAGGTTCTTGTCAGGAGAGAGGGAATAGATGTTTTCCTTCTTGCTGGTGGAGAGTATCTTTGTGATAGTCCAGGTAAGAATATTTGGTCCATTCTAGCGGGGAAGCGAGTGGGCTACAGGGCAGTAACTCTAATTTTGTTGTAATAGTCTCAGCGGTTCCTTGGGCTACTTCTGAGAAAAGTATATTGATATAAGCGGACCCTAGCTTTGCTAGAGAGGGTTCTGCACCTCTGTTGCAAAACTTCTTAGAAATCCACAATTTTTTTTTAAAGTGTGAAAAATGCTCTTCTAGTGCTATCTGGAAATATTTCTCACCTTTGGTATAATGCTATTTGGCAGTGCTGGAGAGGCACAACGCTTAAAATAGCAGCAGCTGCCATAGGCCAGGGTAGAGCATAGCTGAGTGAGTTGTGTTGTCAGTCATGGGAACATAAATCCAATTCCACCTGCAGATGAGCATTCCTGAAATAGAAAAGGGTTGTCAACTAACAGAGGAGATGTATTGTGTGCATCTCTTTTGTGCACTCTCTTACTGTGCTCCTTTCTTACTGCATTTAAAAAAAATTAAAAGTTGCTGTGGTTTAGCTGTAGCTTGAGAGAGTAACCACTTCCTACTCTCTTCAGTAAATAACAGCTGGGAGAGACTGTTTGGATAATACTGTATATGCTGTTGTTTTGTAGGTGAAATACGATCTGTCTGCAGGCAAAACTCGTGCTTTCATTTACCATTGTGATAAGCGTGCTGTTACCAAATTTTCAGAGGGAAATTGTGTTAGCATTAGAAAGATTAGAACGTCTCCATGATGATCAGGAAGAGAACGTGGGGAAAATTGGTTGAGGGACAGGAAATCTTGTTTCAAGCTTAAAACTAGCAGTGGTGTAGGAAATTCGTTAACACTCGCAACAATCTGAGATGAGGGTGGGGCTTCAGGCTGTGCAGAAGGGCTGCAACTGGTGAAGGTATTAAAGTTCAGTGCCTTTCTGGGTTTTTAACCGTGCAAATCCTGGTGAATGTGCCCAAGGCGTTTCAGGTTCGAAGTTCTTCCTTGCACAGAAATTTGTTTCTGTAGTTACTGAGTCCAAGAAGCCAAAGAATCTCTAGTGCAATTGGTTTTTTTGTAAGAACTTCCTGAATTTGCTAGATTTGTGCATTTCAGCACTTTTCCTCGACTTAGTAATGTCATCCTTGAAACTGCT
This sequence comes from Apteryx mantelli, assembly GCF_036417845.1. Taxonomy (NCBI): domain Eukaryota; kingdom Metazoa; phylum Chordata; class Aves; order Apterygiformes; family Apterygidae; genus Apteryx; species Apteryx mantelli. The sequence goes on from NC_090007.1 coordinate 1,290,150, forward strand.
GTCCACTGCATAAATAAAGCCTTACTGCTTCATATTTTTCATGTGTGTACTGCTGTGATATGTTGTAATTCCAGGTTCAAACTCTTGCGAGGACTGATTGTATCCAGCTAACCTAAGTACTGGTGCCCAGTAGATGGGGATTTTGGACTGCCAGCCGGAGTGATATAATTAGGTTCTATTGATAAGTTGTCCAAATGTTACTGGCATCTTTGAAAGTGCGTGCAAGATAAAAACAAATTCAGCATTTTTTCTTTCTGCAAAATGTCTGTCCCGTATAATGCCTCTGTTTGTCTCTCTCTCATTGAATGCTTGCTTGGTAGGAATGATACGGTCATTTTTCTCGGGTTTGAGAGAATGGGAATTTACATTGGATAATACTTCAGCTTGTTTATATGCAACATGCTAACAAAATATTTCCTTTTCCAAGTATTGGTAGCACTAGGCATTCATAAATTGTAGAATTCTATTCTTAAAACTGTGTTTTCTACTTTCATACACTAGGCACTCAGTCTTTGGGCCTGTATAGTTATATGAACAAAATTAAACACTGCTACTGAAAATGGCTTTTTAATTTGATAACCTCGCATGGTCTAAGAAAATTAAAGGATGATGAAAGTAGACTGCTGTTGCTCTTGACTCTTACACCTTTCTTCCAACATAAGGATTTGTACTGTGACGTCCTGATTTAGAGGTTTGTTGTGGATCTAGTTGTCGGAGTAGAAAGTTCAGGAGCAGGAGAATATACTACGTGATGTAGTACTTGTCCCTAATTCCTGCATATCTTTCTGTTAGACAATAGGAAATAAGTATCATAAAGAATGCAGGGAAGAGAATATTTGTTGGCAGACTTGTCTCCAAGTACTCTTTCAAGGTTTTGTGAGCTGTTTAACAGATAAATTTGCTAGAAAAGAATGGACCGTAAGTGAGAGCTCATAAATTTGTGACCTGTCTTTTGCCCTTGCACTAACAGCTGACAAGTATCCCATCACGAATGTGAATTTGCTTGTTTCTTTGCACAACTAGATTTACAGAAGATTCAGCTCTAATCCATTTTTATAAATATTAGTTTGCTTTCTCTGATATCTGACATCGAGACAGATCTCATTAAGAGTAGGCTTCCTCTAGCATCTGAAAGCTTTTTCAGTTTTCTGCCATTAGTGACTCCTTTTCCAGTCTTTCATGAGGTCTGTGAGTATAATTCCAGCTTTATTAGCCAGTATCTGTGATTACTACGGTGCTATTCCACAGAGATGCTAAGAGCAGAGTGGAAATCAAATCGCCAAAGTCAGCTCGATTCTTGGGATGCTGAGGACTCTGTGTCCCATCTCTTCTGCGTGACATGAACCATTCGTAGTGTTTCAGCAGTGCAAAGAGCTTCGCTCTGAGCTCTTGCCTTCTTAAAAGCCCAAATCAGTCAGTCGTGGGGGACCCGTGTTCAGACAGTCTCCGCTAGTTCCAGTGGTCAGGGAACAACTTGTTCTGCAACGTGCTCAGCAGGCTCATAGGGACCATAGCTCTGTGTGCTTCTGGCTTTACATCACATCTGCGGATGGAGCAGATGATGTTCCTGGTGCGATACAAGGCTGAGACAGAATCCTATTGATATTCTGTCTCCGGGACAACAGATTTCAAGAGCTTCCCAAGTCTCTGATCATGGATTTTTAGGAGCACCAACATGATTATAATGAGACAGTTGAGATTTCTCAACACCAGATTAGTTGGGAAGCAACTATTGCTTCTTGAGAAGCTTTTGAGAGCTTTTGATAAAACATACTATAGAAGGGCAAAGTATTATTCTAAATACTTTCTAAATATGTATTTAAAAAAATGTGTATTTTAAAAAAAAAGCCTATTTCTGTGAAGCTCAAGCACAGCATAGATTTATATGTTATCTGAGTAGTTTTGCTATAAATAAAGGCTTGGAGATTAAGTACTGGTAAACGGCCCTGTTAAGACCAATGAAAAACATATATTTTGTTGTGGTGCCATCTAGTAATCCTAAATAGTTTTTTATAATATTTCAGAGTGTGAAACTACTGGAATGCTTAAAACGTGTTAAAAAGCATTGCCATTTTGTTGTCTGCTGTTGCAGTTCAGCTGAGAAGAGATAATGCTGCGCTATGCCGTGTTGCATAGGCTTTTGTCATCGCGCTCATGAAAAGACAGCAAGTTCTGTATGGTCCGTGGAAGACGTTTGGTTCTGTGGAGGCATCTTCTGGCAGACAACGCCACATTTATAGCTGAATAGAGGGCCATGGTTTACTGTGTAATGACAGAACAATGTTTTAGCTTCAGGAAGTGAACTCAGATATGGTGGCTGACGTGCTGCTGTCTTTTTATTAGAGTTTTTTTGACTTTTTTACATTAATTTGTTTAGTGCCTGTCTTTGAACACTATGCCTCTTTTAACTGGTGTGTGTGTGTGAAATGCTAAAGGTATTCAAGAGGAAAAGTTTAGTGAGGATGATGCAGATGGCACTTCTAACGTGGACTCTCTCCATGCTCATTCATGGAGTCTTCCACATTCTTTTGGCAGTGAAGAAACAGAATAATTGATATCAACTTAAAATTGGGCTGGTCGAGTTCTGTTTTATTTCATGTCTCAATTCTGCAGCCTCCAGCTGCAGTAACCTCCCCTGTGCTCGCTTAACGGTTGCAGCTTCGGGGACTTTAGCAGTAGAGGGGCTTGAAGCAGGCACCTCCTCCTAGACTGAGGTGTTTGGAAGGACATGGGAACTTCATGTCTTTTCGGCAGCTGAGGGGTTTGGCTCTCAGCTGTTGTCTCTGGATGAAAATCCAGAGACTAGGGTTGACATGAAAGGGAACAAACGCCTTTCTGTTACAGTACACTGGCTGATGAATATTGATACCTCATGGGCTAAGCCAGAGTTAGTCTAGCAGATATCTTAATGCAGTGTATTTCCTGGAGGGGTAAGAGGACTTGACCTTTTGCTTGTCCCCTTAGCATTGCCAGGTGATCTGACAGCCTGGTGAGAGCTGTATCAATCCCAGCAAAGTATCTGATGCTCAGAAGTTTTCCAGGTAAAAGGCTGGTGAGTGTGCACAGCTGGGACACAGCACACGCCCCGCGACGGCCTAGCGTGTGTTAGAGCCCTTACACATCCTCAGCCAGGTGTGCAGTACGAGACATCTGGCACGTCCTCCGTATGGCAGGCTTGCTGCACTTGCAGTGGATGGTTAATGCACCTGTATTTCTATCTGGTGCTTCTTTCAGACCAGACTTTTATGAGACTCCTGAGTGTGCTGCTTTTTCACAGAATGAGGTCATACACGTGCACTCTGGGGTTGGGGGTTAATTTGCCCCTGCAAGCTTACAAGGTAAGTAATTGGGTTGGTGCATTTTTAGAAGTTTGTACCTTTCAGACTACATAAATCAGCTGTCATTGTGGCATGTGAGCTCCCAAGGCAGTCGGTTGCTGCTTCTCATCTTTAAGGGCAGTGGCGGCTTAAAATGCACTAATTTGTGTGAGCATGCCTGATCTTGCCGCCTTCAGCGTGCTAGAGTGAATGTTCTTGCCGTTTGAATTGGAGAGGTATGAAGAACAAATAGATGACTATTTCTAATTCTAATTTATAGTGCTCCCTGAGAAGCTGTCCCCTCTGCAGGGGAAACATGGTAGAGCCATAACAGGAACAAGCAAACCTCCTGCGCTTCCTGGTGACTGTAATGACTCTGCTGACTTGAAATGCATCATTGCTTTAGTATATCACTAGTTGACTTTTATCTAGGGTGTTTTTTACTGTTAATGATTAGACATTAAACAGTTCCCTCTAGAAACAAGCTATGCAGCTACTTGCCCTCACAGAGCTTGCAGCATCTGTTTTAGTACTGTTGCCATGAAAACAGGCCAGAGCACCAGAAGCAATAGTGGTATTGCCCTGTGGCCTACTGCAGCACCAGCCTTTGTTACCAGTGGCCTGTTTTTATCACAACTTAAAAGAAACCTAAGCTTGCAGAAGCTTGCAGCTTGTTCCTACCTAAAATAATGTTAGTATTCTGTATTCCCTTTGTGCTTTCCTTCATTAAATGTTCCAGCATGAATCACATCTTCTTCTCCTAATAGCTAGAGAGGGTTTCATCTACTGCTGTAGCCTTGGAGGAGTCTTGGTAGCCTTCTGTTTCCAGGGGCTGGCCAGCCGTGTTGGAAGTGCTGAGGTAACTGTCTGCCACCATGAATTAAATACTTCAGTAATAACTTCTAAAGCTTTAGACACAATGCAATGTAAACATAAGGGTAAAATCCTAGTCACATTTAGGTCAATGACAAATCTTGCCTGCCTTCAGTGGTGTCAGGATTTTATCAGAGGGATTTTCAAATGCGTAAGTTAAACATTGTGAAGGTTCCTGAGCAAAGGTTTATTAGTCACAGATCTATAACTGGGTCCTGGGCACCTCCTCTTCCCCCCCAGTAAAGTTCTGATTTTTCTGCTCTTTAAAATGTGAGAACTAACTTGTGTATCCAGTTGTTGAACAACAACAACAAAAAATCACTGTTGGGGTCTAAACCTCGGTGGGCTGTGTGTCTCGATGGGCATGTATTATAGCTGGCTGTAGCTGTGATGAGGACGTGGGCAGAAGGGTTGGGATCATTGCGCAGCCACGTTCGTGTCCTGCTCTTCGCCATGCGTGCCCTGCGGCATGGTGCCTGTGGGGCCAGAGCTCCTTAGGTCCTTCCTGGTAGATCTGTACCTAAGATTTCCTCGGTTGTCTTGTGGCTCATTTATGAGATGTATCCAAACTTCTCATTTTCTTTTGCAGATTTTTATTATCTGTCATTTGACAAAGGAATATAATGCAGCAATTTTCCTAACCTAAATAGTGATTCTGAATGACTGTATTTCTAACTCCCCTTTAACTTGTACTTAATTTAAGTGTGTGGGTTTTTTAATTTGATCATTATGGGGAGGAACAAAAAATGAAATACTGCAGATATGCCTTCCTCTTCCTTTTCTTTAGTTAAATTTGTCTTTGTCATTCTTTCTTTGACTTCCATGAGTTGTTCAGGCTATTTTTCTCTAGCTTCTTTTGTTGTAGCTTCTATATTGCAGTCTTACATCTTTAGAAAAATATAATGCATGTATGTGACTGCTTTCTTGCCTTCACAGCATCATTGTTGTCAGCATATGACAAATAACGTGATTGATGGCTGACTAAGCATTCTGAATATTTCTTCATTCTTTGTATGCCCAATGATATATTTTCTTTTGCACAGGGAGGCATTAGTGAATGGCATTTTTTGTGGTGATGGAGCCATCTTCAGACACAAATATGAATTGCATTGAATGCAGACAGGTGCTCTACCTCCATGGCAATAGTCAGTCTTAAAGCTGGCCAACCATCATAGCTGCTAATCACTGACTTGTGTGTGACATGTCCCTCAAACTTACTAGCCAACTTCAAATATTGCTGTAATAGCCAAGTCTAACCTTGTTTCAAATAAGGAGAAAATAGTGCCTGTGTTACTGTCTGGTCTGTCAATGTGAAAAGGGTCTTTGTAGACATATGACTAGTATGTCTGCCTTCATTAAAAGAAAAATGCTAGGTATATGTGAGGTGCTTCAGCTGGTCGGTTCAAAGCTTGATTTTCAAACAGTAGAAAGCATTCCCTGCTGAAAACTCTCTCCATTTCTTTTCTTTTAGGAGAACTGTCCATTTCTTTCCAAGCCAGAGAAAGCATCTGCCTTTGCGCTCAAGAAGATAGTTTGAACATTCTCTAAACAGGTATGTTTTGTGCAACAGTACACCACAAAGTCATCCAAAATATCTGTCCTGCTTCACCGTTAATTTTTAAAATCTTTGATCCTCGACTCCCTAAAGCAGTAAGTGAGGTGAGTAGCTTGAATGCGCGAGCAGCTTGCTCACAATCCACTTGGAGGCAGTTTGACCAAAGCTTTGCTGCTGCTTGTGCAACAACTTGCAAACAGTTGGCGAGGGGCAGCTGCAGTCTCAGTTTTGTGTTCTGCTCTTTGAAAGATCACGACTCGAAAGGAAAGATAGGGCGTACGGGAAGGGGCAAAGTGTCGGTCACGTAGCGTCCTCGGGAAGGGCTGTCTCCTCTCATTCTGCTGCCTTGTGCATCGGAATCTGCAGCTTTATTTTCTTGCCCTTGTGCAGAGTTGCAGTGACTGCAGTGACTGCCTCTGTACACTCTTGTGCTTTCAGGCGCTATGTAGCCTCAAAGGTACCTTTTTCAAAACTGTATGCAGGGCGGTATTTGAACTATCTTTTCTATCTAGAGGCACTCTAAATCTCTGTGTGCTGTGCTCAGGCTACACCTTAATTACTCACGGGGAGATTGCTTAGGTATTTGTCTTTTAAGGCTGTGTTTCTCAGAGAGCTCATCAATAAATTATGACTAAACTTCAGGCATCTTAGAATAGCTGTAAAAATCAGAACTTTCAGATAATAGTATGGATAGGCTATTTTCCCCAGCAGTAAACTAGGTTCTCTGGCTATTGCAAAGGTAACTGCTTTGAACAATAGCCTGTGTGTTTTAGCTCAGACTTTCAGATGGAGACCACTCCTGTTTCTTTGCTGGAGAGCTGAAATATAAAAGTCCATGACTGTGAAGATATTTAGATGCTCAAATTCCCTTTTATTTCAGTAGGATGTTAGGTGTCTAAAATTACCCAAGGTCACACAGAAAACTAATTTTCCCATGTAGCTGTCACCTGTAATTTGGATTTTTTTTTTCTGAATTCCATTCCTTATGATGATTGTTAACATCTCAGGGTGTCACCGCTCTTTTTAGAAGTTATCGTATACTCCATGATAGGCACAGTTGTGCCATGCATTATCTGCCTTACAATTCCAGGTGAAAAGATTGAAGTTTTGATAGGATTGTATAAAAGTACCTGCAAGGTTATTAGTTAAAACTGACCTACCTTGAAAGCAGCTCTTCTGTTAGATGTGCGCACTTCTTTCTTCAGAGCAGTATATCAAGCAGGGAACTTCAGCAGCATTGCTCGTTGTCTCTGACTTGCCTCTTGGACAGAAATTATTTTTTAAGAGATGCCATTAGCGTGTTGGTCTCCAGTGTCCTTTCATAAGACTGGTTTTGGATTCTGACTTAAACCTCCAAGAGAGGGCAGTGTATCCCCAAGAGCTGGACTGCACAGCATGGGGAAACCTCTGCAGCTGCCAGGCGTGAGCTGCTTCTGCTTGTGATCTGAGAAGCAGCATTATCCTCCAGAAAGTTGAATGAGCATAACTCCTTGAAACGATTTGGAGTGAGTAATTGACTGGCATACTCATTAACAAATGTATTAGGAGCTGTATATCGTCATGTGACCATTTGTCCTTTCCCCAAACGGCGGCAGGAATACAGTAACGCTTCCTGTTGCCTCACTTTCATAAGAACGTCCTCTGTCTGTGTTTCACTTGCGTCATTTTGGCCTACTTTTTGCACTTGGCCTCCCCTCCAAGAGAGGAATGGTGTTCATGGGATCAGTGTAGAGCCTTGCCATGAGTCAGAGTGAACTGGAGAGTTAATTAAAAGCATAAGGAAATTGGGGAGAAAAACAAAAAACAACAACAAAGGAAAACTAATGGAGGTTTCTGTATTGTGATATATTGCCTTAGGACTTCAAACAGGAAATGCTTATGCCAATCTCTACCTCAAAAGCGGATCTGGTTGTTCACTAACAAGGCAAAAACTCTTTTGGTGTGGAAGCATGCATCTCCCCCCCCAAGTCTGCTGTGTGCTTTTTTCCGTGTTCCTGAGGTCAGATTTATGAACAAATTGTCACTGCTAGATTTGGGTTCTGTTTTCAGGACCTATTTGCGAACACTTTTGTTGTGTTCAGCTCTGCATGGTGAATAAAACCAGCGGTTCATTGCTGCTGTACAGGACTCGCGCAAGAGCTATCTATTCTTACTTAGGAAACCACTTTTAATCCTGTTAGTTCTTTCTCTGTTGCTGAAGTTACATGAAGGCACCTTTATTGGTGACTTACGTTTGCAGAAATGATGCTGCCCTGGCCTAGTAATCACTGATCTATCGAGAGCACCCCGTTTTCCCAGGATTCATTAAAGCATTTATTTCGTTTTCTTACTAATTGACTAGATAAATTTGCTTGATAGCCTCTAGAAGATAGGGCACTTGTATAATATAAAAGCACATTGAAATAACCTCAGAAGTTGCTTTGAGATAAAAACGTATCCCAGGAGAAGCATCCACATTTAAAATGAAACGATTAACCTTGCTTCTAAATCCTTCCTCAAGAAGATATTTTTCTTCATTCTTTTTCACTTTGTGTAATGGCAGAATGAGGTGAACTTTATCCATCTTGTAAAAAAAAAAAAAAAAAAGGGGGGGGGAAGATCCCTTCTTTAGGGAGTGTTTTGTTGCTGGCTTAGAAGCAATACCCATTTGTCACTGTTTTTTGTGTGTGGTGGTGTGGGAAGGGTTGGGGTGTTTTGTTGTTGTTTTAAGTGATTTGAAGACAACAGCCTGTCCATGTTTAATATTTGCTTTTCTGGAACAGTTCCTGCATTGTTGATGCAACCTATGAAAATAGCTATACTTTACACTGTTCGGCTGCCTGTCTTCATATGTAAAAGCAAATACCAGCACGTTTTTATAACTGAGCTGATGGCACTTTAAGAATTATAAGCTTCAGCATCCCATCTGTGTTTCATTTTGGTATTTACAGTGTAATGAATTCTCCCTTGCTGCTTCAGCTGGGTATTCTTTCACCTCCTCTTCCTGTTTCAAGCAGTTGTTAAGTTGGTGTACAGTTTAAAATTCCTCCAATTTTTAGGAGGTTGTTAGTGACATGAAAGAACTTCTTGTATTGCTTGTTTGCCTGGTAGAGGTATGGAGCTAATCTAATTATGTTAAACCTAAGCATCTCTGTAGTAAGGAAGTGTATTGTCTCTGTTTTGATTTGTTTGTAACAGCTGGAGGCGTTTGCTAAAACTGGTAGATTTTATTAGGAATAAACTTTATAAATAAACATTGTTCGCTGCAGCCATACAGCTTTTTTGTTGTTATCCTTAATCAGTCCTCTGAAAGGAGGAAAAGGTGGGGTTTTTTGGGGGGGGGATGAAAGTAAGTTGGAAAGTCCAGAAACATATCTAGTGTATCTCCTAGCAAAAAAGACTGTTGCTATAGCACATTCTTGTTCCATTAGTGTTTGTACGTTTTTAAATTTGATTTTCCAAACAGCTTGAGGAAATTGGCACCCTGTAAGTAAAGTCTTTAAAAATAGCACTCTTCTGAAATAAGTCCTGTTATTTCCATGGACTGGTATCTTGAGTGTATTACTGGCGCTCTAAAGCCTTGGAAGTGTTTGACAAGATCCTGCTAAGCAGAGTTGTAACCCCAAATATTTACTGAGGAATTAGTTTGTCCTTTTTTTTTTTTCCCTGAAGAATGAACTCTTGCAGATGGAATGTTGCTGTCTACAAGGTTTATTTTAAACTTTTTCCTCTTTTGCTCGGAGGAAAAACAAAGCCTGAGTAGGAATGCATGATTGTGAAGCAATTGTCATTCTCGCTGCCCCAGACTGCTCCATGGGCCGCTCTGCTCGCTGCAAAACCACTGGGGAGGCGAACGCTCGCACGCCCTGGACAGCAGAACCTGCCTTGCTCCGGGTGCCAGCTGCCCGTTCTCACCTCTGCTCCTTTTCTTTAGATCTGATGAGTGTTAAAGCATTTTACGCTTCAGTTATGAATGACGGTGGGTTTTTTTGTTTTGTTCCTCCCTCTCTCCTCCAGGCTGTGTTATGTAGGGTTTCACCTTCCCCCGTGTGAAACTGTTCATGCACAGATCCCTCGGTGCTTGGTGCACGAAGCTTCAGTGCCAGGCTGCTTTCTCTCTCTTAGCAGCTGCCACTGTTGCTCTTCCTGTTGCTCTTCTCAGAAACCCAGAAGGAGCTGAAGTTCGCAAAAGCAGGTGCCAGTCAGAATATGCCTTTAGAGGGACCTTGAAGTGACAAGCTTATTAGTATGGTTCCTGTTGAATGGTTTCTGTGGGTTTCGAGCCTGAAGTATCGATCCCTTGAGGTGTGAAGGACTGCCGAACGCAGGGAAGGCCCCTTTTGCTTGCCTCTCCTCTAAACCTTCCCTTTTTAGGACTTAAAAGAGGTTCCAGAGCAAGTTGCCAGAACAGACTTCCTAGCAACTTCACAATTAGCAATTTGCTTCCAAAAGCAAATGTGCACTGGCTGTGGTAGCTGTTACTTAGCAAAAATCCTGGGCTGTATGCTGGAAAACGGCAGGATTTCTGTGGAAAAGGAAAAAAGAATCTGCTCATCCCTTGGAGGAATTAATGGGAAAAAGTTAAACTTTACGAGTTATCCCTTTACCATGGATGTTTTGCACTGTTTGTCCAGAAGCAAATTTTTGATAACGATTTACTATTTATAGGGGTGTATTTTTAGAGACATGATAAAGTGTACCTCTGGAGCAGTATCTTTTGCCTATTATTAGAGCGAAGTAGTAGAATTAAAAACAAAGTTCATTATCCCATTAAGGCTATTTAATTTCAAGTATTAACTGAGGACCTGCACCTTTGCTAATGTGTTTCTCTCCCTTTAACTTCACTATTACATCAGTTTGGGGGGAGCTGAAGTTCTGGCACGGGTCTGTGACCTACTTGCCCAGAATGAAAAGATGAGCCACGCTAGTCAGTAGGTGGTTATCTCATATAATTGCGGTACTATCGTGACTCACAGTCACGTGCTGATACAGCTCAGTGTCTGCTCATTATCTGTTGGTCAGCAATGCCTGTCGGTGATGCTTTAATTCAGTCTTATGGTACAGCATGTAACAGACAGTTCCTGAGATTCTTGATTAGGGATCCATCAGACATCTTAAAAGGAGCCTCTTGCCATTTGACAGCCGCGTTTTCTATGAGCTGTTCTGCGTTACATGACAGTATTGAATGAGGTGGCATCATGCACTGGGCCGGGGAGGCCAGAGTTTAGTACCAGCTCTGTGCTGAGCTGTCGGAGCAGGTTGTCGACTGCCCAATCTGCCCTGGGCTGTGGACTAACTGGGTGGTCGCGCCGTTGTTATCCGAGTAGGGCTCTGTTCTTGAATGAGAAGGTGGTGGCCAGTGCAAATGCATTTTTTTTTCTATTTCTCATTCTAAAATCCCAAATCAGATTGTAATGAACACTGACATTTATTTGTAAGGGTGATAGGGTTGCCGTCTTATTCACCACATGAATGCTGCGTCTTTAATTTTATGCTTTGTAACATTTTCAAATAATCTTTAAAAATCCTAAGGACTGGAAACATAATCAACAATCTCTCGCTACAGCAAGATGAGTCTTTGTGAATCTTCAGTATTCTCATGTTATCTCTCTAATTTTTTTTGTACAACTTTTTATTAATCACCACTGGAATACTTGATAGCACCAACTGCCTGCTCTAAGATCTGCTGGATCTTGGAGTGTCCGAGGGAAGTCTAGCAAGTTCTTCCTGCCAGAGATCTGGAAGATGCTTGTGGAAAGGCTCTTCTGTACCGGCTGCCTCCCACGGAGTTCCTGGCAGTGTCACTTTGCTGCTTGCCTGGAATGGATGATCTGTCTTCCTTATAGTTGTGCAGTCCCCAAGTTCTGCACTGGCTTTGAGGGAACATTGGCAGCTGGAGGCTCTGTCGTTAGGAGATGCCTTACATTACCAACTGTTGTCACTTCCAGTTAGTTCAAAAATGAGTTCCCCTCCCTACTGCCCCCCACCTGCTCCCAGGTGTCTTTTCAAGCGCTGGTACTTGTCTTGCTAGCAGTTTGCATGTTTGCAGAGCAAGCTTGAGCAAGGGGTTCTGGCCTGCAGTGTAAACAAGGTCAAGAAGGTCCAAGCATGACAGAGGTTTTTTCCAAACCCACTGGTATGACAGCTTCCCATGACAAATAGTTGTGTCTAATGAGAGTGGTAGAGCCACTCTGACTCTTAAAAAATGACTTTTAGGTCCTTTGTTCAGGCTTTGTTGCCAGCAAGTGGTGGTGGTGTGCAATATCCGCTTGAGGGAAACTGCAGCCTGCTTATCAAGTTGTAGGAAATGCTATAAGTGGAAGATATGGGAGGGTCCATTTTGAATGTGACTGTCCATGCACTGAAAGGTATGTGTTAAATAGTGAATGCTGCACTTAATGTACCGAGGGCCAGTTGGCTTATTAAAGACCTTTCACCAGCTAGGAAGCGGCAGCCAGCGTAGCCTGATGAATGAAAGCAGGAGCGCGTCCGGTTAGTTCACCTTCTTGGCTCTAGTGCCCTTGTTTTTTCCCATGGAGAGATGTCGGTAAACAAGATTGTGTGCTGTCACACTTCACTCAGTAAGCTCGGTCACACTGCTGGATATCTTGTTCTTTTCCCTTTGCACTGGGAGCTAGCGTGTAAGGAAGGAGGGGGCAGTGTTTATTCCAGCGCTCTGAGGTCAGGCTTGTTTTCCCTCTCTGAGCAAGAACAGACCAGCCCCTAGAGTCAAATTCTGCAAGCCCTGTAAACAAAAGGCTCGTTTCTGCGGAAAACCAAAGATGGTATTGTGTTCATCTGGTGTCTTTGGAAGGAAAGTTGTTGTTGTTTTTTCCTTGCAAACTGTTCCTCATGTATTAACTTTCAAGTTCAAAACTCTGTGCAGGAGAAGTGCCGGGGTGAACGTGCATCTGTTGCTAATCAGGCCTAGTTTGGGGCGCCTGCAGTGCTGGCACCGATTGCAAACGGGAGGGGAGATGGGCAGGAGCCCAGGCAACACGCTGCTGCTCAAACAGCAGTCCCGGCCCGTGCAGGGGAGTTTGGCTCAGCCGAACAGGTAGCCTTCCTGCAAAGGGCCCGGCTACGTGGGTGCCTCCTGCCCAGCTGCTTGGCAGGTGCCGTAAGCCAGAACCCCTGGCTGTCCACTCGTAATTGTTTCCAGCACAGCTCAAACTGTCAAAAGGTAGATTTTGTTTTGGGTGACTTGTCTTCAAATAAGGCTTTGAGCTTTCTTCTGCAGCTTGAAGGTGCTGGCTCATGCCTTTAGCAGCTTAGCACTTATCACCTCTTACAGAGCTCCAGAGGCACTTAAACTGCACGTACCTTGCAGGGCCGAGCTGCTTGCTATTTAAATCTGTTTGCTGTTTAGAAGCCGTAATTATTTTTTCATGCTATAAAACCACATATAGCTGGAAAATTTGGGAGGCACTGGGGTGGGGATTACAACCGAACACTGGCTCTAGCATGGCCTGTGATTTAAGGGGGCAAGTTCATCTTTTACAAAGAGAGCAATAGTAAGAAGCAGCAGGATACTGGGAAAGTAATCTTCATTCCTTTCCCTTATAAAAGGCGCTTCATCCTGTATGGAAATGGCCAAAGAACATGTTTACTTATTGATGACTGAACTTCCTCCAGACTGCTCATCTCTCTCTTCTCACCCTTTTACTGTAGTGGTGTATTCATTATTACTTTATTTTGGGATGGGCATGCCACTTGGTTGACAAGATTCACTGAATTGCAGTCCCTTTTGGGGTTTATTACTGCATTTCAGGCTCAGATCAGATGAGGCAGGTCTGTGCTGCTTCAACAGGAATGAGTGCAACGAGTGAGGCCCCAGCTTTGGCACTTGCTATTTTGAGCAGGGAGGAACGCACGGGCTCCTGGCCACCTGCTCTCCCGGGCGTAGCTTTGCTCTAGCTAAGGCCACGGAGGGCGGCTGGGTCCAAAAACTGCCTCAAGATGAGCAGGCGGATAATGCCATGGAAAACTTCCCTTGAGCAGGGGAATACGAGAAAGCTGCAAGAGGGCTTACTGATCTTGGAGGAAGAATAGATCCTGGTTTGGTGTGTGGCTTTTTCTTTTGCTCTCACCCTCATTTTAGACATTCAGTGCTTTGTCAGGCGCATAAACGGTTTCAGTCCTGGCTTCTGGCGTTTACCTCTTTCCCTTATGTGCATAATACTCTTATAATCCAAGAGGTATCAAGTTAGATTTCCCACCGCCTTGCATAAGCTCTCAGAACCTTTTATGCTTCCAAAGGCAACATAAGACTATTAGACAGAATTTGTGTGAAACCATAAAGCTTTTAGTTCTCTCTAACTTAATATTAAAGTAAGCAAATGAAAGGGAAAGTGTGTTGTCTAGAATTTGTACGTGCCTGAATATTTGCACTGATAGCTGGCATTTGACAGTACAATGTTTCCAACATTGTATTTGCAAGAACTGGTCTGAAAAAAAAAAGTCATTAAATTTTGATTAAAAATGAGTGTTTTGGCTAGGGGACTATTCCTCATCCTTTTATTTACTGAAATCTGAGGAAGATGGAGGCAAAAGGAATAAGGCAAATTGTGGCCTAAAACCCAGCAGACAATAAGTGACATGCTTTTTACTCTTTAAAAAACAGAAAACTCTGTGTTCAGACAGTAAGTGGGGAAAACAAGCAGGGTTGGATTTCAGCTCACATGGGTTCTTGGAATTAATCCATAGCACTTGCTCACGACAGCTTTGACTTCAGTGTGGTAAGCTAGACTGACCGGAGAAGGGTTGAGCAATGTTTTACTGGTAAGCAGGAAGACAGGCATCCTAAGGAGTGCCATAAAATGATACAGCAAGGGAGCATCTCAATATATGAAATAACTAATTATGACTTAAAGCTTCCTCTTAGTGTTTTTTATGCTTTCTTAAGACCAGCTCATTCGGCCCTATTACACTTTTCATGCTTGTTTGAAAGCTGAGCTTGCCAACAAGCCTGTGTTTAGCCAGAGGACTCTATGCTGGCTTCTTTGGTAGAACTGTGTGTAGAATTCCCCCCGCCTATAATACAAAGGTGCAAATACCTCTCCCTTTCCCATCGTGGTGGACTATAGTGCTCTAGCTAGATTGCAGTGAAATCTAGAGCAGAATATTTAAGTGAACTCTCATCCAGTAGTTGAAACATTAGTTATCTCCAGTTTCAGAGGCCACAAATTCAGATTAAGTGTCAAAAATACACAGCGTGACCTCTAGGTCATGCATATTACTTATAAAACAAATAAAAATGTGTTCACTGTCAATATGTGTCTGTTGTATGCAACAGAATAAAGATGTGCTTGGAAACATCATAAAATTCAAGCAAATCAATGTTGATTTCAGAATGTACCTAGGACGCTTTGTTCTTTGGTATAGAAAACTGATATCATTAAAAACGTGCAACTGAGGTGAATGCAGTGACGCCTTTATTGCACTGATTATTGAAGTAAATATTGCTGTAATAAAGGTAGCCAATGGAGTGAAATATATAATTCCAATTTATAGCTTCTCTAATAATGCACCATCTGTTTAACATGTTGATGATGAATCTCCTGAATTCCAGTTTCCTTTCCAGAAGGAGCTGTAACTGGGATCCCACTAACAGCAAGTGTACCGTACTGGAAGGAAGCTGAAACTGCTTCATTGCAGTGGGAAGGTGAGCAAGAAGAATCCTCCCCTTTTGAAACTTCCAGTATCATGTCATCATTAATCTGTCTTCCACTGATAGTGAAGTTTTACTTGCTCCAGTTGGAAAATGCTGCAGTAGATGATACTGTTTTGCTGTTTGCTCAGCAGTGTTGGCTGTTCTGAGGAGCTCTTCCGGTTTGACTCTTCTTGCTTTGGTCTGAGATAGACTAGTGATTACTCTCTGCCCATGTGGAACGGCATTCTGCACATTATGTAACAGCAATCCACCTCCATAATTAGGGAGCAAGATCCACAGATTCCAGAGAAGACTTGTCCCTCTTAGTCAGAAGACATATGAGGTGTGCGGGGGAGCCTTTGTTCTTGCTGGAAGCTAAGGGAAGGAGCAGAATTTAACTTCATCATCCAGTTGCATTAATTTAGTTTCTTTTTTTAATCTAGCCTTTGTTGGAACGTTTGTACGTACTTGTTAACTAATATTTCAGAAACAGGAGATGCTGCAAACAGTGACTTTCTCATTCCATACGATAGGATTTTTACTCTGTGCTAGAATATTAAATACTGGAGATGTCATGTCTTCTCCATGGCCTTTTAACAGAATGGTTAGGGTAGAGGCAGCAGTTTCAACACATGATTTAAGGTAAGTGCCTCATTTGTTCCCTACTGTTTTCTCTGAACTTTGGCATCGCATTAATTATACTGAAACTGCTCCTTTCTGGAAGTACACGACAAGGCAAAACTAGCGTTTTTCATCCATTCTGTTGAGGACACCTCTTGCAAATCACCTTGTATTCCATTAAAATTATTAAATCATCGGTTCCAGTCTTCCCTGTACAAACAATCAACACTAAAACATTATCTGGTAGTGCTGACTAACAAATCTGCAATTAGTAATCTCCAGTTAATGAAGCTGCATGGTGATTAAAGCCTCATGACTTTTCTATAGAAGAAGTAAGTTAAATATCAGCTGCACTGTTTTAAATTGCCCTAGAGCTTTTTATGATCTCAGTGCATAGAATAAATTGGTGGCATTATTCTAAAGACTTAGACCAGTTTGGCCATTCTGTTTGTATTTTCCCTGTGTGTCCCCATATACAATATTTAAATTTGGGGAGTTAAACTGGAATGATGCCTGTAGCTGTAGTTCAGCTTGTGGTAGGCTTCACTGATCTTGTTGCATAAAGGAGATAGGCTATATCGGACACGTAAATTTTAGCATGCTTGAGGGAAATTACATTGGGAGAAAGCATGACATTTGGTCTACTTTGACTTCCTAGAATCGGCATCCCACCAGCATATTTTCACAGCTTCATTTTCCAAAATATTTTCTGCTGATTTTCACACAACTTTGTCTTTATTTTTCTTCTGAGGTTTCAAATATTGTCTGCCATATGGATGACAGTTCCGTGGGACCATGCATGATGCGATGTAGTTTGACCTAATCGCATCCCATTTATTCATCATTGCCCTGCTGTTCACCAGATGTCTGACTTTTAAGTGCAGCTGCTCACAGAGACTGCATAGAAGCCTTTTTAGTAGGCTCTATAGACATGGTACATATTGCTGCTTGGAACACAATAGCTGAAAATTTCACAGCAGGATACGGGCTGCGGTACCCGAATGTTAGTGTTGCTTTTTTCTAGCCACCTCTATCTTTGTATTTTAATACTTTACGCTAATGCTTTCCATGTAGCAGCCTCAATGGTCTCTTCACATATTAGCATTCCTTTTGTGAAATCCTGTATTTCTTGTCACACATCTGAAATACGGCAAGGTAAAGGAACATAAGCTTGGTGAGACGGCAAGCCCGTAGCTGAGCAGAGACTAGAGTCTCTAACTCACACAGTTCTATATTCTTAAAAATGAATTATCTTTACATCGGGGGTGCTGTATTTCAAAGCAGAGAAGGAGAGTTACTTGATTTTATTAGTATACTGATTAGAATTGAAGGGGCAGCAAGTTGACTGCATGTTTCAAACCTCCCTGTTTATGGGAGGCTTTGGACACTGTCAGTGGGGGCCTTGGGGAAAAGCTTGTCAAGACTGGTTTTCAGAGATGGAAACGGCAGCCAAACACACACTTTTGTGCATTTTGAGTATCCTCTATTCTAAAACCCAGTCCAATGGGAAAAGCTGTCTTCCAGAGTAACTGCCTGCAGTGCACTTGGCTGAACTGCAGATGTCTCTGTTAAGCCATTTACGCTTTTGGATTACTTTAAATTTGAAAGCTATTATGATACGGGCTTTAGTATTGAACAGTTTATATACATTAAAAACAAAAAACAAAAAACTATCAAGCTGCCATTGCTTTAATTGGGAACTACAAATCATAGCTAATGGTGCAGCCCAGTCAAAATTTTGGGGCATGATGTTTCAGGTAACACTAATACTTGCAGGTCTCCCGACACACAGTCTTTGGAGCAGTCAGTTTGGGCTTTGCAAGTGGGAGCGTGGCTTTTCTGGTTCGCCTGGAGCCTAGCTCCCCAGAGTAGTCCTGATCCAGAGATGGCATTCGCGTGGCTGCAAAAGGTCAGGTTTCTGCTGCCTTGCCATTCCCAGGGTGGATGTCAGCAGATGGCAGCACCCTGCCCTCCGCTGGGGTGTTATTTCTGGCCTGGAGATTCCTCAATCCCATGGATTCAACACCGCAGTCTAGACTTACTGATGGACAGGATTCTTCTCATGTTAGGTAAGCAAGATGTAGACGCCTATTATGCAAATTCCCAGCCATAGTGTTCCTCTGTTACATTTTTCAAATTGTCTAAATAAGGTGCTGTTTCGTACAAAAAAATTTGTAGCAAGGCTTTTGGTTAGCTTTCAGCTGCCTTGCCCTCTAGGCTTGGGTTTTTTTTCTTTCTTTTTTTTTTGGAGGTAGCTCATCAGTGCAGCCTGGATGGCTTCTGCTCTTAGCAGCTGTCCAGATGTTCAACAGTAGGAAGGATGCAGGCTGGATAAAGAGCTACTGTTGTTCAAGAAATAAACTTAACCTATAGCTCTTGACACTGGCCCTAAAGGAGTGTCAATACAGGTATCTATATGGATTCTACTAAATGTTAAAACATTGCACAGACTTAATAGGCACGTTTGGTTTTTGAGCACTGTATACCCATACTGGGGAAGAGACGGTGCAGCAACCCAGTGCCTTTCCCCATCGGCTGTCAAATCCGGACTGAGCTGTTGGCCTGGTCAGTGGCTTGTGTGAAGTGGGTCGTTGGTATGACTCATTGCCTTCATATGCCGCACTGAAGTAGGTGGCAATCACTCGTGATTGATTGTCCGGAGTGGCTAGAAATATCTGTGGCTTTTTCTACTCTTTCTTTTCTTACAGAGAAATTAAAAGATCCTTTCAGGATTGATGACTACTGGCTGTCATTGTTCTTGCGAGCTGTAGATCAGAGAGCCTCTTGTCTCCTAGCTGTTATATAAGCACTAATTTCTGAGCAGTTAGTATTTCTTTAAATGTTTTATAATATGATTCTAAAACTAATATCTGTTCTTCTGTCCCCAGTCTGAAGTTGCTTTAGACTCTTCAAGCCTAAGAGCATACAGTTTGACATAAATAGCTGGAAGGAGATGTCTGGAGACTTAATAAGATGCTTGTTGGGTCAGTATCTGGCAGCCAACCAGCAAGGCAGAATTTCAAATTGCTGTTAGTACTGCGTGGTGATCACGTCTCTTCTCAGGAAAACATTGGAAAGATTCCTAATCTTGAATTCACTGTACAGGCACATGATTTTCTGGGAATTAGCTGAATGCACTGCAAAATGCTTCATAAATACTTACATGTCCTAACATTAGATAATGGAAACAAGTACAGCAGGTTTTTTGTCAGTTTTCTCCCTGGTGGCCTGTCTCTTTACACCAACAACTGTCAGCTTTGCTAATGTTTCTATTCCTTACCTACCTCTGAGAAAGAAGAAAAAAAAAAAAAAAAAATTTTTTTTTTCTTTTTCAGAATTGCAACACTAGTCCTGTTTTGAGCATTACTTGGTTTGGGATGTAGTTAATTTGTTACTTTTTCTTTCTAAAGCTATTTAGAGGGGGAGAAGATAATGCATTACAACCTGTGATGTCTGCAAAGCTGCAGTGCTAGGGGCTGTTAATGCTAATATTTGCTAGCTAGAGACAAGCCTTTGCCCTTTGCTGCTCCCCTTGCTGTACTGGGCTGAACTCTCCCTTTGCTGTCATACGGGTTGCTATCCCATCCCTTCCTGTGTGGGAGGGTTGGCCTTCGCTCTTCTCTTGCACTAAAGCCCTGAAATGTGCTGTGCACTTTATTGTTTATTAAGTCCCCAGCGACTGTCTGTGACTTGTGATACAGTCTGTCATCACGTGGGGCTGGTTTCCAGTATGACTGACATCTGTGCTCGTGCTAACTTGCATGAGTTAAAACACTTGCCTGGTTCTAGCAAAGTTTTATAAGCCATCTCCAGCTAGCGCTCTCATTTTGAAAGTGTATTTTAACATTTCTGCTTTAAGATCTGAGATAATGAAAGGGGGTGAACGTTGCTGAGTCAGTTCTTACTGCCTCTGGTTTCTGTCCTTCCTGCCCTCCCACACACTCCACCTGCACACTGGTCTAACCTTCAGCAGCTACTGTCCTGAAGGGCTTTCCTCACAACAGCTAGCAGTAAACAAAGCATGGTTTCCTAGTCTCCTGCCCCGTGGTCCTGCTGCTTTGCCTCAGATAACAATCTAACTTTGTGCAAGAGACGTGGCTGAGGAGCTCTGGAGAACTCGGGGGTAAAAAGAGGTCCTTGCTCATCGCTGAGTTTGGGCAAGCCGCCTTTGCCAAGCTGGCAAGCAGCCCAAATAATCAAACCGGTCTTTCCTTTGAAATACCTAAACTCCCTATAAACAGGGACGTATCCTTATGGCAGTCTTTAACTCCAGCGCTGAGATTTCGTTGTTTGACAGCGTTATGTGCAGGAGGTGCTTAATGTTATCCACTGGACCATGAGCTCATTGAGTTAGTCACAGATGACTGGGCAAACCTGACATTTGTTTTGCTGTATGAAATACTGACTGGCATGCAAGACATCACCCGTCACCATTTAATGAAACAGTATGGTGGCATCTATGTTACAGGTAACATAGGTGTCTGATTTGGGTATTTTTGTTTTAACTGTGGTGCTCTGGTACTGCTCATAGTATAATGTGCAGTCAGTGAGCCTTAAAGTTGGCCTTTACTAAACCAGGTCTGTCTGGTTTCTCGTAAGTATTTTTTGAAGCGTAGAGCTGCCTAAGCATATCTGTATCAATGTGCAAAATGCTTACTCTGATTTTTAAATTAAGTCTTTTGTTGGTGAGATAGGAAGGTTGTGGGCTAAATGGAAGAGCACTTAAGTCCTGTGTGAACCTGTAGACAAGACAGGGGAAACAGCCTGTCCTGGGAAACAGTCTGTCCTGCTGCAAACTTTGGTCTGTTTGAAATGCAAATCATTGAGAGGATGCTGGGGGTTTATGTGAATAATCCAACTGTCAATTATTTTTATAATTGTTTTCTAAATCTCCAGTGTGAAAGCTCTTATCTGGATCTTACTGAATTTGTGTTTTCAAGTTGCAGAATAGTGTTGCATAGGCAAACTTTTATTAAACAGAGTTGCTTATATTTATCTTTCTAAGTATAGATGCGTGTAAAAGTGCTTAAACAGCATTAACTTCACATATTTTCAGTCGGCTTCACATCCCGGTGCAGGGTGCACATACAGCTGTTTCTCCTGCTACTGTCTCGACGGGCTTGCATTCCTCAGCCCTTAGGATAGCATTCCTCTACTCCTCTGCACCAGATCATTTGCTTAGTATTTGTTTAAATTTTGAATCCTAGAACTGTCTCCAGATCACTTAGGCTACCAGACACCTTTATTAGTTGCACACACAGCCCCAGCCCTGTGGCATTTTAAATCTTGCTTGTACTTATTAAAATAAAATGAATATTGGCAACTTTCAGTTGCTCGTTGCTAGAGTTGACTCTGGAATTAATCTGGAATCCCCAAATACCATTTGACTGAGTAAAGGCTGTTGTAGTTTGCTTATTAGGCAGTCAGCTATTTCAGTTAAAAATCTGAAAGGAAAGTTACTTTTTTAAGTCTTGATGGCAGCTTTCACTGGAGAAATCTACCCTGTTTAGGATTTCTCCTCCTCAGCAGTGTGTACGCAAGAGCTCGTACGTGAGCTGTACTTTCCTTAGAATTCTGCTTTTCTGCCAGTCCTGCCCAGAGGGACTTACTATATTATTGTCACATGCTCACAGCTGTACAAGGCCGCAGGAAAACATCTGTGTAAAAGTTTCTAGAAAGAACCAAATTAGTCAGCAATTAGTTTGGATGCTGCACTTCTAAACCTGCAGTGCATCTCTTTCTACCTATTGCTTTTCTCAACTTGATTTATTGTTGGTAGCTTTTTTTCTGATTTGATGTTAATGGACAATCCAGCCTGCATCAGTCTGAGGTCAAACATTTAAAACAACTTTTGTCTGGGGGGAAAAAAAACAAAAAAACACAACACACAGTACGTCCTGTTCCTCAACCTGTTTGATGTAGTTGTGAACATGTTCCTTTTTTTTTTTCCAGTTGGACTTGGCAAGATAGAGTATTTAGGAGGAAAAAACCTGGAGAGGGAAGACCCGGAAAGCTTCTATAGAAGCAATTTATTAATCCAGAAATGTCACTGGCCAACCCAAGCCATTGCCTTCTGTGATACTTCAGTTACTTCAGTCAAGTTAGGTTTTTCCTGGTACATCTCATCCAGAAGACCTCTAAGCACTGTTAATTCCTTAAATGTAGCAGATGTCTAAGAAGACATCTATGTCCCTGGGTGTTGGATACCATTCGTTCAGAACTGAATCATTTTTTTAGTTCTTTGCTATGCAGTGCTTTCTAGTGTGAATCTTCAGACTTGCTCTCCTGCTGCGGAGAGGTGTTATGTAAGGTATCTGAGCTGGAGCTCGACTGAGACAGTGTTAAAATTCTTGAGCTTTTCAAAGACAAGGCAGAGCTAGGTTTTTATTAATCTGGACTTTCTGTGTCATCATGAGGACGTGTCCTCATGTGCCAGGTGCACTAAGTCATTGCTTTGGAGGAAATAAACACCCCCACTACAAACAAATTAATAACTTGAACTTTCCTTGGAAGCCTCCCATTTGAATAGTAGCTTAGCCTGATGTTGAAATTTAATGGATTCTCAGGATCTGGAAGCATACCACCAGGTTTGTCCAACCTGTTTTTATTAACAGGTTAGAAAGTCTGATGTGTGTGTGTTACATCTTCTATATTAGGTGCTTCTTCCACCTGAATCTCCTGTTTTTTCTTTTCTTTGCTTCTTCTGGTCTTGGCTTCAGTGGCTCTGAATGGCATTTGGCACACACAGCCCTTAACAGAAGGAATGCTTTATTTCTGAAGCAGCTCTTAGGAGCAGGTCTCAGATCTGTTCTGCTGTTCCTGCTGATAGTCCCATCCTGGGGAAGACCTTAGTTTTGCACCAAATACCTGCTAAGAACAAGTTTGCAGAGCATCTGCAACAGAAGACAAAAAACCTTAGCAACATGAGGATAAGCAGCAGCATCCAAGAAATTTCCTTATAAAGTATTGCTACAACTACAAAGCACTGCCAACAGGAGTGGCTCACACTGCCAGTAATTTCTCTCCTTTTCCTTTCCCTGCTGCAATAAAGGCTGTACTTCTGCCAAAGCCACACCCTCTGCATAGCAATCGATGCAAAATGCGTAGATTGCTGAAGATCTGCAAAATATGGATTTTTGTGTCTGACTTTGAAACAACTGTCTGGAGACAAAAGGAGAATAATTTTGCAGAGCAGTTGTGAAGGCGGTGTACTGCCAACTCTAATCCTATTTCAGCCAGCTCCTAAAACAAAAGAAAATGATTCTTTAAGACCTCTGAACACCACTTGCTGCCCCTTCTCACTGGTTTCAGTATGAAGAAAGCATGACTCACTAAACTGCTTTTGCAAGCCTTTGCCTCTGCAAAGCAGCTCTGCTCTTACTTTCTTTTACTCTTTAAGGAAAGTGGCTAAAAACAAATTAACTGCTAGTTAATGTAGGAGAGCAATTCAACATCCAAACAGTTCTTCAGCTCCATAGGAGGTCTTTTTCTTTCTTCTGAACTATTGTACTTGAACTATTTGAGCACAAAATGTGTGCTAGGAGGAAAGCTTTCATCATAGTGCACTCCTAGTGCTTCTGTGATGGAGCCGGCAGGGCTAGCTAACGCAAGCTTTGGGAAGCTTCGATCCATCATGAATGACCAAAGGCTTCTAATACTTTGGCACGGGGAATATTGGGAAATATTTTGGGGTTGTCCCCAAGAGGCCTGGTTCCTTTTAAAAAATAAAGCAGATTAGCTCAGAAGGCAAAAATGTGTTTTTCCTGCTTGTACGCTGCAGGGTATAATGGTCTGCGACTGAAGGAGTCGTTTCTGACCTTTGGTTGGAGGGAAGATGGCTCTGATACAGGACTACAGGCCTCTACGCCGTGGAGCAGCCATGTATTGGAGCAGCCGCAGAGTAAAAATTGTTCTTTTGTAGTAAAACCTTCTGTTTAGCAAAAACAGATACTCAGTCTGCAAACGTGTTCTGGCATTTTGGCTGACAAACTCTAAGTGAAACCTGCCCTTTGCCATTGAAAGATGTCAGATGCCTGCCTGTTTTCACCATCTGCATGAGTCGTGCAGCTCCCCGTAGTGCAACTGTTCTGCAGTTTTGCTCTTGCTATGAAAAACTCGTGCCAGTTGCTGGCTGTCAGAGTATAAGACTTCGTTATGGATCTCTAATCGGTTAAGAGCTTCTCCTTTCCCAGTGTTAACGTGTCTGCGTTGATTCTCTGCTTAGACATGCTTTAGATTGTCTTGAGCAGCTAAGTTTTTGTTAGTGCTCCCTACTACGTGATAATGATGAACGTATCTTAAAAAAACCCACAACATTTGGTGGGGTTTTTAATGGCTTGAAAAACACTTTTTGCAGGGTCGTGTGAGATCTTGGAGCAGGTGATCTGCAGAGGTGTAATAGTTAACCTCTCCATTCTGCAAAAGGTTTCTTCTGGTTAGTTGCTGGTGGTTGGGCAAGCGTTCTTACAGCTTTATCAGCTTGGACAAGAATCCTGTCTCCTTTGTAACAAATGCTGTTTTCTGTCTGTGGCTAAGTGCTTTGTTAACATTTACAGTGGCCTCACAGGAAAAGAAGGTCAGTTGTTCTCCAAGGTCGTTCAAGAAAGCTGTGGTGGAGCTGGGGTAAGAGCCTGGGCTGCAGTCTTCAGTGTTGTGGTTTTGCCTCAAGGCTCTCCTTCCTCCTTGCTTAGTGTGTAGCTCCAAAACTGAGGGTGAGAGTGACTTACTCACAGGACCCACTTAGTTAACTATAGCATGTGCCTCTGCAGAACTACAAGTGACTAAGTATTCGCTCAGGCAGGCGTTAAAACAACCTTTGTTCAGAAAGTGTGCGCTGGGGAACAGTGTAGTCTTGCAAGAAAAAAGCTTGGACAACATCAGGCTGCTGTGCTAGGTTCACCTGGGTTGCTGCTTTCAGATTCAAGCTGTCACGTAAACTTGTGCCCAGTCTCTAGTGCTCACATGCAAAAAACTTCCAAATGCAACAGCCAATGCTCGAAGTTCAGGTGCATTTGAAACAGGACAGGACTTACAGTTCTCTGTTTTTAATTTGTCTGTGCTCAGCAAGATGTTGGAAGCGTTTTGTAAACATTCATCCAATACCACTTAATGACACCTGATCCTTCAGAAGGCCCCTCTCACATGTCCCTGGCTGACAGCTGAGTCGCTCTCATGTTTTTCCCCACAGTCTATAATTTGTCAGTGATGCCCGTTCTTTGATGTCCCCTCTCTTCTCCTCTGCCATACATGGACTTATAAACCACCTTTTTTTCTGTCCTAAGTGTGTGAAATGTTCTTCGAAGAATTTGTTTCTGCAGCATGTGCAAAAAGTCCTCTGCTTTTCTTAATTAGATGCAACCATCATTGTGCAAATAGTCAAGGGGGGGAATTTGAAATTGTGGCAGTCTCTGTATATGACTTTTTTTAGTATAACTGAAAGAATCCCAGTTTCATAATTAAAAAAAAAAAAAAAACTGGGGCAAAGTGTCCTAATTCTCTCTCCTCGGGTGGCCTTGATCGGGTTTCAGTCTCCTAAGAGGTACTTTGAAATGTTGTGTTTATTCGTAACCTGTTTTTTTTCCTGTTTTCTCCTTCCCTTTTTTCCTATTTTCTCCTTTCCTAGTATCTCTTGACATCTTTAGTGTTAAGTTTGTGTCAGACTAAAATTTAGGGGTAGGAACACACCTATGCATTTTCTGTGAAGCACAGTCTGTGAATTAAAATATATAGAAGAAATAAGACCATGGGACTCTGAATTTTAGTGACAAAGATATTTAATATTAGAGTAAGGCTTTACCTAGTCAGATGTCTGGGTTCAGTAGAATAAATTTGCTTTATAAGACCTGTACCAACTTACTGTTTAAACTGAATTACTTGGTATATTCTGTCACAATCAGTGATCACCCTTAAACATTCTTTTCCAGTGAACTTGTTTGTTTTTTAAGTCTTGTTTGAATGCATTCCCAAGTTCTCTGCTCCTGGCAGTCCTCCCGCTGTTTCGCACTGCATTGCTTTACGTGCGTTAGCCTGGCTGTGTACCTGTCTCCTTTGCTTCTCCAGGGTCATCTCGACTAGCTGCCGTGTCCCCACTCAGTGCTAGAAGCGGAGCCCCTTCTTGGCCCTGGCCGCTGAGCTGATGCGTCAGGAGCTGGGTCCCTCCGTAGCAGCCATGAATTTTGGAGGTGTCCTGAAGCCGGGTGTGCAGCCCCTCAAGGGGGACAGCCACCGACCTCAGAAATCCAGAGTGCATGGAGAGGGCGCACGCTGAGAGCGCTGCATAAACTGTGCCCATTAAGGAGACCCTCTTGTCCTCATGTTCTCAAAGCTGGTGGGTCAGTCCAAGGATATCTTGCTACTTGGCTGAATTCTGGAAAAAAGAGAGGGGAGAACTGACCCAGGGTTGCAGTGCAGAGGTGCGTCTGAGAAAGCAGTAAGGGCTGTCTACCCGCACCTTGCGTTTTTAACTTGAACGAGTGTAGGGCTGCGAGTGCAGTCAGTGAGCTGTAGCAGAGCAGTTTCCTTGTTAAAGTAATGTGAATATACTTGAGATTGAAGCAACTGAAATGCTACAGTTACAGTGAATGAGTGACTGCGTGCTAGCTAGCCACGTCACATGGGAACGTGTACAGTGTATTTATTTTGTGGAAGGAGGTTTTCCTCCCCCAGAGCAGGAATTTTGCTGGTGGGATCTCCTGTCTTCCTGTCACTTACAGAGCTGATGCTTCCTTCAGTCTTTTTTCTTGCTATGGATGTTGCTATTAGTTCTTCGAATTAGTTTACACCTCTTTATTTTTACTAGCTTTGGGGAAATGGCCTCTTCTTTCCCACAGTAAGGTGTTAGATTTCACAGCTGTCTTCAGCAGAGCAGGTTTCTAGCCTGTTGCCATTTGAATGTCACATCTGGGAAATGCGTTACTGGGTAAGAACAGCTTGATGCCTGAAGTAGGGGTCACAGGCTCAGTATATTCAGTTTAAGGAGTCTAGTTGGCTTTGAAAAGCTTGGACCTCAGGCCAAAAGGATGCTTGTGCTCTCCAAGGAACCCAGAAGGGCAGCGGGATGGTTAGGGACCTGGCAGCCTGGGGCGCATCAGAGTAAACTGTCTTAGCAGGAGGATGGGAATGGCTGCTCTGGAAGCAGCTGTGCCAAAACAACGCTGTGAGTCTCCTCAAGAAAAATAAAATCGTCTAGGTCCAGTATTTACTATTGGATGGGAAAGAACAGTAATGTGCTTATAGGCCATTTACTAGGCTGGGACCGTGTGAATCATGTTGCATACAGTTACAGCCCTAGATAGGTCATCTGTTCTTGTTTGGCTATCCTCAAAACTGAGCGTGCTTTCTTCCTCCTTTTCCATTCCCATAATGTGGGGGGAGAGGGAGAGAGAAAATGTGGTGAATTTGGTGAGTTTGCTGTGGTTCAGTGACTCAATTAGTGCTCAGTTGTCTTACTAATACTTTCAGTGTGTCACTAGCTGATCTGACCTGAGCACACTAAGATCTGCTGGTGGGTAGTATCTGGTTGGAAGGGCATGTGTTGGTGGCTGTCCCTTCTGTCACCGTGCCATTTGGAGCATCTCGTAACCTTGTGCTTCACAAGCAAAATCCTGCTTGTGTTTGCGATGCCTGTGAGTGCACCATGACAGTCTGTATGAAAACTGTTGCAGGATGCAATTAACTCGGCTGTCAGTTTTTCTTAATCAAAGCTAAATTTATTCTGTTTGAACATCAGCCCATTGCTCCTGGTTCTGATGGAGTCCTGTGCTGACAGTGGGAATCCATTCAGCTGTTTGGCGTCCTCCACCCTAGGCTCAACACCGTGTGTTCTGTTGTTGTTGTTGTTGTTGTTTTTTCCAGCGGTTTTTGCTTGGCGGTCATGCCCTTATCCTTTTCCAGCTCTCAGAAGCATGAAACTTGCATTTCAGAAACCATTGCTGCGTTTCCACCATTTAATTTTTCTCTTGTACCGTCTAGCTGCTTCCTTTTCTTACTTCTAACAAGTAGCAGAACTAATGAGGTTTGTGGGTGATGTGCAGTTAACTTTGTCTCTGTTAATCCTCACCCCTTTCCTCCTTTTGTCATCTTGATAGATTTATTTAGCTTTCAGGGCTTACTCCAGCATGTCAGTTGCTAGGAGGTTATATTAATTTGGCTTATTCGCAGTGGCTGCTACTATTAATTTCAGTCTAATATTAACAAGAAGTATAGATGCCGTTGTTGTGAATGTGCTTCACCTTATAACACTTCACCTGGCAATTAAAATGGGCAGAGGGAGTAGCAAAGCACAAGATTCAGCTAGAACAAAAACCTATCTTTAGAAGAATGATTTTGGCTATTTCTGTACATAATGTAGAATTTGTGATGAATTTATTAGTCTGTACCTGCAGCTTGCAGTCTCCTCTGGCTGAAATGCCCAAGCGAAACTCCTATCACTGAGCATCTCTGGTTTACAGACGCTTCACAAAAAAAAGCCTTTTTTTTTTTTTTTTTTCCAGTTGTTGTCTTACAAATATATAAGCCACAAAGTTCTGTTTGCTGGAAGCATTATCCATGCCCAGACACCAGTGCCTTGCAATGCTCCTGTTTTCTGTTGCGCTTTCCTTTAGCTTCCACAGCGTAACCTCGGCTGCCTTTGCTGTGCATCTTGTCCTTCCAGTGACACTGTGGCTATTTTGTACGCTGGCCTTTTTTTTGCATTCTGCAATACTGGTAGGTCCTCGAAGCGGGACAACCCTGGGCATCTGAAGATGCGCAAGTCTGTTCCCAGCAGCAGTAACTCTGGGAAGAGCAAGCGTGATAGGATTAATGGCAAACAGAAATACTATTTACGTGGTTCCAAGAAGAGCAAAAAATACTCAGCATCGCAGCCGTTGCTGACTTTCTCTCGGAGGCAGGCCTGTCTGTACCGGCGGCTCAACTTAGCAGCAGCAACTAAATCAGCACATAGTTCAGTTTGGAGTTCCAGAAAGGGCCTGAGAAATAGCTTTATACTGTGGTTTCTATTGCTTTTGCTGCCCTGATGTGGAGCCCTAAGCTCATAATATCCTGATATGGTGTCCAAAGAGGCACACAGTATAGATTAAGTGCTCAAACCTTCCCCAACTCTGTTAAGGAGAATGTGAGCAAACAGCTTAATTCAACAAATTGGTGCTTGAGTTTCGCCTTCAAGCATTTTCATCAGCTTATGTGCTCTCTTAATATTGTCATGATGTTTGCAGGTCATTTCACAAGCAACGTGAACATCATGACTTAAAAAGCCCATGTGAACTGGTCTGTGTTTTGCCTCCAAGCAATTCATCTGCAAGTTACACTTTGGATTTCTGGGCTTTGTCCTATGTTTTGTTGCATGCTTTGGGATCCGTTGAAATTAGAGATGGCAGAATAATCTGCTGCTGTCCGTGGGAATGAGGTGTAAGGAAACAGCTCTGCTGCATTCCTGCTTTCACAAGTCCCGTCCCTGTCAGTGCAGCAGGGCAAGCAGGCGTGTGGGGGCAGTTTGGGAGCTGACAGGCTTTGCACTCGCCATCCGCAGGATGTATTCAGATCAACCCATCAGGCTATTTACCTTCCCACAGGAGAGCAGCAGTTGGAAAGTAGTTTAAGATGGTGGCTTGTTGGGATAGAGGAGAGGTGGCAAGCCACACCTCAGTTGTTTGTTTCTTGTAATGAGTTTCCCACGTTGTTAGCAAGGTCATAAATTAGCTAGGGAGCTCAATTTTCCACGGTCATGAAATACTTGGTATTTTAAAGAACCTTATTTTGTTGCCAGAATATACAAAAACATTTGTGTATTACTATAAGTTCTGCAGGCTTAGGGCTCCCTTTATCTGTGTGTTAGATTGAAACCAAAGAAGTCATGGGGCTTAATGTGCTACTAGATAAATGATTTATAATTAGCTTGCTGTTGAGTGCCCACTTCTAAAAATTTTGTATGATCTTAGCTGTATATGATTTTTGCAAGACTCCTTCTTTCTAACTGCAGATTTGCTGTGGGCTTATTTTTTATTCCTAAAGAGATGACATCCGTTTGGGGGATCCACAAACATTGCAGCAAAACTTGAATTCTCAAGACTCAAAGCTGTTGTGCAAGGAAAAGCATCCTGTATAAACAGGCACAGAAGCAGTACCAAGCTTGTGCTGGAGGAATGTAACTGATAGGCTTCCATGTAACATGGTATTCAACCTAATCTTGAACCATGGGTCCAGCTGCCAAACAAGCCCAAACCAGCTGACATATTTATCGTGAGTATCAGTTATTTAGAAAGGAAAATTGTGAGAACTTTGAGTTTACTTTTGGTGACATTGTGCCGTACAACCTGCTCGTGACTCAAGCACACTGCATTCCTGGTTTTGCCTCGTTTAAGTGTGACTGGAACACTTAACTCCAGTGCTTTTAATTAAGAGTTGTTTGCATTCATCAATAGGGAGTGAAAATAGCTGGAGGGTGTACACAAGCTATCCTTCGCATAGGAAAGGAGTCCAACAAATTACATTTTGCCCTGACAAGACCAAGTTGCAGCACAGTAAAGACAAGTCACATGGCTGTGCTGATGGTAAGTTTATTCCACTGAAGTTTGCGGATGTGCTTATCCTGTCTCGTGTTGCTAGGACTAGAATAGGCCTGCAGAGATGCTAAAGGTGTGTTCTTGGTGCTGATCTGGAAGTTAGCTCGAAATCCTTTGGGCAAGGCAGAAGACGCTACCTTGAAGTATAGCTGTGTGGAAAAGAAAATGGAAGGAACATGTGGGGAGGAGACTTCAGGATGCTACTGAAGAAAGAGGAGACTGTATGCAGTGCTTCTTTCTGTGTTGAAGAAGCACCTTAAATGTCAAATTGGCATGTGTTTTGATTTGCTTGCAAATACCACAACCTACCTAAGCATCTGTAAAATTACCCATCTACCACCTTTAGAGAGCTCTTTCTCATACTCACCCTCATGTGCAGTGGAAGGGGGCTGCTGATGAGCAAGGGAAGGGATTCCTGGATGCCTGCCCCAGGTCTGTCTGGCGGGAGCTCAGGAAGCAGCACTGAAACAGAGAATCAGATTCAGTTTCTCATCAAGGGTATGGCTAAGAGGCAGATGATAAACCAAACTCACAAGATCTGCTGCCTAGTTTTTCTTTATTAGGAAAGTGTTCCTTTAGAATTGATCTTTCCTCTTTCTCCTGCCCCTTCTGGCTAACACAGGAGAACATCAGCAGATCTCGAGTCTGGAAAAAAACATGCCATCTGCACTTCCCTGTCATGACACTTTGCGAGAGGCAGCACAAAGCCTGATTTTAATTCCTGAAATAAATGCATCTGGAACACCAGCATTAGGCTGCATGGTCTTACTCTCCCTACTTTGACCATTTTTGTTGGAAACTCCTTTCCTTCTTTTAACTTCGTGTCTTCAAAGTGCACTACCTGCAAATTATTAAGAATCTAGAAGATAAACTGCTATGAGCCAGAAGGACTCTTGATCCTTGATCTGTGGCATTTGTACGTGTGGTGGTTTTACTAGTTGGAGGATTCTGTAGAACCAGTTCATGAGTGTTGCACAGAAAACACTCTAGCACAAGCAGAACGTGCTGGCGTGGAGGGATCAGCGTGCTCGAGATGGCCCTGCCACGGTGCAGCCCGGCTGCCTGCTGTGTGTGCTTACAAAGGCTGACTCCTGCTCTGCCTCCGGTCAGAACAGTCTGCACTGCAGCTGGACCTTTTCGGTATCGAACACAGACAAGTTGTACGTTTTGTTCAAACTGGGTCACAGTGCTTTTTCTGACTTTATTTTTTTGTAGGTAATAAGATAGATCAGGTTTTCCAGATGTGTCTGAAAGGAGCATTGAAATCTGCCTAGAAATGTGGTGAGACAATGTCTTTACGCAGTAAGAGCCCGTCTCAGTTTATCAGCACTGAAGCTGATAGCTTTTTAATCATGCATAATTTTGTTTAGTGGGGCTATTTACATGCACTTAAATGTGTCCTAGGAGGAGCATCCAATTTAATGCTATTATGATAAATTGATAATAGGTGATTCTAAACCAGTAGTGAGAGCACCCACACAAGAGGGTTTTACAAAAGCTACTAAATCAATTTTAATGAGCTTGTATTTTAGGTAAGCTGGTGCCACTTTTATTTACATGCAGATACTCACCTTTTCTAGAGCAAAGCTACTGGCCTCTGGGGTCAAGCTTCCGACCTACTGACTGCTTTGACTTAGGCAGTCTAAGGCAAAGACTTGAGCAATCTTTTATGACTGCTCCACTTTAAGATTAATTGCTTTGCTTTTGCTGAGTAAATGACTTGCTGCTCTGGAAAATTATACACAGCAAAAATCCTGCCTATGTAAGATTGCTATGCAAAAATAAGTTGCACTGTCTCCTTTTTCCTCTTTAGAGCTTTTGTTGGGACAGAGCTGCAGCGAGTTACCACGGGGGCAGGCGCTGCTGGCTTCGTGTCGATGGTGCAACTTGGTTACAAGGCTTGTGCTTCCCATCTTGCAGGAGTTCGGGAGTTAATCTGGAGCAACCAGAGATTGATGTTTATGCAGAGTGTAAAGCCAGTGACATTTACCAGGCACTTACTGGCAAAGTTGATGGGGAGTCAGTGGATGGGGGCTTTATTTTTTTAGCTGTCTTTGTTCTGCAGGGTTGCTAATATTCCCAAATGGAGTGTGCTTTTATCAGCAGCATCTGTGGTGCACAGTCTGACTCATGTGCTCTTTGAGTGAGGATGACAAATGGAGAGCGGAGACAAACAACTGCCTGGGATCAGTGTGCACTGCGAGAGGGGGAAGGAGAGAACGGTCATCTCAGAAGGCTTTTTTAATAACGTCCTAATTACCGCCCTCATGTGGGGAAATCTGGCTTTCTGCTTCTGAAGAAATCTAATTCAGATTTGTTTGGAAAAAGAGGAGAGACGATGAGCATCGTGGACAAAGAGGTTGGAAAAGTTTGTAGATTTGCAGTTCCACTGAACTCGAAGTGGCCTGCCCCTAATCCACTTCCCTCGCTTCTCATACCTTGTCTCTGATGCTTGAAATATCTTTGCATGCTTGCAGCGCCCTGGGGGGTTTTTGTGTTATTGAAGACATCCTGCACATGCTTGTCTGACTCACAGCACCAAATTTTAATACACCCCATTACAGCAGTGGCCTGTCATCCCAGTGCAGCTGTCCGGCAGAGGTACTGCATGTCCCTTGGCAGCAAGCTGCTCCCTGGCACCGGAACAGGTGGAAACAACCAATATGGATTGTTAAAGCAGCTCAGCTGCGCTCTTCCCTTTGGTTAACAAGTTAGGAAATGTTTGCCATGCCATACATCACATTTTTGCCTCATTTATCAGGTGAAAATACCATGGTACCCTTGTCCCATAGCAAAGTTAGCAAGCTGGGCATTTCCAGCTGTGGCCAGCTCGGTGTGGACGGGCAGGAAAAAATACCCTTTCCCGGGCGCGTCTTCTGAGCAAGATCTTTAATTCTCAGAGGACTCTGTCTCACTGTGCCACCCGTGGGTGGGAGTGTCGGCGAGGGGTGTATTCTTCACTCCCGAGGTCATTTTTGAAGCTTAAAATGCAGCAAAGGGGATGGGGGACGGGTAGGGGAGTTCCCACGTGCATTCGCATACTGAGTGAAGCCTGGTATCTAACTGTGCTTACAGGTGGGTGGGGAAAGACATCGCCGGGCCGTGCTCTGAAATGTGTTTCTGGGAAAGCGAAATCCTCGTTCTGGCATTTGTTGAAAGGGGATTTACCTGCAGGGAGCCTTCTTAGGAATAGGTAATGTGAAATTAAGCTGCCTTGTTTCATTTTGGTTCTTTAAGCTTTTACTAGCACATACCCATTTTCTCTTATCTTATCATGTGAAAAGTGCTCTTTGAATATTCTTTATAAAATCACTAAATTAATTGAAATAGGGGCTTCAAGAAATTGTACAACTTTGGTCACTAAACTTAAAAGCTAGGGAGGAGATGAGATTAGTGTTATGACTTCTGTAGATAAATATTTGTGAGTATTTGTGAATAGTTCTGACTTCAACAGAAATTGAAGCGTGAGTAAGCGTATGTCCTTTGATCAGCTCTCCAGTCCACTAACCTGTTGAATTTGGTGTCTGGCCCAAGGATTCAAAGCATAACGGGGTTCAAGGCACATGAAACAATCACAGATCTTTTCCCCTTTCTTTGGACAGTGTTTTTGCTTGTGGCATCCTAATTGTAAACAGGGCAGGGACGGTTTTGGAACGCATTAAATTACTGAAGCTTTCCTCTAGTCTTTGATCAGCCTAACGGCGTGCGATACGCTGAGCGCGACTCCGGGGTCCCTCTGTCCTTTCGGTTTCCCGCCGAGGCCGCTCCGCAAAGGCAGCGGTGCTTTTGAACGCGGATCGGCTGGTGCGGCCGGGAAGGCAGGGGAAGGCTCGGGGCAGCCGCTGAGGGTAACGCAGCGCCTTCGCGGCATGGACGTATTCGCTGGGTAGGAACCGCTAAGGTCTTCTAAAATTACTGAGTTCGCTGGAAAGACGGTTTCTTGTGCAAAGAATGTGATTCATTCTCCCAGCAGCCTCAGAGCTACGTGTAAATTAATACAACTCTTAGTTTCGTATGGGAAAAGCCAGCTAAATCAGATATCTAACTTCAGCTCTGCCTCCCCGACAGCCCTTGCTTAATCCTGCGTTCCCGACCTTTCTATGCCGAGCCGCGTTTGAGAAAACCGCTGGTGTCGTGCCTCCGCGCTCACCAGAGCATGGGCACGTGCACGGGGGTACCGGCAGGCAAACCGGTGGACGCGAACTTGCGTGACTGCTTTTCCGTAACCGTCCTGGTTTGTGCTCCGAGTGCTGGGTGCCGAATCCCCGTGAAAGAAGAGGGGGGACGTCCCGCGCGGCTGCAGCGGGGAGGCGCAGGCAGATGCTCTGGCGCTGCAGCCGCCTCCTGACTTACCCCGAAGCGCGCTGGCCGAGCGCCTCTGCCCCCGGCTGCTCTTGCCAAGACCTCCCGGCTGCCGGGAGTTTGGTGCCGCTCGGTAGAATTTCGGACAAAAATGAGTTTATCTTGTTTTGACACAGAAGTTGTAGCTTAATTGCCACAATGTTTACCTTGCTCCAAGCAGAGGCCTCAGCAACAGGGCTTGTTTACAATAAACTTGCGAATAGCTTTTGGACGACTACAAGACCTTCAGTTTAAATGTTTGGGGAAGGCTGGTGGTATCTGCCGGGGAGGTATTGCAGCAGCGGATTAAAGCAATTAAAGCAGCCTCTCTGCACTCCTCCAGCGCTTCCCAGATATCTTCAAGGAGCTGTAATCTTTGCGTTCGGTACACGCAGAACTGGATCTGCCACAATGCGATGATGCTTCTAAGGGTCACTAAATGACATTTTGTTAATTTGGGGGGGGGGATCCCTTAGAAAGAAAGGGGAAGTGCATTAAATGGTGGGGTGTTTTTGTTTTCCCTTAAAGCTGAAAAAATAAGGGCACAGCAACTGCGAGAGGCGACTCTATTTGTGCAGGCCCTGCCCCGGGTGCGGGGACGCTCCGCCGAGCGCAGCTTTGGCTTTTACGGCTGCAGCCGTCGCAGGAATGCGGAGCCGGCAGGGAAGCCACGCGGGCGCCCTCCGCTCTGCCATGCCGCCGCTGCTCCAGCGGCGTCTGGGAGCTTCGTGGAGTTATCTCGGATGCCCTATCTAGAGCTCCGGGCTGTTTAGGAGCCAAGAGTCTCACGCGGAGCTTCAGGTGTTTATTGCTTTTAATTTTAGGGTGATGTTGCCTTCAGATGTAGTTCTTCAGTTTCTGTAAGCCTATTGACTTCGGTTCATTTACTCCACCAGAATATTAGCAAAAAGCTGCCCGGCTTTGCCACGTAATGTGTTGCTGTTTCTCTCCTACTAGTTGTGATTGTGAGCTGAGTGTCACCACACCAGCACCTCACCCAAGGGTTTGAGCAGGCATTTTATCTTGTTGCTACAATAAAATTGCCAACAATTTGAGGTTGGCAACCTGATCGTAACACGAGTCTGCTGGGAGCGAGGCAGTGTTGTGCTGTTCTTCAGGGACGTGCTGCTTGCGGGCTGCAGTGTTCTGTATTAGAAATGGGCAACCTTGGTTCAAAGTGGCTTTTAAGAAAATATCTTTTGTGGCGTTTACTGCGATACACTGGCTTGGAAGAGTGGTTGGGCCTGGTACTGATGGAGTGAATGGCTGGGGGGCAGTAGGAGACTTCACA
Organism: Apteryx mantelli; assembly: GCF_036417845.1. NCBI lineage: Eukaryota > Metazoa > Chordata > Aves > Apterygiformes > Apterygidae > Apteryx > Apteryx mantelli. The sequence goes on from NC_090007.1 coordinate 1,326,340, forward strand.
CAGTTCTAGGAAAGCCTGGAACCTGCTGTTCCTTCCCAAGTGTCAGTAACTGGTTGGCAAGTCATCTAACATTAACAGCAGTAATAAAAAAAAGTGCAAGTCTTATAGCAGATTTCTTAAGTATATCCCCCCCCCCCGCATTTACAGCTCTCAATGCTGTTAGCTCCTTTAAAATATTAGTTAATGGGGTGCTGATCTTCAGCTTCTCATTTGCGCTTCTCTTGCCTCAAACAGCCCCTGGAAAACTTCAGGGATTAAATAGGAACCTCTTTAAAATGAATCTAACATGGTAGCAAATAATGTGCAAGGGAAGGGTCTGTGTTACCATCTGTGGAGCTGCAGACTCCACATGATGCAATGTGCCGTATGTTGTATCAAAATAAACCTCTTTATTTTTAACAAAGCGCGTTTAAAAGACACAATAGCAGAACAGTCCGTCAGTCCCTAAATCTGAGAAAGGCCTTACTTCGCTCTGCCAGGCACACCACCCCACTCCACATCCGTCATCCGTCAGCGCCTGAGCAGGCTCTGATGAGCTTCAGACTCCTACTCCGACATTTTGGGAGTTAGACTCCGTTCCACGCTAGCGCTCAGGAGCTGAGCTGCTTTGCGCTGATTCACGGGGTATAAACCGTGTTTATCTTCAAAGGGGGGTGTGTGTGTGCACACGCGCGTGTGCGTTCTCCCAGGGCTGCCTGTAGAGTAATCTGCAGAGCAAGCTGAGTTTACAGGCGAGCCTGTTTTGGATACGGCGCCGGCTCTGAACACAAGGGACTCTGAGCTTGGGAATTAAAGCGCTTCTGCGCGAGGCGGAGGGGTTGACGCCGCTGCCGCTAGCGGGTGGCATCGTTGAGCGTCGCTCAGCTTCTCCGTGTCCCCTGCAGGTTGTGGTCAGGTCACCGTAGTATCAGCTGTTCTTTTCTTCATTAATAGTTCGTTTTGCTTTGCATTTCTCCCGTGTGGGTGGCATCATGAGATGTGTCATGATTCTCTGAGTAGTTTAATGAGTATTCCCTGCTTTCGTCGTCCCCTCGCAGCTCTCCCTCTTGTCCTACAGTTCTTGCCTTTGTTCTCCCGTGCCCGGCTTGGTCGTGCCGCAGCTGGACTCGTTTTTACGGTACTTGGACTGCGCGGGCATGTGTAATTAGTTGCTTTTTTTAAAAATCTGCAAATGAATATGCACAATGTTCTGAGCACAAGCTGAGGGTTGTTTGCAAGCAGCAAACTTGCTGCTGTCAGACTTGCTTAAAATTGCCAGTTCTGCGCCGTGGCTGGTAAACACGCAAACTTTGGACATTCAGGCTAGAAGGAGTTGTGGATTTTACTGCTAGACCACTTCATGTTATTCAAACAGTTTTGCTTAAAAAAAAAAAAAGAGTGCTTTAGCCACAGATGTGCTCGGGTTAACCCTTGCTGTAGGCACTCCTTAGGGTCTTCAGGTGAAGCTATTGCTCTTGGCGGTGGCCTGCTCCAAGCTGTCGCCCCGTCCCCCGCAGCAGAAGCCGGGAGCTGGTGCGCGGGACGGCGGTTATCGGCGGCAGCGGCGGGCCGCAGCGGGCTGCCGAAGGCCGGCAGAGGCGCAGGGCTGCTCTCGCCGGCGCCCCGAGGCGCAGGGCTGCCGTAGCTGTCACGCTCCCTGCGCTGGGACCACGCGTACCTTTGGGAGGTGAATGGCAGATTTCAAAGCAGCTTGGGATCGAAACGGTCTTTAAAAACAGGCTTTTCTAGGAGAACTATTTTTTTTTTTTCCTTCTCAGAAATTTGTTGAAGTCTTTTCCTATTCTGGTTGTGAAAAAAAGCGCTTTCCTTCCCCTGCAACTCAGACAGAGTCTCAGGGCTTGTCTTGTCCATCAGTCAGCAGCGAAATGCAATGTTTACATCTCATGAGGATGAGTGAGGTCAGCACGGATGTCATCAGTACTGATTCCTGTAGCTTCTATTTATGGTAGCATTTCCTTCCAGTTTAATAAATAAAAACAAACCAGTATTTCCTTTACATGAATTTAGCCATTGCCCCAGATCGAAAGCCTCCCAAGCAGCTTGCAGAAAGCCCATTGCTGTCTTCCATGATGGTGTTGAAATGACTTTCTAGTGACCTGGTCGTTTGCTCTCATGTTTCCAACTCCAGGCCGTGGGATTTACTTGCTTTGTGCTGCCTGTTGTCAGAGCAGTTGTATCCTCCCTGCGGGATCTAGATTTACCTCGTTTAACACTTGACGTTGAGCTGCTCCACGTGTAACGCCTGCAGAATCCTGCCGTCCTCGGAGGAGGGCATGAATGAATGCGCGCGCCGTGTTTACTTGGTGCGTTTTTCCTCCCCAGTGACTAATCCACCCGGTTTCTTATCCTCGTATTCTGCAGTTGCTTTTACCTTTTCTTCTTCAGGCATCTCCTACTGTCACCCAATTAGCTGTCTGGAGCGGTCGCTTTACCTTTCCTCCATCGCAAGTACCTGCTCGTCAAATTGCAGGTCTTACTTCAGCTGCTAAATTAGATCATAGCTCCTCCTTTTTACCCACACTATTGCTGAAATATCCTCCTGCCTTTTCTGTCACTAAGAACTAATGCAGTAAGCTTCAGCTCTGTCGAGAAGACAGTTTGTGTAAGACATTTATCTGAGTAATATGGAAATTTCACCAAAAGTTGCCCCCCTCTAATGAACAGTTCTGTTCTTACCTGGTAAAAGATTTGTGTAATCAGAATTCTTATAAAATGAGTAAGTGCAGTGTAAAATGAACTTTCTCTTCCTCCTTAAGCTTCCTCCCCCTGTTTTTAACTTTATTCTTTGTAACTGCTTGAAAACCAATGGATGAACTTAAAGGTTTTGAATTTCAAAGTTCGTTCTGCCTTTCTGTGTTGACTGCAGCAGCAGCGGAAGGTGCTCCAAGGGTCACGTTTGTCATCTGAGGCTTTCTGTTACAGCTTGCAACCAACAGTCATCGCTGTATCTTTGGCAGTTTCCAGAATACTGAAGTCCTCAAAGAGTGAAGCAATGTTTTATAGTGGCTAGAATGAATCCTGCTCAAAACCGTCTCCCCACTTAAAAGAAGCTTTTAAAATACTTTGTAGGTTTAGAATTAAAAGTCCTACGGTATGTACTTAACTCAGCTACGGCTTTGGTCAATTGGTTCAATGCTGAAATCAGGTGGGGGGGCAGGGGAGCAGTCTTTTGCCTCTTTCACAGCAAAACCTTGTACCAGGCGCTAAGAAAGTAGCTGTCAGTCCATGCTTAGAAAAGCTTACTGCTGCGTCTGTGCAAATGTGTCTCATGGTGGCCTGTAGCATTGAGTTAAACCTGCTCGGAAAAGAGCAGAAGTCAGACTGAAGAAGTAATTTCTCTTAATTGAAAAGACCATTAAAAATGATTCTGCTGGACTGACCATGCAGTCAACTTCAGATCAGTGCCCTTTTGAATATAGCTAGATTAGTGCCAGGCTTGAATGGGTTAAATAGAGAAGTGAGACTAAAGTCCAGTTTTTAACTAGTTGGAATTTTAGGAATTGACAATTAGCTTTCTTAGCAAAACAGGACTGCTAGAAATTGCACTTCTTGTTTAGTTAAGACCTGTCTTTTTCATATGTCTAAATTAAGTTCTGCAGACAGTCAGGAGCCAGTTGCAAAACAAGCCTATAACATGTCGTTAATGGTCCTGTATTAAAATGAAATTGCATAAAAGGCTGGTGTTGCAGCACAAACGCTGTTGCTGTAAACGTGCTGCTCTGCTTTGCCAGGTTTGCTCTGGTTTTACGATAGCCGCCTGGGCGAGACCGAAGGCAGCAGTGTACCAGGACCACCTTTCTCTAGAGAGAAATGAGAAGCAGATCAGCTGATGCCCATTTCCAGCCCTCATGTGCTGCAGCAGGGCTCTGCTGCGTAGAGAAGCTTGTTTCTGCATTTCCTTCCGTGTCCCTTATTCCGTCGCCATCCTCTGTCCCCTCCTGCCTCTGTGTCTGGAGGCAGGATGCGGAGCGGCTCCGGAGCCTGCTCCTCCTTGCCTGCTTCCCGGGCTCTGCGATGGTGCCAACCTTCGCGGCGGTACCTCTGCACCTTGCAAAAGCCGGGTGGGTGTGTGTTAGCGGGTGACTCAGCTTTGTCCTTTTGCTCGAGTGAGAAGCGATGTCTTGGTGTTTTTTATCTCCCTCCTCCCTCTCTCACGGAGGCAGCTGAGCCGAGCCGAGGACGGGAACAGCGCTGGCTGCGTGGGAGGGAGATGCAGTAGGAGGGTTCCCCGACCCCGGAGCCTCTGCAGTGATGCAGCCAATTGACGTACTTTCTCCTGCATCAAAGTGACGGTTGCCGGGCTGCCTCATTGAGCCCGTCTTTTTCTTGTTTGATATTAAAGTACAAAGCTGTGTAAAAAAACCACATGCTTTTCTACTCTTTGAAGTGGTGCTGGCTAAATGCCTGAAAAACATTCTCCAGTGGTGGTGGAAAAAATCCCATTACGTTTTACAAATGTTTTTGTTTTATTTCACCCCTTTCTTTCAGAAGCTTCATAATAGTCCTCTAGAGACTTGGTCTGGTGTTACTAGCAGAAGCTGACCCGCCCTGATAGCTGTGTTGCAAACAAGACTTGCAACTAAACCATAAAGAAATAAAACTTGCATTTAATTGGCTGGTTTTGTGTTTTTCTTTCTACATTGTATAGTGTATTTTCCTTATCGTGTGCATCGTCTAGCTCTCAGCAAGCCACGGGTTGAACACGTAACCTGGTGTCTAACTTGTGCTCTTTGGGACTTGAGTCTAGAGGCTGTTAAGCTGATTGACTGTATTGCTTTCAACCTTATATAGTGGTTTTTAAGATGAAAAATAAAATAAGCAAGAGTGTATTTTTTTCAAAGTAATGTAAAGCTCCTGAGCAAGAAATACTGGACTAAACATTCTTGTAATGGCAAGAAAGATGGGACACAATCAGCTGTAGAAGCAGACGGTGCATTGCACTAATGGTGTACGTGTGCAATCTGTAGCTTTTTAAAATGCATTGGTGACTTCTGCTGAATGAAGAAATGAATTAGCCAGTGGTTAACAACTGTGCTTATGCCTTTATGCATTACAGTGCTAGGCATGCTATAGGATGTGCATCTAGGGTGAGATCTCTATCTAGGCTTGGTCACCAAGAAACAGTATTTTAATAGATAAAATTGGTCATCTGTAGTTTATCAGTGTCAGCACAGCTATGCTGGTGGCAGATCTTTTCCTATCAGGACAGAGATGTCAGTCTTCTACTTTCTATCAAGTGCAATGAGCCTTAAATTGCAGGAATGGGAATTTAAGAGCCCACAGCTAGACTGGACTTGGATTCTGAGTCATTTTAAAAGTAAAACTTTTTTTTTTTCCAAATCTGAAAGGTCAGTAGAAGTTTTTCCACAACACTTGAAAATTAATTCAGTGGTTACTTTTGTCATTTATGCGATCTAATATTTTCCAGTTAGGGTTAGCAGACAAGAAGTAGCAGCATGACCAGGAATCAGGCTCTCCTAAATAGATCAGGATTCACTGCCTCTTTCACTAGGGGATGCCGACTATATGCAAGGATGTGCTTTGCTTTGGTTTTCAGTAGGTAGCATGAACTTTTCTTTCTTTCTTTCTTTTTTAATGATGAGTTGCAACAGTGTGCTAAAAGGGTTTCTGCAACTGTGATTTAACAGCCAAATCGTATAAAACATCTACAGTTAAAGCCTGGAGTTTTCAACTGCAGTTATTGTGCCTTAGCCGACTAGCAGCGTGATGTTTGACAAGTAATAGCAGCATGGTTTTTACTGTATTTGTGTAAATGACTTAGTAAACTGGTAAAATTCCACTAATCCCTCTGTAAATGAGCTTATCATGGGATATGAATTTCCTGTTGCCTGTCCCCTACTGCTCAGCGTAATAAAACAGGCAGCCAGAAAATCACGTTGGTTCCTGCCTGCGGTGTCTGTCACTTGTTCCAGTTTGGGTTACCTCGCTTCTGCAGCGGTTACAGTTTTCCAGTTTTCCTCCAGCTTTAGGCTCTTTGTTTGGGCATTTAGAACCGCAGCTCATAAACAGATGCCGTTAGGATATGAGCATGATATGAGCTCTATGGGCACAGGCGGCGTGCTGAGGAGTGCGAAGGGCGAGTTGCTGACGGTCAGAGACGAGTGAGAAGCTTTCGTGCTTGGAAGATGTAGCGCGATGCTGCCCGGAGCGCCTGAACGAGGCGAAGGCCTGCGAGGGAGCTTAGGCCCGTGTCCGCTCTTGGGGATAAATAAGCTCGATTCATTCTTTCTCCCTTTATATGTTTTTATTAACTGAGGCAAGATATTTATGAAGTGCCGGCTATGGGAGAAATGCCCAGCGCTGCGGGCCGCGCCACGCCGCTCGCCCCCCCTTATCCTCGCTCCCCTGCCCGCCAGCGCGGAGCGCCGCAGGCATGGGATCTGCTCGCCGCCCGAACCCTTTCCCGTCCTGGGACGGCTCATTGCTGCCTTCGGCGTTTGTTGTCGCTTCCGTCATCCCAAATCTCAGGCCGGGGCTCTCCCCTTCGGGCTTCTGCGCCCAGGTTTGGGTGAGCCTGGGGCTGGGCCAGGGCACCCGCTTCCCCGCGCAGGGCGGCTCCTGCCGGGCAGCCGGCGGCTCCTGCCGGTCCAAGCGGCGCGGGGAGGGCGGCCGCCGCGGGATGTGGCCCTCTCCGGTGCCCAGCACTGCAGCTGGGAGGGAGAATTCCCGATTTCCTCGCTGTGAGGAGGCTGCGTATGCGTTAAATATGACTTTTCTATCACTTTGTGTTGAATATTTACGCTTATTCTTTCTTCTGTTTTCCCAGGAGTATTCCAGGCCTAGTGGAAAACGGTATGTATGCGTTGTGGCCATTCGAGGCCTTTCTTTTCTTGCAAAAGTCAGTAACTAATATTGCATTAAGTTTTCCCTTCTTGCCATAGTTATCCCATAAGAACTGGTTTTGGTCAGTTGGGTTCTTTTAGTCTTAAGCCCTCTCGAGTTGAACTGAGCTTTGCATTAAGTGCGTACCAGCCATACCAATTTGAAGAGTCTGTTTTGAAACTAAGAGAGTTGATCCTGATGCAGGACTTCAGCGCTGTGAACTAGATCGAGGTGACGATGCTCTAAACTTGGGGTCAGGCCACTGCATGAGATTTTGCTTCGGCTTGGAACGATTGCACCACAAATAATGAAGACTTAATTTTTCTTTTTCTTTTCCTTGGGATAATTATGTTCACTCAAACTCTTCACTTGCTAGGCAAAGCAGGATCTAAATTTGGTGCCTCTTTTAATCTTTTCAGCATATGTTTTTTTTTGGAACAAATCTAAAAGCCCTTCTGCTTATTCCTGGTCCATGAATTTTCTTTAGAGTTAAAGGGAGTGGGATGTAATCGCCTGGCAGATTTCAGGGTGGGCAGGCGAAGCCCGAGGTCTCGTCTGCTCTGCAAGTCGTTCCCGCTGGAGGAGCGTGTGCGCTGGCAGGGCAGTGGCTGTGCCAGGATAACGCCCCCAGGGAGACGGTCTTGCTCGGGAACAGAAATGCCTTACTGGTTTTAACTAAACCCAGCTGCAGTCAGGCATCGTATCGCTGATCTGGGTGGAAAGGCCGGGCTGACAGCCACCGCGTGCGTCCCCGTCGCCATTGCTGTCAGCCGTCGTTCCCACGAGCTCTCAGCTGGTTGCGTGAGGTCTCCTAGCGGCTCTCGGCACAAGGCTGGTGTAAATCGTTCACTGGTTATTTAGGTTAGGGCAGATTAACTTTGCATGGAAATGTTTTATCAGCCCTTAGTGCCTAAACTGTGGGAACAGTTAAAAAAAAAAAAAAAAAAACAGCTAGAGAAGGGTATTTTTAATCCGGTTTTGCTCTGTCTGCAAGAGGATGTTTTGACTATCTCTTTTCCCCCCACAAATGCACGCTGCTGTAACGGGGATTAAGCAGACGGGAGCAAAGCGTTCTCGCCCTGGAATAGGCACAGTTGCACGCGGGAGCCGTGCAGAGCGACCGCACGGCGATCAGCCCCGAGCGAACGCCCGCCTGGGTGGTCGCAGCCATGGCCGCCGCGGCCGGAGCCGGTCTCTTCCCTGCAGGAGTGCGCCGCGTCTCGCTCCGCTCGCAGCCGTGCTGCGCCGCCGAGGTTGACGCCGGCCGCAGAATAGCTGGCTGACGTGAGGTCGAGGAGGAGCCTTCCTCACCCGGCGGGCGACATGCTGGTTGCTGGGACCCCGGCGGGTGCCTGCGCTGGCATCCCCAGGACCTGGCACTCCTCTGGAGAGCTTAATGGTTCCCAGGGAAGACAGGAGGCTTGCCGTGCTTTGCCGAGGGTACATGGAAATCTGTTTCTCAAAACAAATCAGACTTTCACCATAGCAGAGATTTTTTTTATTAGATGGTATATATTTCCTCAAAATCTGTTTGCAGTTTAATTTGAATTAGACCACCTGGGCTAGAGACTAATTTTGACGAGTTATTCAAGACATTTTTAGTGCTCTGCATTTTTCTATTTAGATACATAGCTGGAAAGAAATACCCTTATTTTTGTGATAACCTTAAGTTTCAGCTCATACAGCCTGTGACGGTGCATTTTCTTTTCCAGTTTTGTGATTGAGTAAATGCTGTTGGTCCTGACTCTTTTCCAGATGTCAGTATTTGCATTTCCGTTGTGCAGAAAAGCTTCTGCCTTCATCCGTCTTTTGGTTTCAAGTTAGCTGTCAGGGACATAAAGAATGCTCTTTTTTTTTGCATTGGTGAGTGACTGTGAAGTTAAGAAATAGGGAGTAAAAGCAACAGCAAAACTTTGTTTGCTGTCCAGTTATGAATAAAACCTGGTGGCAAAAAATGACGTGGCTAATTCTCCGCATCTGGATGTAGGAGGGGGTTGACTTGCACCTTCCCTGGGAAGTCAAGGTGCGGGTGAGGGAGCGGGGGCGATGTTCAAGAGCACCGAAGCAGCTCCGCTGAGCCGTGTCCAGCATCGGCAGAGCAGGATGGCACCTGTTGCAACACGAGTTACCTAATGCTATCTAAACATTCAGAGGAGTTTGAATAGCTTTTATATTTTTCTTTCTTCTCTTCTAATCTAGAAGGTTAAGAAAAGTACTAGAAGATTTTCTAACTATTAGCCCAAGCCTATGGAAAGCGGTCAGCAAGCTAAAGGTCGACCATTACCTGGCGGCAGCTCGCTCGCGCGTCATCTCGTAGAACCCTTTGCACAGTTTGTAAGGTCCTTTTTTTAGCCTCCCTGTTTTATTTCCAGCCTGAGAGTCTTTCGGAGCTGCTCCCAGCACCAAGTCCTTAGCTAAGTGCTGAACTGCTGCCAGGCCAATGTGACTTGACTTCCTGTAAGAGACACAAAAGAAAACGACCTTCTGCTTCCTTTCCCTCTCGGCTCAACAGATTCCAGGGCCCGATGTAGGAGTTGCTCCTTGTTGCAAATCCTCACATGATGTTGCAGTCATCAGTATTACCAAAAGACCCAGGCTTGCATGAAAACAGCTACACAGACGCTGCAGTCACATGCAGATACTGGCCTTTTCTCTTAGTGTAATTACTTTGATAGATGGAACAAGTGCAAAGTAGTCATCAAGCTGATCAAACTCTCTCCTGATCTGCATCTGGAAACAAGTCTCCTCATTTTTGCTTGCATGCAGCTGACTTCATGGGGGTGGCGGGGAGGGAGGGGGCCCTTGGCTCTGCTGCCTATTGGGCATTTCTCCTGGGCATCTTTTTTTGCCCGTGCGGATACATCGGTAATGAAAACAAGATGACTAGAGAAAGCTGGGGAGAGAAAGTCACAAGACTGCTCCCATACCGGTGTGTTTTATGGACATATGAAGAAAGCATTAGTAGTTACTCTCACATGATGTGTCTGTCGCAAAAGGTCATTCGCATTTATAGTGAAATGACAGGGAACTGTCCCCTAAATGCAAATGAGGCTGTTTGGCAGTGAGGAGCTGGTGGTAAATAATATCATAGGGCAGTTCAGCTCCCAAGCAAGCACCATACCGGCCCGTCCGGCTTTAGGAGACCTTAAGCTGTTAATTACTTCTGAAGCATGTGGTTAGGAATTTGAGCTCTTGCCTAATGCAGATCTATAGTTTGTGATTTTTCAGAAGTACCAGTGGGGGCTGAATTTTCCCTGTATAGATGAGGTCCCTGCTCCGAGGTCCTTGTGCAAAGATTCCCACTTTGGGTTTGTGAGGCCCAGTTAACAACAGAGTGCTGACTCGGGGGGGAACGTTGCTTTTGCGTTAGCAAAAAAAAAATAGAAAGTTATGTATGTTCAGACATGGGTATTCAAGAGTATTCAAGACCCGAGCTGTCCACGTGAGCTTGGCTGGGCAGTGTGCTTGGAGTCCCGGTGATTACTAGATCATGGGTGTTGCTTAATTCTGTCTTGAATCACTTTTCTCCTTGCTCATAACTGTAAGTAGCTCTCTGTCAGCATGTGCGATATTAACACCAGCCGGGATAATGTTTGTTTCAATTCAAGGTCATTGAAGGATTCTCAGGGTTAGGTTAGTGGAAACTGCTCTTTTCTCACTGCTTGAAGTCTTTAGCCGGTGTCTGGACATATTGCCCATGGCTGTCGAGTCAATGCGTTACTTAATCTGTGTTGCAATATCAAACTTTCTTTAGCAACAGTCCGTCTAGGCACTGTGCTTTTCGGGGCATGGTTGCCTTGCTTCATTGATGGCACCATTATGTCTAGAGAGTTTGTTGCTTTTAGTCCCATTGAAATTTAGTCCCTTGAAATCCCTTAACACTGCTTACTTGTAAGTTTGCATCTTTCAGATGACTCCTTAAGGAAAGAAGTGAGTGAACATTGTGTACTTGAGTTTCACGTCAATTGCAAAGACATTATAAGCTCTCATTTCAGATTTGGTCCATTGGATTTATTCACTGGCTCAAGATGTGATTGTTATAAACTGCATTCCGGATTTTGAAGCTACGTTGTGCTCGCTTTGCTGCTCACATCATTGCCAGGAAGGGTGAGTTTGCAGTAGCTACCCCGAAAGCTGTGAAGACTGGTCACGATAGAACTAGACAGCATTTGCAGAACTAACGGCAGAAAATCTTTGTCCGCTTGGCAGTAAAGCGAGCAGATATGACCCAGGTGTGTGCTGAGCAGATCCACTGAATAAGGAAGTACCATTTTTATATGGCTATTCCTTAGCAAAAACTGTATTTTAAAACAAAGGACAGTGTTCTCATAAGCAGCTCACACTAAAGATCCTGTGTGCGAACCTGGAAAACCAGCTTTTCTGTATTTGTGCCAGATTACAGCAAATGCTGGTCAGACGTGTTTCAAGCTCTGCTGGGTTGAAGTGTGCTAAAAATTCTGCTAAGAAATGTGCTCTGAAGACCTCTGAGGGATAGTTACCTGGCTACTGTGGGATACCCAGTTGACGGAGCAGCGAGGAATTTAGCACAGAAATGTACAATTTTATTTTAATCAGGTGCGTAGCTGACACTTCTCCTTGCTTTGCAGCCCAGAGCTGGCAGTTCCAAGTAGTATCATTTAGACCATTCTTTCTTTCACCTCAGAAGAGCAGTTTTCCTAACCAGAGGAAGAAAATATCACTACATTTTTGAAACAGGGCAGACTGAAAACAAAAAAGCAAAACTTTCTACATGCAGTGATTGTGCAAACGTCGCCTGGCCCTTAGGGCCAACCTTTCAGTCACTGCCGGTCGCCTGGCAAACACTGTCGGTAAGAGCAAAGCACTGAGAATGCTCTGGTTTTGATAATGTTGTGGCTTTAAAAATGCTTTCTGAAAATTCAAAGTGCAAAGCAACGCTCTAACAGCCAAAAATATGTTATGATTTATATGCCTTCACTGGAAGCTGGTTTAGATGTGCTGTAGGCGACTGTATATCAGCCCTCCTAAATTACACAAAAGAGGCTAATATGCTTCTGGCTCCCATTCTCTAAGGTTTTTTATGGCTCTATACTACCCCCAGGCTCATCAGAGAGCTTGTCAGCAGTTTTCTTGTTTGCTCGGCATCAGCTGAATGCTGCTTCCCAGTAGTGTGAGGCTTGACTAAAGAACAGTCATATGAAGAGGATGGCTTATCTTCCTGCATTTGAGCAGAAGGTATTTAATCTTTAAGTAAATATTTTTGTCATAACCTCAGGTTTTTTTCAAGCTTGATGTTTGCAAATATTCGGGTACAAGGCCCCTTTGTGCGGACACCAGAGTGAAACTGAATTGAAACCGAATCCAATGCAGAAACACCTGAGAGCCCCTTAGCCCGTCTCCTGCTGTAGGCTGGGGGGATTGGTTGCCACAACCACGCACAGCAGAAACGTGCTGCTTATACTTTTTGTTTTTGACATTGCAGAAAGTGGGCTGAAGGGGGAGACTTCACCCTGAACTCCTCTGCGCCAGTGCAGGCAAAAGCCTACATGGAAATAAATCAGCCTTGAATTATGGTCCTAAGGTCAACAAGTAGGAGTGACGCTGGAGCAGATGGCCCAAGTTCCTCTGGGTAGGATATCTTGTCCTCGAGCATCAGGTGACCTCATCTAAGGCTCCCAGATGACCGGTCTCTGCAGTGACACAAGGGCAATGAGAAAGGCTTCAGACCGCTCAAAGTCTGCAGTTTGGCCTGTAGATTTGCCTGCAGTAGTAGTAAGGAAAGGGGTGTTTGTGTATATATATGTATGTATGTATGTGTATATATATGTGTGTGTGAACATATATGTATGTGTGTGTGTCATAAAAGGTTACATTTTGGGGAATTTTTGCTTCCAGGCTTGTTCACACATCTGTTGAATGAGCCTTGTGTTCTGTACACGCCTCCTCCCCCACTGACTTCAGCAGAACAGTTGGGTGTGTTACGGCAGGGGCTGGTTCAGCACCGATTCCAAGGGAAAACGGCTGCGGTACCGCACGGAGAATTTCTCATCTAGTTATTTAAGCATGATCCCGCTTGGGGCAGGATATTCAGCTGAAAGTGTTGTCACTGCAGACTGGCTGAAAACAATGAAACAAGGGTAAATTACTAACAATTTGCTTTAACAGTGGTTGGAAAACTATTTTTAGCTACTTTGAAATGCTATTTGAATGCATACATGTATAATAGTCACAGTCAATGTAATCGACAAACCCTATTTCTTTTTCCATAACATTAAAAAAAAAAAAAAGTAGCTTAGGGGCATATTGTGCTGGGAAAGCTCTTAATGGCTATGTTACTTTGATTATTTACCAGTTCCCTATCTTCTCAAGACGTATTGACTGTGCTAGCTATGCCTAACCATACAATGAGTATATTGTAACTTGTGGTTCTGATGTAATTCCCCCCAAACACTCTTTCCACAATGAAAACTTTAACTTACTTGAAACCAAACTCCGTGGCCTTTCCATCTCCTTCATACAGAGCTGTGTAAAGTTCCAATAAACATGCTCTCCCTGGCTTACTCGGTATAATTATTCTCTGAGGCTCTGCAAAAGGCCCAGTATCCTTTGTCAATAGAAGCTATAATAAGCATAATGCTCTAATAAAGTGTATTCCATGCAGTATTTGCTTTGACTTCTTATTTTAGTGTCGTTAGGGCTTTCTTGTAATCTTCCTCAAATTCCACGTGGCTGACTTTCTTCCTTAGCATGTGATTCTATTTTGGGGAGAAGCAAAATAAATTTGAGATTATAAAAAGCAAAAGCATTCTGCTTACAGATTCCGAGGGAAGATAGGTGGCTTTGAATTCATCTGAATGCTTGTGTAGCACAGGGAAATATTTAAGATGCTGTTGGCTGCTTAGGAGGCTGAGCTGTACTTGCGCTCAGGAAAGAGACTTATTGTAATAAGAGAACCTTTAAAGGACTGAGCGTTTTCTCTGTGCGTGAAGTGACTTAAAAGTATATAAAAGGCAGAGACATTTCTTTTAATGTCCCCACATTATTGACTGGGAAGTTTTCTGCTGCTTTCTCAGCTCCACCAAAATGGAGCAGCTCTGCCAGCTGACTCAGACCTGTGCCCTCGTCTGTGCAGTCTTTCCTTTTCCCTTTGAAAAGAGCTTGGCGACTCCTTTTACCATTTTAACGTAACCTGCTTTTAGGCCTCCAAAGTAGAAAATGGAAGGCTTACTATTAAACTGTGGCTGAAAAGCTGAAGAATGGGCAGTGATAAAGGTAGTAGCTAAAATAAAAGATTGTGGGAAAATAGTATTGACCAAAGTGTCTTCACTTTAAAACAGCCTGAGGATTTCTTGCAGCAAGGTCTGTTTGGCGGGCAGCAGTCGTTCTCACTTGTTGTTCAGTTCAGATTTATTTGGTGTGCAAATCCAGGTAAGTCCCTGTTTCTCTGCTTACAGCCTAAGATGAGAATATTGCATCTGCATGGCATTTAACATCAGCACTGGGTTTAAGATTTGGAGGCAAGGAAGATGAATGTGACTGCTTTAGTTGGAGGGCTCCCCCTCTTCGAGCATTTGCTTATCTGTAGAAAACTCAAAACTCATTTTAAAAGCTTTCCACCCACTCAGCCCGCAGGAGACGCATAGTAGAGAGGGAAATATGAAAGTGGTTGAAGGGGTCCTCACTTAGCTCAGTCATGGCTGATGCTGTAAAATCTCCTGATCTCATAAAACGATAGCTCTTGCACACGAGGCCAATAAATTAATGTGACGTTTTGGTGCAGCTGAAATACCCTTTGTACGCTCAGAAAAGAAGGGCATGGAACCCTACACCGTGTTGTTAAAACTTCCCCTGCCTGTTTTAAATGTCTTGAGTGTTGATGCTTTCAGCATTTCCCAGCTTAGATCTGTGGAGCTAGGGAGAATTCTCCGGAAGCTTTGTGATACTCAGCCTAAACTTCCCCTTCTTTTATCTCCTTCTATAACTTAATACGCTCTTGTGCCACTGTAGCCCAGCTTCCTGCTTAGTCTTTATGCACTTCAGTTGTATGCGGAGTTGCTATCAAGCCCTCGCAGACAAGGACGAACTCCACGGTGGTCTAGCCAGGATATACATATTTAGTTCTCAGTCTGCCCACTGAAATCAGTGCCTCTTTTCAGACCATAAGTGAAGATATAAGCTGTGTTTGCATTGCTTTTAAATCCAGGGTAATTTCTGGACTCAAAGGTCTGAAGAGTTATCCCTATTCGTTTCTGAAACTATTGCACATGAAAAAAAAAATTTAATAGCAAAATTGAAAGAGACTCATCCTTCTTATCACCTTTCATCCAAAAGATTGGGTTTTGGTGCTCTAGTATTGTATTTTTGCTGCTGGAATGTTAGAACAAAGCTGTGTGTTTTCCTTGTAGGAGCTGCAAGGACAGATTGATGTATTTTTAGTTTTGCTATTATTAAGATTATAATAACCCGAAGTGTTTTTTTAAAATATCGGTATTACTCTTCACAGTCCCTGTTTTGAAAGATACCATGGATGACTAGGTGGTGTTTTTTGTCTCACACCACCTGCATCTGACTTGCTTAAGCAAAGCGCAAGTGTTCCCGGACTTGACTGTTGGCAGTCAAGGGTTGTGGGGTTTCAACACACAAAACTACAAAAACAACTTTCAGTTCAGTGCTTTGTACAAAATACTCATTTTTCCATCCCTTTTGTTTGGGTTAGATCACAAAATTGCTTAGGTTTCATAAACATCTTCCTGAAATGCAGAACATGTATTTTACTTTAAACTTGAGGATACTTGCAGGTCTTTTAAAATCTTCTTATAAGAGTGGTTAACATTTTGCTGAGGCAGTTGTGGAGCAGCAGAGTTTAAATGGTGCCTGAAGAAGTACAAGGGTTTATAAGCCAATTTTAAGAGCGAAGAGGAAATTCTCCTTTCCGTGTTGGTATCCAGCCCATCCGAAGAGTAGGAAGAAACGCTGGAGATGAGACTGAGGCCTGAGCGCTGGAGGCTCGTGAGTTGTTGTCGTGGTTCCTGCAAGCAGAGGAATGGCGTTTACGTGGCTTAGTCATCTCGGGCATTGAGAAGGTAGGAGAGGAAGCTGCAGGTGATCCGAAAGGCGGAGATTCAAAGCGAGAGTCTGTAACACCGGCCAGGGAGGTGAGAGGTTTTGAAGTGCAGCACTGGTTCATGCCAGAACAAGCTGCAGTTTTCTCTCCGCTGAAGCAGTGGTTATTTCCGAGGCGGCAGTGCTGTAACTGGCAATGCACGGTTCACACCTGCGTTGGCATGCTGCTTTGAAACTGGTACTAAAACTTGTTCTGCTTTTCTGTTCTCCCTTCCTTCCTAAATAACTTTGCTCCGAATACCGGCCAAGACCTCAGAATTTCACAGCTGCTCTGAAGCACAAAGGGAATGAGGAGTTTCAGGGACGTTTTGCGGCCTCGTTCTCCGAGCAGTGCTCCCGTGGAAGCTGTGAGCGCTCACCGCTTTGCGGGCAGCAATGGGTTTTCTCCTGCGTACTTCACCTTTTGAGGGAACTGAGCAGAAATGCAGGGAGGCTGAGCGCAGAACAGACTTTGCAGTGCAAGTTCTGATTTATTTACCACTCTCAACCCCTAACAGCCCTTAAGCATCTGGACTAAAGCCTCGCTTTGGTTTCTACTTTAAATTACATGGTGGAGCATTTATTATATATCTGGCTATCTGTATTGTTTTATGTACTAATACATGAGCCGAGCGGTGGCTCCAGACCCTCCAAAGAGTACAGTGAGACCCTTCCAGTGATGGAGCTGCTCAGCCTCAGGCAGGCGGGCTGGTGCCGTCTGTCCCCGCTGGTGCTTCCATGCACCAGGAATGCTTCTGCCGTCCTTAAAGGCGCTGTGCTGCGCTGGGCACGCAAGCCAAGGAGAAACCTGAAATGGCATCGGGCTTTGCATTTCAAAGCCAGTGCCTTGCTAGTTGAGTTACAGCCTCTGGGTGTTGACTCCAGGTAACAACTGATGTAAATACTTACCTTTGCCCTCTGCTTTTTTTTTAAAATACGTGGTCTAAAAATAAGCGCGGAGCGCTGAAGTGACTCAGGGAGCGCAGATCTGCAGCGCAGAGGTGGGGACTGCGTGTAGCTGCATTGGCAGTGCTGCCGAGGTCCCCACCCAGCTGGCACCAAAGCGTTAGCACATAAGTTGGCGAGAAGGTGGAGTAAAAACCAGACCTGTCCACAATAGCATTTACGAGTTAACTGTACTCTCCTGCGGGGTTTTCAGGCTTACCCTGCAAACAAGGTCTCATGAATGTCCTGTAGCTTAGCTGGCAGATGTGTCCTAGAGGATTTCATATTCTCTCAGCCAAGTAATCATTTCCTTTGATGGGAAGGAAATGGAGCTACATGTCTCTAGGGATGCTGTCTCCTTCCAAAATCCTTGGCCAGTCTGTCTCTTAAACTGCTCTAGTTTCAAAATACTTATGCAATTAAGGGATCTTCTGGTAAGGACAGAGCTGCATTTGAGACACTTGCCCTCTTTCCTCTGTCCAGCTCCAGCTGCTACTAACATGGGAAATGGATATCCAAAAAGAGTAAAACCTGCTTTAAAGAAGCTTTGCAAGCCTGAAATTCCAAAATTTGGAGTAAATTCGGTTCTCCCTGCAACTCTTGAGTTACCGCTGTTTGTCTCGGCAGATAGCGCTGCCGGTAAGGGCTGTGTGCTGCTTCCCAGAACAGAGACGGGGCAGAACTTGTGCAGTTTTTCTAGTAACAATGAATAATGTCATTTGAAACTCCTGTGTTTCTGTCATGACCTCACTCGGGCTTCCTGACTGATCACCCGAGGGAGGACTAAACTAAGTCAAAAGCCGGGGCGCGAGGTGACGGCGGCGCGGAGGCTGGCCTGACGGCTCTCGGGGTCCGCGGCATCGCGGCAGCCTGCGCGCCGCTGGCTGCAGGCGAGGGCCACCCTCATCCCTTACCAGCCGTGTCGCCCGCGACGCCTTCTCCCAAACTCGGCGGAGGCTCTTGCACGGGCCGGGGACAAGCACGGCGCCGGGGCGGGAGCCGCGCTCTCGCGGCCGGGCTGCCCCGTCGCTGTGCACCTCTGCTGCGGAGCTGGTGAACGTGACCTGCTAAAATCGGGCTGTTCTGCGTGATTTTGTGCAGTCAGCCCTATCCGTGCTGCAGAAGTGCCTTGTACGTGCTCCGTGCTCCGAGGAAAACCTTGAGACTCGGTTGAGAGCTCAGGTGGTGTCTTGCGCTGGCTGCGGCATAAATTGAGAACTGAAAGCGCTGGGTTTTGTTCCTACCCAAATCGTGCGAAGAACCAAACGTACTTCTTTGTTCGTCCCCCCCAAAAAAGAAAAAAGCTCAAACACGTCAAACGTGTTGGCTTGAGTTGCCTTTTGTAGCAGGGTATGACCACATTTTTGTGGTGGTTTTGGATTGTTTCCATCTGGAAACACATGCAGCTAGATTTTTTTGAGCTGGGGAAAAAATAAATCCTAAAACTAATGACTCTCGATATTGACCTGAAAGATAAGACTTCTCTTGTTACAGAATTGATTTTATTTAAAGTGCCTAGTACATGAGAAGTGATGTTGCTCTAATTGCTCTTTCTAGTAGCTTTATACAGTTTGTCAATACACTTTATCTTCCCTTTTATCTAAAATGTCAACTGTTTGATACCTCTTCTGCTTTGCTGAAAGATGCCAAACTAGTTAGACTGAAAGCAAAACAGGAATGATTGGAACTCACGAGATTTTGAGATCGGACTGGGAAAACCCAGTTGTGGTTCACCCTGAAGGGCCTGGCGCTGCCGGACTAGCGCTGCTGCTGGTTGCCATAGGGAAATTAAGGATCTTAAAATGCGTGGCCTAGTTGCAGCCTGTTGGAATTAGGCTGTAATTTATCTGGGGAGGGACAGCGATCCGACTGGACGTCGCATAAACCTGAAGGAGCTTACGGACACCTCTGTAACGTGTTTGTGGCTGAAGTAAAACACTTCGACTTCCCTGCCCTTCTTCTGCACTCGTTGTGCTCCTCGAGCCACAGATGCTGCAGAAGAAGGTGTTGAAAAGAAGGCAGATCGTGTAAACGCTGCTCCGAAGTGTGTTTAAATCCTCACCCTGCTCAAAATGACAGTGAAGCTCTGCCTCTTTAAGGCAGCATCTCTCCCCGTCCTCCTGGACGGCTCGGTCAGCAGAGATCCTTGCTGTGCTCTCACCGAGTATTGTCTCACCCCATAGAAATCTGGAGGTCTTTAAAAAAAATAAAAAATAAAAAAAAATGCTGCACTCAGGAAAAAATTCAATAGCTCATTCAGCTGTTAAGCTACTGATGCAGGAAGTGTAAAAGAAAAATGGAGCCTGCTTTGTTCTGCCCAGACAAGGAGTAAATGCCATCGCCCTAACAGCCTTTTTCTGTTCCAAAAAAGCATGAGGTCATCTTTAAAAGAAGTAACCACCAAATGGGTTTACACTGGGTTACGAGTCCCAAGCTCCCCCGTGGTCCCCCCGCTCCTCCTGGCAGCAGCCTGCCGGGGGCTCGGGCTGGGGCAGAGATGGGCATTGCCTCCCGGGGGAGCTCTGCTCCGCTCCGCTCCGCACCTGGCCCGCGTCCAGCGGCAGTGTGGGAAGAGCGCTGTTCCCCAGCGCAGGGTCAGCGCAGGCCAGGAGCTGCTAGCGAAGAGTTCTCGAGGTCTTTTCCTCTTCTGGAGAGAAAATCATTCCCTCGTCTCTCCCCGAAGAACGGCGCTAGGAAAATCGTGCTCGAGACGCAAATTCTGAAAGTAGTTTTAATAAGCAGCATTAGGGATCCTTTCTGCAGCCCTTCGGGAGATGTGGGCCATCGCGCCCGTGACGTGCAAGCGCCCGGAGTTGGGTCCCTGCAGAGCGGCTCCGGGGTGTGGGTGGGTCTTCATGCTGCGCTCTGCCCGGCTCCGCTCTTGGCTAGCTGAAGGCACTAGCCAAGCACTTTCGAGCAATATTCTTTGATTTGGGGATGGGGAAAAGAGGGAGGTAAAATTTGCTAAGGGGGAGAAATCCTATAGGATCACGGCTGTGGTTTGCGGAGGAACCGGAGCTTTCATCTGGGAGCAGGATTCAATGGAGTTAAACTCATATTTGACAGGCGAAAATGCCTGGATTTTCAATAGAAGTACCCTAAATTGAACAATTATGGTTCTTGACAATACGAGGTCTTGGC
Organism: Apteryx mantelli; assembly: GCF_036417845.1. Lineage (NCBI taxonomy): Eukaryota > Metazoa > Chordata > Aves > Apterygiformes > Apterygidae > Apteryx > Apteryx mantelli. The sequence continues at coordinate 1,346,350 of NC_090007.1, forward strand.
TGCCTGCTCTCCTAGGCGGAGTGCTTAGGAGGACGCTCGCCTCTGTGGCCGTACCGCCTTGGGCCTGGCCTGGGCTGGCGCTGCCCGGCGTGCACGCTTTGCGCATCCAGTGCCCGCGCTTTGCGCATCCAGTGCACATGCTTTGTGCATCCAGTGCACGCGCTTTGCGCATCCAGTGCCCGCGCTTTGTGCATCCAGTGCACGTGCTTTGTGCATCCAGTGCACGCGCTTGCGCATCCCGTGCATGTGCTTTGTGCATCCAGTGCACGTGCTTTGTGCATCCAGTGCCCGCGCTTTGCGCATCCAGTGCCCGCGCTTTGCGCATCCAGTGCCCGTGCTTTGCGCATCCAGTGCCCGCGCTTTGCGCATCCAGTGCACGTGCTTTGCGCATCCAGTGCACGTGCTTTGTGCATCCAGTGCCCGCGCTTTGCGCATCCAGTGCACGTGCTTTGTGCATCCAGTGCCCGCGCTTTGCGCATCCAGTGCACGCGCTTTGTGCATCCAGTGCACGCGCTTTGCGCATCCAGTGCACGTGCTTTGCGCATCCAGTGCCCGCGCTTTGCGCATCCAGTGCCCGTGCTTTGCGCATCCAGTGCACGCGCTTTGCGCATCCAGTGCCCGCGCTTTGTGCATCCAGTGCCCGTGCTTTGTGCATCCAGTGCCCGCGCTTTGTGCATCCAGTGCCCGCGCTTTGCGCATCCAGTGCACGTGCTTTGCGCATCCAGTGCCCGCGCTTTGCGCATCCAGTGCACGCGCTTTGTGCATCCAGTGCACATGCTTTGCTGCAGTGACCCTTTTCTGAAGTGCAGTTCTGTTAAGGCAGCGATCCAGAAGGGAGTTCTCCTGTCCCTGAACATCCGCAGATCCGTTCTCCGGCAAGGACTTTCCAGCATGCCTTGGTGGCTCGTTGCATCAGCCCCTCGGTGGGAGGATGGATGGCTGGGAGACTCCTCAGCCAGCTGCAATAGGGGATGTAAAAGCACAGCGAAGTTGCTGGGCGTCCTGAGGTACATTCTTCGGATGCTTTTCATCCGGCAGCTTGAGCACAGTGACATCCGTAAACGGCAATCTCATAGCTGTTTTTATCTGGGGGAAAAAGACAAAAGAAGCAAAACTCCAGCAGCTACTCAGATGTTCACTTGTTTATTTAGCCTGTTAGGAGTGGCTGCCGCCAGCTATGAGAAGTATGGGAGGAATTCAGAAACGAGAGGGATCAGTGCATATTTATTTCCTAGTGTAATACTTCCTGCCATTAGGCTGGAGGGGACTGTGGGTGGGAGCGTGCAGGTGGCACTGATTGCACAAAAGAGAAAGGGCTTTGTTTCCGAGCGTTGCATTTTGTGCAGAGCAAATGATTAACAGTTTGGGGTGTCGAGTTTTGCATTGCGGCACGGCGAGGCACCTCTCGTAACGTGCAGGTCGGAGGCATGTTGAGGCAAGCCTGGTTTCTCGGCGCGCGGAGACGCTGCCGAGGGTGGCAGTTTCATCCTCGTGACTCGGGCTCTGTTGCAATATTTCGGTACAGCGCCAAGGGCAGGTGGCGCGAGGGGAGCGATCCCGTCCCGCGGGGAGGGAGCAAGGTCCGAGGGTTCGCGGGCAAACCTCCGCCGCGCGGTGACCCGCCGCCGGGCCGAGCTTTCCCCTGCTGCTGCTGAACCAGGCCTCGGAAGGACGTTTGGGCAGGGTTTGAAACGCGGTTGGAGGCTGAGCGGGCAAAGTGCTCCTGGGAGGCAGACGGGGATGCTCGGCCGGGGGAGGCGGCTGCTCGGCGCGGCGCTCGTGCTGAGTCACGGCGTGCCAGAGCCAAGGGCTTTACTGTCACCGCTGTTGCTACACTGCGCTGACTCAAGAGCTGGGATTTTTTTTTTTTTCTTTTAACTAAAGCAGCCAAAATCATTACATTTGTAGCCTACTTGGTGCATGAAAAATTACCTTATGAATAAGAAAACCTTTGCAAGAACAGGAGGTCTCACTCTGCACAGTAATAAGTCAGTCTCGTTTTGACCTCAGAGTTGTGCAGAACAGACGCTAAGTACTGAAAGTGCAAAATAGCATAGTTTAAATGTGCTTTTTAATGCTTGCCTCAGTGAAAATATTAGAGTACTAATAGTAACTTATTACATGAAGTACCTTATTTTGTAAGCACGGAAAAAATCTTTTTTCTGACCATGTAAGGAGAATGTGAACAGGAGAAATGTGATTTATAACACTTATTGTGATCCTTTAAATATTTTTATTTAGTGATAAAACTTGTGATTTTTTTTTTTTTGAGCTGCAGATTGAATCGATGCAGGATGCATCCTGATCTGCTTTCAGTTCATAACGTGCAGATCACTTTGAAATAGTGAATCCTGATAGTCCCAGAATTCATTCTTGCCTGTTGGACTCTGTCTTCCTGTGCTTTTCCTCAAATAGGTAGAAGCGCTCATGAGACATTTGTGCTCCAGGCAAATCACAGCTGTCGACTCGTTTGCCTCATTCCTGGGTCTGCGCTGCCAGTGCTCTGCCCTCCTCCGCGCTCCGGCTTCCCTGCTCGGTGCTGCAAGCCTTCGTGCTCCTTCACTGCTGCTCCTTGTGCTGGGGCACATCCGGAAACACTGGATAACGCAGCCTTGTCGGGTTCCTGTGTTCTCTTAATGTCCCTCTTTCCCTGTAGCTGTCTCTGCAATGTTTTACCTACTGTAGCAGAACTATTTTTCATGCACCACCCTGCAGCTATGTAGTCGTGAACGTCTTGATGTAGTCCGAGTCCTATTGATATCTCCGCAATCTGGGATCTGCGGTTGTCTGGTGAGCGCAACCCGCAGTCTCCTGCCGGCTCGCGTTGCTGCTGGCGGAGCAGGGACGGCAGCGCGGCGAGCTGCGGGACTGCGCCATGGCTTCGGCCCTGCCGGCATCGCTTACGCGACGGCCTGAAAAACGCGTGCTGAGTTACGGCCGCGCTAATACAAGAGGAGCGGTTCTGACACTGGGGCTGTTCTCTGGGAAGCGCTGCCCTTCCCTGGAATGCTGCTGCGGGGAGACCAGGCACGGCTTGGCCGGGAGGGCAGAGGTGTGCCGGCAGAGGAGGGACGAGGGAAAATTTATTTCCACCTCGGTTATTTCTGTTGATGTGACTCAGCAAAAGCAGAATATTGTTCTTGTTCGGCAGAGTCATAGCAGATACTCGGAAAGGAAAAGTCTGCCCCAGCCCGATGCCAGCCCCTCTCCGGGGGTGGAGGGAGGAGGCCGGTCGTGGCGAAACACTGAAGTGTTATATCCCATCTAAGCGGAAGGAGGGCTGGGTGCGCACGTTGCTTATCCGAGGTCAGATGACAAAGTGGAGGCGGGAGGATGGACATGGGACCTGGGTGTCCTGACTGTCTTGTGCTTTCTCCCCAGGCCCAGCTGCAGTTGTCACCTCCTGTCCTTTTCCAAGTGCAGATTTTCTAAAACATGCAGTTGGGAAAGGGGAAGACTCAGATGCCTCCTGCAAGTCATCCTGATTTGCATCACAAATAATTTGCTCCGGTGTGCTTCTGTATGGCTTTTTTTCAAATAGCTTTGCCTCACGAGTTATTTACACATCTGTAGAAGTCTGGTGAATGACATCTTTGAAGTTTGTTTTGGCTTTTAAAAAGTCCTGAGGACGCCCTTCGTGTGCCATGCAGCAACCCACTGCATCTTTTGTACTGATGGTTTCCAGCTGCTAATGACGCACTTAGTTAATTATTCACCAAGGTAACCAAAGGCTTTTTTAAATTCTCGCCAGGCAAGGCAGTCCTGGAACGCGACCTGCCATCGCAGCCGGTACCTGCCGCATTCCAGCCGGCAAAACCCCGAAGCGGCGCAGCTTGCTCCGTGGAAACGCGCCGAGGGGTGCACGGGGGGCGCGTGGCGCCGCCGGGACCCACCTCGCCCCTGGCCTGACCCGAGCCGGCGGCCGCCCCTGACTTGCCTGGCGAGCCTGGACCGCGGCCGCTCGCGAGCGTCTGGAGCCGGGCGAGAGCCACGCACGCGCAAGCGTCGCAGCACGGGGCACACGGCCGCAGCGGCTCCCCCGGCCAAGGCTTGTGCGCTCAGCCTGGTCTCCAGCAAAAGTCCCCTCGACCAGCACGAGGACTTGGCTGGTGAAACTTGGAGGTTTAAAATACTGCGCTGTTGCCATGAGGGGCCGGGAGCTGCTTGGCTCGGCAGCCCCGTTCTGCAAAGAGCTCCGTGCCCGGCTCCTGCAGGAGGAGCCCGAGCGGCAGGATTTGCTCCACGACATACTTAGGAAAACACGTCCTTTCCTCAGCCAGCTGCGGCTGCTGCTGCGGCTGCTGCACGGCAGCTTGTGCTTCTCCCAGGCGTGCAGCGCTACGGCGTAACCAGAGGTTCCCTTAAGTAACTTGCCTTTGACTGATTCATCAGCCTTGTTCCATAAACAGGAAGCTGTAAAAGTACAAGCAGGTGATCTCGTGCTGTCGCAAACATAAATTATATCTGATTGCTTGTGTTTCTTTTCCTCCAGCTGCCTACTAACTCCTTATCCAGGTGAAAAATTATTTTATCAAAGAGCAGTTAAGTGTTGGCAGTAATAAGGTCTTTCGAGGTCGTGGCAGGGATTTCAAAAGACCTTGGCTTTGGGACGGAGCTCTGCCCCGGTCTGGTGCTCTGCGCTGCTTTGCAGTGCTTCGAGACAGCCGCTGTCCTCGGAGCGCGTCCCGTGAGCCGGCGGGAGCGTCTTAGGAATGCGAGTGATCGAAAGATGGCCAGAACTGGCTGCTTGTAAACCAGCTGCGTCCGGGGCAAAGCTTTCCTGCTTTTTCCAGGGGTTCGTGACACAAACGTTGGCAGCAGCGCTGCTGCAGCTGCCGCCCAGGTCTTACTCAGGCCCTGCAAGGGAGTCACGGCCCTGGCGCTCGGAGCTGAAGGCGAGCTGCTGGAGCCGCCGCTGTGCCGAAATCCGAACGGATTCGGGGGCGGGTGAGGTGCTTCACACTGTGCTCTGCGCCCGAGGAGCGAGCTGGCTTCCTCCAGCCTGGAGGCGCTGCTTTTCCACGGAAAAGAGTTCAAACTGGGGCGTACGCTGCGCTCTTCTCGGAGCGCGAGGCCGGGCCGAGCCGAGCCGAGCCGCGTGCAGCACGTCGCCCGAGGCAGCGGCAGGTCTCGGTGCCGTCCGCGCGGCACGGCGCGCCGGCCGAGCCCCTGCTAGCGTCCTGCTGCCTTTGCTCGGAACCGCAGCGCCCCGTCCTGCGGAGCCAGAGTCCGAGTTCAGGTGCGCCCCCGGTGTTACTCGCGCGAGGCAGCCCTGCCTTGGCTTCTTCCCTTGCAGCACTGTGGCTTAGGAAATCGGAGCGTGGAAGAGGGATGTTCCCCGCGAGGCCAGCCTGCTTCCTCCTCAGGGTTTCCACAGTGCGGTGCTTTATTTCAACAGAGTGGCTTCCTATGTTTCCCTGACTAACTTATTCCAGGATTTGAGAGGTGGAGACTTCCAAATAACCCCTGCTAATTTAGGGAACCATCTAATAGCAGAGTTGGTAATGTTGGCCAAAGCACCGTTTGTTTGGTCCCTCGGTGCTCAGCGTTGCAACTGACGCTGAAGGCGCTTCGCGGATCGCAGAGTTCAGCGCGCACCGCGTGCCGCTGCCAAGCAAAATAATCCCAGAGAGCGCCGTTGTGGTCTGCAGTAAACTCTTTTCACGTCTAAACATAGGCTAGACAGCTTGAGGTCTGCTAGTTTTTTGGATGGGACGGGCGCTTCCCCCCCTCCTCCCCGACAGACGCAGCAGTTCAGCGTCTGCTTCGAAGCTGCCTGTCCTGGGACGAAGGCTGCGGCGGGCTCCGATTCCAGCCGGCACGGAGGGGCTGCGGGAGGCAGCTGGGCTGGGGAGGATGCTCACGTCCGCGCCGGTGCCGGGCCTCCCTCTTCCCGCTCTGCCCAGCCTCGGCTACCGGTTCGTCCGTCGGGACGGTTGCAGGGGAGGAGGCAGCACCGGCTTCGGTCCTCTCGCTCTCCCCTGCTCCCCGCAATTATTTTCTGGTCGCGGGTTGAGTCACCGTCAGGCAGCGCAAATAAGGGACTTCGCGTGCCGCCTCCGCAGCAGCCGCGTGGAGGCAATCGTAGAGCAGCGGTCTGAGGGTATCGCTAGCCCGCCCGCTTGCCGCACGTCACGGCCCCGTAGCGCCGCGCCGGTGTGAGTGACACATTGCTCAGCGACGGATTATTTTGGTCGTGTAGACAAGTTTCCTCCGTGTCAGCTGCTGCTTTTACATTTCTAGGAAAGTCGTCTGATTGCCTGGGGTTGTTCCTGCCGGCGCAGCCGACTGCAGTGCGGTGGCCGTAGGGGCGCAGGGACCTTAATGCTCCAAGATTGCGGCATCGCTGAGCATGGACGAAGGGAATCTGGTGCCTGCCGTGCGCAGCTGGACTGTGGCGGCAATGCTGGCTGTTTGCCGGGCTGTAACGGCGTCGCCGGAGCGCTTGACCTTTTGCAGGAGGAGCGTCCTTCCCCCTCCGTGCAAGACCCTCGGTGTCGCCAGGGTGCAGCCGAGGCGCTTGCGGAGCGCGTAAAGGGGTCGCGCTGCAGAAAGCGCTCAGCCCTGCTCGGTGCTGGGTCACGCTGTCGCACGTCGAACAACTCGTCTCCGCGGGCATCGTTCCAGCAGGAGAGCGTTGCGCTCTTCTTGTTTTCATGTTCAGCTGGGCCCTTATTTTGCAGGATTTTTATGAAAAACTTCATTTGCGACACATGCTATCGATGTGTCTCACGCTTTCATATCCGCTCAGCTAATTGACCTCGATTCTGTGCTCCTTCCCCAGCTTCCATTCAGTGCTTTGGCCACCTGAGAAACCCTCTGTTCCTTGCCTGATCCTTGACTTTCCACCTGCCACCCAGCTTATTAGGACTGTCTGTCGCTCTTCCTTTCTTATTCTACTCTTTTGAGGGACACCCAGTATGGATATGAATAAATGGCGTAGATCTAAGTTTGCACAGTATTGAAAGTCCCTGATTACTGTTCTGAGCCTTGTGCAGAGGAACTTCTTGACACAGATTGCAAGCGTCTCAGGGCAGGACTGCGTGCAGAGTGAGAGAGCAGTGAAAGGAGCAGATGAATAGTGAGGGTGAACGGGCAGGAGCTGTGCAGAAGCCGTCGCTGAGCAATGTCCTGGTCCACCTCCTCTCTAACTAGCTCGTTGCGAATGTTGCATGTCAGATTATACAAGCTGGAAAACTTCTGCTCGCTTTCCAATCTGCTGAAGGCATCCAACAGAGCTTTCTGCAGACAGCGTTTTGTTTTCCACTCTAGTCAGCAAGTTGGTCTTTTTGTTCGCCTTTTTTTTTTTTTTAATCAGAAAGATCTTGAAATGGCACAAGAGCACTAGTTAAAGGAAAGGAGAACTTGAAGCAGAATCAGGAAACGTTACGTTGGTGTCATCATTTTAGAGCTCGTGGAAGCCCTTTGCACATGACTGTCTGCAGGGCCCGGTGCACACAGCAGGAATCTTGCCGGCTGGGTCGCTTGCCAGCTTTTTAAGCAGATGCATAGCAGCGCGGTGGTTTTGTGTGTGATGCCAACCTCTCTCTCTCCCCCCCCCCCCCTTGTTTTGCAGTATTCTCAAGTGCTGGGGCCTAGAACCGATGGCAGACAATGTCAACAACTAACAACATAGCACAGGCCCGCAAGCTGGTGGAGCAGCTCCGCATCGAAGCTGGCATTGAGAGGATCAAGGTGAGCCTGGGAATTGGGAGCAGACGGATGCACGACACTTCTCTGGTGGGCAGGGGCAGAGGGGGAAGAGCTCTGCAAGTGCTTTGAGCCTTCCCTGCGTGTGCACGCTGCTGTGACGTCTCTGGCTCAGATGTTGCAGCACTTCCTGGCGCAGACAGCTTCCCCGGGGCGCCTGTTGCATGCAGGAGGCAGGATGGCTGCCTGGGTAGCTTCTCCTGGAGCGTGCGAGTGTCGCAGGTGACTGCACGATCTGAGGGCAGACTGGTCATCTGAGTAACTTCCAGGATCTCAGCTGGGCACGTGCAACCTATGAGGGCACCCAAGCCACTGGGGCCAGACCCAGCAAAGCTAAAGCTCCGTTAGGGGTGCTCATGTGCGCAGCAGTCTCGTTTCCTGATTTGTTCACAGTGCATCTCCACTGTTTATTTGCAGTTTCTCTCAGAGTCTCTGCCTGGATAGTAATTTCTTAGCTGTTGCTATTCCCATTTCCTCAAAATGAAAAAATGATAGTGGCACGCCTTCATTTCTGGTTTGAGGCATATTTATGGTAGAAATATGGAAAGTTAATTTTGTGCTGCTGCTGTCTAGGATAGTAAGCTGGAATCTATTCTCAGTTGTGTATTGGCACACCAGCAATCTGCTTGGGCAGCAAAGCATCCCCAGGAATAAAGATTCCTTTAGCACTGGGGGGTTGGAGCAGGTAACGTGCCCACAACCACAGTCTCCCGAGGGTTGGAGCCGGGTCCTTTAGGAGCTCACGCACTATTCTGGGAACCTGCTCGGCGGCTGCGGTGCCCGGGCTCACTGGGCCGCGTGGGTTCTGGAGAGCAGCCTGCGCTGGGGACAAATATTAGCGTGTGGGCAGCTAGTCCGAGGCCTTGATGCCCTGTTGCTCCCTGCCCACAGCTTCCTCCCCGTCCGCGACGCTCCCCCGGGCCGAGGAGCAGGGCACCCGAGGGCACCCGTTGCCTTTATGCCTTTCGAGCCGCGGAAGAGCCGCGCTTGTCCCCCGGCTGCGCGGCCGTTCTGCTCGGCCCGTGGCTTTGTCTGTCCCCGTTTGCAGGGTCGCGAGGGCGGTGATTAGACTTCTCAGCCGTCAGTCGCCCCCCGAGAAACTCCCTGCGCGGGGAAGGAGGGCAGGTGGGTGAGAGAAGAAATCTGTTCCCGAAAAATCCCTTGTCAGTAACGCAGAGGAAACCCCTGTGAATGGCGATGAAAGGCCCAGTAAAACTGAAATACTGGTTAAATAAATAGGTATTAAATCCCCCTGATATTTTGTAATTGAATATTTTCTTTGACTCTCAGTCCCTGCTACTTCTGCAGCGACAAGTCCTTCGTCATCTCAGGTTTTGATGTGCAGGAGGAGCTGCTTTTGCTTTGAATATCTTCTTTTTTAAACCAGCCTGAGGTTTTGCAGCTGTTTTTAGGGCCGCCAGTTTCCAGACTCCAGTGATGCACCCATCAGAGGGGCTGTTTTAGGGAAAACAAAATAAATTACAGGTCTTCCCCCAGCACAGACACTGCTGACTCTTTTAAGAATTACTGTGTCTCAACTCCAAGATCCCAAATTGTGCGTGGCAAGGAGGCAGGAGGGTGTGTGTATACTTACCCGCCTTTGTAGATGTGACTATCTTAAATGCTTTGCTGAGAAAGAACAACAGTGGTGCGACCGCAACATGCCGCTGTTCAGGATGAGTGGAGAAGACGTGCTGTCTGAGCGAGCTTCAATAAAATCGTAATCCCCAAACCCAGCTCTGAATCAGTGTGCCGAGCCTGCGAGCTACTGGAGTGCAGCATCAAACGAGTCCTCGTGCTTTGTGCTAACTCCTCCGGCTTCCCTCGGTACCTCCCAGTTAAAGGAAGTGAACCGTATGTTTGCCTGCAGATAAATGAGCTAACGCACGCCCGGGATGGGGAATCGGGCTGCCCGGGGAGCTGCGGTAGCAGCAGGGCAGGAGGAATGCCCTCCGATTCCTTCCTGGCACGGTCTCGCCGGACATGGTTATTCCTCCACCCCGCTCCCCGCCAGCTCCCTGTCTGTGTGGCCGAGACCCGGGAACGAAGGGAAGCTGGAGCAAATGATTTCAGCTAGGGCTTGACACCGCAATCGAAACGCAACGCTGCCGTGCGCTGCGGTTCCCTCTTACCTGCCCTGAGTAGCCCGCACGTCTGTTAGAGACGGGCCAGACGTTCCCCAGTGACTGCGTTTCCCCTTGCCCTTCGTCCGTTTGAGCTCACAGCTGAAGCTTTAAGAGGTGCGTGGAGGTTTTCAGGACACTCGCTCTCAGAACAGGTTCATCCACGCTCCTGGCAGCTAAGCTCCTTCCCCTTGCTTTGCTCTGAGATTAGCAATAAGTACTGTCTTATGTGAGTAATAGGTTTAAGCTCGAGGCTTGACCTTGTCTCTGCAGAACAGCTGCACTCTTGGATCCTACTGAGTTTAATCAGGATGTTTAAGTACTGGCCAACAACAGTGGTGTTAGGAGCCTGCACCACTGGTGAGGCCTTCAGTACTTCGTATTACAGTAGTATCTAGAGACTCCAGGAAAAGTTATGTTGACCGATACAGGGTGTGGACCTGCATTTCCAGTAGAGAAGAAAAAGGTGGAGGAAGCCCATATTGTTTCGTTGAAGCACCGATTAAGTGGTTTGCCCAAACCTGCAGAGAACTGTGGTTTGGTCGCCAGTGCTGTCTCTCCCCATCGCTTTGCGCTCTCAGTTGCTGCCGAAAGGTTTAATAATTTTGCACGAAAGCGCAAAAGCTTTTTGTGCAGGTCGCATCGCTTTGCAGGCAGCAGCAGGGGACGCGTGTGGCTTACGTGCTGCGCCACCCTGTGCAAAGCGGCACGGGAAAGCGATTCCCAGTTAGTGCGGGGCAGAGCACCGGGAAGGCGCAAGCGTCCCGTGAGAGCGGCAGAGCCAAAGCGGCGTGACCTCTGCAGCTGCGAATCGTTCCTCTTGGGGCCTTCCCGCTGGGTGGTTGCATGTATGTTTTATGTTTGCCTTATGTTCAACCAGCTATTAAGTTAATAGCAAAGGGTTTGTTTTAGTCTCCAAAGCTACAGGAACCTCCCTGCCTTGACTCTTCCCCTGCCTCCCTCTTTCCTAATTGCCAAAACATGCAGCCATTTAATTCGCCCACCACCTAGATGCTCCACTCGGTTGTGTTGCTCGGGGATCAGAGTTCCCAGAATATATCTTTGAACTAAAATAAGCAGAGCCTTAAGTAATAGTTTCTAATGGTTTCAAAAATCCACTTTTAACATCAGAGGGTGGCTGCTTCCAAGCGGGCATTTTTGTTCTTTCTTTTTTATCCCAAAGCCCTTAAAAATTAGAACAGGAATATCTTTTTTTTTAAACCTCTTGCTCTCTGCTGAGAGTGTTTTTCCCATACTCATCACTTTCTTTATGTCAGATCTTAAATTTTTTCCATATTCACTTCCCCTTTTTATTTCTGACCGTCTCTGCAAAGTTTCTGTTACGAAAAGTTGAATGTTACGTCTTTTCCTCACCGCTGAGCCCTGGGATTCTTGCTTCCTCCTCAAAACGCACTTTAGACTTTCTTCTGAAATCTTTATGCAGTCCGTTAGTTGTGTGTTCTGCATGGGCTGAGCTTCCGGGCAGGCCCTGCGCGTTTACCTGGCTGTTCTCATTAACCTTGTTCTTTCTTGGAACATTTAGGTCTCCAAAGCATCTTCTGAGCTAATGAATTACTGTGAGCAACATGCCAGGAACGACCCGCTGCTGGTTGGAGTGCCCGCTTCGGAGAATCCTTTTAAGGACAAAAAGCCTTGTATCATCCTATAGCTTTCCTCGCTCCGGCGCGCGTGATCTCTCAGGCAGGGCACCGTTCTGTATCAACTGAAACCAAGTTACAAACTTAAAACTGCGCCGAGGGGTAAACACTAAATGTTGGATTCAAATAGAACTTAAATCTCAAAAATTGCAAGTGGTTTAGCAAAGGGTGTCTGCTCCTGAGCAGGTTCCATATTGAGAGGGGTTAAAATTTAAAAACAACAACAAAAAAAAACAGGGTTGAGGGGTGGGGGGTGCATTTTTAACAGTGCCAATTGGTGGGGTGGTGGAGGAAGTGGATTTTTTTTATTGCATTTGCCAATGGGATGCCGGACCTGAGTAACGGGACTTTGCCATTAGAAGCTTTGAACAAAGCTCTAGGTGAGTCTGACTCGGTTGGCTTCTGATTCCAATTAGCACATCGTTTCCAGAATTTCAGTCCGATCGCTCTGTCTCTTGAGAGGCAGCAAGGGAGAAGATTCCAGGTGGGTAGCTCTTTTGTAGTAAAATAATAAAAAAGAACCAAAACACAACTTAAAAAATTGCTATTGCAAATGACTAAATCGAGAATCGGAGGAGGAGGGATGGAGGCAAAGCGAAAACTTGCATTGCAATGAAACTGGGAAACTTCCTCCCCGTGTAGCGTGGCGTGTGGTTCCGCGGCATCAGCTGGCCATATGGTATTTGTAACAAAAGAATCGCACTGTGGGGAAACACTTTGTGGAGTAAAACCCATCAGCCATGAGAATTTCTGTGACTCACTCTAGGAAGTACTTGGCCCAAGGCATGGGAAATGTCATTAGGGTTTAGATCCTCTGATCGCTTCTGGGGTTTTCGTTCTCTGTATTGTTACCACTGTTTTTTTCCAAACAGAACTGCTCGGGGGGAGGATGATGCTCTTTGGCTCCAGGGGCAGGGAAGGGTTCTTCTGTAGTGCGGTATCCAGTGAGAAATCTTTTAAATAGGCCTTTTGGAGATTCTCGGTCCAAAACACTAAAACTGGCAGAATTACTAGTATCTTCCCATCTCCCCTTTTCTCACTGAGAGAGGCTGATGGAAATAGTTTCATTAAAACCAGTTGATTCGGGGAGATGAGGGAAAGGCCATAGAAAAAGTATTAAGCTCAGTTCCCATCCCCTGGCAGTCTTGAAATGCTGGTGCGATTTACCGGGGAGCTTTCTGTCCGCCAGCAGCAGACGCGTGCTCTGCAGCGCGGGAGGTGACTCCGCGCGGACGAGGGGAGAAGCCGGCGAGGCCTCCGCGTGCCGCGGCGCGCGAGCCATGGGCGGCACCGGGCAGGCGCGGAGGCAGCGCCGCGCCGCGGGTCCTCCCCGGCGGCGCGGCTCCCCGGTGCTCGGGGGAAAGATCGGAGCTCAGGGAAGTCCCACCGCGTCTCCCTCGCCGCTCGCCCCGGCGCGCGTGCTGGGCGCGTGCTGCGGAGCGCGGCGGGTCGCTGGGCGGTGGGCTCGCTCACCGGCTTTGAAGGCTGCCGGGGAGGGGAGGCGTGCGGCACCTCGGCTTTAGCTCGGTCGTCGCGTCCCGTCTCTGCTGAGCGGCGCCCAGGGCTCCGTGGCCAATACGGAGGCCGGCAAACGCTCCCCTGCAGTGGGAAGAGAGGAACGCTTCGGTTCCCCTGCCAGATACCGCGGTCCCAGTTAAAGTGAATGCAGACACTCGACTCAAAGAGCGTCTGTTTAAGTAGACGCTTATGCCAAGTTTTAGTTCAAATTCTGTTTGGGAGGAGAAGGAAAAAAATTATCTGATGTGGGATCCTGGGAGTTTTGCCTCAGCCATTTCCCCCCATGTTCTGGATTTGGTTTGAAACGTCACAGCCTCCCGCTGACGTTGTCCTTCCCGCATCGGACACCCTCGCAGGACAGCAGGCCCGGGAAGGCTTCCCCTTGCCCGGTCTGCGAGAGCCCGCGGAAGAGAGAAGCGAGAGGAGGCTTTGGCTTTCGCTGAAGCCGCCTAAATGTTCTCGCTCTTGCTGCTGTGGTTCAGTCGGAGGGAGGAAAACTTGCACGTTGATGCTGGATACTGCACTCGCTTCGGCTTGAGCAGGCGGTGGTGCGCCTGGGAGGCTTCGCGGGCCGCTTGCCGCGGGAGCGCAGGGGTCTCGCTGGCTCTCGAGGGCGCGGGGAGCTGCGCAAGGCTGCACTGGAGGTTGGCTCGTGCTGTTGATGCAGGCTGGTTTGAAAGGCGAAGGCAGGGGAAAGGAGCAGAGCCCCAGGTCGCGTGGCTGGTACCCCAGTCAGGTGGGTTGACGTCTTTGGGAAGTGAGGGCAGCTGAGGAGGGGCTTCACCCACGCGGGGCCCTGCGGCGACGGCTCCGCGGCCGGCACGGCTCTGCCGGGCTCCGCTCAGCGGGGCCGACCCGCCGGGCAGCGCCTGGGACGGCACCGAGAGGGGCTGCGGGTTAGGAGAGATGCTCCATTTACACGTCTTGGTTCTCGGTGTCTCGCCATCACTTTTTTAAGTGTGTGATCACTTGCCTTTTTAAACAAAGTTGAAAAACCACATTTTTAACACTAATACAAACCACAGCACCTCCTGCGTATGTCTTGCAGCCACTTTCCTGGGGTCGTTGCTGAACTGAGAGAGTTTTCAGCCTCCCCGCGTGTCGCGGGCTCTTGTCCTGGGCTCAGCTTGCAGCTTTGCACCAGGTTGCTGGTGACCTCCTGGTTTTTATCCCGGGCCCCGCGCTTGCGCTGCTTTTCCTTGCTCTCGGCCGCCGCGTGCTCCGTGTCGAGCGTCGGCCGTCGCCGCGCAGCTCGGCTCGGCTCGGCGAGCCTCCGCCAAAGGCAGCCGGCTGCCTCGGCCTCCCTGCAGGCTCGCAGCCCCGGGAGAGTGGCAGGCAATGCCTTTCCTTACACCTTTCATCCAGCATAACGTGAAGCTCTCAAATGCCGCGTCTGCAGCGGGAAGCGAGCGCTGTCCTGAGGTGCGCCTGGGTTTTGCCACAGCAGGGCTTTCTCTTCGCGACGAGGGAATTTCCTCTGTCCTTAATCTAGTACAGTTCCAGCCTTATTTTTCTACTCCAGATTGCTGATTCTTCCTCTATGTTAGAGACCAGTGCATGGTGCTATAGCTGGTGATCCAGGCAAATGTCCGAATGGCGGGGCAGCCGCCGAGGCGGCGTTCCGCGTTTGCAGGGCGGCGCGCGAGCGGCCGCGGTTCCTGCGGAAGCCGCGCGCTGCTTCTCCGCTCGAGACCCGGGCAGGGGAGGCCCCGCATCGCCGGCTCGCGCTGCCCCTGCGCGAGGCTCCCGAGCGCTCGCCCCTGCCTGCGACCGGCCCCGCGCGCCGCCCCGGCCCCGGATTTGCCCCCGAGCAGCTCGGCCCCTGCAGCCGCGTGTCGCTTGGTTTCCAGCCCCGGGCGATCCGCGGGCGCGTCGCGCTGCAGGACGCCGCGGCCGGTCCTGCCCTCTCCCGCGGCGTCGCAGCCGCAGCCGCACCGCGGTCGTTCCCGCGCCTCGGCAAAGCCGCTGCGTTGCGCGAGTCGCTCTGCGGTGCCGCCGGTGGGGAAGCCGGCCGGGGGGCTTGGGCCGAGCGGAGCATCCCTCGGGGAGCCTTCCTGCCCGGAGCCGGTTCCCGCTTTCCCCCAGGCGCAGCTGGCACGGCGGCCGGGGGCAGCGCTGGCCTCAGCTCTGGCCCGGCTCAGCCCGGGGCTCCGGGGCCCTGCTCCCCCCGGCACGGCGCGGCACGGCGCGAGCCCGAGGGACGCAGCCGGGAGCAGCCCAGCGGGGCGGGAAGGGGCCTTGCCGCCGGGGCGTCTGGTGTCTCTCCAATTGGTGACTCGTTAGGTGGAAAAATCCTCAACCTTTTTTTTTTTTATTTTTTTTTCCTCGTCTGAGTAAATCAGTGATCATACTGTAGATGTTTTTGTATAGCATAAATATAAGTGCAAATTACAGTAGTTGCTTGTACTTTGTTAGTGCATTTGCCAAAAAAAAAGAGAAAAAGAAAAAAAAAAAGACACTTTTCAGGACTTTTTAAGTGCTCCAGAACGCAAGGGGGGAGCGAGGAGGAGGTCGGTGCCTCCTTTGTGCTGCTGATGGGGCGGCGGGCAGCCGGTGCCAGCTCCGCGCTGGCTCCACAAAGGCCTTTTTTTGGATGTAAACACATGCCCAAATTTGTCTGAAGTTTCTTTTTAGCATGTGGTAAAGCTGTTGCCAAAAATAGAAAGGAGAGGGACTGGAAAATAAAAGGGAGAGAGGAAATGTAGTTTCTACTTTAGTTTCTAAACCGGTCCGTTTCCCCCGTCCTGCCCTGCCGGTGCTGGGCGGCGCGTGGCCCCGCGGGCAGTGCCGCCGTCGCCGCCGCTCCGAGGGTTTCCCGCCGCCCTGGCGCAGCTCCCGCGGCGCCGCCGCGCTCCTGCTCCCCGGGGATAACGGCAGCTTTTCCCTCCCTCGCCCCCTCCAGCACCCGTCCGAGCTGGACTGGTGCGTGGGGACACGGGGACACGGACACGGGGGGCTGGGAGCGTCCTGCCGCAGCCGGCCTTGGTCTAGCGGCACAAGGGCAGTTTTCCAGCCTGCCCCCGGGAAAAGCCCCCGGGGGAACTTGTAGCTCTTTCCCGGGAGGAGCCAAACAGCATCCCTCTTCCTTCGAGTGCTTAAAAAGTCAACTTTATTTAACAAAGTAAAAATAATGCATTTACTTCATTGAAAAGAAGCCACGCGTCTGATACTTCGCACTCTTAATTTCTCTCTCTCTGGTCTATTATTATTATTATTTGCCAAACTCTGATATTGTTGCCAAACGCAAATCAAGGTTTGTAAAGACTGTATTTTAGGAAGTAATCGGTGTATGTAACGTAGGTTCCTCATAATGTCTGCATTTTTGGATCTCTGATTTTTATTTCTGGTGTGCCATAGACCAATTTCTTGCACAGTGTTTAATATTTTGTGGAATTGTTGTTAAGAAGTGAATTGATAACACAATAAAAAGGCTCACTTTTCATTTTGCCAGACGTCCTGTTCGGCCTGTCCTGACTCCGCGCCGCGGGAAGCCGCCGTTCCCGGGGCCGCCGTCGCGAGACCCCCGGCTCGGCCCGCGGCTCCCGCATTGCCGGCGGCCTGGCACGGGCCGGAGCGTCCCGGCTCTGCCGGACCCCGTGGTGCGGGCCCAGGCTTGGTCCCCGTTCGGGTTGTTTCAGCGCCTTAGAGCGAGAGAGGAGACGGCGGCACGACCGCTGCGCGGCTCCGGCAGCGACCGGTGCAGCCGGCGGCAGCTGCAGGCTCGTGGCTTTCCCAGCCCCTTGCTGCAGCCGGCTCAGATCCGCCACTCCCTTCTCCGCCCTCGCCTGGGCTTTCCGACCCCACTCCGGCCCCGGGTGCCGCTTGCACCCCCCGGAAAATCCCTGCGGCGCAGAGCATCCCGGGGGCCCATCGCGGCAGTGCCGGCTGCTCTGCGGAGCTCCGCGGAAGCGGCCCAGCATTACCCGGCTTCCCGGGATGCGCCGGGGCCCCCCCTCCGCCGCAGAGCTGGCCCTGGCCCAAGCGCAGCACAACTGGGTGCGACGCTTCCTCCCCTTCCGGGAACTCGGCCGGGGCTGGACGCGGCCCCGGGCTCGGCACCGCTTCCCGGCAGCCCCCTGCGGCGCGAGGCTGCCGCCGGGCACCTGGGCTGCGGCCGGGCGCCCCACGCGAGCCCCGGCGTGCCGGCACGGCCGAGCCCTGGCAGCGCGCGGCCGCTTTCCTGGAAGGCAGCGGCGTCCCAGCCCGCAGGTCTGGGAAGAGCTTGGAGCGGCTCGCGCCCGCCCGGGCCAGGCGGGACTGCGCCGCGCACGGGCAGCCTGGAGCCGCGCTTTCTCTGCATGCCAGGAATAGTTGGGATTTTTCCGTGTCTGCCCGGAGCGGGGAGCAGGGAGGGAGGGGGCCGGCGGGAGGCAGCCCCGGCCGCGGGGCCGCCCTGCTGCGAGGCTCCTTGCAGGATTTCCATGGTATTAAGGGCACGCGACGAGGCGCAGGGAGGCCGGGGGCGGCGCGGGGACACGTCTGCACCCCGGAGGGGACGGGGTGTCCTGGCGTGGCCCCGGCCACCGGCGTCTCCAAAGTGGGACGGGGAGATTTGGCCTCACCGGAGCCACCGGCACCATCTCCACACGAAGCCCCCCGGGCTCCCCGCACGCCAGATGGATGGTGCCTGCCGGCAGCACACGGCACAGCGTGGGGAGCCGGGGCTGTGCCCCACGGCGAGGGGGGACGAGCCGGGCAGCCCCAGCCACGGCTTTCGTCACGCTCAGCAGCATCGTCGAGCCCAGGAGTCTTGGCTGGGCCTGCACCCGCGGTCGCAAAAACGCCTGAACCCCCCCAAATTCACTTCAAAAGCAGAGGCAGAAGCCCCCGGAGGCGGGTGGCCCTGGCGCGCCGGGGTGGCCGGGAGCTGCTCGGCTCAGCGCGGCTCCCGCATTCCTGGAAACCCTCTTCAAAGCCGAGCGCGGCCGGCGCCAGAGCCGCGCGGCGGCTGGCAGCGCTTGAAAGGCCGCCGGGACCCTCGTGCCGGTGCAGGGCCGCAGGCCCCGGCACGGGCTGCACCGGGAAGCGCTGGTGGCGCAGAGCTCGGAGTGGCTGCTAAAAATAACCCTCCCTCCTTCGCCGGGGCTATTTTTAGCTTCTCTGCAACTATAATTATCTGCCCTCGGCGTCAGGGCCCAGCGAGCTGCTGGCACCTCGGCCCCGTGCTGCCCCGGAGGGCGCTCGGCGCAGCCTCGGGCCGGGGCGGCCCCGCGCACGCAGCCCCTCGCCCACGGGCCGCTGCTCTCCCGGGCGCTCGGGCCGGCTTGCGGCTCCTCCTGCCCGGGGCCAAATCCTGCGTGGGGCTGGCGATGCGTCCCCTCGACGCAGGCAGCGCCAGCCCTGCTTGTGCGCTGCGGGGCTTCGCAGCAGCGTTGCACACACGTGTGCAGGGGCTTTGCAGCAGCACTGCCATGTGCATGTGCACGGGCTTTGCAGCGGTGTTGCACACACATGTGCATGGGCTTCGCAGCAGCATTGCACATGTGTGTGCAGGGGCTTTGCAGCGGCGTTGCACACGTGTGCATGGGCTTTGCAGCAGTGTTGCACATGCATGTGCAGGGGCTTTGCAGCGGCGTTGCACACGTGTGCATGGGCTTTGCACACGCCTGTGCCCCAAGCAGCATCGGGGCTGCACCAGGACAAACCCTGCTCCTACTGCAGGGATGTGGGGGCTCGGGGCCACCCCAGCGCGGGGAACCCCTCCAGGTCCCCCCCACCCACGGGTGTCCCCATCCGCCCCCGTTGCGGTGGGGGATCCCGGGCCGTTCCTCTGCGTGACGTGCAGGAGGGGGGCGCCGGGCCGGGCGGGCGCCCGCGACACGCTGGAAACGCGGCCCGTGACGCCATGGGGCGGCTTCCTGCCCCGGCGCGCCCCGTGTCGCGCTTCCGCGTCCCAGCAGCGCTCCTGCGTCCCCATCCGCCGCCAGGGACGGCCCCGGCTCCGTGCCTCAGTTTCCCCCTCTGGCCCCTCTCCGGGGATGCTGCAAGGTCCCGGGGGCTGCGCTGGGGCAAGGTCCCCTCCCGGCTCCATCTGGGCCAGCAAAGCCTCGGGGGGCCACGGAGACGCTCCCCCCGGAGGGAGGCGCCGCTGCCCGCCGGGCTCCCCCAGGGTGGCCCCGCGGCGGGCTGGGGACCCCCGGCGCCGGCGGGGGCGGCCGGGGACAGGGCGCGGGGACGGAGCCAGCCCGGGGCCTGCAGCCGGCAGCCTCCCAAACCAGGCTCGTAAATCAGCAGCCGGGGCCTCCCCGCGCGCCGGGCTGCGACGCCGCAGGGTCAGGCCCGGCCCTGTCTGGCTGCTGCCGCCGCCGCGCCGGGCGCTGCCACCCCCAGCCATGCTCAGCACCCTGCGCTGCCGGGCAGGAAGGGGCCCGTGCTGAGCCCAGCCACCGGCGCCGAAACACCCCGGGGTGCCCCCGGGACCCCCTGCACACGCACACGGCACCGCGTGGCCCTGGGCCCCTGCGACTGCGTGCACAACGTGGCATTCCCAGGACCACACACGCATCCGGGCTCCCCTGTAACTGCACGCATCCCTCCCTCTCCAGTCCCGGCTGGGGATCCCGCGCTCCCACTCTCCCTGGATCACACGTGCAGACACACGCACGCCCCCCGCTCTGCCGGGCTGCAGGCATGTGCATGCATGCACACACATATGCATGCACACACATGCAAGCACACGCATGCACACACACATGCACGCACACACACACATGCACACGCACGCACACATGCAAGCACACACACGTGCACACATGCACGCACACACACGCATGCACACACACATGCACACTTTTCCAGGCCGGGGACAGATCCAGTCCCCCTGCTGGCACCAGCCCCAGCACCGCCGGGGCCAGGGGTCGGCCGTTTCCCGTGGAAAGTCCCCAGGCAAACACGGGTGCGTGCCGGGGCCGCGGGGATGGAAAAGCAGCCGAGAGCCCAGCCCAACCCCGGCCCTTTGATCCGGCTGGAAAAGCACCGGCGTGGTGTCACGCGCTGGCCAGGGCCATCGGTCCCCGGCGTGCGGGAAGGGGCAGGACGAGCCACTCCCGGCCTGGTGCTCGGGGACGCGGTGGCCTCTCCTCCCGGCGTCCCCGCTCCGCTTTGCAGCTGCAAAAGCAGAAAGCAAATAAACAGGGGGGCGCCGGGGCTGGCAGCGCTCACGGGCACGGAGCAGGGCCAGACGTGGCCTCGCACCCCGCAGGGACGGTGACGGGGACCCCGGCCCCACGCAGCGCCTGGCCGCCGGCAGCACCCACGCCAGCCCGGCCCAGCTTGGCCCGGGATCCGGGATCCTCCCGTCTGCTGGACTTTCGCCCTCCCACCGCTGGCCGGTGCCGCGGGTGGAGCGTCGGCAGTGCCGGCGGGGCCCGTTCCCAGCTCCCGCCCCGGCTCCGGCGCCAGCTGGGTGCCCGAGGGCCCTGGGAGCCGGGGGCCCGCGTGGGCACGGGGCTGCGTGGGGCAGAGCCGGCACCGCACGTGCCCAGCGCCCGGCCGCCCCCGGGGGCTGATCCCCCCCCCCGGCATCCCGGCCGGAGCCCAGCGGGGGCCCAGGCGTCCGGCAGCCCGGCAGGGGCGGGGGTCCGGCCGGCCGCGGCCCCCGACGCCGCTGAGTCAGGGCCGGCCGAGCCCCCGGCCGCCCTCGCCGTCTGCGCCGGCTCCCGCCGGGCGGAAAGTCGGGCTCAGCGGCGGCGGGATCCCCTCCGCCCCCGGCCGGCTCCGCACCGCTGAGTCAGGCGTCGCCGGGGCTCGGGGACACCGGGACCGCGGGGCCCCCGGCAGCGCTGCCGGCACGGCACAGGGCAGAGCCGCGCGCAGCGGGGTCCCGTCACCCCCACGGCCGTGGGGGTCCCCGTCGCCCCCCGCTGACTTTGGGGCCCCCAGCGCCCTTGCAGGGCTGCAGGGTCCCTTTGCCCCCCCTGCTCGTGGGGCCCCACGGGGCCGTGGGGCTGGAGGGGGGGCAGCGATGCTCAGCACCCGCAGCACGGGGGGGGTCTGGATCTGGCCCCGTGGGTGCGACCCACACGTCGCTGTGTGCACAGCCCCACACATGCTCAACCCCCCCCCCCCCCGTGCGCACACACGCACACGCGCAGCCCCCCCTGCACGTCGCCCCCGGGGGTCTCTGCAGCCTGTTCCCACGGGGGGGCCAGGAACAATGGAGCAAGAAGAACAAAGGGGCCATTGTTTGGGGGGGCTGAGCAGTGTTGTGTGTGTGTGTGTGTGTGTGTGTGTGTGTGTGTGTGGCCTCCCAGGCGGGCTGCGGCTGGGGCTGCACCTCTCGGGGGGGGCCGGGGGAGCTGCACCGGGGGGGGGGGTGCTGGGTGCTGCCTCGGGGGTGCAGATGCAGGGTGCACGCACGCTGGGGGGCTCCCTGCGGGGACCTGCCTGGCTCCCCCCCCCCTTACGGCCCCAGGTTTGCAAGGAGGGAAACTGAGGCAGGGCCATGTCCTGACCCGCTGGGCCTGGGCTGAGCACTGGGCAGCTCGGTGCATCCCCCACGAGCCCGGCCAGCCCTCGAGGGGGCACCTGGGGCCGCTGCTATCTCGCCCCCTCCCGCCGCCCCAGGAACGGGCCTGCTGCGCTGTGACTCAGCCTGGCCTGACGCGCTCGTGACACAGGTGGCTGCACCCGGTGCCAGCACTGCGCATCCTCCCGCCGCTGACACGGGGGGCAGGAATGGCTGAGCTCAGCCCGGGCCTCCCCGAGCCACGCGGGATGGGGGGGGATCACCGGGGCCCTTGTGACCCGATGAGTCACCAGTGAAATGAGTTTCGGGGAGACTCAGCCTGCCCCGCAGCCCTTTCCCTGCCTGCCTTTTCCCCAGCTGTGCCGGCACCACGGGGCGGCCCTGGAGCGAGCGCTCCCCCGGCTGGGCTCGGCGCGGGCAGGTCCCCAGGGCCCCGCTCCGGCTGATATCGGCCCCGGCCGGCGCAGGCGGGAGGAGCGCTGGCGCCTGCGATAAGGGGCGCCGCAGGGGCCGCAGCAGCACGCGCAGACCTGGGAGCCGGCGCACGCCCCGGCGCGTCCGTCCATCCGTCCAGCCCGGAGAATTGCTGCTCTGGATGTTAACCGCGCCGCTGTCCCCTCTCCCGCGGCCCTTTCCCATGCTGCTGAGGGCTGCCCGGAGCGGGACACCGGGCACCGAGCACCCACGAGCCCCCGCAAGCCCCGGCCCCGGGGTCCCGCTCTGCCACCAGGGCACCCAGAGGCGACGAGCCGCGGGGCCATGTGAGGGTCGCGGTGACCATCGGCCCCCGGGGCTGGGAGGGGGGTGATTCGGCCTCGTGCGAATGGAGAAACTGAGGCACGGGGAGGGCGGCGCTGCGGGAATGCGGTCAGGTGAGGCAGCCACGGGCTCCTGATTCACGGCCCGGCCGCCGGCGCGGGGCCTCTCCGCCGGCAGGGCCCAGGCGTCCTGGCACCCTGCTCGTCCCGGGGGGGGGGGGGGGGGGGGGCAGTGCCCCCATCGCCCCCCTCCCTCAGCCCCCGGCTCTGCGCTGAGACCTGCCAGCTCGTTGCAGGCGGCTGGCAGAGCTGGGCCTGGCTGGGTGGTCCTGGCCCCCGCGGTTGGGGGCGCATGGCCCCGCCGGCCCGTTCCCAGCCGCCCTCGCCCGCCCGGGGGGTTCCCAGCGTGCCGGGCCGGGCCCGGGCGCGCGGCAGCAGCAGGCGATGCCGGGCAGGCGGATGCGCTCCGGCGTGTCCGGGCAGCGTCGCCCCTGCCGAGCCCCGCCAGCTCCCACGGGACGGGGGCAGCAGCCCCCCCAGGTGCCGGCGGGGGGATCCACTCCCCGCAGCCGCACACCCTCCCCGGGGGCCGCATCCTGCTCTCCCAGCCCGGGGGGGGGGGGCAGCAGGAGCAGCCCCAGGGCCAGGCTGCACTGGCAGCACCCAGCCGGGTGCCCGGGGTGGCACCGGCCCCTTTCCCACGCCCTGGCAGTGCTGCCTGCCCGCCGGAAAGCCGGGGCCGTGCTGTGCCGTGCCAGGCCATGCCGTGCCGTGCCGTGCCGTGCCGTGCCTCAATGCACCGGGAGGGCCGACTTCCAAGGGCCAAGGCCACTGGGCCACGCGCCACAGGTCCCTGCTCCCAGCCCGGCGATGCTGCAGAACGGCGAGGCTGCGGGAGAAGGGCTGGGATGGGGGGGGGGGGGGTGTCCAGGCTGCCCCCAGCCTCGGCCAGCGCTGTCGCTCCGCACCCCCGTTTCCCTCTGCGGTCGCAGTCCCCAGAGGGCTCGGGATGTGCCCATAGGACACGGGGCGCCTCCGAGCAGGATGCGGCCCCGGCCGGGCGGGATCGCCCCGCCGGATGAGTCACGGCTCCCCGCCCGGCAGCCCGGCGCGGAGGCCACGGCTGTGCCCGAAACCGGCTGGCACAGAGCCCACCGGGCCCGGCAGGGTCCCCTCGCCCAGGGGTGCGGGTGTGCAGTGCCGGGGGGGGGGTGCAGACGTGCGCACGCGTGTGTGCATGGGCGTGCACGGCGACAGCGCTCGGTGCGTGTGTGCAGTGCCAGGGGGGTGCAGACGTGCGCCCGCGTGCGCTGGGTGAGCCTGGGACAGGCAGAGCAGGGCGGCTCCGGAGCGGGCGCAGCGGGGCGAGCGCAGGTGAGCTCAGGTCAGGGCAGCGCCGGGGCCTGCTCCAACAGGTGCCGGGGCGGCACAGAGCCGAGCGCTCGCAGCGGGGCTGCCGGAGCCGCGCAGCTCCCTCCCAGCGTGCCAGCACTCGGGCACGCACACACGTGTGCACACGCACGCACACACAGGCACGTGCATGCACACGCATGCACACGTGTGCACACACAGGGACAAGCATGCACACGCATGCGCTCCTGTGCACACACCCAAGGAGACAGGTACAGCTGGCTCGGTGCCTCAGTTTCCCCAGCAGAGACAGCGCTGCCCTGGCCCTAGGGCCCGTGGGGGGCCGGATTCACAGCTCTCCGTGCGGGTGCATGGAGCAGGCTGGGACATCTCGCTGCCGATGCCCCGGAGTGGGGCACCCGGCTCCGAGGAGGGGCCTTTAAGAGCGCAGGTGCCCCCGATCTGCAGGGAAGGTGGCCCAGGTGCAGCCAATGCCCCGGAGGGTTTATCTTTGCCGGTGGGGCCAGGCTGCTCCTTTCCCTGGGGGCTGCAGGAGGGAAGGGGCCAGGCAGGGTCTGCAACGGGCTGGGGCCCTGCAGCACCTCCGTGGCGGTGAGTTGGAGCAGGGGCCCCGGAGGGTGGGGGATTCCCATGCTGGTGGCGTGTGGGGGCTTTCCGGGCTCCCGGCATGGCTCAGCCCACGGAGCTGGGGGCGGCAGCGGGGCCTCGTGCAGCCCAGCTGCAGCGGCAGCCCTGGTCTGCTGAGCCCTGACAAACTCATTTCATGTCCCTGTGGGTGCTGCTGTCCCCAGGGCTGGGAGGTGGAGGCCGCTGTGGGAGCAGGGTGAGCGTGGGGGCCCTGGGGAGGGGATTGCACGGGAGCTGGGCTGTGGGGTGCAGGGGACCTGTGCAGCCCTGTGCATCCTTGCAGCCACCCCAGACTTTGCACCAGGCGCTTTCATGGCCATTTACAGCAGCTCTGCTCCGTGTCCGGTGCTTGCCGGTGGGGCTGGGGGTGTTGCAAGGGGCTGGATGGACCCTGCAGGGAGACTGGAGGCTCCCGTGGGTGTCCAGGAGGTGCTGGGGCACCGGAAAGCAGCTGCTGGGGCAGCTGCGGTGGTGGCGAGCAGCTCCGGAAAGCCCTGGGGGGGGGGGGGGCGCTCGGTGCTGCACCCGCTCCAGGACGGGGGACGCGGGGACGGAGCCGGAAGGCAGCAGCGGCTGCTTGTCAGCCTGCAAAACCTGCTGCGTTTCCCTTCCGAAAACGCTTCCCCAAACCCCGTGGGAGCAGCGGAGCTGGGCTCGGGCCCCCCTTGCGGTGCCGGGATAGGGGGAAGCTCCTCAGCTGGATCCCAGTGGTGCTGCCAGGGAGGCAAGCTGGGATTGCTGCGGGGATTTCGGGGCTCGGTGGGTGCCAGCAGTGCTGGCTCCCAGGTCCTGCAGCACTGGGGCTGTGGGGGGCTGGGACCCCCAAAGCCTGCGGTGCTGTTAACTCTCGTCTGCAGAGCAGCAGGGCTGGGAGCCCCCCGGGAGACAGGGTTCGGGGTGCCTGCAGCTCTAAATCGGAGCCTGTGCCTCAGTTTCCCTTGCTCCCAGGGACTTGGCACAAGGGTGATGATCGCCCTGGTGCCAGACCAGGCAGCCAAAGAGGTCCCTGCCCATTGCAGCAGCGCGAGGGTGCAGCCAACGAGCGATTTTGGAAAAAACCCTGTTCAGGGCGGTGGGGGTCGCGCGCAGGGCTGGGGGGCTGTGCACGGCCCTTGGGGGCTGGAAACGCTTCGGGGCCTGGGGATGCCTGGCTCTGCCCATCTCCCCGTGCGGCAGCAAGGCAGGGCTGTGCCAGCGGGCGCAGGCGATGCACCGCGCAGCCCGGCCGGCTACGGCACGCCGCGTTTCTGGCTGCAAATCCATTTGCAGAGCCCGAGGGATCGCTGCTGCTGGGCCCCTCTGCGGGAGGCAGCTGGAGGCAGGGCCGGGAGCCTGTGCCAAGGCTGGATTAGCGCAGCCAGTGGGGCCCCGGAGCCGCCTGGCACCCAGCCGCTCCCTCCCCACCCCGAAACTGGCCCTGAGGGCTGCGTGCTGGGAGCAGCCGGCTGGGCGCTCCCATGGCGCGGGGCTGCGGGAGGCCTCCCCCAGCTACCCCTGCGAAACGGCCCCGGGGGCCGGCGCGGAGCCCATTCCTGCTCCAGGAGTGTGGGGTGCCCCGGGGACCTGGGTGCAGGGGAGGCAGGAGATGAACGCAGGCACTGCGGAGTTTAGAAATTTTATTGCAAATAGGTTTTTTTTCTTTCAAATCAGTACAAGAATAGACTCTATAATAGATTTAGATCAGGGTCTCCAACTGGCTTGAGTGCAAAGAATGATTCTGCTGTTGCAAGTCTATGAATATATAAGACATTTATCCCTTGGAAAAAAAAAAAGTTCATTTGCAAATCTGTCCCTTTGCAGTCCTTGCTTCCATCGAGTCCCAGATGCCAAAAAGAAAACAAAACTGTCTCCGTCTGTCCTCCCCGCACTCCTCCGCACCAGTCCCAGGGCTCCTCCGCGCCGCGGCCGGCAGCGGCACGCAGCAGGGCCCGTCCTCCGCGGGGGAAGCGCGCACTGGTGCGCGGCACAACTCCTCGGCACGTCATGTCTCCTGCCCGGCCTTGTCCTGCCGGGCTCCCGGCCACTGGCCCTGTCTCCGCAGGGCTCTGCCGGTGCGTCCTCGGCTCACCTCCTTCCCATGCCCATCGGCCGGGCTGCTGCCTTCTCTCCAGTTAAAAAAGAAAAATAAAATCGGTGGGTGGTTTGTTTGTTTGGTTTGGTTTTTTTTTAATCTGGCTGCTTCTCCTTCCCTCTTCTGTGGTTTATTTTTATTTTTTTTGTTTTCTCCAGGTTAAAAAGCCGGCGGCGGCAGTGGCGGGGCTCAGCGCTCCTGCAGGGCCACGCAGGGCACCCACTGGTTCCGGTCGCGGCTCTCGGCGCAGTAGCTGGCCACCTCGGCCAGCCCTTGGCTCTTCCAGGCGTCCGTGTGCGGGTTCTGCAGAGGCAAAGCGCCAGGTCAGTCCCCAGCTGCGGGCCCCGAGCCCCCGGCGTGACGCAGGGCCGCGCGTGGCTGCGCCGTGCATCACCGTCCCACACTCACCGTGACTAAGAGGCAGTGCAGGTCGCGGGGCTCAGCGCCGGGCTGCGGCTCGCCCAGGAGGGCGGCCAGGCGCTGCATGCCGGAGACGCGCAGGATGTGGATGTCGTTGTCGCAGCAGAAGGCCTGGATGAGGGTGAAGTGGATCTGCAAGGCGATGTCGCCTTCGTCCTCCTCGTCCGTGGCCAGCAAGCACAGCACCACGCTGTCGGGGTCCCTGCGGGCGGCAGCGGCGGCAGCAGCGTTAGGGGAGCCGGGGCAGCTCGGATGCAGGTGTGGTGGATGCTCCATGGCACGGGTGGGCTGCTGCCACCCCGTGTCACCCTCCCCAACCCACGGGTGATGGGCTTGGGAGTGACCACTGCGGGGTCTCGGGGTGTGGATGGACCCCCCCCCAGGACAGACCCCCGGCGCTGGGGCTGGCCCCCAGGCAGCCTCCCTGCTCCAGCCCCCCTGCACTAGCCCTGCTCTTGGACAGCCCCCCCCCCC
This sequence comes from Apteryx mantelli, assembly GCF_036417845.1. Classification (NCBI taxonomy): domain Eukaryota; kingdom Metazoa; phylum Chordata; class Aves; order Apterygiformes; family Apterygidae; genus Apteryx; species Apteryx mantelli. Next base: position 1,373,547 of record NC_090007.1, read on the forward strand.
CCAAAAGCCTAACTATTCCCCCCAAACCCACCCTGCTGCACCAGCCCCTGCGTCCTCGGCACTGCCCTGCCGTGCAGCAGCTCCGGCAGCCCCCCTGCACCCCCGGTGACCCCCGTGCACACACACCCCCGCCGCTGCAACCCCCCCGGACACTCACACGTTCATGAGCTTGGCGGACTCATAGACGCCCACGGTGAGCCGATCCTGCCGCTGCGCCGCCACCAGCACCCGCTCCACCGCCTCGCTCACCGCCTGCATCCTGCGGGGACAAGAGAGGTCCGTCAGCGGCGGCGGTGGCGCCGGGCCGGGCCCCCCCGGTGCCCCCGGACCCCGCACTTACTTGCTGCTGTCGCAAGGCACCAGCTCCTCCAGGGTCATGGTGCAATTGTAATCCACAGGGCGGGCGCCCAGAGGCCGAGCCCGCAGAAGGATCCGAAGCAAGCGGAAAAAAAGAAAAATCAATCAAGCCCAAGTGCGATAATCCAGTGGCGCGTGGGGGTCCCGGGTCCCGCTGCAGCCGCTCCGCCGGGGCCGCTCGCCGCTGCAGCGCGCTGCTCTGAGCGCCGCTCTGCCCGGCGCCGCCTTTTATAGCCTCCAGCCACGGGGCGGGGCCGGAGGCGTCACCCGCTCCCCGACCATTGGCTGGCCCGTCACAAAGAGAAGAATGGGCGGCGCGGGGATTGGCTGCCTCCCGCGGGCCCCACGTGGGGAGGGGTGCTCCGGTGCGGGCGGGGGGGAGGGGGGGGTTCCGCGGCGCGGGGGGAGCGGGGCCGGGCCGCCGCCTGCGCCCGGGAGCGGCTATTTTTGGAGCGCTCCGAGCTGGGTGCACGCGGAAACTCCCGCCCAGAAACTCCCCCCCCCCTCCCCGAGCTGTGCCGAAAACAACAGCGGGGGGGGGGGGGGGAGTCGGTCCGTGCATTGGGGGTTGCAATGGGGGGGGTGTCGGTCCGTGCATTGGGAGTTGCAATGGGGGGGGGGTGTCGGTCCGTGCATTGGGGGTTGCAATGGGGGGGGTGTCGGTCCGTGCATTGGGAGTTGCAATGGGGGGGGGGAGTCGGTCCGTGCATTGGGAGTTGCAATGGGGGGGGGTGTCGGTCCGTGCATTGGGGGTTGCAATGGGGGGGGGGTGTCGGTCCGTGCATTGGGGGTTGCAATGGGGGGGGGTGTCGGTCCGTGCATTGGGAGTTGCAATGGGGGGGGGTGTCGGTCCGTGCATTGGGAGTTGCAATGGGGGGGGTGTCGGTTCGTGCATTGGGAGTTGCAATGGGGGGGGTGTCGGTCCGTGCATTGGGGGTTGCAAGGGGGGGGTCGGTCCGTGCGTGGAGATTAGCAGCGGGGTGGGGTGGGGGGGTCAGACCGTGCATTAGCGTCTTCGTGGGAGGTGTCGGTCCGTGCACCGGGACCTGCAATAGGGGCTCGGTCCGTGCATTGGGGTGCGGGGGGGGGGGGGTGTCGGTCCGTGCACCGACGCTGCGACCGGCAGTGGCGGGTGGCGGCTGCCACCTGCTGGGGACACGCGGCCGCCGCAGGCCCCGTTCCCCGCCCTGGCGGTGCTGCGGGCCGGGCCCTGCACCCGCGCGGGGCCGTGCGCGCGTTGCCGCCTCCGTGCACGCGTGGGCCTCACACCCGCGGGCCCCTGCGCGCTCCTGTCCCCTCGCACGCGCAGCCTGTGCACGCTCGCCCTTGCACGCCCAGTTTTGCACGTTCAGTTTTGCACGCCAGCCCTTCTCCCCAGCTGCATGCCGGCTTGCCCACCCGTGCTGCCCACCCGTGCTGGTGCCACGTGGGTTTGCACGCGTGTTCTCACTCACACCAGCGTGCTGGTGACCTCCTTGTGCACGTGTGCTGCCTCACAGGCCCGTGCCGTTCCCGAGCCTCGTTGCACGCTCGCACGCACACGCTTGCACGTCGGGCTCAGCTCTGTGCGGGCAGGCCGGCTCGCTCCGGGCGCTCTGGTTTCACACTCTGGTTTCATGCTCTGGTTTCACGTTCCGGGTTGTTTCCCTGCCCAGGCTTCCTGGTCTCGCTCCCCGTGGCCAGGCTGGCTCCGTGCACGCCTGGGCCGGAGCGGGCTCGCTGCCAGGCCAGCGCCGCAGCCACACGCTGCCCCGCTGCAGCCGGGCAGGATTTGTGCTGCCAAGGCCCCGCTGATGGTGTCACGGGAGCTGGCAGGATCCGGGAATGGTGCGCATCCCCGTCAAGGCCGGGAGGTTTGGGAGACGGGGATGCCCCTGTGGCTCGGCCCCCCCCCCCGTGCCTCAGTTTCCCCTTGGCAGCTGGTGCAGGGGCAGGAGGTGTCCACGTGCTGCTGCAGCCGCCCGGGCGCCAGGCAGCGGTGACGCGGCCCCACACACGGCAGCGGCGCGAGCGGCCACGTGAAGGATGTGCGAGCGGGGGACTTTGCCCTCCACGGCCGGGCTGTGCCGGGCCCCACGCCGTGCACGGGTCCCTGAGCCCCGCAGCATCCCCCCCCCTCGGGGTCCCCTGCATCCCTGGCATGGGCACGTGCCGCCCCGAGGGAAGCAGGCGAGGGGGGGTCCCCTCTCGGCACGGGTCCCGGGGTGCCAGTGAGCCCCGCGGCAGGCTGTGGGCAACGGTCCTGGCCTGGGCTCGGCATCGCTCCATCCCGACCCTGCATCCCCTGTCCCTGCAGGGACCCGCCACGGGGTCCCTGTCCCCATATCCTCCATCCCCACAGGGACCCTGCACGTGGCCCCCTACCCCTGCGTCCCCCCGCAGCTCCCGGGCTGTGCCCCAGGCCCCTCCAGCCGGGCTGCGCGCCCTGCTCCGCATCGGGGCGTTTGGGGCAGATCTTTGTTCTTGCAGGCGCATCTCCTCGATGGGGGTCCGTTCCCCGCCGATGGGCAGGTCCTGGCTGCGGGTGCCGGGGAGCCCCTGGCTGTGGGCATCGGCCACCCGCGTCTCCCGGGTTTGGGGGTTTCCAGCTGCAGCTGCACGAAGGGTGCCCGTGCCGGCAGCATGCAGCCTGGGTGCTCGCGCCTGGCGCTGGGTTACGGCGCCTGTTAATTGCCTCCAGGTAAATATTTACGACTGGCTGGCAGCGACGGGGAGTCCCCGTCACCAGCTCGTTAAAGGGGATGAATTTGGGGTCCATGTTTCGGTCAGACTTTGGGAGTGGCCCTGGGGGTTGTGCCCCCAGATCCCTCACATCCTGCATTTTGGGGGCCCCTCCTCACGCAGTGGCGGTCACTGGGCCCTGGATTGCCCCCATGAGGGGGGCTGCAGGCAACATGGGACCAGGCTTTGTCCAGCCATGCGCCCTGACCGGGGTCCCTACCGCTTGCGCCAGAGCAGGTATTCTGCAGGGGGGCTGCTGCTCACCAGAGTCCCATACAGTCGTGTACAGGCAGGTCACATTTCTGCCCAATTCCCTAGTGGATGCACAAAGTTTCCACAGTATTTCGCAGCTCCGTGTGCGCGGCAGTTGCGGTGGCAGCTCGGCCCCAGCCGCGGCTGTGAGCGCAGGGCCGGGGCTCGCCGCCGCTGAGCACCGACACAGCTCGGTACACCGATGGCTGCGGCCCTCCGCGCTCCTCCCGGCGCGTCGCGCACCCCCTGCCACCGGAGGGCGCGGCGAGGGAGCCGCTGCGGCGCTCTGCCCGCCCGACTCGCTGGTGGCGCGGGCACTGCCTTCTGGGAAGTGTAGTCGCGGCGCGCCCCGCCCCCGCGTGCGCCGCCGGGGCGGAGACTTCATTACCCAGGGGGCGCGGCGCGGCGCGAGGGGGCGGAGCGCGACGCTGCGGGGCGGGGCGGAGCGGACCCACGTGCGGCCGCCGGTTCAGTGCCGCCCGCGCCGGGCCATGGCCGAGAGCGTCCTGGGGCCGCGGGTAGGCGGCTGCGCCCGGGGCTGGGGGGGACCCGAACCGGGGCCGCGCCGGGGCTGGTGAAACCCGAACCGGGACCGGGCTGGGGCAGGATGGTCCGGACTAGCCTGGCCCGGAAGTATTGGGGCTGGGGGAGCCCGAACTGGGACCAGGCTGGGGCGGGAGGGTCCGGACTAGCCTGGTCCAGGGGTACCGGGGCTGGGAGAACCCGAACTGGGACCGGGCTGGGGCAGGATGGTCCGGACTAGCCTGGCCCAGAAGTATTGGGGCTGGGGGAGCCCGAACTGGGACCAGGCTGGGGCGGGAGGGTCCGGACTAGTCTGGTCCAGGGGTACCGGGGCTGGGGGAACCCGAACTGGGACCGGGCAGGGGCTGGGCAAACCTGTGCTGGGTCTGGTTGAACGGGGACCGGACCAGGACCCTGCTCTGCCCCCCCCCAGCCCCATCTCAACCTCCCCCAGGATGCTCCGGATGAGGAGTCGGAGCAGAACCCCGAGTCCCCTGCGTCGAGCGTGACCCCCAGCGAGGAGGAGGAAGAGGAGGAAGGCTCCCAGGTGAGTGGGCAAGGTGATGGCCTGTCCCTGTCCCCACTGCTGGCTTGGGGAGAGGCTGCCCCACACCCCTGATCTGCTGGGGGGGGGGCTCATGCCAGAGCCAGCGTGACCCCCCCCCCGGCCTCTCCCCACAGTGGGTGGTGGGAGCCGCCTGCCGCGCCGTCTGGTCGGGCGACGGGCTGCTGTACCCCGCCACGGTGCGGGCGCTGGACGTCGCGGCGGGCACCTGCCTGGTGGAGTTCGACGGCTACGGGAACGAGGAGGAGCAGGCGCTGGCGGATCTCCTGCCCCCCTGCGCCGCTGCTGCCGCCGCCACGGGCAACCCGGGGGCCCGGGGGGTGAGTGATGCCACGGAGCACCGGGGCACCTTTGGGGAGGGTAGGGGGTCTGCAGAGGGCTGTGCTGACGCTCGTGTGTCCCCGCAAGGTGGAGGAGGGTCCCCGCGGGGAGCCCCGGAGGCCGAGAGCCCCCCCGTCATGGGAGCTGCCCCCGGGCAGGAGGAGGAAGAGCAGCAAGGGCGAGCGGGCGCCCTGCTCCCCCTGGCCCCCCGAGGTGAGTGTCTGGCATCACCCCAGGCTTGGGCACCCTGCACCCCCCGGCTCGCTATGCGGCCAGGAGCTGCCCTGCGCTGTGGGGGGCACCCAGGGCTGCGGGTGCCCCCTCCGGAGCGGGTGCCGGTGGCCCGGGCTCTCCCTGCCCTGCCAGCACATGGCTGGCCCCCGTCCTGCCCATCCATGGGGATGGGGACAAGCGAGCCTGGGGTCACCCCATCGTGCAGCCCTGGCTGTGGAGTTGGGGAGGGATGGATGGACAGACGGATGGGTGCCCAGCGATGCTGACAGGTGGCCCCAGGAACTCCTTATTTCCCTGCTTGGGGTCCCCATTGCCTGCTGGGCGGCATGGGGGGAGCTGGCACCCCACAGCAGGGTCCCTGGCAGTGGGACTGTCCCTAACGGAGGCTCCTGGTGGTGGTTGTAGCTGGTGCCTCCGCCGTGGCCCCCAGCCCCGCTGTGCGCGCTCCAGGAGGAGGAGGAGGAGGTGGAAGCCTTGGCTGCGATGCTGATGTCCTGGTACATGAGTGGGTACCACACCGGCTTCTACATGGTACGGCAGGGCTAGGGGGTGTGTGGGGCGGATGGGACGGCCGGGGTGAAGGAGTGATCCCCCCCCGTGACCCCCACACTGCTCTGCGCCCCCAGGGCCTCCGCGAGGGCCGGGCAGAGGCGGCCGCGCTGCTGCCGAGACGAGGCTGCAGGCAGAAGAAATCGTCGCCGCGCAGCTAGGCGGGCAGGTGGGTGCGTGGGGACGCGCCGGGGCCGGGAGCCCCCCGGCAGGACCCCACTCTCGCAGCACGTCCCACAGCCGGGCCGGGGCCACCGCTCCGGCACTGCCGGCACAGGGGGAAGCGGGTGCCCGGGATGCCCCAGCACCCCTTTCCTGCCGCTCACCCCTGCCTCTTCCCCCTTTTGCAGCCGGATCCGTGTCCCTGTGCCCTGCTGGAGGGGCAGGTTTTGGGCAGAGAGCAGCACTCCTGGTCTTGCCTTGCAGTTGGATGGCCCAGCAGCGGGTCCCCGGGAGAAGAGGGAGCCGCCGTCCCCCTGCCGCGGGCTGGCTCTGCATCGGTGCCCAGCCTCGGAGGTGCCATGGCCCCATGGGCTGCCCGGGCCACGCTCCCCTCGCATGGGGATTTTGGAATAAAGCTGGTTTGCGGGATGCTGCGTGCCGGGGCTGTCTGCACCCCCGGGGAAGGAGTATGGCCCAGCACTCGCTCTCGGCCCGGGGCCCAAATAGAGCTTGGTGTCCAGATCTGCGTGAGTCTCTGGAGCCCCAGGCGGCCAAGCTCACTGCGAGCAGAGGGGGACGGCCACACTGCCAGGGGGACGCTGCCTGGCTGGGCCCAGGTCATGGGTGCTGCCCGGGGTGGGCAGGGGCTGGCGCTGTCCTGCCACGTGTCTGGGGGCTGGGGCAATGGGGACAGTGCTTGTGGGAGGCAGTCCTGCCAGGAACCCCCAGGAGGGGACAAGCTGCTGGGTTGGTCGGGGAGCCCAGGGGTGGCCCAGGGAGCCCAAGGCCCTGCTCTTGGCCCTCACAGCCCCCGTTTACGACTGGTCTGTTGGAGAGTGATGGGCTGAGGTGCAGTTTGGGCACAGAGGCCTGGGATTGCTGGGGGATGTGACGGAGCTGCGCTGGCCAGCACCGTGCTGCACCGCACAGCCTGGCCCAGCCCTTGCACTGCCCTGCACTACACTGCACTGCATAGCCCAGCCTGGCCCTACCCTGCTCAGTCCTGCACCGTGCTGCACAGCCCCTTCCCTGCACTGCACAGCCGAATGCTGTCCCAGCACTGCATTGCACACCCCCAACACTACATTGCACACCCCCAGCACTGTTTCACACCTCCAGCACTGCATTGCACACTCCAGCATTGCATTGCACTGCACTACGCTTCACACCTCCAGCTCTGCATTGCACACCCCAGCATTGTGTTACACTGCACATCCCCCATCACTGCATTGCACAGCCCTAGCATTGCACCGTATTGCACACCCCCAGCACTACGCTGCACACCCCTAGCGTTGCATTGCACACCCCTAGCACTTCATTGCACGCCCCTTCGCTGCACGGCACTGCATGGCCCAGCGCCACCCCTGCAGCCCTCGGCACCGCTGGGCCCCACCCTGGCGCGGCCCCACCCCGCCCTTGCCCCTTTAACATCTCCCCGCCAGGCGCCTCTCCCCCCTCCCACACCTTTCCCCGCCGCCGCCGCCCATTGGCCCGCGGTGACATCAGCGGGCGGGGCTCCGCCGCGGTGACGTAAAAGCGGGGCGGGGCGGGGCCGGCGGCACGTCGTGGCTGCGGGGGGCCCGAAGATGGCGGCGGCGGCGGCGGCGGCGCGAGCCGCGGGGGCTGCGGGGCGGGTGGCGGCGGCGGCGGCTCCCGGCCCCGCGCCCGGCCCCGCCGGGCCCCGCCGCTACTCGCTGCTGGCCATCGTGGGCGGCGGCTGCCACCGCCCCGGCCTCCTGGCCTCCGTGCTGCACGAGCTGGAGCGAGGTGAGCCCGGATCGGCCGCCGCCCCCGGGGCGGAAGGGGGGGGGGCGGCTCCGGTAACGGCCCCGCTGCCCCCGGGGGGGCCCCCGCTGCCCGGCGGCTCTCGGGGCACGGCTGGCGCTGCTGGTCCCCGCACGGCCCCCCGGGACCGGCCCCCTTCCCCCGCCCGGGCAACGCGGCCCGGGATCTGCCCCGGATCCGTGGGATCGACCTGCTGCGACCCTCGGGATCTGCCCCCCCCTCCTGCTCTGGATCCCCGGGATCGGCCTGCTGCGATCCTCGGGATCTGCCCCCTTTCTCCTGCCTCGGATCCCCGGGATCGGCCTGCTGCGACCCTCGGGATCTGCCCCCCTCTCCTGCTCTGGATCCCCGAGACCTGCCCCCCTGGGTCCTCGGGATCTGCCCCCTCTCCTGCCCTGGATCCCCAGGATCGGCCTGCTGCGATTCTTGGGATCTGCCCCCTCTCTTGCCCTGGATCCCCAGGATCTGCCCCCCCTGGATCCCCAGGACCTGCCCCCCTGGATGCCCGGGATCTGCCCCCTCTTCTGCCCTGGATGCCTGGGGTCTGCCCCCTCTCCTGCCCTGGATCGCTGGGATTGGCCTACTGGGACCCTTGGGATCTGCCCCACTAGATCCCTGGGACCTGCCTGCTGGGATCCCCTGGATCTTCCCCCTCTCCTGCCCTGGATACCTGGGACCTGCCCCCCTGGACCCTCAGGATCTGCCGTGGATCCCCAGGGTCTGCCCCCTCCCCTGCCCCAGACCCCTGGGATCTGTCGCCCAGGCTCCCGGGCCGGGGACCCGTGGGAGCTGCTCCCTCCCCTCATCGACGCCCGGCGTCTGCCCCGGTGCAGCTGCAGGGACTGGGGTGCTGTGCTGGTTTGTGCTGGTGTGCACTGGTTTTCAGCGGGGGGGATGCTCGGCTCACTGCGGGGGCTGTGCCGTGTGGTGCCCCTCCTGCCCCCGCTGCAGCCGTCCTCGATTCCTGGCTGGAGCTGGGAGTTTCCCCCTAAACCGTGGGGAAGCCTGTCCCGGGGCAGGGCTGTGGGGTCCCTGGGACCACTGGTGTCTCCAGCACCCCGCGAGGGCGAGGCCGAACCTCGCCCGCCCCGGGAAGGCCCAAAGCCTGGGAGGAGGCAACGCCGCTCGGGAAACAGTCTGGAAAAACGCCTGGCCTTGGCCGCACCGGCCGGAGCCCCAACGTTCGCCCAGCGCCTTGCGCAAAGCGCGCGCAACTCTGCGTCGCCCCCCTAGCGCCGATGCCCTGGCGTCTCTTACGCCATCCCGTCGGTTTGTGGGACCGTTAACGGCTCGGCAGGCTGGGGAGGAAGGGAGGGCGGGAGGGGCTGCGGGCGCTCACTGGGCCGACGTGCCGGCAGCCGAGCTCCCGGCGAATCCCCGTGCGCTGCCCTATGGCAGAGCCCGAGGGGGTTGCTGGTGTCTTGGGGCCGGGATCCCCGAGCGTTTGCAGCTGGCGCGTTGTCCCGAGGTGGCGAGGGGTTTCCAGGCCCCCGCTCTGGGTGCAGGGAGAGATGCCCGCATGAAGGAGGAGCGAACCCACGCCGGGCGTTCGGTGCCTGACGGGAGCCGGAGGCGTGCGGAGGCTCGTGCGGCGCTCCGAGTCCTCCGGCGCAGCTAATTCCCATAATTTCCCTGGCACCTCTTCAAAGACGGCAAGGTGCTGCCGTAGCCGCAGGGGCCGGTGTTTTGCTGGCAGAGCCCGTACGGCCGTGAGTCACCGTGCAAGGTGCACGCCTCGGGGGAGCCGGCCCGCACCTGCGCCGGCGAGCGCCGGGCGCCGCTCTGCCTCCCCGGCGAGGGCTGGGCTGGCGGCGCCGTGCCGAGGGTCTCCGCGTGCCGGCGCTCGCAGGCTCGGGCAGGCCGGCCCCGCGCCGGGGCGGATATTACTCGGCTGCACACAATGGGTTGGCGACGCATCCGCGTGTCTGGGAGCTGCCTGAGGATGCGCTGGGTGTCCCGCGGGCTTTGCCTAACCGCGCCGGGAGCCGCGGGATCGCCGCTCCTGCGATCTCTCCAGCCGCTCCTGGATTTCGGCGCTGGGCACGCTCTCGGGTGTTTATCTGGCGTTTGCAGCGTTGCTGCGGGTGTTCCTGCTGGGGTCTGGCTTGGCAGCGGGCTACGTCTCCGGGAGCCCCTGGGGAGGCGGTGTCAGCCTGGTGCCGGGGGTCACAGCGCGGCCCCCGTCTCCCCGCCTCGCTGCATCCTGTTAGGATTTGGACGGCAGCGAGGAGTCTGGAAATCTGCTGAGCGCGGGGTCGGTGCTGGGTCTCCCCGGCGCTGGCCGGGATCCTGCTGCCGCGTGGTGCGAGCGTGGCCGGCGCTCGCCTGGGCCGGGAGCAGCACCCCGGGGAAGGCCGAGGGCTGCCGGCGTTGACGGGAGGCCACGAACTGACTCACATCCTGGAAAGCGGCGCGCGGGGCGCCTGGGGACCCATCCGCTCCGGCCTGCGCCGCGGGTCCGCAAGGAGCAGGAGGCCCCGGGCCGGGGAGGGGGCTGGGGCCTGTCCTGCAGCCGCAGGGGAGGTCGGAGCAGCTCTGCTCCCTCCCACGAAAAGCCCCGCGCTGGCCGGGGGCACTGGGCCGATGCAGCCCCATCTCTTGTCCCCCAGGCTCAGGGCGAGGCAGGAGGGGGGCGAGGGCAGACGTGGTGGGGACCGTCCCCGCCGCAGCTGGGTGGGCAGCGCGGCGCTGACCGCAGGAGCCACAGCGGCTGCTCGGCATCCCCGGCTTGGCCGGGTTGCCTGGGTCTTATGAAAGCCGGTGCCATGCCAGGGATTCGGGAGGTGGTGACGTGAGGCAGGCCTGGCCCCCGAGCATGCTGCGGCACGGGGAGGGGGCCGCCGGCACGGGGCACGGTGCCCCCCGGCATTCGTGTGGTCAGCGCTAGGGCTGGGTGCTCGCTGTCGCTTGTGGCTTTGCTGAGATTGGGCGCCGGCTGCGCCCTGGTGCTGGGGACGATGGGTGCTAACGTGTCCTGGGGTGCAGCGGTGGCTCGGGGTGCTGGAGGGCGGCCGGGCATCGGGAGCCCTCGGCCAGGGGTGGGTGCCTCGCGCCTCCCGCCTGCCCCGGCGCTGATCCTTCCTGCCCTGTCTCGCAGGCATCCGCTCCTGGGACATCGACCTCACAGCTTGCAACCTGGATGAACAGCTAAAGCTCTTCGTGTCCCGCCACTCGGCCACCTTCTCCAGCATCGTGAAAGGTGAGTCCGGGAGCGGGGGGGGACCCCTGCCTCTCCCCGGCTGGGGGCTGAGCCTTTGGAGCCCGCTGGAGACGGCGCCCCGCAGCCCCAGCTGCACCCGGCTCGCCAAGGACGCTCGGGCTGGCACCTTCTCTGTCGCAGAGCGAGCGTGGGCTGGAGCGCACGTCTGCAGGGTCCTCGCCTGACCCGACGGCTGTGTTTAATTCATGCGTCTCCGGAGGGGACGGGGTACGAGCGAGGCGAACGCAGCGCTGCCGCAAGCCGGGGCCTTGCCCTCACTGGCTGCTGTTTGCTGAGCTGGGCAAACATTTAGCCGTGTCTATAAAACGGCTTTTGTGCTGAGCTGGTTGTGTGCTCCCTCCCTGACGCTGCCCCGGCCCTCGGGGCAGGTCCGGGCTGGGGGAGCGGCTCGTGCCTGGCCCGGCTGCCTGCATCCCTCGCCGCTCCTCCGAGCCGGGCTGGCTCTCACCCGTGCGGGGGGCTGGGGTGTCCCCCAAGGCAGGCCGGGGCTGACGCAGCCTGGGAAGGGCGTCAAGGTCTGCCCTGGGGATGAAACAGTGTCTCCGGGGCTGGCTGCTCCCACCCTCGTCTCGTGGGTCGGAGTGGCTCCGGGCGCGTCGCGGAGAAAGGCCGGCTTGTTCCAGCGCGGCGTGGGAACCGGCTTTGCCGGGATGCCGCGGGGGTGGCTGAGGGGTAGGAGGTGTGGGCAGCCCCCGCAGCCCGTCCCCGGGTGGGCACCGTCCCCGCCGCCCCCGGGAACAGGCTCTGCTTTGTGCCGAGCAGCTGCTGCAGCCGGTGGCTGGTGCGGGGGGGCGACGGAGGCCCCGGCCGGCTCAGCGGGGGCCCGAGCCAAGTTGCAGGGCCCTTCCCGGGCTCGGCCCCTCTCCAAGGCTCTGGTGGGGGGAGCAGCAGCTTCCAGGGCTCCCCGCTCATCGGCTCTGCCTGGGATCTGTGCGTTAGTGCCTTGTGGAGGCGCTTGCTTTCGCCAAGCAGGAGCTGCCCCGATGCTGGCCCGGCCGCAGGGGATGCGGTACCCGTGGTCCTGCTGGGTGCCTGTCCTGGCGCCCCACGGCAGCGGGGAGCAGTCGGAGGGACCAGCTTCTTCCTCGCGCTCTGGGGCAGCCCCACCGCAGGAGCCCCCCCTGCTCCCTGCCGATCCCGCTGCACACGCCGGCTCTTGAGCTGGGAAACGTGGTCAGACGAGCTCCCAGCTCCGGCAGAGCCTCTCCTCTTTGGGAGGAGGGTGGTTTGGTTGGGGGGCACCCAAGGAGACATGGGGTTCTGCAGTGGGAGCCACCTTGGTCTCCTGCTCCTTCGCGTGCTGGATCCCAAACCTGTCGCCATCCCTCGTGGGAGGCAGGGGAGATGCTGCCGCAGCGGAAGGGCCGGCTATCCTGCCGTGCCGGCGCTCAGCTAAAGCGTGACCCGGCTGCCCGAGCCCTTGGGCCCTGTCTGGGCTGCGGCCAGCCAGGCTGGCGGCAGTGGGACTGAGCCCCGTGATCCCCGTGTTCTCCTGCCTGTGGCAAAACCACTTCCTTTGCCTGCTGTGGGGCCAGACCGTTCCCCTCCGGAGCTGGTGTGCTCCAGGAAGCCTTGCCCAGCCCGAGACGGGACATCAGCGCCGGCTCTGGCCCTGGGAGCACGGTGCTCTTTGGGGTCTGGCTGTGCGGAGGGCTGCGATTTCCCGAGGAAACGTAGCCAAGAAGCCGGCGAGCAGGCCATTGCCCGTGGCCTGCTGGAGTTGCTGCTTCCACCTCCTCCTCCGAAGCCGTGCCGCTCCGGAAGACGTCTTCCTCGCCACGTCCCCTTGTCCTTCCTGAGCAGGCAGAGGGTCACCTCAGGGCAGGACACTGCCGCAGGCGGTGAGGTCTCCGTGTGCTCTCCAGGCTTCCTGTTTGGGGCCAGGGGACGGGACAAGGGCCTGGCTGGAGCTGGGACACCTGGGTTCCTCCCCGCTCCCTGGGCAGCGGGGCTGGCGGGTGCCTGCCCGCCTGGGCTGGGCAGATGCGGTGCTGCCGCTGCGGTGGGCACGCAGGGCTCGTGCCGTGCGGAGAAGAAGGGGCCGTGGCTCCTGGGTGGGCAGGTGACACGCCGGCTATGCAGCCCCGCTCACCGAGGAGAGGCGGGGATGGCCCCAGCGTGGCCGGCCCCTTCTTCCTCCCCTCCCTGCGGCAGGAAGGATGCAAGGAAACGTGTCCTTCAGCTCAGCAGATCCGCTGGCCTCCGCAGTGTCCGGCTGGTGGCCAGGAGCGGGTTGGTGGCTGTCCCTCTTGCGCAGTAGAAGTGGGCAGGCTCTGTCCCCACCGCCGCCTTGGCCACGTGCTGGGTCCAGCCCCTCATCTCCATGTGGGGGAAGCCTGAGCTGGCCATGGAGTGCCCAAACCCCAAGGTTTTCCCCCTGGGGTCCCCAGCGTTTTGGGGAAGGTGGTGCTGGGCCAGGTGTCAGCCCTCATTCCCCGCAGGTCAGCGGACCCTCCACCATCGGGGAGATGTGCTGGAGACCCTGGTGCTGCTCAACCCTTCGGACAAGTCCCTGTGCGATGAGGTGAGCAGCGGGGGCCTGGGGCGTGGGATGGGGCCGTGGGACGGGGCTGTGTCCCCTTCCACGGGGACAGCAGCTCGTGGGGGAATGCTGCGGGACAGGGTCCAGGTGGGGACGCAACGTCCTCACCTCTGTCCCCTCCTGTCCTCAGCTGCGGAACCTCATCACGGACGTGTCCCAGCACAAGCTGCTGGTGTTCGCGGGGCCCTGCGTGGAGGAGACGGGGGAGCTGATGCTGCAGACGGGCTGCTTCTCGCTGCGGGACTTCATCCAGATCTTCACAGACAAGGAGGTGCGGTGCTGGGCCATCAGGGCCCTGCTTCCCTGTTCTCCTGCAGCCAGGAAGGAGGGCTTGGCTGGGGAACGGGATCTGTGGCCCCGGGGAGGAGCTGCCTGGTCTCCCCCTGCTCCCCCAGGCTGGGTTTGGCTGGGGCTGGCCTGGGTGCGCAGTCCCCGAGCTCGGCTGTTGACGTGCAGGGGGACGTGGCAGGGCGGGGGGGGGCTGCAGTCTGGCGCTGTCTGCGCTAGCGGAGCGACTGTCTGCTCACGTCCTGCAGCGTCTCCGCAGGGAGCTGGGCACGGCGGCGGAGCGAGGCGGGAGGCTTGCCGAGCCCTCTGCCGTCTGCTCCGCAGGCAGACACGCTGCCTCTCGCGGCAGGCACGTTCCTCCCTCTGCAGCGCGGGGCTGGGAGGGAGCCGGAGCTGGGAGACGGCAGCCCCTGAGCCCCTGCCGGGGCTGGATGCGAGTCGGGGCACCGGCACCCTGTGGGCATCGCGCCTGCAGCCAGCACCGAGCGGTGGGCAGGGGACGGGCTCGTGGGAGCCCCCAGGTCCCCTGGGGAAGGCACACCCTGCGCTTGCTAAGGGAGGAAGGGCTGAGGTTCCCCATGGGCTGCCCCATCTCACGTGGGAGCCCAAGGTGCTGCCTCGCCTGCGTGCCCCATGCACGATGAGGTGACCAGGGCCTGAACTCTGACCGTCCCTGTGCCCCCACAGGTGGGAGAGATGCTGAGCTCTGCAGACCCTTCTGCCAAGGCTAGGCTGACCATCAGCTGCCCTGACTTTGGAGAGTGGAAGGACTCGGGTCTGGACCATCACAACCTCCAGGATTTCATCGAGCTGCGGTACAACCCGGGCTGCATCCTGCCGGAGATGGAGGGGCTGGAGGAGTTTGTGGAGTACCTCTCGGAGTCCCTGGAGCCCCAGTCCCCCTTTGACCTCCTTGAGCCTCCCACCATGGTTGGCTTCCTCAAGCTCTCCAAGCCCTGCTGCTATATCTTCCCGGGCGGGAGAGGGGACTCGGCCTTCTTTGCTGTCAATGGCTTCAATGTGCTGGTGAATGGGGGCTCCAACCCCAAGTCATCCTTCTGGAAGCTGGTCCGGCACCTGGACCGCATCGACTCCATCCTGGTGACGCACGCAGGGACCGACAGCTTGCCTGGTGTCAACAGCCTGCTGCAGAGGAAGCTGGCAGAGCTGGAGGAGGACCTGTCCCAGGGCTCGCAGGGCAACGGGGACTGGGCGAAGAACCTCATCTCTCCAGAGCTGGGCGTCGTGTTTCTCAACGCCTCCGAGAAGCTGAAGGACATTGAGGGCAACTCCCAGGTGCTGAAGAGCTGTGATGAGGCTGCCCTGACCCTGCACTACCTGGACAAGCTGGGCATCCGCCCCAACCCGCTGGCCCGGGACAGCAGCCCCCGTGTGGAGCCCACTGTCCTCTTCCAGAAGATGGGGGTCGGCCGGTTGGACATGTACGTCCTGAACCCCGTGAAGGGCACCAAGGAGCTGGAGTTCCTCATGCAGCACTGGGCAGGCAATAGTTACCCCAAGGAGCAGGACTTGCCCCTGCAGTGTCTGACCTCCATCTGCGCCCTGCTCGTCTGGCACCCCGTCAGCCCCTCCGAGAAGATCATCCGGGTCCTCTTCCCTGGCTGCACCCCACAGGCCCGCATCCTGGAGGGGCTGGAGAAGGTGAAGCACCTGGAGTTCCTCAAGCACCCCGTGGTCACCAAGAATGACTTGAAGGGGCTGTCTGCACCCCAGCCGGAGAAGCAGCTCAAGCAGAGGAGGGCAGAGAGCAAGGAGAGCTTGAAGTCCGCTTCTAAGCTGAGTCTGGTGGACACTGGGACACCAGTGCCGAAGGAGAAAGCTCTGAAGATGGAAAGGAAGGAAGTGAAGTCAGGGACCAAGGAGAAACCGAGATCACTGGGAGAGACAACTAGAACAGGGTCAGAGGAGGAAAGAGCCAAGGATGCTCGAGCCAAGCTGGACTCCTCGATGGAAAAGCTCAAAGTGGACACGAAACCGAAGGTGAGTAAGGAGAAAACAGTGCCCAAGAAGGAGCCTGTTCCTCGAAAAGAGGAGAAGAAGCCAGTGAAAAAGGAAGATGGGACTGAGGTGAAGGGTGAAGCCAGGAAGGAGGTGAAGACAGTGAAGAAGGAAGTGAAGGCTGAGACGCTGCGAAAGGATGTGAAGGACAGCAAGGCGGAGGGCAAGACTGCTGCAAAACCCCCAGCCCGGAAAACGCCAGGCCCGGACACCCGCAAACCCTTGGCCAAGGCTGGGAGCATCAAGAAATCCACCCTCAAGAAGGAGCCGGAGAAGCCCAAGGCCAAAGCGCCCAAGGAGACGGGTGGCAAGAAGGAGCCAGGGGCATCGGATGTCTCCAAGTCCTCCTCCCCTGAGGACATGCTGCCAGAGGCCGAGCAGGGCCGGGGGGCAGCGTCACCGGGAGCGGAGGGGAGGAGGAAGGAGGAGTCGACAGATGAAGGCATCACTACTGCAGAGAGTGAGCTGGAGCCGTCCCCGCTGGAGAACGGGGAAGCCAGGGTGCGCGCCGGGCCGGGGGCCGCGGACTTGGGCTGCATGGAGAATGGCCTGGAGGACCCCGACAGCCCCCAGCGCTTCCGCTACCTCGAGAGCAGCCCTTTCAAAGCCATCGGCCCCCCGTCGCCCCTGGCCAAGACCCCCAAGAGCGACCGCAGCGTCAACTTTGACTTGACGCCCACCGGGCTGCTCAACCACTGCGCAGAGGGCGGCGAGGACCCTTGCGGCAGCTCTGAAGAGAAGACCCTGGAGATGATGTCTCCAGCCAGCTCGGGTCCTGCCAGTGCCGGACACACTCCCTTCCACCAGTCCCCAGTGGATGAGGCAGGAGAGGAGCCGGGTGCCGGCACCAACGCCAACAAGCAGCCCAACTCCTGGCCGCCGGCTGCGGCCAAGGCCTCGCACGACAGCTCCGGCTCCTCGCAGGAGAAGCAGACGGGCTGCCTCTCCCTGAGCCCCTTCAAGGACGACGTCCCCGATGTGTCCCCCACCATCACCACCCCCTCGCTGCCGGCCGAGGTGGGGTCCCCGCACTCCACCGAGGTGGACGAGTCGCTCTCCGTCTCCTTTGAGCAGGTGCTGCCCCCCGTGAGCGAGTCCCCCCAGGAAGAGGGGGGGAACCGGCCCCGCGGGATCAGCCTGACCCCGGAGCCGGACCCCACTGCTGCCGCCAAGGGCGGGATGTCGCTGCCCTTGCGGCCCTGCCACCACCCGCAGCGGGCGGACGGGGACGGGCTGCCGCGCCACGGGCGCCGCTCCGACTCGCCCCACGACGTGGACCTGTGCCTGGTGTCGCCCTGCGAGTTCGAGCACCCCAAGTCGGAGCGGTCGCCCTCCGCCAACATCAGCCCCCGGGACTTGTCGGACAGCGACCTGTCGCAGGAGATGGCGCAGCCCCTGGCGCAGCGCCGGAGCCAGGCCCGCAAGCTGGGGGGAGAGACGCCCCCCACCTCCGTGAGCGAGTCGCTGCCCACCCTCTCCGACTCTGACGTCCCTCCGGCCACCGAGGACTGCCCCTCCATCCTGGCCGACGGGCTGGAGTCGGATGAGGACTTGGAGCACCCTGCCCGGGGCCTCGCGAGGGCCCGCGACCCACTCCCGGCCCCCATGAAGGACCCCTGCCCCATCCCTGCCCAGCCCGGCATCTGCATGGTGGATCCCGAGGCCCTGCCGGCCGACCAGACCCGCTCGGGGAAGAAGGAGCTCCCTGGCAAGGTGAAGAGGACCCCATCCCGCGTGGGCTCGGCACCCGCGGCCCCGAAAGCTGAACCCCCCAAGCACTCCACCCTGGGCTCCAAGGCCAGGGGCCCCGTGAGCTCGGCCCGTGACACCGGGGACAAGGCCAAGCTGCCCCCTGGGGACAAGAAAGGCCCCTACGGTGGGGCAGCTGGGGACTTCCGCACCCCTGGGACCACTCGCGGCGCTGGAGCCAGGCCGCTGGCGGGAGCCGGCAGGGCGTCTCCGGCAGGTAAGGCCTGGGGTCCCCGCAGGGAGGGGGCTAGGGGGTGCGGATGCTCCTGGGTTTGTGTCGGTGCCGGAGCAGGGCTTCGTGGCTCCGGGACGGCTCTGGTTTTCCCATACCGGAGCAGCTTGGAGCCGCTGCTGGGGCGATGCAGTCTGAGGGTTTGGGGTGGGGTGCGTATGATGCCCTGGGGAAAAGGGTGGCAGGGGGCCGCCTGTGTCGGTGCTGCCCCTCGCGGCCCACAGCGCCGTGTCCCCGTCCTCGCAGGCTCGCGGGCTGCGGCCCCCCCAGGCCCCCCCGTCTACGTGGACCTGGCCTACCTGCCCGGCTCGTGGAGCGCCCGCACGGTGGACGAGGAGTTCTTCCGGCGCGTGCGCTCCCTCTGCTACGTGGTGAGCGGCGATGACCACCTCAAGGAGGGCGTCATGCGGACCATCCTGGACGCCCTGCTCGCCGGCAAGCACCAGTGGGGCACCGACATCCAGGTGAGCCCGGAGGGGACCTGGGGGGGGGGGATGTGGCTCTGAGACACCCCTGCCCAGCGGGACCTGCCCCAGAGCCCTCCCAGGCTCTGATGCTCAACCTGGGGGTCCTTGTGGGCACAGCCCCTGTGCCGCTGCAGAGCGCGAGCCTGGGGCTGGCCCCCAGCAGGCTGCTCTGTGCCTCAGTTTCCCTCGTGGAGCAGTAGGATGGCTGTGGAGAAAATAAGGGGAGGAGATGGAGAGCAGATGCCCTGAGACTTCACTGGAGCGTTTCCAGCTCTTTTCCGAGTGAAACAAGTCCATTAGCTGTGGCCATGAAATGATTCAGCTCTGGGCCCTGGTGCTGGGGAGTCCCATGGCCAGGGTGAGGGGTCCCACTGGACTGGGGCGGTGAGCCGGTGCCGTCGGTGTCTCCACAGGTGACCCTGATCCCCACCTTCGACTCGCTGGTGATGCACGAGTGGTACCAGGAGACCCACGATCGGCAGCAGGAGCTGGGCATCACGGTGCTGGGCAGCAACAGCACGGTGGCCATGCAGGATGAGACCTTCCCCGCCTGCAAGGTGGAGTTCTGAGGAGGGCTGTGGCAGCGCGACCCTCCCCAGCTGGGGGGAGGAGGCGGTGTGGGCTTCATCCCCACCTTCCTCCTCCTCCGCATGCCCCCCCCTTCCCTCCCTCCTTCCCTCCCTCCCTCCCAGTGGCTCGGGGCTGTGCCGGCCGCTGAGCCTCGGAGGGGAGGGAGGGGAAGGGTCTGCTGGGGAGGAAGGAGGTGGGGTCGTCCCCTCCCTCTGGACTGGCACGGGCTCGGGGGGCCCCGCGGGGCCCACGGCACCCACGCGTGCCGCACCGTCACGCCCCGCGTGGTTAGCGCATGCCCACGCCGGAGCCACGCACTCCTCGCTCTGCACCGCCGCGGCCCTGGCCTGGGGTGGGGGGCCGGGGTGACCCTGCCTTTGGGGGGCAGGAGCCACCCCCTCCCGCATCCAGCTGCGGTGCTGAGCCGTTTCCCGGCGGGCAGCAAGCCTGAGCCGTGCTCGACTTACAGGGTAACTTTTTGTTGTTTGCTGTTCCTACCCCCCCCCGACCCAGATCAGCCACTACTGCCCTCCCGGGAAGGGGGGAGCCGAGCCTCCTTCCCGGGGGATCCAGGATGACCTCGGCCGCCTGCCCGGGGAGCCACCCCGCGGCTTTCCCGGCTCCGGGGCCGCGGCGGCGGGGCAGCACGCGGGGCTCGTGGTCCCGGTCGCCGGGCTGCGGTGGCTGCTCCACGGCACTACAGCACCTCGCTTTGTCCCCCCGTCCTGTCCTGTCCTCTCCCATCCCGCTCCGGAATGCATGGCCGGCACCTCGGCACTCCTCACCGCCAACCGCCACGGGGAAAGGGGCCGGGAGCGGGGTGGGCAGGGGCTTCGCTACGCCACCGTCTGTCTCACTGTCCGTGATTCCTCCGTCTGTGGCACCGGTGCGAGCAAGGAAGAGTCACGAGGGGTGACAGGAGCCCTCGCAGGTCCTGCTAAGAGCAATCGTGTCCCCTCTTCCCTCTCCATCTCCACCCCTCGTGTCCTCTTGTCCTCACGTGCAGCAGCTGGAGGCTTTGCTCTCCACTGAGCTGAGACCTGCCAGCTTGCTGCACTGATGGCTCTTCCCTCCCGGCCAGCTTGGGGCCAGGCCGGCTCTTCTCCCCAGCTGGGGCAGCAGGCTGGGCTGGGGAAAGCAGCTCTCCCTCCCCTCGGCCCCTGAAGCCCTCAAGTAGCTGGAAGGGAAACCACCCGTCACGTGCAATTTTTAAGGGGTTTTGTGTGTTGAGCTGGGACCAGGGGGCGCAGCGGGGCCAAGCAGGGATCGGGGCTGGGGCTCATCCCCTTCCCTTGTCCCTCCCGCGGGAGCAGGGGCCGCGCTCGGCCTCCGCTCGCCGTCTCTGCGGCCCCAGCCGGGAAACACGGTCCCCGCCGGCCCCCGGGTCGAGGGCAAACACTAACCGGTTTTGTAGGGGGCTCCTTGCTGGCTCTTTTTGTAATGACTTTTTAAAAAAAAAAAAGAAAAAAAAAAAGAGGAAAAAATAGAAAACACAAGAAACTGAACAAACCAAAACTGTTCCTGCGGGAGGTTCTTATTTATCTGTGGTTGCCACTGTGAGGCTGCGGCCCCTCGGCCCCCAGCCCTGGGGACCGGCTCGCGGCCGCGGGGGCCTTTTTACATTTGATTGTATTGTCCTACGTGTTAGGGGAGTGGGGGGGGGGGTTCAATGTTTCACCTTTAGTGCTTTATATATTTTTCTTAGCTGGAAGCTGTTTTTAATGTTGGAGGGGCGGCGGGAGCCGCAGCCCCCGCCTGGGGCCGCGGTCCTGCTCGCGCCGCCGGGCCGCGGCGGTTGTCGTTGCTAGATGTACGGGCACCGTCACGCACCCCCGTGTTGCACACGATGTTACGGTTTGGCAGATGTATTGAAAACAAGCATTAAAGAGATAATAGCTCGACGCCGCTGTCTGCCTCCGTGCGTTCGGGGGAGGCAGGAGGGGGCTGCGGGCCCTCACCGGTGGCCCTGGCGTGGGAATGGGAGCGGGGCCCGCTCTGGTTCGGGGCTGAGCGGGCCCCAGACGCGGGCCCAGCCGCGCCGGCACTGCACGGCTGAGGATGGATGAGGAGTTTCCATGGCAACTGCCTGCATCCCTGCCGGAGCTGTGCGGCTGCGCCCCGCGCGGAGGAGGGGGCTGGCCCCCCGTGGCACGTGCGGTCCCTGGGACGCAGCCGCGGGGAGGGGACCCTGCCGGGGTGAGCCGAGCCCCTGGGCCCCCCTCGCTGCTGCTTCCTCCCGCAGCCCCAGCTCCCAGAGTCCCGCGGTTTGGCTTGGATGGACCAGTTCGATGTGGCTGTCGTCCCCAGGGACGCGAGATGTTCCCTGGTTTGCTGCTGGCTACATGAGCCAAAGGGGAACGTTAAACTGCTGCTGAAGGAGGGCTGGCAAAAGCTCTCCCTGGGAAGGCAGAGGTTGCTCCAGCTATGACTGCAGAATTTGCAAGCTGCCGCCGTGCTGGGGGATGCTCGGGGGGTTGTGGCTGCGTCTGCGAGAGCGGCAGAGCAAAGGCCACGTGGGAGGGTGCGCGCGGCGCACTGATAGTGGCCGGCCTGGCCTTGCGCATCCCGGAGCACCGCTGCCCCAGCCGGGGCTGCAGCGGGGCATCAGGGAGGGCTGCCTGCACCGCTGCCAGACCCCACTGCTCCCCTTCGCCCCGTCACACCTGGCTGAGACGGGCTGGTGGGTGAAACGCTGAGCACCACGGCTGCGTCTAGACCGATGCTCAAAAGCAGCCGTGGAGAGCAGGGAGAGGCATTAGATGTGCATCGAGCTCTAACAAAGAGCGACGGCTCGGCAGCTCAGTGCATGCACAGCGAGGAGGCTCGGCGCATGCATGGCGAGGGGTCTCAGCGCATGTACAGCTCAGTGCATGCACAGCAAAGAGGCTCAGCGCGTGCACGGCAATGCTTGGCGCATGCATGGCGAGGAGGCTCAGCGCATGCACGGCAATGCTTGGCACATGCACGGCGAGGGGTCTCAGCACGTGCACAGCTCAGTGCATGCACAGCAAAGAGGCTCGGCACGTGCACGGCAAGGAAGCTCGGTGCATGCACAGCTCAGTGCATGCACGGCAAGGAAGCTCGGTGCATGCACAGCTCAGTGCATGCACAGCAAAGAGGCTCGGCGCGTGCACGGCAATGCTTGGTGCATGCACAGCGAGGAGGCTCAGCGCATGCACGGCAATGCTCAGCGCATGCACGGCAAGGAGGATCGGCGCGTGCACAGCTGGGCAGCCCAGACCCACGTTCAGCCGGTGGAGCTTCCATTCGGGTCCCCGTCCAAAGGCCGATGGAAAGCAGGACCAAAGCAGGGATGCACACGCAGACGGGGGCTGCGGCCCCACGCGGCGCGCTCGCCCCTGGAGCAGAGCTAGTCAGGTTCTGCTGGCGTGGCGCAGCCGGAGGATGGGCATCGCCCGCAGTGCTGCAAAATGATCCCATCCCTGGGGACTGGCAGGTGTTTAAAGAGGTCGACGGGACAAAAGAAAGCGCAACCGAAGCCCTTTGCGCGCCGCGGCGTCCCTGGGCTGCCCCTGCTCTGCCGGGGGCTCCCAGCTGGCAGCAAGGGGGCTCCCGGCTGGGGTCAGTGTGTTTACCCAGTCTCAGGGGCTGGTTCCGCTTTTTGGAGGGGGTATTTCTGGTTGATTCACTGTGGGAGAGCTCATGTGACATCCCAGAGAGGAACTGCAGGAAGGGGCATGGGAAGCGGGTGCGAGCGGGAACCCTGGTGCTGCGCTGGAGCCCGGCCCAGGGCTCGGAGCCAGACGGGGCCACAGCCAGGCACCCGGCTCCTACTGCTGCCTCCGCCTGCTCGTTCCTCAGCTTCCTCCGAACCACGTCCCATCCCCGTGGGTCGTATCCTGCCCCGCGTCTTTGACGGCTTGCAGCAGCGTGCCGCCTGCCACGAGCCCGGCAGGGCTGCTGCTAGCGTGGCGAGGAGGCAGCGGGAGCGCCGCGGTGCATCTGGCCTCCCGGCATCCTCCCGCCCTGCAGCTGCCAGCGGAGCCGCCCGCCCCGGTGTCAGCCGGAGCCGGAGCTGGAGCATGAGCTCACCGCGGCCACGGGTGCGAGACGCCGGGTGTCACGGGCAGGGTGCAAAGCCGAGCCGGGCTGGTGACGCCTCGCTTGCCACCGCAGGGGAGGGAGCTGCAAGCGGCGTCGGACTAGGCGCCGCCTGGTCACCGCCGTGGGGGCAGGATTCGGCGTTGGGCGCGCTGCGGGATCACCGCACTGGATGCAGGATTAAGTGCAGTAGCAATTACCACCATCAGCCCGACGCGGCTGAGAGCTATTAGCTCCGGGGGTTACAGCAGCCTGGAGGCGTTAGATGCAGGTCGGGGCGCACGGGGGGCATCAGGCAGCAGCGCAGTCCCGCGCGGGAGCCCCCGCTCTCGCCCACCGCCGCCCCTGGGCTGCGGAGCCCCCGGTGGGCGCCGGCTTTGGGGTGAGTTTGGCGGCTCCGGGCTGGGGGGGGGGTTTGCACCTGCTCGTGCACCCCCGCGCTGCCGGGGCCTCCCCGCTGCTCCCCTCCGCCCAGGGGGGCACCTCCCCGGGAGGGTGGTGGTGGTGGGGGGTGTCGAGCGCAGAGGCGGCGGCTCCTTTAAATATGCAAATCACCCCCCCTCCTGAATGGCAACATCGCCAGCGGCCGGGCCAATGAGAGGCGGCGGCTGTTTCCTTTTGTAACCACTGCCGGGCGCGCTGGCCAATGGGAGCGCGGGCACCGCCCCTCGCCGGGGGGCCGGGCGGGGCCGCCGCCGCTCCCGCGCCGGCTCGCGCCCGCCCGCGCCGGCCGCGGCCCCGGAGCGCGCGCGGGGCGGCGGCGGCGGCGGCGGCGGCGGCAGCGGAGCGCCGGGGCGGCGCGGCCCCGCCAGGTGAGTGCGGCCCGGGCCGCCCTCCCTCCCCCCCTCCGCGGTTCTCCCCCCGCAAGACGCCCCCTCCCCTGGGCGCGGGGTGCCGCCCTGCCCCCCGCCGTGCATGGAGGTGACCCCCCCTCCTTGCAAGACCACCCCCCGGTGTTGGGGGGCAGCGGCCCCGAAATACCCCCCCACACACACCCTCCGTGCGTGGGGTTCACCCACCCACCCCCTGCAATGCAAACCCGTCCTGGGGGTTGGGGGCAGCCCCCCCCCCCCCCGTGTGTGTGTGTGTGGGGTGCAGCCCTGCAAGGCTCCCCCCGTGGATGTTGGGGGGCAGCCCCTCCTCGGGGGCTGCTGCCACCCCGCACAATCCCCCCTCTGTGGGGCACGGCCCCCCTGCAGCGCGCCCCCTCCCCAGGTATCGGGGCGCCCCCCCCCCCCCCGCCAGACCCCTCCTGCAGCCGCTCCCCGCTCTGTGCACGGCGCAGCCCCGCCGCTGCAAGCGCTGCCCCAGGCCTGGGGGGCGCCCCCATGCAGCACCCCCCCTCCGGGTGGAGGGGACTTGGGGGTGCATCCGCTACCCAGTGCGCTGCAAGGGCCTCCCCTTCCCTGCTGCCCCCTTCCCGCAGGGACCTGCTGCGCTGCCCTTCCCTGGCAGAGCTGCCTGGGGAAGCGCAGGGCAAATCCGGGGTGCAAGGGCCCCCCCTGCACCCCCGAGCCCCCCCTGCACCCGCTGAGCATCACCTGCCCGAGCGCGAGCCCCACCACGGGCAGGTGCAGCGAATCCCCCGGGACCGGATCCCTCCTGCAGGGCTGAATCCGGCCGTCTCGCGGTGGCCGGGGAAGGTGTGAACCTCCCCCGAGCCCCCCCCCGGCGCCGCCAGGTGAGGCGGGGGCCACGCTCGCTGGGGGGGGGGCGACCCGCCACCCTGCTCCTCCATGCACCGCTTTATTGCGCTGCTGTTGGTGCGCCGGGCTCCGGGCCGTGCTGCGCACCCTGTGCCGCTGCCACCCGCCGCGGCCGTCCCCGCACCGGCGGTGTCGGCAGGGACGGCCGCGCACCGCTGAAGGTCATCGCTGCGGGCGCTGGGGCCGGCGGGCTGGACCGGGACGTGTCCCCCCCCGACCCACCGACAGCTCTGCAGCGCGTCCTGGTGCCCGCTCCCCCTGCCGCAGGGACCGTCGGCTCTGCCGTTCACCTGCTGCACGCGTGAGCACCCGTGTCCTCCCCTGCCCCTTTTCCCGGGACGTGGCCCTGCAGTCGCCCCCGTCTTGCTCGGGGACATCATCCCTCGGTGGCTTTTGCCGTCTCAGGGCTTTCGCCGGGACTTTGGCCCCCGCGGCCACGGCGAGCTCTGCGTGCTGGGTGTGACAAGTTCGAGGTGCCTCAGCTCCCTCGTGGCCGGTGCAGGCTGGGGAGCCCCTGCTCCGCGAGCATCCCAGGATTTTTCCCTCCTTCTCCTGCCGTGGAGCAGGGACTGGATCCGGCCTGTCTTGCCCGCCCCGGGCAAGGCTCGAGGCGAGGCGGCTCAGTGCGTGCACCATCACTTGAGGCTGAGATGGGCAAGAGGAGCAGCCCGGGGCGGTGGGAAGGGTGCAATGAGCTCCCGGAGGCCGAGGTGGGCTGGAGCCAGGACTCCTGGGTGCAAATCCCAGCCCCGGAGCCGCGCGCTTGGCCGTGCACATCCACACGTGCACCTGCGCGCTCCCATCCTGCTCCTGGCTTTGCTGCAAATGGAAGCGATTTGGGGCACCTTGCTTCCCCAGGGCAGCCCGAGGGAGCAGCCGTGCTGCAGGTGCCCGGTGCCGGTGCCCGTTGCTCCCTGCGGTTGCGCCCCAGCAGATGCAGCGGAGGTTGCAAGGGAAGAGGTGCAACCCCGGCTGCTCCCTCGCTTCCCCCCCGCTCCCCTCGTTGCTGCGGGGGTTAATGGAGGCGTTCGCGAGATGGAGGTGTGGAGCGTGGCAGGCGCTGCTGTGCCGCTGTTGCGTGAGCGTTGCACCCCCGTCTCTGCCTCCGCGCTGCCTCCGCTGCTGCTGCCAGTCCCCCGGACGCCTGGGTCCCTCTCCCCGCCGGGCCCTGCCTCGCTTTCCCCACCTGCGGGGCGCTCGCAGGCGGGAAGCGCCGCGGTGGCAGTGTGGCTGCCGGTCGGGGCGCATGTGTCAGGGGAAGTGGCGGTGGAGGCCTCCGCTGAGCCCGCCCCGCTCGTGACACAGGTGGCTCCGCCAGTCCCCTGCCCCGGCGCTTCCTGCTTGGTGGCTGAGCTCCAAGGGGGGGTAGCTGGAGCCGGGGGGTGGCCGGGGCGCCCCGTAACCCCGGTTTCTCTCCGCAGACCCCCGCAGCGGCGGCCTGGCGCACCGAGGATGAGCGGGGCAGCCCGGCGAGCCCGCCAGCAGCCCAGGGTGAGTCCGGCAGGGCTGGGCCCCCCCGCGCCCGGGCCTGGGCCCTCCCCGTTGCGATGGAAAAAAGGAAAAAAGAAAGAAAAAAAACCCCAACCCCGGCGATGCACAAGATGTTCTGGTTTCCTGTTTTTCTCCCGCGGGCTGAACGGGGCACTGGGGCGCGCGGCCCCACGGCGTCCAGCCCGGTCCCCGAACGGGGGCCGGTGCCCGCGGTGCCCGGAGCCGCCGGCGCTGAGCATCCCGGCTGCATTTGGGTTTGCAGGGCCCGGTTCAGGCCTCGGGGTGGGGGTGGGGAGCAGGACTCCTGGGCCCCGATTCCCTGGGGGGGGGGGGGGGCGCAGCGGCTGCCTTGGGGCCGGGGCGGTGCGGGGAGCGCGGCCGGGAGGAGGAGCGGCCGCAGCAGCCGCTCATTTATTATTTAGCTGCGTATCTGGTGTCGGGCCAGCGCGCCGCCCCGGCTGCTCCGGGGTGCCTGGCACCCGCCGCCACCGCCACCGCCGTGGGGCCGGGCGCGTGGAGCCGCCGCGGCGCGGGTGCACGGCGCAGGTGTGCGGCACGGGTGCACGGCGCGGTGCGGGTGCACGGCGCACAGTTTCCATGGACACTGCGGCTCCGCCGCTGCAAGCCGATTTCCTGGCTGAACCCATCCAAAATGCGGGGGGCCCTGCCGGGGCTGCCCCCCTCCCCGGGGGTCCCGGCCAGCAGCCCCCAAACCCCCCGGGCTGCCCCTGCCGCCGCGAAGCGATTTGGGGTGTGGGGGGGAGGTCTGGGATGCCCTGGCTGCGTCCGCGGTGGCATCCCGCCGGGAGGGGGGCCCAGGCGTCCTGGCGGGACCCCCATGCGGGGTCAGCGCCCTCGCTCTGTCCCCAGGGCGCCGGGAGCTGAGCGGCGGGGCGGCGAGCGGCCCGCGCCCTGCGCGCCTCCACCATGTCCTACTTCGCCGAGCACTTCTGGGTAAGCCGAGGGCACCCGTGGGGGCCCCTGTGCCCGGGTCGGGGGTGCTTCGTCCCCCCGGGGGGGGGGGGGCGGCACACTGGGGATTAATTCCGCCTTTGCAATGCCCCGCGCTTCCATTAATGCTCCGAATGACCTGGGAAGGGGGCACGCGGGGAGCTGCGACGGGGCGCGGGAGCCGGCGCCCGCCGCGCCGAAAGGGGAACTTGGTGCCGGCAGCGCCCTGCCTCCCGCCGGGGATCTCCGCGGCCCGGGGGAAGTCTGCAGCGCGAGGTGCAGCCGGCGCCACTGCGCTCCGGGTCGGAGCCTCGCCGGGGCCGGGACCCCTGCGCGTGTTGGCAGCGGGGTGGGAGCGTTGCCCCGCGGACACGGCTCACCCCCCCGGCGCCTCCGGGACCCCCTTGTCCTTGCGCTGGGGAAACTGAGGCAGCGCGGCGACCAGTGCCACAGGCCCCCTCGGCCCCCCCCGGCCTCGCGGCTCCCATTGGCATGCCGGAGGGGACGGTGTCGCTAGGCGACTCTCCCGGCCGGAGCCGGAGCCGCCGGCCGCCTTGTTCTCCTCTCGCCTTTCAGCCCCGCGCCGCCTCCTCTCTCTTGAAGCCGCCGCCGCCGGGGAAGCGGGGCAGGGCGCCAGGACGCCTGGGCTCCTCGGGCCGCCGTTGGCCCCGGGCGGGTGGTTTCCTTGCGCTGCCTCAGTTTCCCCGCGCGGAGCGCGCTCCGGCGCCTTGGCCGCCCACGGAGGAAAAGCGCCGCCCCCGCGCCGCCGCGCCGGCTGAGCGGGCAGCGCCCGAAATAGAGCCCGGGAGTCCGGGCTCAGCCCACCCCTTCCTGCCCGGGGGGGCCCAGGCATCCTGCACCCCGGGCTGGGGGTGGGTCGCTGCAGCCCGACCCGGCTGCCCCCCCCTCACCGCGTTGTCCCCCCGCCTCCAGGGTGAGAAGAACCACGGCTTTGACGTGCTCTACCACAACATGAAGCACGGGCAGATCTCCACCAAGGAGCTGGCCGACTTTGTCCGCGAGAGGTGCCGGGGGGTTCCCAGGGTCCCTTCCCGCGGGTCCCCCTTGGGCTGGGGGGCACCAGCCCCGGGGGGGGGGGTGTCTCGGGCTGCGGGAGGTCTCTCACCCCCTCCTTGCCCGTGCGCAGGGCTGCCATCGAGGAGAACTACGCCAAGGCCATGGTGAAGCTGTCGAAGATGGCCACCAACGGGACCCAGCTGGGGTGAGCGGGGCCGAGAGCGGCGCGGGTCGGGGAGCGGCGCCCGCCGGCCGGGGCAGCTCGTCTCAGGCCCTGCCGGCTCCGCGCCAGGACCTTCGCGCCGCTCTGGGAGGTTTTCCGCATCTCCTCGGACAAGCTGGCCCTGTGCCACCTGGAGCTGATGAAGAAGCTGCACGACCTCATCAAGGAGATCTCGCGCTACGGCGAGGAGCAGGGCCGGGTGCACAAGAAGGTACCGGTCCCGTCCCCCCCCCCCTTACCCCGGGCAGGGTGCCGGCCCCGCCGCCTCCCCTCGCCCACCCCCGTGTCGCCCTCCCCAGTCCAAGGAGGAGGTGTCGGGCACGCTGGAGGCCGTCCAGCTGCTGCACGGGGTGGCCCAGCTGCTGCCCAAGTCCAAGGAGAGCTACCACAGCAAGTGCCAGGAGTACGAGCGGCTCCGCAAGGAGGGCACCAGCCAGAAGGAGATCGACAAGGTGAGACCCTGCGTCCCCGTGCTGCATCCATCCCCACCGCCGGGCTCGGCCGGGGCGCGTGCTGGGGTCGTCCCCCCCTGTCTGTCTGTCCGTCCCCGCGCTCACGCCTGCCCCTCCTGCCCGCAGGCAGAGCTCAAGTCCAAGAAGGCGGGCGAAGCGCTGCGGCGCGCCGTGGAGAAGTACAACGCGGCACGGGCCGACTTCGAGCAGAGGATGCTGGACTCGGCCGTGGTGGGTCGGAGCGGCGGCCCCGGGGGGGGTTGCGGGCGGCCCTGGGGGGCCCCGGTGGCCCCGCTGAGCCCCCCCCCCTCCGCCCGCAGCGCTTCCAGGAGGTGGAGGAAGCCCACCTGCGGCACATGAAGGGGCTCATCGGCTCCTACTCGCACTCGGTGGAGGACACGCACGTGCAGATCGGGCAGGTGGGTCCCGGGGGGCCGCGGCGGTGGTGGCGGGGGCAGAGCCGCGCTGTCCCCGGCGCCCCGGCGCAGCGGCCCCCTCCGCCTCTGCCCTGCAGGTGCACGAGGAGTTCAAGCAGAACGTGGAGAACATCGGCACCGAGATGCTGCTGCGGAGGTTTGCCGAGAGCAAGGGCACGGGGCGCGAGCGGCCAGGTGAGGCGCGGGCGCGGGGCCCCGCGGGCTCCCCCTTGCCCCGTCGCGCCGCCGCGCTCGGCGCCCCGCTAACGCCGCTGCCCGCCGCAGGCGCGCTGGACTTCGACGAGTACCGGCTGGCGCCAGCGCAGGAAGGCAAGTACGTCTCTGCAGCCGGCAGCCCCGCGGGGCCGGGGCCGGGGCCGCCCGCGGGCGCCGCTCACCCCTCCGTCCCGCCAGGGCCCAAGAGGAGCCGTAGCAAGGCTTTCCGCATCCCCGGGCTGAGCCGCAAGGAGAGGGACCGGGATGCCGTGTAAGACCCCCCCCCCCCGCGCCCCCCGCGCCCCCCCTTCCCCGCCCGCCTCGGGGCGCTAACGCTGCCTCTCTCCCCCAGGGAGTCGCCGGACCCCGACGTGGTGAGTAGCCCCCCGCCGCGTGGGGCACCGACCCCCGGCGCGGAGCGGGGGGGTTGCTTCCCCCCTGCCCCCCCCCCGGCCTGGCTGGGAGCACTGGGAGCACTGGGAGCACCGGGGGGGGGCGAGCGTCTCCCTGCGCGTCTCCCCGCAGGCCGGCCCGGAGGTGGACGAGGACGGATTCACCGTGCGCCCGGACGTCGCCTGCAATATCCTTGCACTGGGACGGGCTGGGTTTGGTGGAGGGGGGTTGGGGACGCCTGGGTCCCCGGGGGGGCCGCCGAGCGTGGGGGCATTGCCTTGACGGCGGCGCAGCCGAGGCCGGGAACCACGCGTGCTCGTCCAGCGACTCGGACTACGACGAGGACGAGCCCCGCAAGTTCTACGTGCACATCAAGCCCGTGCAGCCGCGGGAGGCGGGCGGCAGCGCCGAGGCCGCCGTGGAGCAGCTCAAGGCCACCGTGGGCAACCTCATCCTGCCCCCCGGCGTCGGGGTGAGGCGCGCGGGGACGGGGACGGGGTCCCTGGGGTGGCCGTGCTGGGACCCCCCCCCCTTCCAGACTGACCCCGTTTCCCTCCTTCTCTTGCAGGGCACCGTGAAGCGACAGTCGTCCCGTAAGTGCCACCCCGGCGGGTCCCCCGCGTCGTTCCCCGGCCGGCAGGGCTGGCGCCTCAGCGGGTCCCGCTCCGGGGGTCCCTGTCCCCTAACGCCGCCCGTCCCCTTCCTCCCCCAGGCCACGTGGCCGCTCTGGCCCCTGCCCCGGCCGAGCCGGACCCCGAGGAGACCCCGGCGGCAGGTGAGGCCGTGCCGGGGGGGGGTCCCCAGGGATGGGGGGGGTGCGGTGGCTCTGCAGCGTCCCCACTGTCCCCTCTCCCTGCAGGCGACGGCGCTGCGAAGGGGCACCCAGGGGCGCAGGTGAACAGGTACGGGCGTCCTGCGCGGGCAGGGGGCAAAGCGCCGGGGTCCCTGGGGACAGATGCACCGGTGCCCGCCGGCGTCCGGCCCTGGGTGGGGGGGGGACATGGGGTGGCCAGGCGCTGACTCGCCCCATCGCCGGCAGCTGCCCCGGGAAAGCGCCGCCGGACGCGGTGCCCTCCGCAGCCCTGTTCGGGCCCCCGCTGGAGTCGGCTTTCGAAGCGGAGGATTTCTCGGGTGAGGAGTCGCGGCAGGGGAGGGCGGAGGGGGCCAGGGGGCCCAGGCGTCCGGGGCGCCGCGGCTGGTGCCCGCCCCGCCGCGCTCCGCCAGCCCCGGGGTCTCTCCGCAGCGTCCCGCGCCTACGTCACCTCCTCCTCGTCCCCCTTCTCCTCCTCCTCCCCGGAGAACGTGGAAGACTCGGGCTTGGACTCCCCGTCGCACCCCGCGCCCGGCCCCTCGCCGGACTCGAGGCCGTGGACGCCGCAGCCCGGCACGCCGCAGAGCCCCCTGCCCAAGCGGGGCGGCGCGCGGGACCTGCCGCCGCCGCCGTCCTCGTCCCCGTCCCCCGCGGAGGAGCCGGGCGCCTGGCCGCGGCCGCGCAGCCCCGCCGGCCGCCTCCCCGAGCTGCCCGGCTTCGCCGTCTTCAGCGGCCCCGGGGCCGAGGGGCCGTGGGAGGACGTGGGGCCGGCGGCGAGGGGACGCTCCCGCTGCCCCAGCGGCCCGGCGCCCCGCCGAGCCCCCTCGCCCGACCCCTTCGGGGAGCCCTCGCCCTGGGCCAGGCCCCGCAGCCCCGGCGGGGACCGGCCCCCGCAGCCCCGGCCTTCCTCCAACTCGGCCTCCTCCTCCTCCTCCTCCCCGGCCCCCCCCAGCGGCGGTGAGTCCTCCAGCCCCTCTCCGTGGACGTGCCAAGGGTCCGGGATGAGGCTCTCCGAGGGTGGCACGCTGGCAGCGCCCCTGCCGCAGGCTGAGCCCGGTGAGTCCAAGGCGTTTTAACCTTAACTCTGCCCCCCGACCTGTCTGGGCAGAGGGTCTCACCCCCGGTTTTGGTGCAAAGCCGGGCTGAGACCTGCTAAGCTCATTGCAGTGGTGAGATCCTAGTTTTAGCCCCGCAGGACCCCAAGCTGTGCTCCCCAGCGGGCCAGCTCTGTCCCCTTGTGTCCCCCCCCCCCCCCCCCCCCCCGTTCACCCCGATTTGTGCTCCCCCCCCCAGATGCTCCCCCTGTTCGGGCCAGTGCGGCGCCCCGCGAGGTCCCGCTCGTGGCCCCCCCTCGCCGCTCCCGGACGAAGCGGCCCGCGGCCGGCCAGGCCGTCGGCAGCAACACCGACCTGGTGCGTGGCTGGGGATGGGGGGGGGGAGCTGGGGCACGCGGGTGTCCCCCCCCTCCCCGAGCACCCCCCTGATGCCCTCTCGCCTTGCAGTCGTGCTCGCTGAGCCCGTCGCCCTCCTGGAGCTGCGGCCCCTCGCACTCGGCGCCCGCCAGCCTGGGCGAGCGCGGCTTCTTCGCCGTCTCCCAGCCGGCGCTCGGTGGGTCCCGCGGGGGGGGCGGGAGGGGGCTGCACCGGGGGGGGGGGGCCTCTGACCCCTGCCTGCCTCTCCCCCCCCCCAGGGCTGTCGCGGGGCCCCAGCCCCGTGGTGCTGGGCTCGCAGGACGCGCTCCCCGTGGCCACGGCTTTCACCGAGTACATCCACGCCTACTTCAAGGGCCGCGACTCCGACAGGTACGGACGGGGCCGCGGGGGTCCGGGCTGCGCGGTGCCCCCCCCCCCCCCCGGCTCCGGCGGCTCCTGCGGCCCCCCCGGGCGGGGGCTGACCCGTCGCTCTCCCCGGCAGCTGCCTGGTGAAGGTCACGGGGGAGCTCACCATGTCCTTCCCCGCCGGCATCGTCCGCGTCTTCAGCGGCAGCCTGGCCCCGCCGGTGCTGAGCTTCCGCCTGGTCAACGCGGGCGCCATCGAGCAGTTCCTACCCAACGCCGAGCTGCTCTACAGGTGCGGGCGAGCGTGGGGGCACCGGGCACGCGGCGGGGTGCCGGGCATCCTCGGAGCCAGTGGCTGGGAACAGGGTGCACGGGGTGCCGGGCATCCTCAGAGGCAGCAGCCGGGAGCTGGGAATGGGATGCCTGCAGTGCCTGGCATCTTTGGAGGCAGCCAAGGCATCAGCTGGGAGCTGAGAACGGGCTGCACAGAGTGCCAGGCATCCTCGGAGCCAGCAGCTGGGAGCTGGGAATGGGATGCCCGGGATGCCTGGGCATCCTTGGAGGCAGCCAAGGCATCAGCCGGGAGCTGGGAATGGGGTGTACGGAATGCCTGGGCATCCTTGGAGCCAGCAGCTGGGAGCTGGGAATGGGGTGTGCAGGGTGCCCAGGCATCCTTGGAGGCAGCCAAGGCAGTAGCCAGGAGCTGGGAACGGGATGCCCGGGGTGCCTGGCATCCTTGGAGGCAGCCAAGGCGGTAGCCAGGAGCTGGGAACGGGGTGCACAGGGTGCCAGGCATCCTCAGAGGCAGCAGCCAGGAGCTGGGAATGGGATGCACAGGGTGCCTGGCATCCTTGGAGGTAACCAAGGCATCAGCTGGGAGCTGGGAATGGGGTGTGCGGGGTGCCCAGGCATCCTCGGAGCCAGGAGCTGGGAGCTGGGAGTGGGGTGTGCGGGGTGCCCAGGCATCCTTGGAGGCAGCCAAGGCAGCAGCAGGGAGTTAGGAGCGGGGTGCATGGGAGCGGGCGAAGGCGGTGGCGGGGAGCTGGGGACGACGGGGTGCGTGGGGGCGCGGGAGCGGGCGAAGGCGGTGGCGGGGGTTCGCAGCGCTCTGCCCCCCTGCCCGCAGCGACCCGTCCCAGAGCGACCCCAGCACCAAGGACTTCTGGCTGAACATGGCAGCGCTGACGGGGCACCTGCAGAAGCAGGCGGAGCAGAGCCCGGCGGCCTCCTACTACAACGTGGCGCTCCTCAAGTACCAGGTGAGCCCCGGGGAAAGGGCCAGGACTCCTGGGTCCCCCCCCGGGGGGGCAGCGGGGGGTTCGGTCCCCGCTGAGGCTGCCGGTTGCCCCCGCAGTTCTCCAAGCTGGGCCCGGGCTCGGCGCCGCTGCAGCTCTGCGTGCGCTGGGACTGCTCGCCGGGCGCCACGCGGGTCAGCGTGGAGTACAGCTACAACGCCGGCGCCCTCGCCGTGCCCGTGCCCCTCGCCAACGTCCAGGTGCTGCTGCCCGTGGAGGAGCCCGTCACCAACGTGCGGCTGCAGCCCGCGGCCAGCTGGTGAGCGGGGGGGGGGGCGGATCGGGGCTCCCCGGCCCCAAAACACCCCCTGCGCCAGAGGGGATCCCAGGCTGGGAGAACCGGGAAGAAGGCAGGGACGCCCGGGGTGCGGGAGCCAAGGGGACGGGCAGGGACGGCGCTTTGGGGTTGTCTGGGGGTCTTGGGATGGAGCTGGGGGGTCTGGGGTTGCCTGGGGGTGTCGGGATGGAGCCGGGGGGTTTGGGGTTGCCTGGTGGTGTTGGGATGGGATGGAGCTGGGGGGTCTGGGGTTGCCTGGGGGTGTCGGGATGGAGCCGGGGGGTTTGGGGTTGCCTGGTGGTGTCGGGATAGGATGGAGCCGGGGGGTTTGGGGTTGCCTGGTGGTGTCGGGATAGGATGGAGCCGGGGGGTTTGGGGTTGCCTGGTGGTGTCGGGATAGGATGGAGCTGGGGGGTTTGGGGTTGCCTGGGGGTCTTGCCCTGGCCACGTGCACGTGTCCTGCAGGAACCTGGAGGAGAAGAGGCTGCTCTGGCGGCTGCTGGACGTTCCCGGGGCCCCGGGCCAGGGAGGTGAGGCCGCAGGGGCTGGGGGTGCCTGGGCAGCAGCAGCTGGCCCCAGGCTGGCTCCTAGCTCGGCCCCCTGGACGAGGGGCCGGGGGCTCTGCGCCGCCCCCTCCAGCTCTGCGCTCGCCCCCAGGCTGCGGCCGGCTCTCGGCCAGCTGGGAGCCCCTCTACGGGCCCAGCAAGCCCAGCCCCGTGGCGGCCCAGTTCACCAGCGAGGGCAGCACGCTGTCGGGCGTCGAGGTGGAGCTGGCGAGCGCCGGCTACCGCATGTCGCTGGTCAAGAAGAGGTTTGCCACAGGTACCGCTGCTGGGTGTGCAAGGTCCCGTCCCCGCGGTGTGCAAGGTCCTTTCCCAAAGCCCTGGGGTGCACAGGGTCCCTTCCCTGGGGTGCACAGGGTCCTTTCCCAAAGCCCTGGGGTGAACAGTGTCCCTTCCTTGCAGCTATAGGGTGCACAGGGTCCCTTCCTTGCAGCTATAGGGTGCACAGGGTCCCATGCCCGCTCTCCACGGCCCCGGGGTGCCCAGGTCTCTTCCCCGCTCCCCGTGGCTCCGACATGCACGGGCTCCCTTTGCCCCTCGCTGCGGCCTGTCCTGCAGCAGTGCCCAGCTGGGGGATGGCGCCGGTGACCCGGCTCGGCACCGGGGACCCCTCCGGCTGGCCGCGGGCCCCGTCTGGCTGCACTTGCCCCCCTCCTCGCCGCCGTTCCTCCCGCAGGGATTTACCTGGCTGGGTCCTGAGCATCGCCTGCCCCTCGGATCCTCCGAGCTCCTCCGGGCTTTCCCGTGGTGGTTTGAACTCAAAACACTGGCTGGAGGCTGGCCGGGCAGGGGGTGCTGCCGGCCACCACCGGGGCCCTGGCGAAGGCCCCGGCATTGCGCTGGCCGGATAAGAGCCCTCCTCCTCCTCCTCTTCCTCCTGGCTCCCCTCCGTGGTCGCCTTGGCTGTAACCGTCGTCTCCTGCTGGCTGGAGGATGGTCCCCCCCCGTCCTCCTCTGTGCTGTGAAGGGAGCAGGAGCTGCTCTTTTATTAAACACTTTATTTTCTAATACCCCCCCCTCCCGCCGGCTCCTGCCTGTGTCGTGGCCCCGGGAGCGTCGGGGCCGCCAGCGGCGCCTCCCCGGGCGGCTCCGGCGCCTCCTTGGCAACGCGGCTCGGCTGGCGTGTGCTGCTCCCGCGGGGCGCCGCGCCGCGCTCCCCCCGCCGCCGGGCAGGGCTGCGGGGGAAACTGAGGCACGGAGCCCGGCAGGGCCTCGCAGCGCCCCTTGGCTGCCAGCGATGCTCCTCGGGGCGGGCGGGCGGGCGGGCGGCCTCCCTCCGCGGCACCTGCCCGTGGGAGGATCACGGGAGAGGAGATAACGCAGCTGCCGGGGCCGCGGCATTCCCCGCGCAGGGAGAGGCCGAGGCACAGGGATGGCCCTGAGCCGCAGCCAGCGCTGCACCAAGGTACCGGGGCTGCCGGGGCGGATGGTGCCGGGTGCGCGGGGGGCTCCGGGGTTTGGGTTGCCAGCAGCGCGGTGCAGCCGGAGGAGCAGCGCGGTGCAACGGGGGCACCGATGTGGCACTTCCCCGTGTGAGATCCTCTCCCGGCCGGGCAGGCTCTGCCCTCGCACCCGCGGGGACGGTGAGCTCCCAGCGGGTGAGATGCAGCCGGGGTCCCCGTGCCACCGCGGTGCCTCTGCCTGGGTGGTTTTTCCTCGAGGGTTGGGGCCACCAAACCCAGGCCGGCTTCTCCGTGCACCCCGGACCTGCCTGGTCATCGCCTTGGTCGTGCCGAGATTTGTCCTTCGGGCAACCCCCCTGGAGCCAACGTGGCCCTGGGGCGCCCGTGTCCCCGCACCCTCCTGGGCCGTCCCTGGCTTCAGGGCTGCACCCCGGAGGTGCCAGCGGTGTTTGCTATCTCTGGGCTGTTCCGGGAGCTCAGGGAAGGGCTGTTACAAGACCTCTGTCCCGTTGAAACCAGCCCCAACCTGGAGCTTCTCCAGGGTTTATTGCCCTGCCTGGGGCTCACGTGTTTCCAAGTGCTCTGCCTGCACCCATGGGTGCCCAGCCCTGCCTGGTCCCTTGGTGTGCCAGGGCAAAGACCGCAGTGGGTG
This sequence comes from Apteryx mantelli, assembly GCF_036417845.1. NCBI lineage: Eukaryota > Metazoa > Chordata > Aves > Apterygiformes > Apterygidae > Apteryx > Apteryx mantelli. The sequence goes on from NC_090007.1 coordinate 1,409,808, forward strand.
CCTGCGCTGTGGCAGGTGCCTGCGCTGCAGCGTGACCGCCGGGTGCGGGGCCAGCCCAGGGAGGGCTCCCCGCTCCGGCTGCAGGGTGCTGCCAGGCTGCGAGCCCCGAGCTGGGCTGCGTCTGCCGGCGCTGGAGCATCCCTCCCTTCAGGGAGGTTTTGGGGGCCGAAAGGGCGGGAGGGGAGGTGGGAGAAAAGGCAGGATCATCCCGGGATGGTCCCAGAGCAGGGGAGCGGCGGCGAGGCCGAGCGGGCAGGTTGTGCCGCGTGCCCTGGCTACAGCGGGGCCCCTGGGTTTGCAGGACGGGCTCTGGGATGAAGGCTCGGGCATGGGGCTGCCCCACGATCTCTGCCCAGGGAGCAGTCCGTGGGCCGTGCCAGGGTCCCCCCGTGGCAGCCATGTCCTTAGGAGGAGCCGGAGAGCAAGTAACGGGGCTGGGGGGGCCCTGGCCAGTGCTCCCAAGGCAAAGAGACTGCGGGGGCAAAGCAGGGCTTGCTCCAGCGAGGAGGGAGCCTTTGACCTCCGCAGTCATCGCCGGCACGGGGGGATCCGCAGGGTCCCCTCCCCTTCGGAGAGCACCAGCCCGGCTGAGCCCCGCTCCCCCCTCTCTTGCAGAAAATGTCCCAGTGGTGCTCCAGGCTGGAGCTGTGGGGCCTGGGCACCGTGGGGCTGCTGGGGCTCTGCTACCTGCTGTCCCGCGATGAATGGCTTGGGCTGAGCGCTGCCGCCAGCCCCGAGCCCAGCCCCAGCGCCGCCGCCGGCCTGCCGGCACCCTCGGCCGAGCCCCCCGCGCCCTGCACCCCCAACGCCTCGGTGCACAACATCTCCGGCTTCGCCACCCTGCCCGGCCACGTGCAGGACTTCCTGCGCTACAAGCACTGCCGGGCTTTCGCCCCGCTGCTCGACGTGCCGGGGAAGTGTGGGGGGCCGGCACGGTCCCCCGGCATCTTCCTCCTCCTGGCCATCAAGTCCTCGCCGGAGAACTATGTGCGCCGGGAAACGATCCGCAAGACGTGGGGGCAGGAGCGGTGGGTGGCGGGGGTCCGCGTCCGCCGGCTCTTCCTCTGCGGAGTGGCCCCCGGCGGCGCCGAGGCGCCCAAACTGAACCGGCTGCTGCAGCTGGAGCAGCGGGAGCACGGCGACATCCTGCAGTGGGATTTCCGGGACACCTTCTTCAACCTGACACTGAAGCAGGTGCTCTTCCACACCTGGCTGGAGGAGAACTGCCCCGGCGTCCACTTCGTCTTCAATGGGGACGACGACGTCTTTGTCAACACGGACAACGTCGTCCGCTTCGCGCTGAGCGCCGAGGACGGGCACCTCTTCGTGGGCCACCTCATCACCAACGTGGGCCCCATCCGCAGCAAGGGCAGCAAGTACTACGTGCCCCCGCAGGTGATGGCCTCGGAGCGGTACCCGCCCTACTGCGGGGGCGGCGGGATGGTCATGTCCGGCTTCACCGCCCGCACCATCTACCGGGAGTCGCGGGACATCGAGCTCTTCCCCATCGACGACGTCTACCTGGGCATGTGCTTGGAGAAGGCAGGGCTGGCCCCGGCTTCGCACAGCGGCATCCGGACCACGGGTATCTACGTGCCCTCCAGGGCCGAGCCCTTCGACCCCTGCTACTACCGGGAGCTGCTGCTGGTGCACCGCTTCGCGCCCTACGAGATGGCCCTGATGTGGCAGGCCATCCGCGAGCCCGGGCTGCGCTGCGGCAGGATGGTGGGCATCTACCCGAGCACCTGAGCGCCCGGCGGCGGCGGTGCTCGCTCCCGGGGCTCCGGGGTGCCAGGCTGCGCCGGGGGCTCCTGGGTGCGCCAAGAGGCGTCCAGCGTTGTCCGGTGAGCGCCTCCACGTGCCCAGCCTGCCCCCGGAGTCGGGTCCCTGCCCGCCTTGGCCCCGGGCTCTGCCCTCCCGCTGCACAGCGAGACCGGCATGAGAATAAACGAGCGCGTGTTGTAAACGAGAGCGTGCGGTCCCGTGCCTTCCTGGGGGGGATGTGGCTGCTCCCGCGGCACCGGGGCTGCCTGGGCAGGGGGGCGTCTGCACATGCTTTTATTTGGAGCATTGCTGCCTGCTCCATGGGGAGCGATGGGGGCGAGCGAAACCCCCAGGAGGGTCCTTCCATGCAGCCCCCTCCCTGTGGCTGGCCGTGCACCCGGCCCCCCGCGGGGCTCGCGATCCTCATCTGGCTCTGCTCGGCCTCGGGGACGGCTGTCACGGGCACACACGGAGCTCGCTGTGCCGCGGTGCGTGCCGGCGCCGTGGGGCCCCCATGCTCGGCTGCGACCCCGCAGCCTGCTCGCCCCCACCCTGCTCTCTCGCAGCCCCGTGGCTCGACGGTGCCCGGCCCCCCCCCCCCCCCCCAGCCCTGTCAGCCACCAGCACGTGCTGCTCACACGGCTGCACCCAGTGTGACCTGCCGCCCTTCTGCCAGCCAGCCCCACACCGAAGGGATTCACTTGCGGCTATTAGGAGGGTTGAGCTCATGCCGCAGCATTTCTTTCGGGGGGGGGGGGGGATGCGTGCGCGTGGGGCTCCTCTCCCTCTCCCTCTCTGCCTTGCCTTTGTCCCATTGACAAATTCTACCAAAATTTAATTGAAATTGGCCAAGTCCAGCTGTGACTGCGGCAGTACCGGGTGGAAAGGGGGCAGGCGCCAGGTTAAAGCCCGAGCGGTGGTGCCGTTGCTCGTGTGCCTGCTGCGGTGAGCCACAGCGCGCTCCTTTGCCCCAGCCCCGGACACCTGCCTTGCGGGAAAAGCAGCGTTTGCCATTGCATGCCGGGGGGTTATGGGGACGTTTCTGGTCCTCGTGGGAGGGTGAGCGCTGGGGCTGGGACAGGCAGGTCCGGACAGCCGCAGGGGCAGTGGGCGATGCCAGCGCAGGCTCGGCGTGTCCGTGCCCAGCTCCGTGGTGCCCCTGGCTCTGCGCTGCCTGAAATGGGCCAGCCCTGGACCGTGGGCTGCTGCCGTGACACCCCTCACTGCCCGGCCCTGCCGCCATGCCCAGAGCCGCTAAAGCATGTTGGAGCATCGCTGCATCCATGTGTCCATCTGTCACCGCCTCGTGCCGGGGAGGGAGGTGTCCGGCCCCGCTGGTGCCCAGCCTCACTCCGGCCCCTTGCCCGCTACCCGCGGGCCTTGCTGCGGCCGTCGCGCAGCGCCTCGATCTTGGGCGCCAGCTCGCTGAACGTGGGTCTGGCGCCAGGGGCGAAGGCCCAGCAGCTCAGCATCAGCGTGTAGACCTGGGGGCGAGGCGGGGGGGGCCGTGAGCGGGCAGCGGGGCAGCACCCCAGGGTGCCCCGCCGCCCCAGCGAGGGGAGCTCACCTCCACGGGGCAGCCCGCCGGTGCTGGGAGACGCCGGTTGTCCTTCAGGAGCTCCAGCAAGTTGCAGATGATCTGCGCAGCCTTGTCGGTGCCCATCATGCGGAGGAACTCCTGCGGGTGCCGGGACCGGCCGTGAGGTTGGGGCGCCCAGGGGCCAGCCGGGGCCGGCATCCCCCGAGCTGCCAGGTCCCCGCGGCTGAACAGCGACGGATGGATGGAGGCAGGAGTGCCTGGGGCCACGAGGGCACCTCGGCCCCATTGGGGATTAACCCAGCCCATGCAGCGCTGCGGGCGAGCTGAGCAGCCTGCACCAAAGGTAACGGGGGGCAGGTGTTGGGCCACTCGCTCTGGGGGCAGCTGGACCCCCAAACCTGGGGCTTGGAGGGGGTCTCACCTCGGAGGGGCTCTTGCTCTTATTGCTGTAGGTGAAGAGCTCATAGAGGAGGACCCCGAAGCTCCAGATGTCGGACGCCCGGGAGAAGACGTTGTCAGCCAGGGACTCGGGCGCGTACCTGCCGGCAGGAAGGTGCTGAGCGCTGAGCCCGGCCGGGCCGCGGTGCCGCACCGTCCCTGGGGCCACGCTCACCCTTACCAGAAGACGGGGCTCTGGCCGGGCTCCTGCACCACGTAATAGTCCTTGTCCTGCGGCAGCAGCTTGGCCAGGCCGAAGTCCCCGATCTTCACGTGGGTCTCGCTCTCCACCAGGATGTTCCTGTTGGCCAGGTCGCGGTGCACGCAGCGCTGCGCCCCCAGGTACTCCATGCCCTGCGCGGGAGGCACTGGGTTCGCTGGGACCCGCATGCGGAGCTGGGCCAGCCAGGCCCACGCGCTGGCCATGGGGATGTTCCCAGCTCGGCTGCAAACCCCAGGATGAGTTGTGGTCACCTCTGGGAGAGCAGGACCCCGTTCCCCGGCCAGCGCAGGGCAGATGGCACATGCCCCCGCGGTCCCACCTTGCAGATCTGCCAGGCGTAGAGGAGCAGGGTCCTGTGGTCCAGGCGGTGCTGGTTCTTCTGCAGGTAGTCCCGCAGGCACCCGTTGGGCAGGTACTCCATCACGAGCCGGAGGCCGCGGCGCCCTGGGGGCACGCACATCCGTCACAGATGCCCCCTTCGGCCCGGGTCCAGGCAGTGTTGCTGCACGGCAGCTCCAGAGCTGGCTGTGCCATGGGGAGGGGTCTCCCGGGGGGGTTTCCCGAGCTAGGTGCTGAGCACCGGGGCCATCCTGCCCCATGCCACCCCATGCTGCCCCACGGCACCCCGTGCCCTGCTGCCCCAGGGCACCCCAGGCCACGCTCACCCCGGCTGTAGCAGACGCCACGGTACTTGACGATGAAGTCGTGTTGCAGCGAGTGCAGGATCTGGATCTCCCTCTCGAAGTCCCGCAGCTCCTTGGCCGAGTCCTGCTGCAGCTTCTTCACGGCCACCAGCTCGCCGGTGCTGTCGCCCAGCGGGTCGTAGCGGCACAGCTCCACGCTCCCAAAGTTGCCCTGGCCGGGGAGAGCCAGGTGGGCGGTCGGGGGTGCAGGCTGCTGGGGAGACCCCCCGCCGCATCCCCGTGCCCGGGGTGGGATCCCATCGATCCCACGTGCAGGTGAGGCAGCAGGTACAAGCCAAGCATCTCTGAGCAGCCCCAGCCTTGCAGGGCAGAGCAGCCCCCCCCCCCCCCCAGGCAGGGGGTATTTCACACCCCTAAACTCACCGTGAGAGGGGAGGAGCAAGAAACTCGTGCACCAAGCCTTGCACGCCCTGCGCACGGGTGTGCACGAGGGGGCTCCCTGCAGCAAGCTCAGCCCCAAGTCAGGTTTGCTGAGCCCTGGGGACGCCTGGCAGGACCGCGAGGCCGTGCAGCAGCTCCCCGGCGGGGCCGGGCACCCCCAGGACCCCATCCACACCAAGCCCCCTCCGCCGCGGCCCTCACCTTGCCCAGCAGCGAGATGTACTTGAGGTGGCGCTCCTCGAAGAGCGTGGGGTCGTGGCGCATGGTGACATGCTCGTACCCCCAGAAGCTGTCCCGGTGTGTCACGTCGCTGGGGGACAGGTCCGAGAGCAGCTCGTAATCTGGGGGAGGCAGGAGGTGAGGCGATGAGGGCGGCCCAGGCAGCACGGACCCCAGGCAGCCAGGACCCCACCATCACCGCCAGCTGCCCGGGGCTCACCGGAGGTGATGAGGCTGTTGAGGTCGCGGATGACGGCACGGAAGCAGGGCCGGCCCTGGGGCTGGTAGTCCATGCACTGCGCGATGAGGGTGGCCAGCTCAGTCCACTTGGGTGCAGGGAGCTGGAGGCCGCTCTGGTAGAAATGCAGCTTCTGCAGGCACAGGAGAGGGTGCTTGAGCCATGCTGCAGGGTGCCTGGCCCCAGTTCTTCTCACCAGGCCCTGGGAAGCTGCGTGAACCCCTCACCCTGGGCATCACCCAAACACTACGGGATGCGAGGCTTGAGATGATGTTTGGGGGGGATTTACTGCTTCTTCCCGCAGCCACCTCCACCCTGCACCAAGGCTGGTGAGCACCGCAGGACGGTGTAGCTGGCGGGACGGCACAGCTGGCAGGATGGGGCAGCCGGTGGGACGGTGCAGCCTCACCTTCTGTGGCTCCAGCAGACTCACGGGCATGTTGCCACCACTGAAGATCTCCCAGAGGGTCGCCCCAAAGCTCCACTTGTCGGCCGGGAGCGCCAGGCTCTTGGGGTCGCTGACGCACTCGGGGGCCACCCAGGGGATGCGGTCCACGAGCACTGGGGAGAGCGGGACGGCCCCACTCAGCACCCGCCGGCTGGGCCCTGATGCCCCCCTCCAAGCCCTGCGCCGAGGAGCCTGGTGTCCCCCAGCGCCGCCATCCCCTGCGTCCAGCCCGGGCACTCACTCTCCTTGGCCAGGACGGTGACGCTGACTCCGGGGTCGTTGAGCTTGATGAAGGGGGGGCTGCCGCTGGCCACGTCCCCCTCCCGCGTCAGCAGCACCTTCTTAGCGGAGACGTTGCCGTGGGTGATTTTCTTGTCCTCCTGGGGAGGGGAGAGGGACCGTCACTGCAGCCCTGCCCTGGCCCCCAGCCCCACGCACGGGGCTGAGCCGGCTCCAGGAGGGATAAACTGCCCCAATGCTCAGCCCAGGCTCTGCCTCCAGTCTGCCGGACTCAGGGCTTGGGATGCCACAGGACACAGATGCATGGGAGCTGTGGGAGATGGATGGGTGGGAGCCATGGGATACGTATGCACAGGAGCTGCAAGACGGCACATGGAGCAGCCACGGGACAAGGCTGCGGGAGCTGCAGGACTCAGACACGTGGGAGCCACAGGGTGCATTGACTGCACGGTGCCGATGCGTGGAGCTGCGCCAGCAGGCAACTCACCAGGTAGTTGAGGGCATACGCCAGCTGCTTGGCCACCTGCAGCTTCCAGCTTGTTGTCACCTTGCCCTCGCCTTGGTTCTTCTTCAGGTAGAGGTCCAGGGGCCCGTACCTGACGTACTCCTGCACCATGATACCTGCGGGCAGACAGGGCGGGCAGGCCTCCACATGCATGCCCTTGCGGGGAGCGTGGCGTGGTCTTGCGGTGCCCGGGACATGGTACTCACTATCCTTCCCGAGGCTGACGCCGTGCAGCAGGACGAGGTGCTTGTGGGAGATCTGGCTCATGATGCTGGCGGCCTCCAGGAAGGACTGGGATGCGAGAGGCTGTGTCAGGCCAAGCTGAGGCTGCGGGGAGGACCCCGGGAGCAACCGGTGTGGGGCGTTGCGGGGGATGCATGGGGGTTTGCAGCACGGGGCGGGGGCTGCCTCACCTCGGAGCAGTTGTGGTGGCTGCTGTCCATGACCTTGAGCACCACCTCGGTCTGGTAGTACTCGTCCTCCTTCTGGTCCCGCTTGATGCCCTTGTAGATCTGGGTGAAGGAGCCCTGGCCCAGACTCTCGCCCTGCCACGAGAGCAGGGACGCTAGGGGCGAGGGGTCCCTCCCCATCACACCCCGTCCCGCCGGCGCCCCCTTCCACTGCCCCATACCTGCGTGAGGCTCTCGGGGTTGATCTTGTGGAACATCATCTGGGTGAGGCTGCGGCGCGGGGCTGAGGGCGAGCAGGGCAGCCGGGGGCAGCCGCTCCGCACGATCAGCAGGTTGGACTTCTCTGGGGCGGGAGAGCGGCGGTGAGGGGCTGGGTGTCGCGCCGGGACATGCCGGACACGACACCGGCAGCAGGAGCAGGCAGTGTGACATCACACAGCCCACTGTGACATCATACAGCCCGCTGTGATGTCACACGGCCTGCTCTGTGAAGTCACACAGCCTACTGTGACATCATACAGCCCACTGTGATGTCACACGGCCTGCTCTGTGATGTCACACAGTCCACTGTGCTGTCACATAGTCCACTCTATGACACCACACAGCCCACTCTGTGATGTCACACAGCTTGCTGTGACATCACACAGCCCGCTGTGCTGTCACATAGCCTGCTCAATGACATCACACAACCCACTGTGATGTCACACATCCCACTGTGATGTCATACAGCCCACTCTATGGCATCACACAGCCTGCTCTGTGAAGTCACACAGCCTACTGTGACATCACACAGCCCACTGTGATGTCACATAGCCCACTGTGACATCACACAGCCTGCTCTGTGACATCACACAGCCCACTGTGACATCATGCAGCCAGCTGTGATGTCACACAGCTCGCCCCATGATGTCACACTGCTGCGGTGGTGCCGCTGGCATGCCCAGCCCTCCCCTCCCCTCGCCCGGCCCCGGCTCTGGCTCCGGCCCCGGCGGGTGTCACCTTTGGGCTGCGGCGGGCAGCACGCGGCCAGGCGCATGCGGGCGCCGTCGGCCTGCAGCCCACAGCGCCCATAGGTCTCCAGCAGCTCCCGCAGGCTGCAGAACCGCCGCGCCACCCCCGAGAGGAAGAAGTTGCCGTCCTCGTCCCTGCGGATCAGGCAGCGCTTGTAGTCCTGGCTGGAGCGGATCTGCGGGGCCGAGAGCCAGGGTCAGCGGCGGGGGCTCCAGGGCTCCCCCTCGCCCCCCACGCAGGCGCCCTGGGCAGCCCCCGGCGCACGAGAGAGGGTGGCCAGGGCCATCGCTGCTGCCGTCCCGGCACCGTGCCAGCGAGCACCGGGGCTCTGCCCTGCATTTCCCTCCCCTCTCTAGGTGACCGCCTGGGGACGCTGGAGTGGAGGAGCCCCGGAGGCGCCCAGGCGTCCCCTCGGCGCGGGTCTCACCTCGGTGCACACCGTCAGCAGGTAGCTGTCGAAGTCCTGCGGGCTGCGGCGGAGCAGGTACAGCCCCGGGCGGCTCCCCGCCACCTTCAGCTTGTTCACTGCAAACTCGGAACTGCGAACAGTGGGGACGGGGTCGGCGCCGTGCCGGGCGTGGGGCGGAGCTGCCCTTGCACGGCTCCCATCCCGCCGAAGGAGTCGGTGGCTGGCCGAGCCAGGGCAGATCCGAGGGGTCCTGCAGGCCACCTCCCTTGCACGTCCCTCCTCCCAGGTGTCCCCAAGCCCGGCAGGCACCCGAGCACCCGGTCTGGTGCTGCTGCTATTGAGATGATTTCTCCCGCTTTGCACCCTGCTGCCCAGAGATTTGGGGCAGCGCAGGCGGGCACCGGCACCCACCTGATGGGCCCGTGGCACTGGTTCTCCATGTCCTCCAGGAGCCGGGGGGGAGCCACCTCCTTGCAGAAGTAGTGGTGGGCGTCTGCCGTCAGGCGATAGTAGCCGTCGATGAGGGCCACGAAGGAGCGGGCTTCCCGCAGCGTGGGGAACTCCACCTCCTGCGCGAGGCGAGGGGTGAGCGGGGCCGAGGCTCTGCCGGGGCTCCCCGCGGCCCCCCGGCCCCCACGCGCTCACCAGCACCCGGTTGTCCGTCTTGGTGAGGGTGACAATGCGGTTCTCCACGGGGTTGCTGTCCCGGCTCGCCTGCTTGATGCTGATGTCAGCGATGTCGGGGAAGTCGCAGAAGTGCTGGCGGCTCTGCGGGGCAGGGGGAGAGGAGCGGGGCTGGTCTCCGCACGCCGCCCCGGTGTTCCCCCATCCCCCCCCCGCCACGCTTGGCTTGGCCGGGGCCGTGGGAGCCCACGGGAGCTGCGCCACCCGCCCGCACCTCGGCACCGCCGCAGCTCCAGGAGACGCCGCTCTCGCCGGCCACGTGGATGGCGATGTCGGTGGCGGGGCCCCGCTCGCCGGCGCCGGGCGAGCGCACGCGGAAGCTCTCCTCCGCCCAGCGCCGCTGCAGCCGCTCCAGGTCCAGCAGGTACTTGAGCTTGAGGTAGCGGCCGTCCGTCTGGCAGCTGCCGATCTTGCGCAGGGACTTGTTGAAGCGGCGGCGGATGCGCTTGCGGGTGAGGAAGCTGTGCTGCTGGATCTGGCACCGCAGCCCCTCGGGGATGCACGACTTGTAGCTGCGGGGGGGGCGGTGGTGGGTGAGGCGGGGGAACGGGGCTGGGTCCCCGCCGCGGGTGTCCCGCGCCGCCCCCGGCTCACCTGACGCAGCTGAAGGTCTCCTCCAGGCTCTGCTGCTTCTCCTTGGTGATGCGCAGCATGTCCAGCACTGCCAGGCTCAGGCACTCCTCCTGCGTCTGCAGGCTCAGCGCCACCTCCATGCGCCCGCCGATGAAGTCGCTGCGGGACTGGGGACGGGGCGGCTCAGCCGGGGCCTCCTGCCGGCCCCAGCACCCTCCTCGCCCCGCGGTCCAACCCAGCACGCAGCAGTCCCTGAGCACGTGCGACCCTCGGTGCATGCATGAGCACGTGCGCCCCTCGGCGCATGCACGAGTCCGTGGCTAATGGGAGCATCCAGGGCAGATCCTGCTGAGCCTGCCACTGCCGTGGCCTCCGGGGCTGCCAGTGTCAATGCCGGCCCTGCCTGGCCCCGGCCCCAGCGCCGTGCCTTGGCATCCGAGTGAGTCACATCCTCCCTCTGGTTTCCTGCCAGTGCCCAGGTGAGAGCAAAGCCAGCTCCGTCCCTGGGTCAGGCACCGCACAGGGGTGACACCGGCCCCCACTGCAGCACCTGGGGGCACCCCATGCCCAGCGTGGCATGCCGTAACCCGGGCTCCCAAAAAGAGGGTGCTGCAGGACCCGGCTGGGTTGCCCGTGTGTCCACCCCAGCTCCCAAACCCGGCGGGCGGCTCCAGCTGAGCCAACGTCCCGCGGGCGTTGCGGCCCCGGGGAGCGCGTGGGCGCAGGGGCCGGGAAGGAGCGTGGCACGTTGCCAGGCGCAGTGAAGGGCGTTGCCGCGCTGAGGTTAACACGTACGACACACTCGAGAAGCCACATGAGACCTCGCCCTGCACACCCGGGCGTCCGGGGACGCCAGCCCGGCAGGGCTCACCTGGGCAAAGAGGTAATCGATGACGGGGTAGTCCAGGACAGCGCTGGCCCGGTCGTTCATCAGCTGGAACCGGTGCGACTGTCCCAGCCCGCACCAGTTGGGGAAGAAGAACCTGCCGGGGAGGGCAGACAGGGCTCAGCTCTGTCCCCGGGAGCCTGGGCGTGCACAGCCCTTATCAGCCATCAGAGACTCCCCAGGGAGCCCTGCCGGCCGGGCTGGGGCCGGGAGCGGGGCTGGCCGTGGTGCCCGCGGCTGTACCTGATCCGGTACACCACCACCTGGCTGCGGGAGTCGTCCACGGTGAAGAGGTGGTTGGGGGGGAACCAGCACGTGAGATCCTCGGTGGCCAGGGCGAAGAGGGAGTGACACACGGGCAGCACGCCTGGGGACAGAGCGAGGGCAGTGCCACCGCCGGCCCCATGGCCGCAGCCAAACCCCGGCATGGGCTGCATGGCCGGGCTACATGCCCCCCCCCCAGGTCCTCTGGTCCCGGGGGTGGCACTGGCGATGGACCGAGCCGGGGGTCCCTATGGGGCCGTCCCCGCCACGCTGGCGCAGAGCGGGGCCCGGCCGCTGCTGGGGGGGGGGGGGGGGGGGGCGATGCTCACCGCAGGCCTTGGCCGCCCGGACGCAGAGCTCCTCGGCCGTGTACTCGCCGAAGGTGAAGGTGAGGACGCCGGCGGAGTCGGGGGCGGCGCGGGGGGCCTGCGCCCGGTGGTACAGGTGCACCTGGAGCGTCCCCGTCTCCGTGGAGGAGAGGCTGCAGGAGCGCTCCCCGATCAGCGGGGTGTCCTCGCCCAGCGGGGCCATGGCCAGCGCTGTCACAACAGCGAGGGTGCTCAGTGCGGGGGCGGCGCGGTCCCGCACAGAGGCACCGTCCGTCCGTCCGTCCCCCAGCGTCACCCCAGCTAGCGGGGGTGGGGGTGGGATCCTGGCTGTGCTGCCGGGAAAGGACCCTCCGGTCTTAGCGCGATGCCCTGCTGGGGGGGGGGGGGGGGGTCTCTTGCACGGCCGCATCGGCTCTGCCTTGCCGGGTACCCAGAGTCGCCCGTGGGCTCGGTGGGGTTTAACCCTGTCCCCGGGCGCTGGAGCTGCGCCCAGGGGCTCCTGGCAGGAGCTGGGGCATTCACCTTGCCCGCGCGCCCTTCCCAGCACCATTCCCCGGGGATCTTTCGTGCCACGGGGTTAAAACGCCGCGGCAAAGCCTGCAGCATCCTTGGGGCTGGGAACAGCCCGTCCTGGGCCTCCCAGCACTTGTTTTGCGGAAGGGGAAACTGAGGTGCGCAGCAGTTTCCCCAGGCGGATGAACCGTTCCTCCCCAGCCCTTCCCACCGCCGCTCGCTCCCCGGCAGCCATGCCAGCTGGACCCGCAAAGTCCCCGCACGGCCGAGCCGCCGCGCTACCTGCTGCGGTCCCGCGGCCTCGCTGGCGCCTGGCGTGCTCCGGCCCTGGGCAGCGGGTCCCGGGCAGCGCTGACACCTCCGGCACCCGGGTGTCTGGACTGCGAAGGAGGCTGCGAGTGAAAAAGAGAAGAGTAAAAAAAAAAAAATCCCCTTGCTGACTTCCTGCCCACAGCGTCTCCGCACCGCCTGGGAACTTCCTGGCAAGAGAAGGGGGGGGGTAACGGGGCCCCGGGGCAGAAAGGAGTCACCGAGGGCAAGAAGAGCCCAACCAGGGGGCAACAGGGTGCCCGGGGCCGGTGCTGCCGCCTCCTCGTGCCGCAGGAACTGCCGGGACAGTGGCCTGGCCAGAGCATCCCTGCACCCCATCCCCTCCTCTCCCCCGGGAGCAGAGAAGGATGCGCCCCGGGGTCCCCCCGCTGGGGACAGGGATGGGGACGGGGTCAGGCCCTTCGCCCGGGTGCTGCCCAGGTGCGCACGTGCCTCCGGGCCCGTGGCGGTGCTGCGTGCGTGCGGCTCCGCACAGCGGCTGGCGGATGTGGGGGGGCCCCGGCAGCCGCCGCTTGTTGTTTTTCCCTTTCTGCTGCTCTAACCATTTCTTCGCAGCGGCGGAGCCGGAGGCAGGGGATGGGGGATGCTGCCCGCCGCCGCCCCGGGGACCCGGCCGCGGCCCCGCTCTCGCCGTGGGCAGGGATGGGCTGAACTGGCAGTCTCACAAACCTGTCTGAGGAGTTCCCCTGTTTGCAGGGATTAGGGAGGGAGGCTGGGAGCGCCCAGCCACGGGGCAGGGGCTGAGCCGGCCTTGGACCCTGGGCCAGGGTCCCGCACCGAGGCCGGGAAAGGGCAGGAGCCGGCCAGCGCTGGGGCAAGCGGGCGGGAAGGGGTTATGGGCTTCACCCCTTGGGACGCCCAGCTGGATTCAGACACCCCCCCCCCCCCCCCCCCCAGTGCCTGACGTCCCTCCCCAGTGCCCTAAACCTGCTTCTGGCACCCAGAGCGGCTCCTGCCCTGCGGGCTGGCGCAGAAGGGGTGCGAGGCACGGCCAGCCCCTCGCCGCCGGGGCCGCGTGGCCTTGCCTTCCCCTCCAGCGCGGCAACACCCCAAGGACGTCGGAGCAGCCTCCTCGCCCGCCGGCGCCGAGCGTCTCCCCACTGCCCCGCGCTGCTCGGGGGCTGCCGGCCACCCCCGGCCCGGCCCCGCTTCCCTACTTCGGGCAGCGCAGCAGAGTCCGGGTCCTTGTCGATGCACCGGGGAGCTGCCTGCAAAGACCGTGCTCCTCCTGGTACAGATGAGGGTTTGTTTTGCTTTGTCCCCTGCCTAAGGATGAATTTTGCTCAGCTGGTTTTTCTCCTCCCTCCCTCCCTGCTGCGCTCGCCGTGCTTGCAGCTGCTTTCGGGATCGCTCTGTTCCCGGCTGCGGCTCCCTCCGGTACCGTTGCTGCCCCAGGCTGTGCGTTCGGGCAGGTGATGAGGGGTGTCTGCTTCGCTCCGGAGCAGGCAGGACTGGGCTTTTCACAAGTGCTTGAAAACAGGAGGTATTTGGGGCACTTTCCTTGCTGAGGAAGGCCTGGCCCCTCTGCAGCCCCTGCTGTGCCTGCAGCCCCGCGCTGCACGCGGCCCGGCGATGCTCTCCGCCGCGCGCTGAAGCTCGCTAGATAACTGCACAAACTTTTCTTTTGCTCCAGTTCTGAGTGTCCGCGTGGCTCCAGCCGTCCCCGTCGCTGGCAGCGCGGCCGCGGGGTCCCTCTGCCCGCAGGTGCGTGCTCCCGCGCCCGCTGCCGCCGCCACGCTGGCCGCGGCGGGGAGCCTGGACGTGTGGGTGCCGGAGACACGGACCTTCAGCCTCGCCGACTACGGTGTCTTCGGGCTGATGCTGCTGGTCTCCACGGGCATCGGGCTCTTCCAAGCCCTCTCCCGGGGCGGCCAGAAGACCTCAGACGACTTCTTCACGGGGGGCCGGCGGATGTCGGCGGTGCCGGTGGGGCTGTCGCTCTCGGCCAGCTTCATGTCGGCGGTGCAGGTGCTGGGGGTGCCGGCCGAGGCGTACCGCTACGGCGCCAAGTTCCTCTGGATGTGCCTGGGGCAGCTGCTCAGCACCCTGCTCACCGCCCTGCTCTTCCTGCCCGTCTTCCACCGCCTGGGGCTCACCAGCACCTACGAGGTGGGTCCCCGGGGCACACGCGCGCGGCAGCCCCGCGAAGCCCGGGCAGGGATGGAGCGAAGGCGCCGGGGCTGCCGGCGCCCTCCCTCCACGCCGGCCCTCTCCTCCCCCCCCCAGTACCTGGAGCGGCGGTTCAGCAGGAGCGTCCGGCTGTGCGGCACCGTGCAGTACGTGGCGGCCACGGTGCGTAGCCCGCGGGGCGCGCCGGGGGCCGGCCGTGGGGCCGTGCCGCCGCTGCCGCCGCCGCCGCCGCGGGGGCTTGCTGCCGGCCGCGCTCGGCGTTTCCCTTGGCCCCGGAGGAAATGCATGTGCGCTCGCACTCGCGTTCGCTGCGGTTCCTCGTTCAAAACAAATAACGCTGCGGAGGGGCCTTGCGGGGACGCTGTTTTGAATGAAAACCCCAGTGTTTTCCATGCGCTCAGACACTGTGTTTGGACACGGCGCGGGAGCCGCAGCACGTTGGCCCCGGTCCCGGCGGGGCCGGCTCTGATCCCCACCGACCCGGCTCTCCGCGCCGGCCCCAGCCTCCTGCCTGGCCACGGCCGCTCCGGCGCCGGCCCTGACCCTCCTTCTCCCGCAGATGCTGTACACCGGGATCGTCATCTATGCCCCCGCGCTGATCCTCAACCAGGGTATGGCAGCGCCCCGCTCCCTGGCCCAGCCCATCCCAGGGATGCTCTCCATTGCAGACGGCTGAGTCCGTTTTTCCCCAAAACTTCGTCCCAGCTCCAGAGCTCTGCTCAGCACCTCGGTTTCTCCTTTAGTGACCGGCCTGGACATCTGGGCATCGCTGCTCTCCACGGGAGCTGTCTGCACCTTCTACACCACCATCGTGAGTGCGGGAGCGGGCGGCCCCAGGTGCCGTGCGGGATGTGCCCCGGTGCTCACGTGCGGCCCTGTCTCCTGCAGGGTGGGATGAAGGCCGTCGTCTGGACCGACGTCTTCCAGGTCTTCGTGATGCTCTCGGGCTTCGTCGTTGTCATCGTCCGGGGGATGCTGCTGGCCGGGGGCCCCGCCAGCGTCCTGGCCATCGCGGCCAACGGCTCCAGGGTTAACTTTGACGAGTGAGTCCCTGCACCCCGGTGCGCGCCGCCTGGCCAGCCCCGGTCCCCATGCCGGGGAAGAGCCGCAGAGCTGTCGGAGCGGGGCTGGTCCTCCCGAGCCCACGCCGGCCCCATCCCGGGGCTGCCGGCCACAGAAGCTGGGTGCTGGGGTGGCCATCCAGCGGTGCCGGCCGGGGCTCACCCTCGCCCTGGCCGCGTGCGGCTCCGCCAGCTTCGACCCCGACCCGCGGAGCCGGTACACCTTCTGGACCTTCCTGCTGGGCGGCACGCTGCTCTGGCTCTCCATGTACGGCGTGAACCAGGCCCAGGTCCAGCGCTACGTGGCCTGCAGGAGCGAGAGGGAGGCGAGGATGTGAGTGTGCAGGGCTCCACAGCCCGGCACCGGGCTCGCGGGGAGAGGGGCTGCACTGGGGGGGGAAGAGCACTCCCAGCCTGACCCCCTCAGGGACCCCGATCCCGGCCCCACGGGGCTTCCCCCGAGGCTGCTGGACAGACCCGACACCCCTGCATGAACCCTGCACCCCTGCATGGACCCCGCACGCCTGCATGGACCCTATATCCTGTGCATGGACCCAGCACCTCCTGCATGAACTCAGCACCCCTGCACTGACCCAGCACCCCCTGCATGGTCCCAGCACCCCTGCATGGACCCTGCACCCCTGCATGGACCCCATATCCTGTGCATGGACCCAGCACCCCCTGCATGGACCCAGCACCTCTGCACAGACCCAACACCCCTGCATGGACCCCGCACCCCTGCTCAGAGCCCAGCTCCCCAGTGAAGATGCGCATCCCCTGCCAGTCCTGTTGCTGCATCGCGGGAAGCCCTGCCGTGCTGGGCAGGCGATGGGTGAGGTGGCCGGGGAAGGGGCACAGTCCCCTGGGGCCACCGGGCCAGGCTCTTCCCCGTGCATGGGCAAGGCTGGCGCGGCGCCCGTCCCCCGCGCCCGGCCGGGCTGCGATCTCGCCTGTGCTTGCAGAGCGCTGCTGGTGAATCAAGTGGGGCTCTTCGTCATCGTCTCCAGCGCGGTGGCCTGTGGCATTGTGATGTTTGCGCTGTACAAGGACTGCGACCCCCTCCTCGCCGGCTACATCTCGGCCCCGGACCAGGTACCGGCCCCCGCCGCCGGCAGCCGGGACCTGCCCTCTCGAGCGCCAAATTGAGGGCAGCGAGGCAGGAGGTGGAACGGAGAGGCAGGACACCTGGGTCCTCGTCTCAGCCCTGGCGCAGGGGGGTCTGGGCTCCACTGGGGAGGGCAGGGGGCCCCGAGCCCGGGCTGGGCTCCTGCCTTCACCCCCTGATGCAGCCATCTGCCCCCTCAGTACATGCCCTACCTGGTCCTCGACATCTTCGAGACGTACCCGGGGGTGCCGGGGCTGTTCCTGGCCTGCGCCTACAGCGGGACCCTCAGGTGAGGCTGGGGCTCTGCCCCACGGCCCCCCGCAGCGGCAGGGCTCCCGGGGAAGGGGTGCGCGGACCCCTCCGGCCCCATGCGCCGCCCCTGCCCGAGCACCGCCACCGCCGCGGGGCTCAGCGCTGCCCTGTGCCCTCGCCCCAGCACGGCCTCCACCAGCATCAACGCCATGGCGGCCGTCACCGTCGAGGACCTCATCAAGCCCAGGATGCCCGCGCTGCCGCCGCGGAGGCTGGCCCTCGTCTCCAAGGGGCTGTGTGAGTGGGGCCGGCGCCGGGCACGTGCCCAGGCTGCCGTGCTGCGCCGTGCTGCGCTGCAGTGTGCCGTGCCATGCTGCACCGTGCAGTGCCATGCCGTGCTGCAGCATGCCGCGCCATGCCACGCTGCACTGTGCCATGCCACGCCATGCCATGCTGTGCTGCACTGTGCTGTGCCATGCTGTGCTGCAGCATGCCATGCCACGCTGCACTGTGCCATGCCACGCCATGCCATGCTGTGCTGCACTGTGCTGTGCCATGCTGTGCTGCAGCATGCCATGCCACGCTGCACTGTGCCATGCCACGCCATGCCATGCCACGCTGCACTGTGCCATGCCATGCAGTGCCTTGCTGCTGCAGCCACCTTGCCTGAGCCTTCCCCATCTCCTCTGCAGCGCTGATCTACGGCACCACGTGCATCACGGTGGCAGCGCTGGCCTCCCTGCTCGGTGGTGGCGTGCTGCAGGTGAGCTCCGGCGTGCAGGGCCAGACCCAAGCGTGCTCTGCCGGCTCCATCCCCTCCGGCTCTGCCTGGCCAAGCACAGACCCTGCCACGCACCGCCAGCTGCAGGAGGGCCCTCGAGCTTGCTGGGAGCCATGGGGCTGCCAAGGCCTTGGGGCAGCGCTGAGCTCCATCTCCATGTCCCCGTCCCCCCCCAAGGAACCCTCTGGTGCTGCTGGTGCCATGCCAGGCTCCTGGGGGGACAGAGCCAGGGGGGACGGGGACGGGCCAGGGTGGGCGACGCATTTCCCAGTGGGGCAACGGGGCAGAGCTTGCCGTGCATCTTCCAGGGCTCCTTCACCGTCATGGGGGCGATCAGCGGCCCGCTGCTGGGAGCCTTCATCCTGGGCATGTTCGTGCCGGTGTGCAACACTGCCGTGAGTCCGGCGTGGGGCCAGGGTGGGTGCCGGAGCCGGCCGGGGGCTCTCCGGGCGCAGCATGACCCTTCTCCTCCGCCACAGGGAGCGTTTGCGGGCCTGAGTGCTGGCTTGGCCCTCTCCTTCTGGGTGGCCGTGGGAGGCACCGTGCACCCACCCAGCGCCACTGCCATGGGGGTGCTGCCGGCCTCCGGAGCCCTCTGCCCGCTGCACAACCGCAGCGCCGGCGCCAACGGCACCATCCTCCTGGGCCCGCTGCCCCTGCGGGAGCCTCCCCCGGCCCCGGCACGGTGAGCAGCGTGGGGCTGGGGCATGGGGGCAAACGCACGCGGCTGTAACGCTGCATCACTCGCTTGTCGTCCCCGTGCTGCCTGCTCCGCCGGCAGCAACAGCGCAGCTGCGGCACGCTGCGACGGTGCAACCCCGCTTCGCTGCAACGGTGCACCCCCACTTCATAGTGATGGTGCAGCCCTGCTTCACTGCAACGGTGCTTTCCTGCTTCGCTGCAACGGTGCATTCCTGCCTCGCTGCAACAATGCATCCCCACTTCGCTGTGATGGTGCAGCCCTATTTCGCTGCAATGCTGCATTCCTGCTTCGCTGCAACGGTGCATTCCCGCTTTGCTGCAATGATGCATCCCCACTTTGCTGCAATGCTGCTCTCTTCGCAGGCCGGCGATCGTGGGCGACTTCTACGCCGTGTCCTACCTGTACTACGGGGCGCTGGGCACGCTGGGCACCGTGGCCGTGGGGGTGCTGGCCAGCTACCTGGCAGGTGAGACCCGCGGGAGGCTGGGGACGGTGCAGCCGATCCGGGGAGGGGTGCACGGAGCGGGGAACGGGGCGCCTGCCCCCCCCGCCCCCCCCCCCCGCAGCCGCCCCTTCCCGTGGCACCGGCTCTCCAGCAGGACGGGCCGAGCGGCCGCCCCCGGGCGTGCTGTGGTGGGATGTGGCGAAGCGGACGTCCTCGGTGGCTCCCACGGCGGAGAGGCTGCCCAAGGTAGGCGGCGGCGGAGCCGGAGCCGGGAGGGAGGGCATCCCCGGAGCCAGCAGCTCTCCCAGCCCGGCCCCTCTCCGCAGGTCCCCGGGGGCGTCCCCGAGCTCCCTGCCACCACCGGGCTGCTGCAGGAGACTGACGTGTAGGGCCCATGCTGAGCCGGGGGCAGCCCTGGACAGCGGGAATGCGGGGACGCTTCCCCATGGAAATACATCCCCCCCCCCCCCCCCCGAGCCCCGGCGGCCGCTCCCGGCCTCCCGGCAGCAATAAAAGCAGTAAAGCACCCGCGCTCGGCCGGGAGTGTGTCTGGCTCTGCTGGTGCAGCCGGACCGGCACCGCAGGGCTCCCCTGGGCACGGGGCCGCGGGGTGGGGATGGGGACGGGATGTGCGTGGGAGCAGAACACGCAGGAAGGGGACACGTGAAGGCATGGGGCACCTGTGGGAATGGGACACACATGGGCACGGGATGTGTGTGGGAATGGGACACGTGTGGGCATGGGACACGTGGGAATGGGACACACATGGGCATGGGATGTGTGTGGGAATGGGACATGCGTGGGCACGGGACATACATGGGCATGGGACACATGGGACTGGGACACACACAGGCGTGGGACGTGTGTGGGAATGGAACATGTGTGGGCATGGGACATGTGGGAATGGGACACGTGGGAATGGGGCATGCGTGGGAATGGGACACGTGGAAATGGGGCCCGTGTGGGAATGGGGCACACGTGGGAATGGGACAGGTGGGAACAGGACACCAATGGGAATGGGACACACGTGGGAATGGGACATGCATGGGCACAGGACACCCGTGGGAATGGGACACATGGGAATAGGATACATGTGGGCATGGACACGTTTGGGAATGGGACATGTGTGGGAATGGGACACACATAGGAATGGGACACGTGTGGGTACATGACACATGGACATGGGACATGCGTGGGCATGGGACATGTGTGGGCACAGGACACGTTGGAATGGGACATGTCTGGGAATGGGATGCACATGGGAATGGGTCACACATGGAACACGCGTGGGAATGGGACACTCATGGACACGCGTGGGCACGGGACACGCGTGGGAGCGCAGGCCGGGAGCGCCCCACGACAGCCCGCCGCGGCACCCCGGAGCGGCAGCAGCGGAGCGGCCTCGTCCGCGGCCCCGCCGCGCTCTCCCGCTCCTCGCGCCGCCATCTTCGCTGCGGGCCGCGCGCCGCCATCTTGGGGCGCCGCCACGGGGAGGGGCGGCGGCGCCATCTTTGTGCCGGGCAGGGGCGGGCCGGGCGAGAGGGAGCCGTGTTCCTCCCCCCGCCCCGCTGCCCGCCGCCTGGCCCGCCCCGGGCGTGCGCTGGCGTGTGCGGATGCTGCCGTGCGGCTCGCCGCCCCCTCCGCCGCCGGGCTTGGCGCTGTGGCCGGGCCGAGGCGGGGCGTGCCCGCAGCAAAGATGGCGGCGGCGCCACGCGGGCCGTGAAAAGCCGGCGGCGGGCGCCGCTGCTCCCTTCTCTCACGGCGGGCGGCGACGGCGCGTCGCTGTGACGCGCAAAGCGCGCGACGGCCGGCGCGGCGGGGACCGGGTAGGAGCGGGCCCGGGCGGCAGCGGGCCCGGGCGGCTGGGCCGCGGCCTGCGGGAGGGGAAGGGCCCTGGCGTGAGGCCTGGCGGTGATGGGGGGAGGAGACGGGGCAGAGGGAGGGTCTGGGGGGCGATGGGGAAGGGCGCGGGGGCGATGAGGGCTGGGGTGAGGCGTGGAGGAAGGCCCGGGGGGGACGGGGGATGGAGGAAGGCCTAGAGGGTGAGGGGGGGATGGAGGAAGGCCTAGGGGAAGACGAGGGGACGGAGGAAGGCCTAGAGGGTGATGGGGGAGGACAGAGCTAGGCCTGGAAGGTGAGGGGGTGGGGGGAAGGCCCAGGGGGTAATGAGGTGCGAGAGGAAGACCAAGGGGGCAATGGGGAGGAAGGGCTGGGGGCGGTGAGGGTGGGCAAAAGCTAGAGGTTTGGGGAAGGGCTGGGGGAGGAGGTGTCAGCTCCCGAGCAGCATGGAGGGGGGCACGCAGAGGCCCCGGAGATCTCGGGGGGGGGGAGCAGGGCTGTGGGGGGCTCTGCAGGGCCCCGAGGGGATGGTGCTGGCCCCTTGGCATGGGGCAGGGGTGGGGGTCCCCTCAGGGAGGGGTCCAGCCTTTAGGTTGGTAGTAGCATGGGGGGGTGGACGTGGAGTCCAGAGCATCCTGACCCCCCCCCCCCCCAAATGCATCGTGGGCGCCATCTCGCAGCCTTCACTTGGGGCCTGGCCCAGATCACAGGGTTCAAGAAGGGTTATCTGCATATATCAGGGAACAGAGAAGATTTAATCCAGCCCAGACTTTTAAAAAGCTTCTGATTTGAGTAATAAACCCAAAATGGTAGCCCTTTTTTGTTGCTTCTTGTGTCATATATCAAATACTTATCTGCTATTAAAATAAAGGCTTGAGATCCAGTACTTGGTGTCTATATGGGCAGCGTGCTGAGGAGGAGAGGCCTTTTATAGTGTCTAGTTAATTTTCTTTTCTGGCTCCTGTTTCACCTATTTTTAGTGTTTTGGATTTTTTTTTTCTGTGTTGATGACGTAGGTGAAATTAATACAGCATCTCTATGTGGCCATTTATCCAAGTTAAACGTGACCATATGGGCGTGTTTCTGTATAATTAGTCAGAGGGCTTGATATAGGGTTTATGTTGCGTTATCCTTCTGCTGGTAGCAGTAACTTCTCCATAACTTACCCGCCCTAGAACCTGCTAGCGAAGGCATCCAGCTTCATTTTGACTCAGCAGCATAAGTTTGTGGAGAGTATTTTGGTTCGCAGGGCAGTTGTGCTTTTGACTCAGTACCAGGAACCCAGCAGTTTGATTCGTTGTGGTGTTGCACCACAACAGATAGGTGGGAGGGATTGTTGCCAATTTACTTATAATCCAGGGGGAAGTGAGCAGAGTTCTTCCTGGGTGAGCTATAAGACTGCTAGATCTGTTCTTTCCAGAATTTTGAAACGCCCTGAAGCAATAACAAAAGGGAATTTTCATGCTCTGGGCTCAAGCTGTTCCTGCTTGTCAAGGGGTTATGGTAAACCTGAGATCCTGGCCAGGGCAAGGATCTTAAACTGTGTATTTGGTTTCCTCCTCCTCTGCAGAGCACCTTGAGTGATGCCCAAGAAGTTCCAAGGTGAAAATACCAAGTCGGCTGCTGCCCGGGCAAGGAAAGCTGAGGCAAAGGCAGCAGCCGATGCCAAACGCCAACAGGAGCTGGAAGATGCCTACTGGAAGGATGAAGACAAACACGTGATGAGGAAGGAACAAAGGAAGGTGAATTGCTAGACAGGTAGAAGGGGAACTTCTAGCTGATCTTATGCTAAGCCCTTGAAATTCAAGTTTACTTAAAGTATTGCTTCTGTTCCTCTGTCCCAAAGCTGCAACTGTCTCTCTAAACATTGTCCTGCACTTAGTTTTCCAGCAAAAAAGCTGGAATTGGTGTCTTCTCTGGAAGCTAAAAGAAGCAGAGTGTGGGAGTAAGTGTAAGCTTTGATGCATAATTCAAAGATCCTGTAAATCTTAGAGCTATGTTCCCGAGGGAGACAGAAAAAGCTTTATCGTTGGAATCATTTAAAATTGATTTAGTAAGTGATCAGAAACCCTGCTTGTAGGGCTTGATTTTTGACTAGGCAGTTCTTCATCTTTTTTTTCCTTTTCTTTCTCCTTCTCCAAAATCAAAAGAAAGTTATCAACAGGGTTAAATATAAAAGGGTTTCCCCCACCACTTGGTGTGCCGCACATGTGACATGTCTCAAAAATCCTCTCGGGTTTAGTCTCATCAGCCTGCTCCGCCCTGAGTACATATTTGCCTAGGGATTCAAAAGAACAGGACAGTTCAGTGTTAATTTCTGCGTTATTGTTTTTAATATTATCCTGATGTACCTTTCCCATTATGTTTCCTGTCTCTTCTCATCTGACTTACCGTAGTTAAACTGCAAAAACTTAGTAAGCTTCATCAGTGCTACACAAATCTAGCTTCTGGATTTGTTGGTTTTCTAAAAGCACAATGTTTGGTGACGACTCAGCTTGCTTTTCCAAAACAATTTGTTTACCCTCGTACTATCTAGACAGGAGTTTGTCTGATGTCATAAATGGAATTTATGGGGTTACTGGTTTTGCTCTGCTTAAGTTCTATGTATATAAGCTCTTTGGTGCTTATTGAACTTTGTGTGTTGCTACTTAAGCGCACCGGCCAAGCAGCAGGCAGGAAGCCAGCGTGTCCCCATGACCTTGATAGCTTTGTGCTGTGTGCGTTTGTTTGAATTCACCCCCCTAACATGTGTCTTGACATTTGGAATTTGGAGTCTTGTGTGCTGTTCCCAAATGCAATCCTGTAATGCTGCCTAATTACTTCCTGGAACATTACTGTTCTGCTTAGGGTTTTGCTAACACTGACCTATTTTAATGGTCTTCCAAAGCAGCCTCCTGCAGGCAAGGGGCATGGGAGTCTTGGATGGGCAAACTGTCATGAGCTTGAACTGTTAACTGCAAAGTCAGGGTCCACCTGATAGAGCCTCAGACTGCGTTTTAGAAAAGTCAGCGAGGTGGCTTTCACTCGACGCCAGCTCCTCTCGCTACTTCAGGCTTCACTGGTGGTCCTGCAGGATTTCTGGCTCTTCTTAAAAAGAGAGAGAGTGCAGTAAGGATCTGAGAGAGCAATTGCTGCCAAACTGGTGTGTGGGAGCAGCACCTGCCCAGCGGTGGGGACAGGCTGTGCTTGGGAGCTTGGCACTCAGCAGGGTGGACCAGCCGCAGGGGTGAGGTCAGCCCTGCTGCATCCTTTTTCCTCCCCTTGTGACTCTTACAGCATGTTACTGCTTATTGAATAACTTCCCTCCAACGAGAGCTCACCCTGTCCCTCCATCGCCTGGGTTTGTGAGGCTCTCCCTAGTGAAATTTTAACCTTATTGGAGAAGTGAAGAAGAAAAACTGAGTGTGAGCCTGGCAGTGTGTGGCTCGGAGCCTGCGGCCCAGCTGGAACTGAATGCACGTGTGTGTGTGCAGGTGGACAGCTCTTCTCCCTCGAGGGCAGCCGCGGTGAGACCTTCCGCCAGCAATTGCATCAGCGTAGCCATAGTCTCTAGGTCTGACTCTCACCTGTGTTTTAGTACATTTGTCTCTCAGGAACCCCCTGCGGAGCTGCAGCTCACAACAGCAAGAGTCTCCAACTCGGATGAGGAAGCTGTCCTGCCAGAAGGACTCCGAGCACAACTGTACCTGCCCTGGGGCTCTTCCTGCTGTGGGTGCATCGCACAGGGCTGGGGGGTTTAACCCATCGAACTGCAAGAACCAGAGCAAAGGCTGGGCATTTGTCTGCCGGCCACGTGCTCATCTACACAAGCGTGAGTGGGTTGTTGGGGAAAAAGCAGTGAAACTTCTCCAGTGCTTCTCCAGTGCCATCAGACCTGGAACGTCTCCACAGAGAACAGAAGAAGCTGCCTCTGCCCCACGGTATCCCAGCAGGGAAGGGATGTACGAGTCAGGTTGGTAAATGGCTTGCCATCCCCATCTTAGAGGAGAACAAAAGCCAAAGCACTGACAAGAATCAAACTTCCTTGGATAAGTAGCTGTTTCACGGGTGGTGCTGGCATGGAAATAGCCCTGCTGGCCGCAGCCATATGCTGTAGGAGGGACTTGTGTTGCTCTCAGTTACAGCACGCGGAGGAGGATATTACAGTATGTGTAGGAGGATGTTCTCGGCATCTTGGGGAGTCAACGCAAGAGCAGCTCTTCCCCAGCTCTCCAGGCGATGGCGGTAACACATTAACTGCTCTGCAGCAAGCCCCGTGCATCACCTCTGAATTCCTGCATAATAAGGAGGCAGGAATGAATGCCTTTGGGACATTACCCAGCAGGGCATATATTAAAACCAAAACGCGCATGCCCCTTTTAATCTCTTTCCCCCCAGCAGATGACCAGCAAAGCCTCAGTGAAATAAATGAGAATGTAACCCTCTATTTCTGTCAAGCTGCTGCCTCGCTGGACCACTTCAGGGTTTTGTGGCTGTGTGCGTGGCAGTCTGGTGGTCTTGCTTGAGTGGTAGCAACACACGTCATGTGGTGCAACATTAATATTTGGGTGTAGGGAAGCTCAAAATGCAGTGCCTTGCTGATGTGATATTCGTTGTCACCGGATGATGACTGTCCTGTTTCCTTTAGTTGTGTTTTGGGTTATTGGTTTTTGGTGTTTTTTAACATCCCCCTCCCAGGCTCTGAGATGGGTTTTTGGGGCTGGTCTCTGCTAACAGAGGATGACACTCATTTAGCGGCTCTGTGATGCATAAAGGAACATCTGAGCTAATATCACCAGTCTGCAATATGTGTATTCCTTCTCTGGCACTTCAGCACAAGTCACAGTTTGTTACCTTCCCTGGAGAGCTCTGGCTGGAAAGCACAAAATCTACTTCGTTTTTGTTGAAAGGCTCTGGGTTTTACCTAGATAATGCTTTTCTTTTCACATTCAGGTATCTTCAGCCTTCCTTCCTTCCTTCCCTCTCCGTTCTTCTTATGCAAAGTTAGACTGCCAGCTCCGAGGATGACACTCCTAATCAGCTAGATCAGTGTGTTTCTTTCTCTCTGTGCAATTAGCTAAAGTGGGTCTGGTGGTGGAATAGCCACGGATGCATTCTGGGTGAGGCTGCAGGCAGACTTGGAAGGGTGACAAACCATTAAATAGGCTGGAGCGTTACGGGAAGAAAGGACTAGTGGAGTCTCTGTCAAGGGCAGCGTTTGCTTCCCGTGAGCAGCCATGCCGGGCAGAGGTCTCCCTGCAGGATTCAGACCTTGCTCTCTCTGGCGGCCTTGGGTTTAGCCGTGTGCCCTGTGGTTGTGCGTGGAAACATCTCACTGGCTGGGACTGCTGCTGTGGTTGAGATGAAACATGTCCATTGGAAGAACACAGCCAAGTTCCCCGTCTCCTTCCCATCTCCAGCCTGGGCTGTCTGGCTAAGGCAGGACAAGGCCTTTTACCCATCGAGGCTGTATTTTGACTGGGCTACGTTCGCCGAGTGCCCTGACTGTGGAGACTCCAGGAAATCAGTTTCTTGCTGTTGTTCACCAGCTGCTCAAAACCCCTTTCCACCTTTGCCCAGCATACTGTGGTGTTGGCAGTGCTATATTGCTCCCTTGCTTTGGAGGTCTCTTCTATGGCTTTGCTCGGTGCCGCTCTGTGGGATGGAAAGAGAGGGCATATGGATCACATGGAAGCAAGGAGACTTTCCATGCTAAAGTATGGAAGGTCTGGGGAAAGATTCAAGTTCAATGCAGGGTGAGCAGTTGTGCTAAAGGAATTCAGATAGCCCACAGGAGAGCAGTGACTGTTTTGGTATCTGAGTTTTGTCTTTCTCGTTCCTGTTAGCCTCCGTTTCAGGGTACGGGGTGGCGGCTCTATGTACTGACAGATCCAAACTGCAGTGGTATCACAGGCAGGCGAATTATGACTTTTTCTCTCCCCTCCTCCTCTAATTCAGTTCAGAATTACTCAGCTGTGAGCACCAGCTCTTACTCAGATGAAATGTTAAACAGATCAAATGACTGTTCTCTCCTCTTTGGAGGACGTCTGTATAGTACAAGCTTCACAGTACTGAAATCCAATGGCTTGAATGAGAAAGGCAGGGGACAGTGATGTCGTGGAAAGAGCACCTGATAACGTAAGGCTGGGGCTCAAACCCCACAGCTGACTTCCTCTCCGGCATCCCTGTGATGTTTGCCTTGATTTCCTGTGGGCCCAAGAAGGGGTATGTTTGATCTTGCCCAAAAGCTCTGGTCTACCTCGAGAGCCCTGCGAGCACTTGGACATACTCCAGATCGCTTATGCACCTCTTTCTTCTGCCTGCATCAGGTTTTGCATTGCTTTGCCCTTCTGCCGTGTGAGAAGCAGCGCGCTTTGCCATGCTGGCAGCATGCTCTCCAGCATTCCTCAGGCTTCCCGTTAAGAGGTTGATTGGGAGCACTGCTGCTTCAATTGACCACTTGCTCTCAAAGCCATGTGCGTGGGACCTTGTTCTCCTTCCACCTAGCAGGTGGGAAGCTGTTCTGAAAGCTAATGAATTGTTCCTTGCTCAGACAGTTCTCTGCAGGGCTGGAAACTAGCATTTTAAAATACAAATTCTTGTGAACAGAAATGTCCGGCTAAAGAAACCTCACCCCCTGCTCCTTCCAGTGTCCTGCTGAGTATAGCAATGTTGAGCGAGAAAATTACTCATTTCCCTTCCAGTTTTCTAATAGCTTTGCTACATGTTTCATTTAGAGAAATCCAAGCGTCCCTTTCATCAGGACGCTTAAGCTGATTCATTGCACTGACATGAAGGATTAGTTTGGTTTGGCCTAACCTGAGAAAACTTTTCAGAAATGACAGCTTCAGGGCCCCTTGTGCTTCAGGATCAGAGAGATAAATTATGCATGCAGTGTAAGAGAAGTCTGCTGTGTGGAGCTGAGACACCGTGGTAATGACCTACACAGACGCATCCTTGGCCCACAACCTCGTCTCTGATAGGTCTGGAGAGGCCTTCTGTGAAGGATGCATCTTGACCTCTGCGTTACAGCAGCCCATTAAGAAAGCCACCAGGAGCAGCTCTGGGATGCTGGCTCTGACGTTTTCAGGGCTTCGTGCTCAGGCACTCGCATGCGAGCCCGATTGCTCCATTTCAGCTCCTGGTGCCGCCTGTGTTCGTGCAGACTGCTCAGAGCGGCTGTGGTCTTGTGCGCTTTTGAACGCGAGGGAAGGTGTGGAGCAGACTTGGAAGTGATGGGCTGCAGGGGAAACCTGAGCATGTAGATCTTGCAAGCCTTGCCTTGTGCCAAATTAGTAACGGTGCAGCTTATTTACTCACTACAAATAGAAACTCAATTATAAATGCCGGAGAGCGGAGAGTAGCTTAGTCCAATGGCTAGAGGAGGGAACGGGAGGAGAGCAGTAACTAGAGGTCCTCTGCAGCATCAAGTGCAAGAAGGCGGCTCTGCACCCTGTTCGTGTCTCCGTTTCCTCTTCATTAAGTGGATATGTCCTATCCGGAGAGTTTTATTTGAAAGGAGCTAAAAGCAGCAGAGCATTATCCTTGAATTTCTGCACTGTCAGATCATCATCCCAGATGGGGTTGTGTGGTGTGAAACAGACTGCTGAGTTAGCTGGCTTGTAGGACAGTTCTCCTGTAATAAGCAGGGGTAAAAGATAAGCTTCTCTAACTATAAATAACATTTCTGTACTGAAGTATCTTGCTCTCCTCCCTTAGGTCATTAGTACTTGTGTATCCACACTTTATCTGTCTCCTGAATTATGCAAACCACAGCCAGGCCTGTAGCCTTGCTAAGGTGTTCCCTGTGCCAGCAGTTCCTTTGCGTTACCTGTTTCAGTCACACCTGAGCCTCAGACAGGACGAGCAGGAAGGGGACAGTTTCTCTTTACAGTAATCCGTGTTCTAGATATGATACCAGTATCCCGAGTGCACCGTGCTGCTTCTCCTGCCTTCGCTTTGCATCTAATTAAATGACTTGCTCTTTCTGAATGCTGCGTGTTCAGTGATTTCTGCAGGTGGAGCTCTTACAAATAGCACTCGGACAAGCGCTGCCTTGCAGGGAGCAGCGGGTGACCAAGTGGCTGCCTCACTGCGCTATTTCATGTGTCAGCACCGTGTCGTCACCCCGAGCTGCGTGCAGCCTGCCACGTCCCGCGGCCTGCCGACGTGTTCCCTTGTGGGACCCAGTGTGGCTGCCGGGGGAGTCCTTTCGCAGTCCCGCCAACCTTAAACAAAGTTTCTGACCCTCCTGTGAACCAAGGCACATTCATGAGCCTGACAAAATTTTCTATGCTGGAGCTTGAAATTGTTGGGAGCCTTTGGAGCTGGCACCTCCTGCGGTGCTGCTGGCACCCCTGGCTCCTCTGGCATTCTGAGCCAGGCAGCTGGTCACTCCTCCTCCTCCTCCCTTGGCAGCCCCTGGAATCGGTTTCCGCTTCACTGTCCTCTGCGCACATTCCTACTGGCAGCAGAGCCCCGTAAGCTTTAAAAGATACGCTGTCCTCCTGCGCTCTGTTATGGGGTGATAGGGAATTGCAGCACTCGGCAGCGGGTTTGTTGTGCCCCTCGGGGTAAAGAGGGGAATGCACGTGGCCCCCTTTCTGTTTTGGCACAGTGATCTCTCCAGTTTTATTGCTTCTCCTGCTTTCCTCCTTAACACTGCCTGGTGTTTGAGTAGATTCTGGTGGCTGAGCTGGAGATCCTGGCTGGAACTGGAGCTGTCCTATGCTGTGTTAAGTGAAGGTGGGCACAGGAAGGAGAGCACCTGTGGCTGCTCTTGCCCAGGTATATCTTTGTGTATAAATTGTTAGTGCGAAGGGAGAAAGGTAGTCTTCTCCCTCCTCTCTGGGGAGTGGCTGAAGTCCCTGCTAATCTGGGAGGCTGAGTAAATTTGTTTACTCAGTCTTTACTAAGAGAGGGAGAGGCCCAACAGGAAAGCAGTGGGTAGGGAAAGGCCAGGTCTTAAGTAAATGAGTTGGCACTTTGATGTCACGCACGGTCCAGTTACCCTGGCGTTGCATCTCAAGGCACTAGCACTAAGCACTTAATAGCCAAGAACTTGAAGCCTGCCAATTGTAATAAAAGCTTCATCCCTGTAATGGCTTTTTTCCCCATCCTTGATCACAGCTGCTTGGAAGTGGAGGCAGGCAAGTCTTCCCCTTCTCAGTCTGGATGGAAAGGCCTGGTCCTTATTGTGGTTGATGGAAGCAGCAGCTCTAGGGCATGCTTTGATTCAGTATTTGTGAGCTTCAATACTGTGTTTTGATGGGTTTTACTTTAAATTCTTGAGCTGCGAAGCGACTTGCAGTTTTTTTAGTTAAGTCTTAAAACCCAGCCTTTTTTACTGTCTCTGAAGTGGGCCCTACCCTGACATCCTTAAACACCGATGAACACGACAGCTTGCATTACTACTACAGTTGTTTTGCTGCACAGCTTCTTTTGAGTAGAACCCGTTCTGTTAGGGCTTGATGAGTTAGTTGTGCCAACCTTGTGAATAATAGATGAGACCCATAATTAAGAGTGTCCATGTAACTAACCTAAATATGAGGTGCTCTGTGGCCTGTGACACAGACCTAGACAAAAAGATGCTCTTTTGTTGTTTCTTTTTTTTTTTTTTTCCTAAAGCTTATGAACTTTGGGAAAGGAGAAGAAAAATCTTGAAATCAAAGTGCTGAAAACCCCTGAGGGCCTGTTGCATGGTCAATTCTGGCTGAGCTGTAGAGGACAAAGTGGCTCTTAAACTCCTTGCGTTAATTTGAAAGTGCTCCACCAGAGCTCGGTAGCTGGGGGAGTTCGGTCTAACCCCCTGCCCTGGCTCTTAGGGAGAGTGTGAGCAAGACCTGAGAACGAGTTCAGCCTCTTGACTGGTTTGTCTCAAACAACTGCTGAACTTTTAACCTCCAGCCACTTATTAAAATTAAAGTGGAAAACTCACCCCGATTGTCAGCAGTCCTGGCTGGCACTTTGTGCTCCTTCTCAGCAGCGGGGTT
This sequence comes from Apteryx mantelli, assembly GCF_036417845.1. Taxonomy (NCBI): domain Eukaryota; kingdom Metazoa; phylum Chordata; class Aves; order Apterygiformes; family Apterygidae; genus Apteryx; species Apteryx mantelli. The sequence goes on from NC_090007.1 coordinate 1,440,204, forward strand.
ATGTTTCGCAGCACTGACATCACGGGGAACCAGTGTGTGGTTGCAGACGGGGCAGGGACTGAGGAATTATTGTTCAGAAGGGGCAGGCCAGGCTATCGTTGCTTTGCTGGAGGTCTGGGGGGAACCGGCCAGCATCTTTTCCTATAAAGCAAGGTCTGTGCTCCATTAGCTGTGGAAATGAGGCGCTTGTTTCTTTTCAAGCGGCTCTTTCCTGCTCCTGTAAGGGATAGTTTGATCCCTCTGCTGTCTGCTGGGGCAGGTGAATGAGGGCAGTAGGGACAGAGGTGACTTGGTTCTTCTGCCCTTCTAGGAGGAAAGGGAGAAGCGGCGGCTGGAGCAGCTGGAGCGCAAGAAGGAACTGCAGCGTCTGCTGGAAGAGGAAGACTCCAAGCTGAAAGGGAAGTCACCCAAGCAGGTCACTCCAGGCAAAGTCACCAGGGCCCAGATTGAGGAGACAATCAGAAAAGACCAGCAGCAGAAGGAGAATGCAGACACAGGTTTGGTGCAGCCCTTCCTTAGTTCCATAGAAGAAAGACCCTGACTGCCGTGGGGGGCTGGGGAGCGGAAGGGGGGACTGTTCCTTTTTGATCTACAGTCACTGAAGGAAAGGTGGTTTGAAGGCTAGAGCACCCTGCAGTTATTCTCTCACAGTGCCGTGTGCTTTGCTGTGTCTGTGTCTAGCCCCACACCTTGAAATGAGGAAAAAGAAACCTCCTGTCACCTTTGGGGGAGAAGCAGAGAGCTGCAAAGCAGGCACTTTTAATTTCCAGGATGCTGGCTGATGTGTGGCTGTAGATTTGAGTCTTGCCAACGCTTTTTTCAAAGTGCTTGTCAGTCAGATGTTTGGAAAAGACTGCCTCTTCTGAGGGTTTTTACACAAATTGAACTTAACTTTTAACATTTTCCCTATCCTCCTTCCTTTTGTGCAGTGGAAAAGGAGAAGACTCACTTGGAGGTTCCTTTGGAAGAGAACATCAACAGAAGGGTGTTGGAGGAAGGAACGGTGGAGGCCAGGACGATTGAAGATGCCATTGCTGTCCTCAGGTACTTGGCTGTGTCACGGCAGCGCTCCCCTTTGAAGGGGTCATTTTCCTTATGAGAAGTCCTGCAGCTGTTCCCTTCCCCAGAACTGGCATCCCATCCCAGCTGTCTGAACTTCTTTTCACACTTTGACTGCAAATTTTCATCTCAGCAGCAAGAACAAGACATTTCTGCTGCCTTCTGCCCCTTGAAATAAGCTCTGACCTTCTGTAGCGGGTATTTGAAGTGGGTAGGGAAAGTATCGTGGGGTATTCTACTTTATCAGCCAAGTTATTCTGTATTCACTTTGTTGCGCTGACAGGGGATCAGAGCTGGGCGAGGGACTGGTGCCTGCAGGGAGGTGTCTCTGATGCGTGTCTGTGTTTCTGACAGTGTTGCCAATGATCTGGACCGGCACCCTGAGCGCCGGATGAAAGCTGCCTTCACTGCTTTTGAAGAGGTCAATCTGCCGCGCCTGAAGCAAGAGAACCCAAACATGCGCCTGTCCCAGCTCAAGCAGCTCCTCAAGAAGGAGTGGATGAAGTCTCCAGAAAACCCCATGAACCAGAGGCACAAGGCTTACAACAGCCAAAAGTAGAACTAGAGCTGATCATCCCCCACAGACAGTGGGCTGGAGCCCCAGGGCTTTGCTCGGGTGAAAACAGGAGGCACAAGGAGCCTCCTCTCCTTTGTTTCCCTTCCCCACCCCCATTTTCTGTCTCTTCCTGTTCTTGGATTTAAGATAAGCATGAGGCCAGAGCTCACCTTGGACCCTGCGGTGTCCTGCCCTCTCCACTCGGAAGGCCTGTCCCTCGCATACTCACCTCTCCGCAGGCAGCTGGTGCAGTGTGACCTGGATGGACTAACACTACCTTTATGCTTTTGAATTCGGTTGTTGTGTTACAGAAAAGCTACTAACTTGCGTACAGATCTTCGGTAGGGGCAGTGCTTGCACGGTGCACACCCGCACTGCTGCCTGCCAAGGTAGAGACCCCCACGCTGCCTAGCACCATGCATTTAACCCCCCTCACAGCCTGGACCCGAGCCGAAGTGCATTCATCCCTGTCTCTACCATGACTGCACCGCACCCTTGTTTGCAAGAATTCACCTTGCAGAACGCGTCACGAGAACAGCGCGAGGAAGGCACCTGCGTTCTGTTGCTCATGTCATGTTTGGCACTGGGATGTTCCTCAAGAGATTCCAGACTCAGATTGGTGTTGACCCTGCGTCCTGCTGGCCACTTCTCTTGATTTTTGACTGGTAGCGTGTCGGATGGGGAGGAGGAGCCACAACGCGAGTAGAAGCTCTGTCAGCGCGGTGTTGTATGGAAGAGAAATCTCCTGCTGCCCCTTGAAGACAGGAGGCTGAAATAACCAGCGCGCAGCACAGCGCGGTCCCTGCCTTGTCTCTGCAGAGCGCGAGGCGCCAGACTTCTCTGCAACTTTCCTGGTGGCCTCACAACGCACACGGCGAGTCCTGAGCCTCATGTGTCACTGGTGGGACAGGAGGGTTCCTCGTGGGGCTGCAACCCAGCACTACGCAAGACCTGTCCCAAGAAGAGAAGCTGCTGCTTCTCCCATCACTTCTCCCCCTGCCTGCCCCCGGCTCAGGCGAGGAAGTGCCCTGTGAGCCTCTGGAAGGGGATGTGAAACTGTCGGCTCAGCAGCCCTCTACCTTGGACAGAAGGCGCTAATGTGGCTCTGTACGCTGCCTGCGCTCCCCTTCGGCAGGAGCCCCTTGCTTTGTCCGCTGGCCCAGCCTACAGTACTGCTCATGATTTTGGTCAGCAGGTCTCGCTGCCCCTCTGGCAACAGTGCGCAGGATTGAGGTGAAGGCAGAGAAGAAACCAGTGAGCTCCCTTTGGAAGGCCGTGGCAGCACCCAGACAGGGAGCGTGGCTGGAGAGGCTTCGCCCCAGGAGCCACGGTGGAGTCCTGCCCCTTGCCTTAATCAAGCGTTTGGTTTTCCTCTCTTCCTTCTCCCCTTGCAGATTTGTTCTAGCCGCCTCCTTTGGCATGAAATACCCTGCCTAGGAGGCCACCCCAAATCGAGACCCTCGACGAGGTAGCAGCGGAGGGGAGGCCTCCGACACCCACCAAGGTGCACTGTCTCCTCTGGCCCCCTCCAGCGCGGGGCTGAGCACTGGTAGCTGGCCGAGAGCTTCGCTGAGAGCAGCCCTGCGGGATCCCTTGCAACACGGCGGCTGGGTACTTGGCTCCGTCGCCCTTTGGTGCTTACGTGTGTATATAACTAGGGCTGCCAGGCCGAGACCCCCTGTTGTGGGGGACAAATTCATCGCCGATGTGGCATCCTGCAGCGATGCTCTGGGTTGGCAGCTCAGGCTGGGGTTTCTTCTGATGGTACTAAAACAGGGTTTGTCCTGTACTGGGTAACTGGACAGCGCGCGGCGCTGCAGCCTTACCCCTGCTGAGGATCGCCTGTAAGCAGGTGGGAAGGGTAGCAGGAGTGTCTCATTTAAAGGCTGCAGAGGCATTTGCACTTTGGCAGTGAAGGGATTGGAGAGAGCAAAAACTCACTCTGAAACCGAGATTCTCCTGCTGTTCTTAGCTCCTGCTCCTGGTTTTTGTGGCTCTCCCAGGCCCTCTCTGTACCCTGCTCACGTTTGTTGCGGAAACAGAATGGAAAAGTTGGGCCTGCCCCACCAATGTTTTCTCCTGTTCAAGCAAGTCCAGCTGGTAAAGATAGGGAGAAATGCACACGGTGTCTCCCCTTTTTGTGAGAAGTTTGTTGTGTTTGAATTCAATTAAAAATGGAAAAAAAAAAATCTGTTAACCTATTGAAGGAATAAAGTGTTGGAAAAATGCTGGCGTAAATCCCCCTTCCCTCTCCTTTTGCATTTGTCTTTGCTCAAGTAGGAGAGAGCTGCTGTGACGCTGCTGTGCATCTGTCTCCGTAGCCAGAGCCTGGCAGAGGCAAGGGGGACCCTTCCTGAAGGAGCCGAGTTGCCGGCCGGCCTCCTGTGAGTGGGGTTTTCCTTCTCGTGGCTATCAGCTGGTGAAATGGCTGCTGGCTTCCCGAAAGAGCCTCGGCCTGGGGGTGACGGGCTCCGTTTTCCTGGCTTGCTCTTGGGGAGAATGTTTCCACTCTCTCCTAATCCTCTCTGAAATTGCTCTTAAAAATCCCGGTGACATTTCTCTGCTGAATGGCCTTGCAGTGCGGCTCTGCTGGGGGGTTCAGGGGACACGTTCTCCATGGCCTCTCCAGCAGCTGCAGCCTTGGTTTCTGGTAAGGAAAGTGGCTCCGCGCGAGCGCAAGGCTCTTGCTCCAACATTTTGGCTGTTCACGGGCAGGCTCGCGGCAGTTTCCTGCCCGGCACTAGCTGCCTGCCCAGCCCGACCCCCGGGGGCAGAGCTGGCGGAGGCGAAGCAGAGGCGAGGCAAGGCGCGGGGAGCTTTGCTGGCCAAGTCTCAGCTGGAAGCTTTGTTGCGAGGCAGAGCCTCGGAGCTGCTCTTTGTCCGGTGGGCGGCACGAGCAGAGGGTTGGCGCGTCCTTCCTCGCTGCCTGGCTTGGATCTAGCCGGCGCGGTGCAGATTCGGAGGCAGATAGCGCGAGGGCCAGTGCATGCGCATGGGGCTGAGGGGGGGTCACAGCACAGTGCCATGTCCAGGCAGTTTGGGGCCAGGGCAGCCACCGAGTGTCTCCATCCCCCTGTATCCTCCTTTGGGCTGCTCCTTGGAAGGCTGAAGCGGCTCCTGCGATGTGGGGAGCTTTCCTGGCCCCCGGAGGGCCCTGTTTTGTGCCCCCCTCCCCCCCCGGGACGTTGCACAAGGTGGGGCTGGCACACAGTGCGGGGGGGGGGGGGGCTGCTGGCAGCCAGCGCTGCCCTTGCCTGTGCCCGATGCTCTCCAAACAACCGCAGCCCTGCGCTTCCCTCCCGCCAGCCCCCCTTCCCCGCTCTTGCTGGCCCTTTAACAGCGCAGCCCTCATGACTGTTTTATGCTTAAGTGATTAATCCACGTGAGTTGCCTTCCCCGGGTTTCTTGGACGCGTTGAGCCTGCAGCCCTTCTGGCTCCGGCATCCCCTTGGAAATGGTGTGATCTTTCTTGCGTCCGCCCTGTGCAGAGGAGGCTGGCGCTGCCTGCACCCCACTGTGGCACCCTGCCTCCTTGGAGGCGTGGGGCAGATGGGCTGGGGCGAACCCCCTTCTTTGTAGGGGAAGGGGTTAATGGGGGGAAGCCCCCCCAGTGCAGGGAAGGAAGAGGTTAATGGGGGAAGCCCCCCCTGTGCAGGGACCCCCAGTAGCACACAAGGGTTAATGTGGGGGTCCCCGCATACAGGGAGGGGTTCCCCGATTGCATGGAGGGGGTTAATAAGGGGAAGCCGCAGTGCAGGGAAGGCATCGCCCATCACGAGGAAGGGATGAATGGGGAGAACCTGCAGGGAAGGGAAGGGGGTTCCCTCACTGCAGGAAGGATGTTAATGGGGGGGATTCCCTCCCTGCACGGGGGCATTCCCCAATTGCAAGAAAGGGGTTAATGGGGAAGGGTCCCCCAGTTGCATGCAGGAGGGGAACGTGGGGTTCCCCTATCGCAAGGGTGGGATTACTGGGGGGAAGCTGCAGCGCAGGGAAGGCATCGCCCATTGCGAGGAGGGGATGAATGGGGGAACCTGCAGGGCAGGGAAGGGGGTTCCCTCATTGAGAGAAAAAGGTTAATGGGGGATCCCCTAGTGCCGGGAAGGGATGAATGGGGGAACCTGCAGGGCAGCGAAGGGGTTCCCTCATTGAGAGAAAAAGGTTAATGACGGGTCCCCTAGTGCCGGGAAGGCAGCCCCCAGTTGCAAGGATGGGGTTAATGGGGATCCCCCAGTTGCAAGGATGGGGTTAACGGGGATCCCCCCAGTGCAGGCAGGGGGTTCCCTGCCCCTGAGCAGGGAAGGGGCCAAGGGGGGCCGCCCCCCCCCCCCATTTGCAGGGGGTTCCCTGCTGCCCATTGCGGAGAGGGGAGGGATTCCCTGCCCCTCCCCCCTCGGCGGGGGATTCCCCTCCCCCCTCTCCCCCCCCGAGAGGGGGAGGGGCGGCCGGGCTGGCGCCGCGCGCAGCCCCGGAGGGGGCCGTTGCCGTGGAAACGGGCAGCTCCGTGCGGGGGCGGCGCGCGGGGGCGGGGGAACCCGCGGGGGGGGGAGGGGCAGTCACGCGGCCGCGGGATCCTCGGGCTTCCCCCGCGCGCAGCCGCGCCGCGCCGGGCTTGCTCCCGCCGCCCCTGCGCCAGGCACCCTGCCCCCCCCGCAGCCCCTGCGCAATGCACCCCCTGCGCAATGCACCCCCCTGTGCAGTGCACCCCCGTGCAATACACCCCCCGCATCCCCTGCGCAATGCACCCCCGTGCAATACACTCCCTGCACCGTGAACCACCCCCCGCACACCGGGCACCTCTCCTGCACTGCGCACCCCTTGCTTCACGCTGCACCTCCCTGCACAATGCACAGCCCCTGGGTGCTGCATGCCGGGCCCCTGTGCATGCACGGCCTGCGCACCACGCCCTGCACCCTGCATTCTCCCGCGCCCTGCACACACACAAACAATGCACTTCCCCGTGCCATGCTTCTCCTGCAAACAGCATGCCCTGTGCATGCACCTCCTTGCACACTGCACCGCAGTGCACACACCCGCACACAGAGCTGTGCATGCACCCCCTTGTACACTGCACTCCTCTTTGCACACTGCATCCATCCCTGCTTGCACACACACACAGATGCCGAGCCGTGCATGCACCCCTTGCACACTGCTCCTGCACACACATACGGAGCTGTGCATGCACACCCTGCACATACACATACAGAGCTGCGCATTTACCCCTGCACCCCGACTCTATGCACAAAAACATAACTGTTCATGCACACAGCCCTGCATACTGCACACCCTGCACACCCCTACACAAGGCACACCCTATGCATGCACAGTTCTATGCACTGCAAACCCGTTACACGCACACACTGTAAACCTTGCACATATTCCCTTCCACACCCTCGCTGCCCTGCACAGCCACCACCCACATACCCTGTGCAGGCACCTGTGTACACACCGACAGGCTTTATTCACACTCTCTTGCTCTCAATGCACAAACGCATTTACTGTGCGCTCCTCAAAGCACACGCGCTGCCCCGCGCACAAAGGCGTCCTGTGTGCACACAAGCACACACACCCGCCCAGCGCAGTGGGCATGCACACACGCACACAGCCCGTTGCCACACGCGCACCCCGTTGCTGCAGCAGCTCTCTTGCTCGACAAAGGCAGCGGGAGCGGGGGGAGACTGCAGGCTGGTGTGCAGCTCGCACACACACATCCACCCACACGCTGTGCACTACCCGCCCTGCACACGCGTTGCTGCTCCCTCCCAACACGCACACTGCACCATGCAGCACACAGGTGCGGTGCATGCCAACCCCCCCCCCGGTCCCCGGCAGAGCCCGCTGCCACCCCCGAATGCACCCCGGGAGGGCCCCAATTCCCAGCCGGTGGAAATGGGCTCGTCCCGGGGAGCCGAGCACCCGGCTGGGTGCAATGCTGAGGGTGGGCACCCGTGGTCCCTGTGCTGCCCTGGGTGCTCGGTCCTGCTCGTGCACCTGTGCCAGGGCCGGCATGGCTGCGCTTTCTGCTGCCCCTGGGTGCAATGGGGCGCCGGGGAGGGAAAAACAGGCGGAAAAGTTTGTGCCGTGGGTGAAGGAAGCGGCAGCGGAGCGGGCGCCGGGGGCTGGGGCGAGCGGGACGGCCGAGGCTGGCGCTCGCCCGGGCCACGCAGCTGCGGCAGTTAAAGTGGGGGAGTTGGCAGGCGGCTAAATTTAGCTGCAGACAATAGCTGCGGTGGCCGGGGCGGCGGGGAGGCATGGGAGCGGGCGCGCGCGACTGCGCGTGTGAGCGGAATAGCAATAGCGTGCTGCATCTCCTCCCCGGCAGCCCGCGGCCTCCGCTCCGCTGAGCTGCCCGCCCTGGGGAAACTGAGGCACAGACCGGTGCTGTGCCCGGCCGGGGGCCACAGGGCCAGGGCCCGGGGCTGTGGGGCCGGAGCCCAGGCCCACGGCCGCCCCCGGTGCTTCCTCCGCGTGGCCCGGGCACCCGCGACCCTCATGCGCTGTGCCGGCACGTGCCGACACCGGGCCATGGTGGAGCAAGGCGGCGCGCGAGCGGTGCGGAGGCCGCTGGCCGTGGGCAGGTGGGTGCACCGGCACGGCAGGGCAGCCGCGGGCCAGGGATGCCCCAGGTGCCGCCGGCACAGGGAGGGGGCTTGGCCGGGCATTCCCGCGCTGCGCGGCCCCCGGCACGGCGGCGAGAGGCAGCCCCCGGCAGCGACAGCGCGGATGCGATGGGAGTGACTCTTCCCGGCTAAAAATAACCTCCTCCCCCAGCCTCCGCCAGCGCCGCGAGGCCTCAAGGTCACTATCCGCCGTGCCGGAGCGGCGGCCGGGGGGGCGACGGAGGGGGCGTGGAGCAGGGAAGCCCGCGTCCTCCCCGGCCGCCGCGCCGAGGCTGCCGCTGCGCCGGAGCTGCCGCTGCGCTCGGTGAAGGGCCGTGCGTGGCCGCCCCGGCCCCGCACCCATGCCCCCGCCGCCCTCCGGCCTCGCCGGCTCTTCTCCGCGCTCCCAGCGGCGCCGGGGCCGGTAGCTCGGTGCCGTGGCAGGTGAGCGGGCGCAGGGGGGGCTGGCGGGGGCAGGGCGCGGGGGGCCCCCGGGGCGGGCGGACGAGCCGGGCACCCCCGCTGCCGGCCCCTTCCCGTGGGGCCGAGCCATCGGGGGCCGGCACAGGGCCCCCCGCAGCATCCCGCGGCGCCACGGGGGCTCGGCTGCCCTCGGTGAGTCCCAGCAGCCGGAGTCTGGAGGTTGCAGGCTGCATCCTTGCAGGCTGCACCCCGGCGATGCCCACTGGCCCCGGTGCTTCCCCGCGCCTGGGGCCGGCTGCCCCAAGCAGCCCCGATGTGGGGCATCCCGCCTGGCCCCGGGGCGGCTGGTGCTGTGCACCCGGCTCAGCACCCGCAGCAAAGAGCTGCCAAGAGCCGCCGCGCTGCAAACCAGCCTCGATCGATACCCAGAGCAAACAGGCTCCCCGGGCGCCGGGGTGCTGGGGTGGGCAGCGCAGCCGGCTGCAGCGGACGGGCTCGCTTCCCCGGGGCTCGCGGCGACCTTGGACACGGCGCAACATTTGCCGGACCAAAGTCCGGGGTGGCAGCACCCGGGGGTCTCAGGGCATTGGTGCCGCTCTGGCCTCGCCGTGCCACGTGCTGGCACGCGGTCCGGCGCCCGGGGAGAAGTCCCACGCCTGGCCCCGACCTTCCCCGTGACCTTGGGCTGCCCGCACCCCCGCAGCCCCCGGCTTTCGGGCCACCAGGGGCTGCTCGGGGGACCCGCGGGCACTCGGTGGGGCGTTGGCACGCGTGGGGGCTCCCCACGGGCTGGCGGTGGTGCCGGGGCTGCGGTGCTCGCTGGGCTCCGTCCCCCCGAGCCCACGGGGGCAGCCAGGCGCGGCGGCTTTGTCCTTCGGCGGAGCGGAGCCGCGTGGGGGAGGCGGCGGCGAACCCGTCGCAGCGGCTTTGTCTGGGGACGGAGGCAGCTCCGGCGGCGAGAAGCGGCGGCGGCGGCGACGGGGTGCACGGGGAGCCCGGCCAGTCCTGCGCCGCGCAGCCGTCCTGGTGGCCGGGGTCGGAGCGGGCAGCTCGCCTGGGGCAGGTAGGGGCTGCTGCCTGGTCCGGGTGTTGCGGGAGGGCGAGGGAGTTTGGGCAGGGGGCTCCGATCCCTGCTGGCACCAAGCTCCGGGGCAGGTGCTCAGTGGGGCAGGGGGCTGCCTGCGCCCGGCTCCCCTGTGCAGGGGTGTCGGGATGCCGCCCGTCTCGGGGAGACACGGGGACGAGCCGGGGATTCCCCTGCATCGCAGCGAGGGCCGGATCCAGCCTGGGGAGGCTCAGGTGTCCCTGTGTGCGGGCCAGCCGCGATGCCCGTCAGCCCTGCCCGGGTGTCTTTGCACCCGCAAACATCCCCGCCACCAACCAGCAGCTCAACAGGTGCCCGGATGCGGCCGGGGAGAGGACGGGCCAGGCTGTGCACAGTGCAGATCAGCCCGGCTCCAGGCTCTGCCCGCTTGCAGCAGCACCCACGTAGCCATAGGGTGAACACAGGGCTCCCAGGGGCTGCAGGTTCCCCTGGGGTGGGGGTTCCCATGGGATACAGGGTTCCCGCGGGTTGCAGGGTTCCCACGGGACAGGAGCCCGGTTGCGTCGTGCCACTGGAGGGATCCTGTTGCTGCAGGGCTCAGGTGAGCCGTCGCAGCTCCGGGACGGTGCTGGGGCTTCTCCAAGCCCCATGGCCATGTGCCCGCAGCTCCGCTGCGTCGGGGCAGCTGGCCGGGGCCGCGGTGCAGCATGAGGGCAGCCGGGGCCAGTTCTGCCCCCGGGGCAGAGGATGCCGCCGCGAGCAGCGAAGGCTGGGGGGGTCCCGAGGAAGCCTGGGCAGTCCCGTGCCCCCACAGCCCTGCTCAGCCCGGGCTGGGCCATGCCGTGCCCAGGTCCCAGCCCCGCGGCGGCGGCCAGCCAGGATGGCAGCGGCGTTTGCGGGGGCCGGGGGTTCCCGCCGGCGCAGGCAGATGCCGTCCAGCCTTCGACATATGGCTGGGGCTTGGCAGTGGAGAGAGCTGTGGCTGCAGCCGGGCGAGATCCTGGGGCCACCGTGGGGGCCTGGATCGCGATGGGGGGGTTTGAGGCAGGATGTGACGCACTTCTTGCAAGCAGACAGCCCCGAGCCCCTGCGCGCCGGCTGCGGGGACTCCCGCAGCTCCAGCCCGGCGGTGGGACGAGCCCCCCGCGGCCGTGGGGGGACGCTCAGCCCCGAGCACCCTGGGCGAGGGCAGTTTCCCCAGCCCCTTCCCCTCCGCAGGGCCGTGCTGCCCCGGCTATAGTCACAGCTACCCCAAATTACAGTAGTGGCCTCCCCCCTCACCGTGATTCCCAGGCAGGAATTAGCGGGCGGGTAATAAATAAATCACCAGCCGGGAGCCTTTCGGCTGCCCGCCTCTATTTTTAGCTGCACCCTCCTCCTCTGCAGTTGCTCCCAGCCAGCGCCGCTGCTCTGGGGCGGGGGGGTCCCGCTGGCACCCAGCACCCGTCTCCCGCCAGCGGGGACGGTGCAGGGCCAGGACTGCGCTCGAGGACACCGGGGTGTCCTGCACCCCGGCCCGCCCGGCCATCCCTGCCGCGCTCGTGTCCGCGGCCGTGCTGCTTCATGTGCGGGGAGGAGGACGCCGATGCGGCCCCCCGGCCGTTTGCCCGTCTCCGTCCTGCGGTGCCGGGGGTGCAGGGCCGGCCCTCGGGGCTCCCCTGGATGCCGGCGCTGGAAAAGCCCCGGCGCAGGCTGCGTGTTTGCTCGGGCTCCCTGCGAAGCGGCTGAGTCGGCTGTGCACCGGGCTCGGCTCGGTGGCGATGCCACAGCTTTTCCCGGGGGCAACCTGCCCCCACACCAGGGACCCCAGGGCCCAGCACCTGGCTCTGGGGCCCCCTCCGGCAATTGCTTTGGTCTTTCTACCGAGGGACGAGGAGAGGCCGTTGCAGAGCCCGTGTCCGGCGCCTGCAGCGTCGTCCCAGCCCGGGTCTGCCCCGGGAGGGAGGAGAGACGCCAGGGTCCGTGGCTCCGCATGGCTCCTTACTGCGGCGCTCGGGGCTTGGAGCGAGACGCGACCCCTCCTCGGCCCCTCTGGCCACGTCGCCGACCCTCCCGCACGTGGCTGGCGCCATGCAGGTTTGCAGGACGAGGCCTTCACCGTGCTCCCGGCAGCTCCCGGCGGAGATGGTGTCCCCGACCGCAGCGCCCGGGGAGCCGCACGGTGCCGCGTGGGGTGTTTTAATCAGCTACCGTGGCATGGTGGGTCAGTGAATTCCCCCCCAGTGGGGATATTCATATTGATGTCCTGACAGGGCGAAAGACTTAATAAGGCCTATTTATGTGGCCATCAATGGAGCCTATTAGCACAACAAGCACGGAGCGATGGTTAATAAAATATTTACCATGATCCATCCCGGAGGGCTCTGGGGGGAGTTTTACCGGCCCGATTTGAGGAGCCAAAAAGTTTGCCGAGCCGCCGGGAAGCGCGGTCCGCCGGGCGCGGAGGCTGCGGTGAGCGGCTCGGTTGCAGCATCCTGCACCGCCTTCGCGTGGGCCCTCGTGCACCGGGGGAGCCCCAGGGAACCGCTCTTCTTCCCCATCACACTGCCTGCTTCATCTTCCCCCCCCCCCCCCCAGCAGAGTATTAACAAGAAATCGGAACCCATTTTCCTGCAATAAATTTGGCAGAATGGAGAGAAAATGATCTGCCTCTGGAGAGGCGCCAGCGGCCCCATATATCTAACGCGGAGCAGCCGGGCGCTGGCGCCCTGCCACGCACGGCACGGCCGGGTGCTCCGGGGGCAGCTCCGTGGCCCTGCGCCGCCCGCCCCGTGCCGGGGGGCAGGATGCCGCGTGGGGCAGGACGGGGCCGGTGGCTGCGTTTGCAATGGAAGTAGGACGCCGGTTGTTTGGGGTTGTAGCCGGATGGGGTGCAGCAGGACTCGGGTGCCCCTGTGCAGTGCAGCCCTGGGGCTTGCTGTGCCGGCGGGTCCCGGCACCCGGTGTTGCAGTGCCCTCGCGGCGGCTACTCGTGCCGTGGGGTCCGTGCTGGCTCCATGCGGATATTCATGCAACGGGGTCTGCGCTGGCTCTGCGAGGCTGCTCGTGCTGCTCACGCTGCAGCTCTGCGCTAGCTGCACCGGGGCCGTTAGTGCCGTGGGGTCCGCGCTGGCTCTGCGGGGCTGCTCGTGCAACGGGGCTGTTGGCACTGGGGCAACGCGCTAGGTGCGACGGGGCTGTTCGTGCCGCGGGGTCTGCGCAGGCTGCCGTGGGGCGATTCGCGCAACGGGGCCAGGGGGCTCGGGTGAGCACTGCCCGGGGCCCCCTCCGCGCAGGACCGTGCACGGCGCAGCCGGGCGGGCAGGTGCCCCTGTGGCCCTCGCACCCTGCCCTAGTTTGCCGTTATCCAATTGCCTTTGAACAAACAGACCTCCGAAAAACACGGCTCTCCTTGCCGATTCCCAGCTCACCCCGACGTGGCGCGTCTGGCTGCAGAGGGAGGGCTCGGCTCTGCACCGGCGCTGGCCGGCGCTGCCTGCCGCGAGGCCCAGCAAAATCACCCGCGGCGCCGCGGGGCTTCGCCTGCCCGGTGGCCCCAGCGCCGCCGGGGGTCCCAGCCCTGTGCCACGGGGGGCTCGGGGTGCCGGGGGCCGGCGAGCCGCCCCGCGCGGCTGTGCTGACGCCGTGTCTCCTTTCGGCCCAGGCGCAGAGGGAAGCCCATGGCCCCCGGCCCCCCGGCCCCCCGCAGAACCCCCACCGAGCCCCGCACCCAGCGCCCCTAAGGCCCCGCAGACCCCCCCGGCCCACAGCCGTGAGCGCCAGCAGGTACGGGGCGCGGGGACGTGACCCATGCCAGGCTGCTGGGGGTGCGCGTGGCCGAGGCGAGGGAATGCACAGGCCTGCACGGGGGATGAATGGGGGTGTGATGGAGAGAACTGAATGGGGTGTGATGGAGGGGGTGTGATGGAGGGGTGTGTGGGTTTGCAGTGCGGAAGGATGAAGGGGCTGTGGAGGGGGGGTAACAGCAGGAGGCGTATGGGGGTGTGATGGAGGGAGCGACGGGGCTGTGCAGGGCTTGGATGGAGGAGCGTGGGGGGGCGGGGGTGGGATGCAGCTGTGTGTGGGTGTGCATGGGGTGGTGGAGGGGTGCACGGGGAGTCTAGGAGGTGCGATAGAGGGGTACAAGGGGGATGTGCAGGAGTGATAGAGGGGGGGTGGGGGGGTGCAGGGGTGGGATATGTGAATGGAGGGGTGCAGGGGTGTGATGGGGTGAATGGGGGTTGCAGGCGTGTGACGGGGGTGCAGAGGTGTGATGGGGTTCAGGGATGCAGGGGGGGCTGCAGGGTTGTGATGGGGGTGAGGGGGTGTGACAGGGTGAATGGAGGTTGCAGAGGTGTGATGGGGGTGCAGGGGTGTGATGGGGTGAATGGGGGTTGCAGGCGTGTGAGGGGGTGAATGGGGGTGCAGGGGTGTGATGGGGGGGGTGCGCCCAGGCGGGGCGGAGCCGGCGCCCCGGGGGCGGGGAGAGGGGCGGGGCTGGATGCGCGTCACGGGGGGCGGGGCGGGGCTCCGCCAATGAGGAGCGCCCGCCCCGCCCCGCCGCGCTCTGGTCCCGCCGCCGCGCGCCCCCGGGGCCGAGCCCGAGTCCGGCGGCGGCGGTGGCGGTGCGCTCCTGGTCCCGGTCCCGGTCCCGGTCCCGGTCCCGGTCCGCCGCCCCCACCGGCAGCCTGGCAGGTACCGGGCACCGGGCAGGGCCGCCGGTGCCGGTCCCGGTGCCGGCGGGATGCTCCCGGGGGCGGCGGTGCGCAGAGTCGGGTCGGCGGTCGGGCGCCCCCGCCGCGCGCCCCGTAACGGGGACCCCCTCCGTGCGCCCCGCGAGCGGCGGCGCCGTTCCAGGGCGGGCGGCCCCCCCCCCGCCCGCCGCTGCCGCTCCACCGTCGCGGGGGTCGCGCTGCGGCGGCAGCGGCGGCAGCGGCGGCAGCGGCGTCCCGGTGCCGCGGAGCCGCGGCGGTGCCGTGCGGGGCACCGCGCCCTCCCTGCCTCAGTTTCCCCTCCGCGGGGCGCAGGGCGGCCCCGGGGTGCTGGGGGGGGGGTCGTGGCGGGACCCCAGGGCACCGGTGTCCCCCCCTACCCGCCGCGGCTCTTGGGCCTCGGTGCGCGGTGCCCCCGCGCACGTGCCGGGCCCCGACGCCGGCGCCTCTCCCGCAGGTCGCCGCCGCCGCGGCGCCGCTGAGCCATGCGGGATCGCGCCCGCCCGGCCCCCTCGCCCCGAGAGCCATGAGCAGCTGCAAGTCCAACGGCGGGGTGGCGCGGCCCCGGGGCGCCCGCGGCGCCTTGGCCCGCACCCTGCACCCGCTGGAGGGCGAGACCCAGCCGCTGCGGCCCTGCCGCCCCGCCGGCCTCGAGGTGCTGGTGTCCGGCGCGGAGCAGCCCGCCGCCCCGGCCCCTGCGGATGGCGAGGAGGCGGGAGAGGAGCGCGCGCGGGGGGCACGGAGGAACCAGAACATCGGCTACAAGCTGGGCCACCGGCGGGCCCTCTTCGAGAAGCGGAAGCGCCTCAGCGACTACGCCCTCATTTTCGGGATGTTCGGCATCGTCGTCATGGTCACGGAGACGGAGCTGTCCTGGGGGGTCTACACCAAGGTAGGGGCCGGGCCGCTCGGGGCGGCAAGAGCGGGCGAGGGGACGTGGGCACGGGACCCCCATCGCTGCGCTTCCTCGCAGGAGTCGTCGTACTCGTTTGCACTGAAATGCCTTATCAGCCTCTCCACCGTCATCCTCCTGGGACTCATCGTCATGTACCACGCCAGGGAGATCCAGGTGGGCCGCGCCGCCGCGCGCCCCGTGGACCGGCACCGCGTCCCGCGGGCGCCTCCATGCGCCGCCTCGCTGCGGGACGCCCGGCCAGCCGCCTGCCCACTCTCTCCCCCCAGCTCTTCATGGTGGATAACGGCGCGGACGACTGGCGGATCGCCATGACCTACGAGCGGATCTTCTTCATCGCCCTGGAGCTGGTGGTCTGCGCCATCCACCCCATCCCGGGCCAGTACCTGTTCACCTGGACGGCGCGCCTGGCCTTCACCTATGCCGCCTCGGTGGCCGACGCCGACGTGGACATCATCCTCTCCATCCCCATGTTCCTGCGGCTCTACCTGATCGGGCGCGTCATGCTGCTGCACAGCAAGCTCTTCACCGACGCCTCCTCCCGCAGCATCGGCGCCCTCAACAAGATCAACTTCAACACCCGCTTCGTCATGAAGACCCTCATGACCATCTGCCCCGGCACCGTGCTGCTGGTCTTCAGCATCTCCTCCTGGATCATTGCTGCCTGGACGGTCCGCGTGTGCGAGAGGTGTGCGGGCGGGCGGGCAGGGCTCTCCCACCTCCCTTGGGGGCTCCTGCGCTCGTGGAGGGTGCGGAGCTGGGCTGCAGCTGAGGATGCACGGGGCAAAACCCCGGGGGGGGAGAAGAGAGGCTCTTTGGACATGCAAAGTGTCCCCCAGCCCTGGCAGCGCCTGTGTTTGGGCAGCCCAGCCCTGGGCAAGCGTCCCCAGCCCCTGCCTGGCCCCAGGACCCTTGTGCCAGGGCTTGGCCGGTGGTGGCCACCATGGGGTTTTGCAGAGCCCAAAGGTCGATGCTGAGGCCGGGTAGGTCCCCGCTAGGGCGGGAGGCCGAGCGCGGGGTCTCTGTCACCTATCCCGCGAGCACTGCTGTCCCATCGTCCCTGCTCTCCCCAGCCCCACATCCCTCCTCGTCCGTGGCCACCACGGGTGCCAAGCCCCGAGGGACTCAGCGGCACCCGTGCCAGGACCCCATCCCAGCCCCGGGAGGCGTTTGGGGGTCTCGGGGACGGGACGCGGTGCAGAGGGGACGGGTCTGTGCCCGGTGCTCCTCAGCTGCGGCCGGAGCCCGCGGCCGGGCTGCGCGTGCCTGCGCTCGTCCCTTCTCGCCGGCTTCCCCTCCGCCCCAGGACCGCTCATTAACTGCTCTTGTTTTCCCTCCGCGACCGCTCTGCTGCTCGCAGGGACAAACTGTGAGTCACCCCAGGAACCGAGAGCCGTGTCCTGCACGGGACATCCCTGCCGCCCCAGGCTTGTGCTAACGAGAATTTAGGATTAGCTGCAGCCGGGGGAGGGGTGCGGGGGGCTGCGGGGGCCGCCCGGGCCGGAGCAACGAGGCCGTGGCCCTGGAAAGGGGCCGCAGCCCTTTCCCCTTGGAACCTCAGCATCCGTTTCTGCCGTCGCGCTCCCTTCGGCGAGGGGGCAGGCGTGAATGCCAGGCCCCGGTTGCAGGTGGGATTTGACCCGGTGGCGTGGGCACAAGCCCAGGGGTCCCGTGGCAGCGTGTGCTGGGGCACAGATCCTGCTGGCGGAGGGTCCGGGGCACTGTGAGCCATGAGCGCAGCCCTGCGCTGCCCAGGCTCTGTCCCTGCGGAGGCGAATTCGCTGCGGAAATCACTGCAGGTCACTGGGGTCTCCCCATGCCGGGGCCGGGTGCTCTCGCGTCCCCGCGCTGAGCCAGCCCACGGTGCTCCCGGTTTCACCGCCGGAGCGATAAACCCCAGCAAAGAGCAGGGACGATCCGAGGCAGCCGGAAAGGAGCCGCTCGCCGCTTTTTATTTATAGAGCGGAGGCTTCGGCTGAAGCGTCTCCAAAGGGCTTTTGCTCGGCTCCGAGCGTTTCTGTCGCTCAGCGTTTTCCCCTCTTCAGTAGCGCAGTTCGGGTGCGCTGGAAGCTCCGGGAGAGCTCCCTGGGATGCGGAGGGAAGGGCAGCGGAGGAAGGCAAGGAGGGCGCAGGGCACTGCAGCACGCGGCCCCCCACGCTCCCCATCGCGAGCCCAGGCAGGGGCGGCCGCCCCGGGGCAGGGGGTTCGGTGCCCCCCGGCATCTCCCGGTCCCGCGGGACCGGCTGAGGTTCCAAGCTGAAATTGCACAGGTTCATCCCGGGGGGGGGGGGGGGGTGCAAGGATGGGAGGGACGGGGCACGTGGGGCCAGGCGGAGGGACGCAGCAATCCTAAATTCCTCGCCTCATGCTTGAGTCTGACCCCAGCTTGTTCCCCTCCGCCCCTTTCCCTTTTCCTTCCTCTTTCACCCCGTTTTACACTCTGCCCCGCTCCCCGCATGCCTCCGAGCCCTGCTGCCGAGCTTGGCCGCTCCGACCGCCTGGCCCTGCTGCACCGCGTCCCCGGGCAGGTTGGGGTTGTCCTGGCGCCTCCGAGAGCTGCCGGGGGCGATCAGGCCAGGGGGGCAGCGAGCGAAGCCGTCTGCATTCGTGGCTCCGGCGCTGGCCACGAAATCTCAAAGCACAGTGTTGCCCGCTCCATCCCGGAGCGAAGCCAGGCCCTGCCGCAGCAAGGGGCCGGATCGGGGCCGGGGCGGCTGAGCGCGGGGTCTCACGTGGCGAGGGGCTGCCCTGCTCCGGACGGTGGCAGGCTCCGTGCCCGGCTCTCCCGGCGCTGGCGGCGCAGCTTTTGCAGCGCTGTGAGTTTCGTTCCCTGCTCTGCAGAGACGGAGCGTGCCGTCGCAGGGCAGGGGGGCTCCAGGGGAGGACAGCCGTGTCCTGTGCTTTGAGATCCTTGGGAAAAGCTTCAAGAGGGCTGAGGTTTGCCGTGGCTCCCCCCCAGGCTGGGGGAGGCTTCATTTCCCACGGGGGCTCAGCCCAGGGAGGAGCAGCTCCTGCTTCCTCCCGGTCCCTCTCCGTCGGGCGCTTCAGTCTCTGCAGCTCCGCGGATTTTGGTGGTCCCTGGCCCAGGCGCAGAGCCCTTTCTGGGTGCCCCTTCCTCTCGCGGGGGAGCCCCGGAGCATGGGACGCCCGGGCTGGGTTTCCCAGGGCTCTCAGCCACATGGAGCCATCCGCGGGCAGCCTCGGGGTCCAGCGTGTCCAGGGGGGGCTCCGGGACTCTCCCAGCTGGAGCTGCCGAGCGGGGACCGGGCGATGGGGAAACCAGCCCGTTTCCGACCCGAGCCCTGCAGCCGGCCGAGCTTCGGGGTCCCTCCCCGGGGGCTGCAGTCCCCAAGGGCAGGTTCGAAGCCCCCCCC
Source organism: Apteryx mantelli (assembly GCF_036417845.1). Taxonomy (NCBI): domain Eukaryota; kingdom Metazoa; phylum Chordata; class Aves; order Apterygiformes; family Apterygidae; genus Apteryx; species Apteryx mantelli. The sequence continues at coordinate 1,458,865 of NC_090007.1, forward strand.
GCCTGCGCGGGCCTGTTGCGCGTTGGGTGCCACGGCGGGCGCTGCACGGGGGGGCTCGGCCCGGCCTCACTCGCAGCACGGGGGGGGGTCGAAGAGCTGAGCTGCTCTCGCCGGCTGCTGGCCCCGTCCCCAGCAGCCGCCCGGCCCGAGGCACGGCGCCGCCGGCCCCGAGCCGCTGCGTGACGATGGCCTTGCAAAGCCGGGGCGGCGCGGGGGGGCCGGGGCTGACGGCGGCTGCCTCTGGCCCCGGGCAGGTACCACGACAAGCAAGAGGTGACCAGCAACTTCCTGGGAGCCATGTGGCTCATCTCCATCACCTTCCTCTCCATCGGCTACGGCGACATGGTGCCGCACACCTACTGCGGGAAAGGCGTGTGCCTGCTCACTGGCATCATGGTGAGTGCCCGGGCGGCCGCGGGCACGGTGCGGGGGGCTTCCCGCCACGCGTCTCCCCCCTCCGGAGGTGGAAATTTCCCGGCTGGTTCTTGACCTGCTCCCCAGGGCGCCGGCTGCACGGCTCTCGTCGTCGCGGTGGTCGCCAGAAAGCTAGAGCTCACCAAAGCCGAGAAGCACGTGCACAATTTCATGATGGATACGCAGCTAACGAAGCAGGTAAGGGCCTGCCGGCGCCCCCGCACCCACCCAGCGCTGCATCCCGAGCCGCGGCCGCCCCAGGAGGGGGCTTCGTCCCGGGACGGGACGCGGAGGCGGCCCCTGAGCGGGGATGTCTGCCTCTCCAGGTGAAAAATGCTGCTGCCAACGTACTCAGGGAAACGTGGCTCATCTACAAACACACCAAGCTGGTGAAGAAGATCGACCATGCCAAAGTTCGGAAACACCAGCGTAAGTTCCTCCAAGCCATCCATCAGTAAGTGCCAAACCTTTACCTGCTTCGTACGCGGCGCCCGCCCGGCCGCCCGCAGCGCCCTCGTGCCCCCGTGCCGCTGCCCTTAACGGCGACCCCGCTTGGAGCCGATTCCTCCCATTTTTCCCCCCCCGGCTTCAAGGCTGAGACCTTTGCCAGAGTGACACAAGTGAGTTTTCTCCCTCTGGAGCTCTTGTAAACCCCCCTGGCACTTTGAAGCAAGACCAAACTGTGCAAGTGCCGCCTGCCCCCTTCTGCTTTAGGATTTTTGTGTTAGAAAACGCAAAGATTTCCAAATTTGGGGCCCCAAAAGGAGAATGGGATTTTGCCTTCCGTTCTGGCTGCCGGTCGGTGCCAGCTCTGCCCACAGTGCCCACGCTCCCTGCTCCAGGCCTCTCCGACAGGCCCTGCTCCGCCATGGCCAGGGTGCTTTCCCGGTGACAGTGGGGGGCCGGGGACGGCCGCGGCGTTACCGAGCCAACGTGGCGATGGCAAGCCCCGGGGTGCCGCCGGTTTTGGGGGAGAAGCCGAAAGGCGCTCGGCTCGGCGTGGCCCGGGGTCCGGCGGCGGCGGGCAGGGCGGCCGGGCGGCCGGCGGCTCCGTGCGCCCTCCGTGGTGTTATTAAACCTGCTGTTGTGTTTTGTCTCTGTTTTGCCCCATCCCTGCAGAGCCCAGAAGTAAGTCGCCCCGTCTGCTCGCTGTGTGTTTCCGCGTGCATGGTCGCGTCCCGGCGCAGCGCGGCCGGGCTGGGGTGGGACGGGATGGGGCCGCTTCGGAGGCGGCACCGTTCGGTGCTCTTCCCTGCCAAAGCCTCGCGCCGAGGCGCGGGGGCGGTGCTGGGAAATGCCGCGGACTCGGCGGCTGTGCGTGCCCAGGGACGCGTGCGGGGCGCCGCGGAGGGTGATGCTGACCACCCCCCCCCCCCCCCCGCCGGTGCTTTTCTCTCCGTAGGCTGCGGAGCGTGAAAATGGAGCAGCGGAAACTGCACGACCAGGCGAACACGCTGGTGGATCTGGCCAAGGTGAGGCGCCCGGCCGGCGGGCACTTCCCCGGCGCGGGGTCGAGCGGGGCGGCGCGGGCGGCAGAGCCCGGCGGTGCGGTGTTGAAGCCCCCTTTGCCCTGCACCTCCCCGTTCCCGGCAGACCCAGAGCATCATGTACGACATGGTCTCCGAGCTGCAGGAGCGCAACGAGGACCTGGAGAAGCGGCTGCACACGCTGGAGAGCAAGATCGAGGCGCTGGGGCTGAGCCTGCTGGCGCTGCCGGGGCTCGTGGGCCAAGCCGTGGGGCGGCAGCAGCGGGAGCCGCCGGGCCGCCGGCCCCCCCGGCCCCCCGGGTGCCGCCGCCGCTCGCCCTCCACCGCCCCCCCCACCTCCTCGGACAGCGGCTGACGGGGCGCCGGCCCCGGGGCCCCTTTTAACGTCTGGCCATCGTGTGGCTGATCTCAGTAGCTTTGTTCTGTAAAGCCCTGTATAGTTAAACTTCCTGCGTTCACTGTGCTGACGCGAGGCTGCAGCCCCCCGACGGCCCCCGCGGCCGCGCCGGGACCCTCGGCCGCCACGGTGCAGCGGCAGGGCCGGCCGGGGCCGGGGAGCGGACGCAGGGGGCGGCTGGGGGGGGCGCGGGGTGGCCGGGGCTCCCGGCCCGGCTTGGCAGCGGCCACAGAGGGATTCAAAGAGGCCAGAAACCCCGAGGTTTCGGGGCAGCCGGGGTGGCCGGGGGCTCTTCCCCCCGGGAAGGGGAGGGCTGGGGGGCAGAGGTGGGGGCCGGGGCGCCGGGCAGCGCGGACGCCCTGGCGCTGGCAGCAGAGCGCCGCGGGGAGCGCGAGAGCAGGGCCGAGCCCCGGGGGCGAGGTTGGGGGCTCCCTCCCTGGCTCTGCCACTAAGTGACCTTGGCAAAGTCACGTCACCTCTCTGTGCCTCAGTTTCCCCCATCTGTAAAATGGGGGGGGGTAGGGGAGGGGGTGGGGGGGAGGGGGGGCAACGATGCCGACCGTTGTAAAGTGCTGTGCGATTCCTGGATGCAATATTCGGCCGATCCCGCAGCCAGCGGGGCGGCGAAGCGGCTCCGCGGGCCCCCGCGCCCCGGTGCCGGGCTGGGGGGGGGCCGAGGCGCACATTAAAGGAAGCTGAACTGGCTGCGTCGCTCTGTGCTCGTGGCCGCGGGACCCGTCCCCTGCGCGGGGGGGCCGGATGGGGGGGGGTCTTTGCAGCTCCTCGCCCCAGCCCGGGGGCCTGAGCCCGGTTCCCTCCGGGGGGGTCGGGAATGGCACGTGGAGGGACGCTGCTGTGGGCTCGCAGCCCCGGTGCTTGGGCAGGTTTGGGGGGGTCCCGCAGGAGGGGCAGAGGGGGGATGTTTGCATTGCAGCGTGATGCAGCTGGGCTTGGAGCATCCCTGCCTGTGCCGGGTCCCGGGGCCGGGATGCGCCAGACACGCCGGACGGCTGGTGCCCTCTGCCGGCTCCCGGCCCGGCAATGGGCGCCGGGAGGCTCCCGGGCCCGCGGGCTTGGCTCCGGGCGCCTGCGCTGGAGCCGCTCCGGCAGGCCTGGGATGGGGCCGCGGGGGCCCTGTGACGCCATTCCCAGGTTGCGCCGGGATCTGGGATGGAGGACTGGGATGGGAGGCCTGATCCTGCCCACGCGGGGCCCTGCGTGCCCCTTCCCGGCAGCCCGGCTGTTGGAGCCGCGCGTTAATGTTTAACCAGCCACGGCTACCGGCAGCAGATAGCGGTGGAGGGCGGCCGCCGCGGGACACCTCCGTGCGCTCCGGCAGGCGGGAGGCGAGCGGGGGCTGAGGACGGACCCGTGGCTGTGTCCCACCATGCCGAGGGCAGGTAACGCCTCTGTCCCAGGGGTCTCAGTGCCGGGGGGGAGCGGGAACCTGAGCCTGGTGCCGGACCCCGTCCCGCAGGACTGGCCGGGGGGCAGGCAGTGGTGGGGTGATGCAGGGGCTGGGGGTGACACACCGGGGCTGGTAGCAACAGGAGCAGGGATGGGAAAGGGCTGGGACAGCGGTGGGGGTCCGTCCCCGCTGTCCTCGCAGGGGCCCGCGTGTTCCCCGAGCGCGTCGGCTGCTTCCCTGCCCACCACTGGTGCAGGGGAGGCAGCAAACACGTTTCCAGCCTGTGCCACGGGTCAGTCCCCCGGCACTGGGCTTAATTGCTGTGGCCTGCAGCAGAGCAAGATACGTGTGATGAGTTGTGAGCGGCCCCGGGCGGCCAGGCACCCCCCCCTGCTCCGCCAGAGCCACTGCGGGCTGGGGACAGGGACGGGTGGCAGCCCCGGGGCAGGGATGCAGCGGGACGTGCCCGCAGCAGGGACATGCTTGCTGCCGGTCCCCACGGCAGGGCAGCGAGGACGGGGAGCGAGGGCAGCGCGGGGCCAGGCTGCAGGGTGACCTGCAGGGGGAAACTGAGGCAGGCGAGGAGGGGCCGTAACACCGTGCAGGGGATCGGGGCTGGGCTGCGACTGCAACCAGGGTCTCCGTGCTCGGGGCTGGAGCTGGCAAAACCCCTTCCCCGCAGCATGGGAGGGCTGGGGGGGGGCGGCGGGCTTCCAGCCGGGCTCACCACCGCGCTTCTCCCCTCCAGCCGGGCTCAGCCCGGGCGCGCTGAAGCGGAGCAGCTGCCAGACGTGCCGGGGGGAGTCCCATCGCCTGCCGGCCCCCGGGAGCCTGTGGCTCGGCCTGCCGGGGGGACACGGCTTGCCAGGGCGCTGAGCTCCCGGCCCTCGGCCACCTCCCGCCCTACCGAAAGCCGCTCCGACTGCCCCGCGTGGAAGAGCTGGCTGCGCCGCTGGAGGGGGGGGGCCGTGCCGCGCTGCCCACCCCAACGTGCCTCGCTGGAGCACCGCGGGCCAGACCGGCACGGCAGCTCCGGCCACCCGCAGGGCGCTTCCGGCTCCGGCCCCGCAGGCGAGCAGGGAATGGAGACGGAGCAGGGGCTGGAGATGGGGCTGGAGCCGTCGGTGCCCCGCGGCCGCCCGGCTGCCCTCCCCGACGCCGCGGGCCGGCTGGAGGCGTACGGCCTCAAGTACGCCTACATGAAGTCCTGGCCGGGGCTGCTGCGGGTGCTGGGGGGGCTGCAGCTGCTCTTCGGAGGGATGGTCTTCGCCTGCGTGTGTGCCTACGTGCAGCGGGACTACCGGTGGTACGGCAGTGAGCTGCTGGCTGACGGGACCCACTACGCCGGCCCGCTGACCCCCTTCGTGCTGGTGGTGGCCAGCCTGGCCTGGCTGCTCAGCGCCATCCTGCTGGGGCTCGGGGCCACCACCTACTACCGGAGCATCCTCCTGGATGCGGGCTGGTGGCCGCCCACGGAGGCGGCCCTCAACGCGCTCCTGTTCCTGCTGTACCTGGCGGCGGCGGCGGCGTACGTCAACACCGTCACCCTCGGGGGGCTGTGCTACTCCCCCCTCGCCGGCGGCCCCCTCCTCGGCGTCTTCTGCCGCATGGCCGGGGGCCAGGCGGCCGCCCTCGTCTTCCTCTTCATCACCGCGCTGCTCTACCTGGCCGCCAGCCTCGTCTGCCTCAAGATGTGGCGGCACGAGACGGCCCGGAGGCGCCGGGAGATGCTCGTGAGTGCGTGCGGGGCCGGGGGTGGCGGGAGCTGGGCGAGGAGCGGGGACCCCCCCGAGCAAGGTGCAGCCCCTGCCAGGGCGAGGGGCAGGCTGAGCACCCCGGTGGGGCGGTGGGGGGGTGCCGGGTTGCCCCGGGGCCCCACCGGAGCCACTAGCGGAGCAGCATTTGCTGTAGGGTCCGGCCACCGCGGGGCTGCCCGGCTCATGCCGCCTCCGTTGCGTCTTGCAGCCCGCGCCAGCCCCGCCGGCCGCCCGGGCCAAGCGCATCGTCTTCGAGGACGAGATGGGGCCCCCCGGCAGGGACACCGGGACGCTCGCCTTCCTCAGCAAGGGGGAGAAGCTGGAGGCCTTGAGCTGCTCCGTCCCCACGGGGCTCACGCCCCAGCCGCGCACAGTCCCAGACTATGTGGTGTAAGCAACTCCCGCCTGCTCCCTGCTCCGGAATGGAGCTCCCGCGGGAGGGCACCCGAGGGGCCAGGAAACACCCCGCCAAGGGGTGTTGCTCTGCCCCACGCCTGGGCACGGTGTCTCCCCTCTCCGCTCAGGAGCCTGTCCTGGCTCCGGGGCTCTCCATCCCTCCATCCCTCCCCTTTCCGCACACTGACTCTCGTATCCCTGGGCCGGGCAGAAAGTACCCGGCGATCCGGAGTCCCTGGGAGAGGGAGCAGTACAAGGCTGTTTTTTGCGACCAGTACGCGGAGTACAAGGAGCTGCACGGCGAGGTCCGCGCGGCGCTGCAGAAGTTCGGGGAGCTGGACGCGATGATGTGCCGGCTGCCCTGGCACACGCCGAGCAGGGAGGTGAGTCCCTCGGCCAGCAGCACCGGCTGCGCGTGCAGTGCTTCTGGTGAGTGGCATTGGGTGGAATGAGTCGGCAGGTCTCAGCGGGATCTTGTCCGGGTGTGGGCACAGCGCAGGAGAGGGGTGTCTGCAAGCTGAGCCCTGAGAAGGAGCAGGGAACAAGGCCTGAGCCAGGCTCTGCCCACGTGGTCCAAGCTGGCTGGACCCATCAAAGGGCTCCGAGCAGGAACAAGAGACGGAGCCGCAACCGCCCTGCCAGGAAGCTTGGCTCTGGTGGGAGCTGCCGAGACCTGGCTTCCGAGTTCCTCCCAGGTCTCGGGGCGGAAACATCCCCTGCTGGCTCCTCCAGCTCCTGCCCGGTCCCTGCCTCTCCTTAACTCTGCCCCCCTCTCTGAGCAGGGATGCTCAGCTCGGGGAGGAAGGGAGCATGGCCCGGAGCTGCTGCCGGCCGTGGGGAAGGCCGGGCTGAGCCAGGGAACGGGGTCGCAGGCTGCATCCAGGTGGGAACCCCCAGGTGAGGGGGTGCAGACACACTGGGCTTCTGCGGCTAAGCACAGGATTTCGCCTTGCTCGAAAGGCTTCGAGCCTTTCTCGGCCGTGCTCGCAGCAAGGTTTATCCCGCCAGACACGGCTGGGAAGGCTGGTTGCCTCGGAGCAGCGCGCGGAGCCCCCCCGGGCTCGTTAGCCGCAACTGCCTCGTTAGGGCAGCGAGCCGGCAAGGCAGAGCTCCCCAGAGCCTCTCAGCTCTCGTTGCTTTGTGCCCGCAGGAGCAGCGCAGGGTGGCCCGCGTCTGGCGCGAGTACACGAAGAAGAAGAGGGTGAGTAAGGGCTGGCAGCTGGATTTCCCACGGCCGCAACTGGCACGCTCAGAGCCCTCATCGGGGAGCCCAGGAGCCCCGGCCTCGCCTCTGCCCTTCCCCCCAGTGTTCTGGGGACCCAGGGCACCTGCGGGACCCCAGCCCCGTTGCCCACGGCCCCGTTCTCTCCGGCCGGCAGGACTCGGCCTTCCTGGAGAAGCAGGAGCGCTGCGACTACCTGAAGAAGAAGCTGATGCACATCAAGTCCCAGATTCGGGAGTACGACCGCGCCACCCCCGAGGGCTCCGTCTGCTTCTGAGCCTGCAGGTGGGCTGGTGCCGGCGCTGGTGTGCTCTGGCCTTGGCCCTGTGAAGCAGGACTCCAGGAATGCAGGCTGTTGCCTGGCTGTGCCAGTGCTCCCGGCACCCCCGAGCCTGCTCCTTGCACCCTGGCTGGGGGATGGAGCTGCTCGGGGTGCACCCGGTGCCCACCGGGCCAGGTGTCCCTCCTGGCCCCGGCCCCGAGCTTTGGGAGCAACCCACGGGCTTGTGCACGGGAGAGCAGAACCTGTGGGCACCTTGCACTGCTAATTTTGGGGCGCTGCGGCCGGCTCTCGCGCCGCGGGGAGCCCTGGGCGTGCGTGCTTGCACGCGTGCTGGCTTCGTGGAGCATGCCGCCATGGGGACAGGTGCCTTTCGGCCTCGCAGCCAGCTTTGGGTCTGTGGGTGCAGCTACACAATGAGCCAGAACTGTTTTTAATAAAATATGGTGATTTTTTAGGGGTGTTTAATGTGTACAAAGGATGCTCCTGTTCCCCTCTCTGCCCCTGGTTGTCACCCAGGAAAATGACTGAAGCCATGATGGGGACTGAGCCCCAGCCGCTCGCCTGTTCCTCACAGATTCGGGGTACCAACAGGAGCCCCCGCACCGCTGCTCCAGGGCTCCTGGACAGGGCAAGGGGAGGAAAGCAGAGCAGCAGCCCCTGCCCCTTCGGGGTCCCCCCACAGCCATCAGGGACCCCGGGAGGCTTTGGGGACCCCGAAGGGGCAGGGGGGACCCCCAGCTGGGGGTTGTGGCCCCCCCCAGGTCCCCTCTTTTTTAAGTCAAGAAACTGCCGTTCACCAAAACAAGCCCAATCCCCTTGGACGCACGGCAGCGCCGGGAAGGAGCGGCCGAGGCTGCCCGTGGGGCCGCGGTGCCTCCGGGACAGCGCGGGGCCGACGGCTGAGAACCGACAAACTCATCGCCGGCGAGGGCCGGGCGGCAGCAGCGGCCCGGCCCCCGGGGCTCCCCCCGGAGGCGGAAGCCGGGGCCGGGCCCGGGGCCGGTTTCCCTGCAGCGCCCGGGCACGGCGGTGTCGCTAATCCCGGCTGCCATTTTAAGGTGAACAAAGAGGCGGAGGCGCGGGCAGGTAGGTGGCTCCGGGGCGGCGCGGGGGGCAGCCCGGTAAGGCAAGGGCGCACCGGGGCCGCTACCGGCATCGGGGGCCCCTCCGGCACCGGGTTCCCACCGGGGTTCCCGCTGCACCCAGGCGCGTCGGGGGCGCCCACCGGCACCGCGGTTCCCACCGCCCCGGGCGCACCGGGGTCCCCATCGGCTCCGGGGTTCCCACCGGCACCGGGTTCCCCACCGGCACCGCGGTTCCCACCGCCCCGGGGGGGCCCATCGGCACCAGGGTCCCCACCGGCGCCGGGGTGCCCCAGCCCCGGGAGCGGCAGGTGAAAGGCGAGCGGAGGCGGCGCCGGAGCCGGGAGCGGGGCCGCTCCGCGCTGTCGCCGGACTTTGCGCCGCGGCGGTGACGGGAGCGGCGGGAGCGACGCGGCTCCTCCGGGCCAGGTGAGCGGGGCCGGGCCGGGTCGGGTCGGGTCGGGCCGCGGACAACCGGCGCTGCCCTCCCCGGTTCCCCCCCCCCGGGCGGTGCCCTGCCGGGGACGGCGACCCCGGGAAATGCGGCTCGGGGTCCCCCGCCGGCCGGGGGGAGCGGCCGGGGGGTCCTGGGGTCCCCCGTACCGGGACGCCCGCGACGCGGAGCCCGGCCCGGGAACGGGAATGGGAATGTCCCGCTCGGGAAGGAGCCTGTGCCCGGCCCCCCGAGCCCGGTCGCCGCTGCCGGAGCCGCCCGCGTCGCTGGGTGGGAGCCGGGTCCGCCGGCCGCTCCGCGGGTACGGGCAGGGCGCGGGGAGGCAGCGGCAGGTTGCGGCGGCCGCGGCTGGGGCTGCGGTTATCTGGGGTTTTAATCGGTTTGGAGCAGTGGTTTGGCAGCCGCCTCCGGAGGGGGTGCCCTGACTCGGGAAGGTATTTTGGATTTGCAGAGCGAGTTCGAGATCGGATCGGGCGCTGGGGGGGGGGGGGGGGTGTTTCTGCAGCCCCGAAGCAGTGCGGTTTGGCCCTAGATCTGGGGAGGCTCGAGCCTCTCCGGATCACTGAGCCGGCGTTGCCGTGAGGCCTCGTCCTCCTCGGCCTTTTCCAAGACCCCTTCGAGGTGCCTCTGGGACCACGGCTGAAACCTCTCGGCCTGGTGACCCGTCTCAGCTACCGCTTAAGGAATAACAAACAACGTCCCCTCCCTGTCCGCCTCCGCGGGGGACCTTACCCGGCTGGGGGGATGACGCAGCCGGGTGCATCGCCCCGACGCCGCTGCTCCGCCGGGGCCCTGCCGCCATCGCAGCCTCCACGGGAGCCGGGGGACGGATAGGTTTCCCCACAGAGGGGTTCAGGTTTCCACTGCGCTAAGCCCTCACCTGCTCCCTGCTCTCGGTTGGGGCAGTTTCTCCTGATTTAGGTCAAACCGGCTGTGAGAGCTGGCGCAGGCCCTGGGAGGGACGAGATGCAGGAGGGGGGCCTCGTTGTGGGGGGCTGTGGGAAGCCCCTGCTCCGGGCCCCCTCCCAGGCGGGCTGCGACAGGCTCTCGCAGCGCCTGCAGGTGCTCTGGGGGCTGCTGGCCGCGTGGTTTCACCTAGGGACAAACACTGAACTCCTGAGTTTTTGCCTTTGTTTGGTGCAGAAATGGGGAACGGCGGCTTTGTGCCATCCCGGGAGGAGGTGGAGCAGGGCCGGGCATGGGAGCGTGGCGGCCGCCCGACCCACGGGCACCTGAGCCCGCGGTGAGGGGTTCCGCGTCTCCGAATGAGCTTTTTGTCCTGAAATTTCTCCTGGGCTCTGCCAAACTTCCCAGCAATGGTTTGGCTAAAACTGAGTTTACAAAACAACCCGTAGTTTGGAGGTGTTGTTTTGTGTAAGCGTGCCTGGTCGGCTGCACGGGGGAGCGAGGCTGGGAGCGACCGGGGGGGCTCAGGCGGCCCCCTCGGGGGTCCTGGGCCAGGGGTCCCTGCCACGGACTGGTGGCGGGAGCACGGCTCTGGCCACGGAGCAGGGTGCCCCCGGCCCGCCGGCGCCGCTGGGTTTCGGAGCTGCTCTCTGAAGGTGCCAGCGAGGAAATACGTCACCCCCCTTCCATCTCCCTCAGTTTGCCGCTTTTCCCTGCGGTGTTGATAATATCCCTTGTATTGTTGCTGTTGCAGATAGATCTGCTTGCCGATAAACCCTCCGGGTTAAGCCTAGCCGGGGGTAAGAGGTTTTCTGTTTTAATTAGAATTTAAGCAATCCTGTCCGGTGTCCGGGAGCCGCGTGGCTGGCCAGGGCGCAGCTCGGGTCACGGCTGGCCCGGCACGAGCGTCCATGCGGGCTTGGGGCCGCGTGGGCAGGGCTGGGCGCGAGGTGAGCCGGCGGCTCTGCTGGGCGAGTCACTGCCTGCCCCGTGCCTCAGTTTCCCCACTAGCGGCGGTGGCTCTCGCGGCGGGGCGTTGGGTTGGAGCAGTTTGCTGTTTACGGCACCGCTGGGCAGGTGACGGGGGACCAAAGTCCCCTCCGGGGAGGTGGGAGCTGGCGGCAGCCCTCGCGCACGGGAACGCTGCGCCGCAGTTATTTCCCACGCTCCGTCCGTCTCTTCCCCCAGGCTCTCCGCGGCCACCGGACCCTCCCGGCACCATGTTCAGCAAAAAGCCCTACGATGGCCCCCCTACAGGCTACGGCCCCCCCGGGGGCGACTACGGCTACGGCTACAGCGTCCGCTCGCCCCCGCCGGGCTCCTACTACATCGAGGACGTGCCCCAGCACTTCTACAAGTGGACCTCGCCGCCCGGCGTGGTGAGGATCCTGGAGGCCATCGTCATCCTGCTCTGCATCGCCATCTTCGCCTGCGTGGCCTCCACCCTGGCCTGGGAGTACGGCTACGGCTACGGCGGCGCTTACGGCAACGGCCTGGGCGGCTACTTGGGCGGCACCGGCTACTACGGCGGCGGGCTGAGCTACGGCTACGGCTCCGGCTACGGTTACGGGGGCTACTACGGCGGCGTGACCAACCCACGGGCGGCCAACGGCTTCATGATCGCCATGTCCGTGCTCTGCTTCCTGGCCCAGCTGGGGCTCTTTGTGGCCAGTGTGAGCAAGGCGAGCAGCTCGCGCTCCCGCCGCTTCTACCTGGTGGTGATCGTGGCCTGCGCCGTGCTGGCCTTCGTCATGCTCATCGCCTCCATCGTCTACATCATGGGCGTCAACCCCCAGGCGCAGATGACCGGCAGCTACTACTACAGCCCCTTGCTGGCCATGTGCAACCAGGTGTACAACAGTGGCACCTACCTGAACCAGTACATCTACCACTACTGCACCGTGGACCCCCAGGAGGTGAACGGCTGCGGGGGGCAGAGGGAGCCCATGCAGCGAGCGGCGCCGGGGCCGGGGAGGGCGAGGGGAGGCCGCGGCGCCGGGGAGTTTCTGGGAGGGGACGGGCTGCTGTCTGCGTGCAGGGCTGGTATCTGGTACTTTGGTCTCTCTGGTTGTAAAAGCATTCGAACCATCCTGCCGTGGCGGGGGGGAGGATTGGGATAGAGACGGGCTGTGCTCGGTGTGGTGGGGTCGGTGCTGGGATGGGTGCTGGCTCAGGGGGCCGGGCACCGGCTCTCCCAAATTGCCGTGAGCGCGGTGGGTCCCCCCACTCGGCCCTGCCCGCTGGTGCTGCCGGCAAAGCCCCCGGTGGGCCGGCTTGGTGGGTCAGTGGGGAAGAAGTCAGCGATCTGCTGCAAAACAAGATCCGCCAGCCCTGGTTTCGGCTGGGGATCCTGCGCGGCGCCGGGGGTGGGACTGGCGCTGCCGGTTCCCGGCCGGCTGGGCTGGCCGTGCCGCATTCCTGCACCCTGGGAGCAGCCAAGCAGGGGGAGCCGCGGGCACCCGCCTGCTTCTGCTGGATGCGAAGGCCGAGCGTGGCCTAATCTGTCCTCGCCCGTCCCAAATTTTGGTGCGGCTGCAGAGACCTGACTCGTGGGAATCCTGGCGCAATTGCACGCCTGCTCCCGAGCCGGGGCTGCCAGGCAGAGACCGGGGAGCCCTGTGCCACTACTGTGCTTTGTGGTGCATGAGCTGTCCTGGGGCGCTGTCCCCATTCCCCCCTCGGAGAAGCTGGGTGGTGTCGGATCCCTGCTGCTCCCCAACACCTGAACCCGCCCTGTCCCTGCGAGAAAATCAAAACCGATCTCTTTGCCTGAGCTGGCCCCAAATCCTGGATGAGCTTCATCCTCCCACAGCTTCCCCGTCCCAGGGAGCCCCATGCTGTCCCTGCTGCGGGGAGCTGCGTTGTTTAGGGGTCTGAGGTTGGGACTATTTGGGAGGGGGGGAACGTTTCCCCTTCCACCTTGCCCCGATCCTCGGGGAGGTGCGGGATAACCGGGTCGCCCGCTCTGCCGGGACAGGGTCCTCCTTGAGCGCGGTGCTGCGGGACCCCCAGCCCGTCTCACCCTCCCTCCCTCTCCTCCAGGCCGTGGCGATCGTCTGCGGGTTCCTCATCGTCATCTTGCTCTGCCTCATCTGCTTCTTCGCTCACAAGACGCGGAGCAAGATCTGGAAGTACGGGAAGCCGAACATCTACTGGGACAAGGTGCCGGTGGTGCAGGAGGGCCCCAACGTGGAGGAGTGGGTGAGTGGGAGCGCGGCGGGGACCCGGGGGCAGCGGAGCCGGAGGGAGGTCTCGCGCCCGAGCATCCTCCCCGCATTGGCGGCGCTGTCGGCTCTGGGAGCCAGGGCGAGCGGAGGGAATGTCCCAGAGCTCTTCCCGGGGGCAAACGGGGCTTGGTGGGTTTGGGGCAGGTGGAAAGCGCACCCAGGCGCTGCTCGCCACCGTGTTCGCACGCCCCGGCACCCTGCAGCAGGGAGGTCCCAGGTGCCGCGTTATCGCTGGCGGTGCGAGCCTGTGCGCGGGGCCGGGAGGTACCTCCCGGTGCCTGGGTTTAAGCCCTGTGCTTTTTTTCCACCCGATATTGTTCCCCCTCGCCGGGCCATGATTAACCGGGTGCAGGGCTGGGCGAGCCGATCACAAACTCCCTGAAAGACAAACAGGGTCGGGGCTGGATCAGATGGGCCCAGCGCCAGGGGCGCGCGGCGCTGGGCGCGCTCCCCTTTGTGCGCCCGGCTTTCGGGGATGTTTGCCGCGGACACGACTCGGTTTCGGTCTCGTCAATGATTAACGCGGCTCCGAGGGCTGCGGCGTGGCGGCCTGCCGCCAAGCCACGGCGGTGAAATCTGGGGCTGCCGGGAGGGCAGGCGCTTTGCAGCGGCCGAGCTAGCGCAGGTTGGGGTTCAAACGGCCACCGGTGCAAGCGGGTTGTGGGTTCGGGAGTGTGAGCTGGGGCTGCATCGCCCTCCTCATCCCTTCCTCATCCTCATCCCCACGAGGCCCGGGCTGCCCCCAAGGAGGAATAATGGTAATTTGTCCTAAATATTTGCTGCAAACCTGGGGTTAGGCAGGACCCTTGGTTTTAGACCCGAGCAGCCGCAGCTCTGATCTGCGTGTGCGCCTCTGTGTGTCCATAGGTCCAGTATTTATTTTTCATTTTACAAAAACACCTTTGTTCTGCTTTATTTATTTGTGTTAAAATGTCCCTCCCTTGCAAAGCATTTCCTGGCCACCCGCTGGGCCAGTGGGACCAAAGGGCAGGGCCGGGACCCCGGATGCCCGGGTTCCTCCTCGCCGCCGGCTGCGGGGTCCTGCCACCCCCCTGCCCGGCCGGGCACCGCTCGGGCTGCCGGCGAGCAAAACCGCCCCGGGACGTCCCGTTCCCGGTTTACGGTCCGGACCGAGATAAGCAGGCGACCTTCGAGAGGGCGTGAGCCACCGTCCCCGCGCGCCTCTCCCTGTGCCCTGCCGCGGGGACGTGGCCGTTCCCACGCTGGCCACGGCTGCCCTGCAGCAGCCGGTGGTGACTGACCCCCGTTAACGGCATCTTCGTTAGCGGGGGGGGGAAGCGGGAGAGGAAGCGGCACCGGTGCTCGCAGCCGCCGTCCCCAGGGCCGTTGCTCCGTCCCGGCCCGGGACCGGCTTCCGGCACAAACAACCGCCAAGGCCAGGAAGGAAGGGGAGGGATGGACCCCGGCCCGGCCCACGTCCTCCAGGAGAAGCCCCGGCAGCGCCTCCGGCCCCAGCGTGGCAGGGGGCAGCGGATGCTCGGCGCGGGGCTGGTGCTGGGGCGGGCGGCCGGGTGCACTGCAGCCGCTTCCAGGCTCGGTGCAGCTGGGGGGAAAGGGGGGCAGGACCCCCCCGTGCCCCGGCTCCATGCCTGCGTGTGCTGGGTTTCTCAGGGGAAGCCACCGTGGTGGCTCCGTGCGGGTTGGCAGCACCTGGTGTTGCCCAGCTTCATGCAGCTGGGATGGAGCCTCACGGGTCCCTTGGCCCTTCTCTGGGTGCATCCCCCAGCCTTCCTCCTCCTCCTCCTCCTCCTCCTCTTTCCAAAAAGCCAATCTCCCTCAAGGACCCCCTGGCTCTCCCACAGCCATGCAGGACCCTCCGGCCCCGCTGCAGCTTGGCCGGGGCTTGTCTCCCTGCCCGTCCCCATCGGCACCTCCGGGCAGGATCGCAGAGCTGCGCGGCGTGCCGGGGACCATTCCCGCTGCCTGGGCTGCCCTGCAGTGGGGTTTCCCCAGCCACAGGGGATGGTGACCAGAATCCCTGTGTGCCCGGAGCCCTGGGCTGCAGGCGGCTCGTGGGCTGGCTGGCGGCCGCCGTGGTGCGGGGACGCGGGCGCCACTCAGGGTGCTCCGTGCCGTCGCGGGCGCGCAGGGCTGAGCGCGTCCCGCTCCCTCGCAGGTGAAGAACGTGGCGGACGGGGCCAGCGTGCAGGACGAGACGGCCACGCTGGCCTACTCGGAGAAGCCGATGAGCCCCGTCCAGGCGCCCCCCTACAGCGCCCCGTCCTACAGCTACCCGCCGCAGAACGGCTACTGCCCCCCCGAGAGCCGCGCCAGCCGCGGGTGAGTCTGGCGGGGGCGAGGAGGAGGAGGAGGGTTGCATCGGGATGGGGGTGAAGGCTGGGATGGGACCCCCGGGCACGGAGCCGGCGGGCGCTGATGCCCCCGCCACCCTCCCCGCTCAGCTCCCTGGGCCCCGGGGCCGGCGAGCAGCCCGACGGGGGGTTCGGCTCCAGCCCCGCCGAGGAGAAGGGCAGGGAGCAGCCCAGCAAGCCGGCAGCCCGCCGCGGCCGGCGGAGGCGGCGCAACCCCGAGCTGGACGAGTCGCAGTACGAGACGGACTACACCACGGCCGTGGAGTCGGGCGACGAGCGCGACCAGGACCAGTGGGCCAGGTGAGCGGGGTGGGGGGGGAAGAGCCGTGCCACGGCGTCTCCGTGCCCGTCGCCGCTCCGCCGACCCTGCCGCTGTGCCTGCAGCCTCTACCCGCCCATCGCCTCGGACGGCACCCGCCAGAAGTACAAGCAGGAGTTCGACACCGACCTCAAGCGCTACAAGCGGCTCTGCGCCGAGATGGACAGCGTCAACGACCGCCTCAACCAGCTCAGCAAGCAGCTGGACGGCATCGCCGAGGACAGCGCCCAGTACCAGGTGCCCCCGCTGCATCGCTGCCCCTGCTCGTCCCCGGCCCCTTGCGGGGGGCTTTCGAGCCCCCCATCCCGCTGGAGCGCCGGCGCCTGACCCCTCTCTCGCCCCTCTCTCTCGCAGGACGTGGCGGAGGAGTACAACAGGCTCAAAGACTCGAAGCGGGTGAGTTGGCAGCGCCGGGTTGCTCCCGGTTTTTGCATCCTCTCTGAAGCAGGTCCCCTTTTTGCACGGTGACCGGCAGCTTGGAGAGGTCGGGTGCAGCGTGTTGGGCGTCCTCACGGGTGCCCCCCGCCCGCCCCGGCATTGCTGCAGCACGCGCCGCCCTGCTCGCGGCGGATGCGGTGCTCTGTCCTGTGCCTGTCCCCGCCGCGGCGGCTCCCCCCGTCGCGCCGTGTCCCCTCGCTGCGGCGAGCTGGTCCAACCGCCTGTGCCCGCGGGCTGACGGCCGCCCTGCCGCTGCCTTGCAGAGCCCCGACTACCAGGCGAAGAAGGCGGAGAGCAAAGCGCTGCGCAACAAGCTCTTCCACATCAAGCGCATGGTGAGCGACTACGACAAGGTGCGAGGGTAGCCCGTGACGCGGAGGGGACGCCGCCGGGCGCCCCGGCCCCTTGGCCACAACACAGACTCGTGTGCGCTTTGCACCTTCTTTTTATATATATATATATATATATATAAAAAAACAAACGGGCAACGTGACCCTGAGATGTTGGTGCCAACCCTCCCCTGGCCGGGGCCGCGGGGGCTCCCGGCCGCAGCGCGGTGCTGCCCTGGGCTCCCGCGCCGTCCTGCTCCCCGGCACTCTCACTGTGAATAGCCGCCGTGTGCCTTAGCTCCTCGCACGCGGGGCCCCGGCTTCCTCCCCCCCCGAGCTGTTAATGGGGGGAATACGTGTGCGCGGGGCGCCCCGGTGGCTGCGCACCCGGCGTCCCTGCACCAAACGGCAGCTGCGGCCGTGACGCCGGGGCCCGCGGGAGGGAGGCGATGCGTCGAGCCGCGGCCGAGCAGCTCGCGGAGATGCCGCGGGCCGGCCGGGTGCTGCGGGGGGGCCGGAGCCCCGGGGGAGGCTTCCTCGGCGGGGATGCTGGAGCTGTGTAATGGTTCTTTTTGTAAGTAATAAACTGTATCTATTGATTTTAAGTTGGTGCTGAAGCGCAAGGGGAGCTGCTGGGGCTGGCTGTGCGTTGGGTGAGGAAAGGGAAGTTCTTGCTGTTAACAGGACCCAGGCTCCGGGGATCCTGCACTGGAGCCTTGTGTGCAATGGGTGCAGGGTTGCTTGGGGGATCCTGCACCAGGGTCCTGCGTGCGATGGGTGCAGGGTTGCACCGGGGATCCTGCACCAGGGTCCTGCGTGCGATGGGTGCGGGGTTGCTCCGGGGATCCTGCACTGGAGCCTTGCGTGCGATGGGTGCGGGGTTGCGCCAGGATCCCGCACTGGAGCCTTGCGTGCGATGGGTGCGGGTTTGCTCCAGGATCCTGCACTGGAGCCTTGCGTGCGATGGGTGCAGGGTTGTGCCGGGGATCCTGCACTGGAGCCCTGTGTGCGATGGGTGCAGGGTTGCTCCAGGATCCTGCACTGGAGCCTTGCGTGCGATGGGTGCGGGATTGCTCCAGGATCCTGCACTGGAGCCTTGCGTGCGATGGGTGCAGGGTTGCGCCGGGGATCCTGCACTGGAGCCCTGCGTGCGATGGGTGCGGGGTTGCTCCGGGGATCCTGCACTGGAGCCTTGCGTGCGATGGGTGCGGGGTTGCGCCGGGGATCCTGCACCAGGGTCCTGCATGCGACGGGTGCAGGATTGGCCCCGGCCATGCCCCCGCGGTTTGCCCAGGCCGGGCAGGCTGCAGGGCCGTGCCAGGCGCAGCCGCAGCCGCAGCCGGCGGGTTCGGCAGTGGTGGCCGTGCCCGCTAGAGGGAGGAGACGTCCGGCAGCCGCGCACCCAGCGTGCATCGGGCCGGGCCGCCGGCAGCTGAAGCCGTTCACCATATTTACAGCCGGTGGTTTTGGGTTTTCAACCTTTTTTTTTGTTTTTGCGAAGGGTGCAGGCACCCTCCCCTCTGTGTTTCCACGCTGAGTCCCGCTGCAGCACAAACCTGGCTCTTCTCCAAGGTGTCCGCGTGCACTCGGGTTTATTACCGGTGAGGGACCCTTGGGCGGAAGCCCATCACCCAGGCACCCCCCCCCCCCCCCTTAACAGCCACAGGGTTCAGGCACTGCACAACTTAAGGTGCCCCAAAAGGGGCTTAATTTTTTTTTTCTTTTTTTTTGGATGGGGGCAGCATTTGCAGCTGTGGCAGCAGCCTCTCTTGGCTTCATTCCCCCCCCCCCCCCCCCAAGCAGCCGTGGGCAATGCATGGGGACTGCTGTGCCCCCCTCCTGCGCAGGGAGGGTACATCCCAGCCGCACACACGGCTGCTTTGCAAGGGTGTTTCCCAGGACGTATTCCCTCAGCTGGAGCCAGCTCCATCATGGATCTCGCCCCCCCGCCCCGGTCACACCAGACCCCCGGCGTTGTAAGAAACATCTTTATTGACTTCAGTTAATTTGTTTAGTATCATTGAACAAGGATTATATTTGCAGTGAATCAATCTAAATGACAAATCCCCAACTAATCCTGCCTCCGCCTGTTTGCACAGTATCGCCCTGAGAAGCAGCGCCCGGGGGGGGGGGGGGCCGTGGCGCCTCTGCCCCCCTCCCGGCTCGGCCCATCCTCTGCCCCCCCCCCCCCCAGCCCCGCTTTGGTCCTCGGAGACCCCCGGCAAGGGGTCGGTGCCCCGGGGCCGGGACGGCGCGGGAGGGGATGCTGCCCTCCCCGGGGACGCCGCGGCGGCTGCCGGCAGCTCAAAGCACCAAGCGAGCAAGCAGCAGCGCGGAACGGGCAAAGCCGTGGCTGCGGGGACGGGAAGGGGCCGCGCAGCCCCCCCCCAGCCGGGCACCGGGCTGTGCAGCCAGCGCGCGCCGGGGAAAAAACACTTAATTTGCACCCGGCGGCGCGGGGGGGCTCGGTGACACCGCGGGGGCTGCGCTCGCCCGGGCGCCCGCCGTGCCGGCCCCGACCTTGGAGATGCTTCAGTGGAAAGTGCAGGGCCGGGGCTGGGCGCAACGTTCAGTCCTGGAGGCCGGATCCATCCTGGCGGCAGCCCCCTGGCAGGATGCAGAGGGGCTTTAACCGTTTCCCCCCCCCCCCCCCGCTGCCGCGATGGCCAGGACACGGGGGCAGAGATGGGGCCAGGCCGCGGGAGCCGCAGCAGGAGCCGGGGGCTGGCGGCGGACGGCTTCGCTCCCAGCCCGGCGGGTCGCTCCGAGCCTCGTCCCCGCTCCGCTCGCCTCCTTCCGCTCATCTGAAATTCAGATTTTGGCGGACAGCGAAAGGGGGGGCGCACCCCTCCCCAGGCTCCATCCTGGCTCCGACACATGGGGCAGAGCCGGGAATAATCCCTGGGCCTGGTCCAAAGTCCTTTGTGCCCTGATCTGAGCCCAGGGGCCCAGGCGGCCGGAGGCGGGAGAGCTCCGCTTCGAAAGGTTAAAGGAAAAGTTCAGCGTCCAAAAGCAGCGAAACGGCCAGTACCGTGGGCATCGCAACGCCGCCGCCGCCCGCCTTCGGGAGGCTCCCGCCGGGATGCACCCTCCGGCCGCGGGGCCAGCCCGCCCGAGGCTCGCGCGCCCCTACTGCCCCGTGCCGTAGGGCCAGTTGAAGGTGCTCCCGGACAGCAGCATGTCCCTGATTAGTGTTTCGATGGGCGTCTTCCCCACCAGGCGCATGAAGAAGAGCTGGGAGATGAGGGCGGCGGGCACGGCGCGGAGGGCCGGCAGCCGCAGCAGGAGGCGGCCGAAGCGCTGCGGCTGCGACGGGTACTGCGAGCGCACGTACTCGGTGAGGGCCACCTGCGCCTTCTCCTGCAGGCTCTCCACGTGCGCTGGGTCCGAGAGGCCGCAGGCGTCTGCAAGGGGCACAGGACGGTCAGCGGAGCCCCTCCTGCCCGCACCCCCAATTAGCAAGCCCTAAAGGCTGCCGCCTCGGCACGCGGCTCCCTCCAGGCAGCTCCCGCCAAGGCTTCGTGCAAGCAGCCCAGGTTGCAGCCACCCGCTCTGCAACCTGGCCGGCTGCAGAGCCGCAGCTCGGCACAGGATCGGGGCCGGGTTTCTCCGGCTGCAAAGGCGCCCGCGGGCTCGTGCTCCCCTCCCGGGAGGAGCCAGCTGCCCCACGGCCGCGTGCCTATAGCACTTCTGGGCGACGCGAGGGCCTGCGTCCTGCAGGCACCCCCATGGGCACCCGAGCCCCTTTGGTGCAGGGGGATGTTTGCTTTAGTGCAGGGTGCTCGGGGGGAGCCCCAATGCTGAGACATCCACCTGGATGCTGCAAACTGTAGCAGAAGCCACAAGATGCTCTCCGGGCTCCCCTTCCCCTATGGGAACTGGGGGGGGGGGGGGGGGGTGCGGATGCTCCCCCATCCCCATCTCTGGGCTCACGGCTCTCAGGGACGGAGCCGGGCTCAACCCCGGCAGCAGCGGCGGCAGCGACCTACCCGGCGTGAAGAGCGCGATGGCTTTGAGGCAGCTGTACTCGGCCGAATCCACCTGCAGCCGGTTGAGCTTCTCCACCTGATCCTGGAAGATGCGGATCTGGTCCATGAAGGAGACGACGCGGTCGGCCGACATGGGCGAGGCGTGGAAGCCGGCGGCGGCCAGCAGCGGGGCCATGTGCAGCGGCAGCGCCGACTGCGCCGCGTTGAGCACGAAGAGCTCGCTCCAGCTGAGGCGCAGCAGGGCCACCTGGTCCGAGACGGGCAGCTCGGGGAAGAAGGGGATGTTGCGGGCCCACTCCACCGTGCTGAAGAGGAGGCGGGCGGCCAGCTCGCAGATGTTGTCGATGCCCATGACGCTGCCCTGCTGCGCGTACTGCGAGCCGTAGCGGGCCGCCGGGTAGGGCTCAGCCCGCAGCAGCTGCGAGATGAGCTCCGACACCGGCTGCCCGTTGAAGTACTCGCCGCTGGGCATGGTGTTGGGGCTGGTGCTGGAGTGGCTGGGGGGGATCCGGCCCCGCTGCACGGCTGCAGAGCGGGGAGAGGGGTTAGCTGAGTGCCCAGTGCCCGCCAACCGCGTCCTGCTGCCTCCCCAGCCCTCCTGCCCGGCGGCACTGGGAAAAAGAGCCGGCTCTCAGGTGCTCCCAGAGAGCGAGCTGGCTGCACGAATCACTCGGATCTATTTAGCATCCTGGTGATCCGCTAGCAGCTCCCAGACAGCCTGCGCTGTCCTTGTGCCGTGGGCCGGCCAGGCTCGGACACAGCCACCGGTGAGCAGGAGCCCTGGGGCTCCGGCCAAGCACGGATGCAGCCCCGCCGGCAGCAGGGATGGCTCCGGCCTTGCCAGACCAGGCGCCCCACCGGCCCCGGCCCCCCCATGCTGGAGCAGGGCGATTGCTACCCAAGGTCATTCCATGGCAGCAATCATTTATTTGCAAATAAAACGTCCATCTTGGAAGAGTCGTTAACCCTGGGGCACTCCCCCCTCCTAATTGCATTCGCGGAGAGCCATTTTTCAGCTCCCCCCTCTCCCATTAGCGCCCACTATTTGCTCAGTCCCTGGTAATTAATTTATGGGCTGTTCACGAGCCACTTAAATGAGAGCTCTAAATCATGCTAAGTGGCAATAATACCATCTCGACTCCTCGGGAAAGGAGGGAATTACTGTCCTGCTTCTGATATCCTTCCCCCTGCTCTTTGCATTAATGCCACCTGCTGCCGAGCAGCCAATGCGCCACAGCAGAGCCCGGCGGAGAGGGCCGGAGCCGGCCCCGAGAGGGGGCCCAGCACCTCCATCCGGATTGGGGCCTTTCAGGCCGGCGGCTCCCAAAGCCCCGGATCCAATGGGGAGCAGCCGGCGACATCGGGTCTGACCGCGAGCGCCGCTCGGCTCGCCCCGGCAGCCCCGCGTGGCGCATCCGGCCCGGCCGCCCAGGTCTGCTTCGAACCAGCCCCCCTGCCTGACCCTGCTTTGGGCTAAAACCCAGATTTTCCAGCAGGGCGCCTGAACGCAGCCCCGTTTGCAGCAGGCCAGGAAGCATTTGGGGTTCACAGCCCCGGGCGACGGAGAGCAGATGGAAAGTGGCAGCGCTGGCCCGGCCAGGCGGCACGGCACGGCACAGTGCCGCGTGCCCGGGGATTTGCATGGCTCTGGCTGCGCCGGGAGCGCTCCCGGCCGACCTCCAGCACGCCCAGGGCACGGCCCGTCCACGGCTCCAGGTGTGTCCCCTTATCAGCTCAAGGCTCCGGCTTTCCAAACAAACACCACCTGCTCCGCCAGCGCCCCGGCGCTGAGGGCGAGTCAAGGAGGAGCGAGGGGGCCCACGGGGGTTCCTGGCCCTGCTCCGAGCCCGGGCACAGCTGGAGCCAGGCCGGGGCACTACAACGGGGTGACGGCTTTCCGGGAACGCCTGGCCGAGCGCCCAGCCAAGTGCCGCTGCCCTCCTCGAGCCCCACGGGTGCCTGCAGCGGCTGGGTCCACCGGGACCCCTCGGCACCGGGCAGCATCCCGGTCCAGCCCCACAGCGGTGCCGTTACCTTCCTTCCTCATGCCCACGCGGAAGCACTTCTTCAGGCGGCAGTACTGGCATTGGTTGCGGTGGTGCTGGTCGATCTGGCAGTCGCGGTTGGACCTGCGAGGGAGAAGCGGGCGCGTGAGCCGGACCCCGCGCGCCGCGCTGCCGTGCACGGGAGCAGGTAGGCGCCAGCCCCGGCGTGCTGGGAGGGCGATGCCCCGCGCCGCGGGGGGAGGCGGAGGAGAGAGCCCCAGCGCGGCGAGCGGCCCAGCGCTCCCCGGCCTCTCCGCCAGGCGCGCGAGGAATTCCAACTATTTCCTACGGGAGCGCCGGGGCCGGCCGCAGCCCGCCGGGCCGGGGCTCCCCTCCCGCCTGCCGCGCGAGCACAGCCTGCGCCCCGCCAGCAGCCGCGCCAGGCGCTCGGTGCTTGCAGCCGCCTCGCCACCGTCTGCTCCGGCCGGGCCCCGCTGAAGCAGGCGGCTCCGTCGGGAGCGCGGCGAGGGCTGCGGCAGGACGGGAGCCCGCACGGCCCGTTGCACACAGGGAAAGGGCAAAGCAAAACCCTGGCCCCGTGGAGCCAGCGGTGCACGCTCGCCCGGCCCATCTGGAGACCCCGTCACGGATGGATGCGCCCCTAAACCCCGTCCTTACTCGCTTTACACCCCCTCAGGAGCAAGTCTCCAATTGCTCCGGAAAAGCTGGGATTTCTCCGCGCTGGTGCTGCAGGGCTGAGCGTGCCCCCAGCACCGACAAGTGCCACCGGCCAGGCATCCCCCGCTGCTCCGCGGCCCGCGAGGGCACGCTCCGGAGGCGTCGGGCATGCACGCATAACTGGATGCGGGATGCAAGTTCGGTGTTTCTTGCAGGCGGAGGCACTGCCGCGGACCCCGCTCCCTGGACGGATGGTTTCCGCATGAGCAACCCAGGAGCCTGCAAAGCTCCGCAGGGGTCGCTCCCAGGGCTGCCCGGGAAATGCGGCTTCGACCCAGCCGCCTGCTGGAGCCGCCCCCTGCCACGGATCCTGCCACCCGGCTCTGGAGCAAAGGGAAAGAGGAGCAGCAAAACGGGACGTGGAAGAGGAGAGGAGGCCAGGGAGGGTCATGGTCCCGCGCTGGCCGGCAGCTCCGCATCCGGCGCCGTTGCTTGGCCTCCACTCCCTGCTCCCAGGGAATCGGCACAGTGGGCTGGACAAGGCTGCGAGATACGTCCCCAAACGGCATCGGTTTAATACCCCACAGCCCCAATTTTTACGTGCAGCATGCAGGGGTCAGTCCCGGGCTCCCGCTGCCCCCCCGGAGGCCGTCGTGGCAGAATAACGGGGAGGAAGGGGGGTTATCGGCAAAAGAGCGATAAAATTGAGTCATGCAGAAAAACGGTCCGACCTGCTGGGGAACCGCAGGCAGGGCCGGGGCGAGCCGGCGCCGGGAGCCGCGCGGCTCTGCCGGGGAGCGCTGACACGAACGTCCGCGCTTTTACACGACTCCGAGGAGAGCCGCGCAGGGATTCCCGCGGCGCGCCAGCCGGAATTAATTCGCCCCGAACATCACCACTGCGCTTAACACATTTAAAACGTGTTGCTGATAAAAGTTATTCCCGGGGAGAAGCGATAGCTAATTGAAACGTCACGTTATATCTCCATCACCGAGCGGTGAGCCGGCAGCCGGGGCGGAGGCTGAGCGGCCGCCGGCGCCGCGGGGAGCCTGGCTAATCCCCCCGCGGAAAAGCCGCCCCGAGGCGCGGGGCCCGGGCTGCCCCCAGGCACGGCGCTGCCGCCGGCGCTGAAACGCCAATAATCTCACTTAATGCCAGCAGCTCCTAGCAAGTTTCCCGACCGATAGGCTATAGCGACCTGGGAAAGTGCGAGAATACAAAAGGCGTATACTGTGCTAATTATGTAATTAGAACGTGTAATTATTTAGTGCAAGAACTAAACTGAACCCAGCTCACTTTTAATATTCAAATTAGAGCAATCTTGGCTCGATGCTGCTTTTGACTCCTTTGACAAGGCACATGCCAGCACTGCCACGGGAGAGCATTGTTCTTTGCCCCTTGAATAGTCGCTGTGTACTAGGAAAACTAACGTTTTTATATCGCACCAAATTACTTTCAGGCACAAAGGGAGAGGGGGAAGAAAAATAAAAAAAATTAACTCCTTAAATAGATGCCCCGATAGCAGTGCGGCAAGCCCAGGGCAAAACCTTTGACAACACATGACGGCAGCGGCGAAGCGCGCGGGCCGAGGCGGCGCCCGCGGCGAGGTCCCGCTCACACCCACGCGCGCGCGTCTGGGCCGCGCGGCCCTCCCGCCTCCCTCCCTCCCTCCCTCCCTCCCTCCCGCTGCCGGGGGCTCCCGTTCGGCGCTTCCTTTGTTTCCGCTGCAATTAGAGAGCTGCTATTGCTCAAAAGCCATATGTATTCCCCATCTCCGAGTAATTGCTCCGAGCCGGCCGTTACGCGGTGCTCTGCGGAGGAAACGGGCACCTCCGCTCCTGCTGCTCAGGTGGGGAAACTGAGGCACGGCGCGCGGCGATGACCCCTGCCGTGCCGAGAGCTGAAGCGACCGAGAGGATGCTGCAGGACCGGCTGCAACTTTAAAACCCGCAGCCGTCCGGCAGCTGCAGGCCTGCCGGGTGCCCACGCGCCGCACGGCTGACGTCAGCCTCCGACCCGGCGCCGGGAGAGGAGATGCTGCACCCGGGGGAGGACGGGGAGCGCGAATCTAGGCCGCCCGAATCGGGAGCAGCGCGGTCGGAGCCGGCAGCGGCCGGAGCTCGGCCTGGCTTTCTGTCTGGATCTTGCAACCGGGCGACGAAGGTCAAAGCCATCGGCCGCCGCTGAGGTGGGGAGACACCGAGCCGCAGCAGCGAGGCGCCGTGTCGGCCGCTCGCGAGCCACCAGCGCTGCAGCGGGATTTTGGGTGCTGTCGCTGGGCTGGGCGAGCAAACGCCCTTCGAAGCCCACGCTCGTGCCTCAGCGCCCACCGGACCCAGCCTGCAAGCGAGCCCCGATCTTCCCCTAAAAACGCAGTTATGAGAACGTTCTCCTTCCCAGAGCCAGCCAAACCCCCGGGACACCCGGCAATGCTGCACACCGTCCCCCCTGGCGCGCACCAGCGAGCCCCACGCTCGCGGCGAGCGCAACAGAAACTCCGGAGTTACTCACGGCTCCAAACTTCAACCGGCCCCCTCGCCGCACGCGCCTCCGGGCCCAGCAGCTGCGCTCCGGGGAGCGGGGCAGCACCGGGGGGAGCGTGGGATCCCGGCCGCCTCGCCCTGCACCCGCCGCCGCCGCCCCGGGGATTTCACAAGAGCAAAGCGAGAGCAGATTAGAGCCCTGTAGCACATTGGGCTGTTGACACCTCCGGTTAAAATTATACTCGCTGCCGCACTGATGCTTTTCTCAGGGTAGAGCGGCCGTGACCGAACTGACTCACAGCCACGGCGCGTTTTCAGGCATTAGCCTAGAAAGGCAATGAATAGCAGAGCAGAGGCAGCCCGTGGCGGGGACCCACTCGCCCCCCGGCCACTGTCTGTGCCCCACGTCCCGGGGGACGAGGAGCCGGGCCAGGCTTGGGGCACCTGTCCTCCTTCCCAGGGCTGGGGACGTGTGGGCAGAGGGGTCACTTCTGCAAAGCACAGAGGGAGCCGATGCTGCAGTGGGGCCACTGCAGGGCCACAGCGGGGAGCCATGCCGGGGCCACCGTGGAGCTGCACCAGGGCCGCTGTCAGAATGATGCTGGGGAGCCACCGTGCAGCCACCCCGGGGCCAGCATCAGAGCCCCAACGGGGCCACCGCGCAGCCACCCCGGGGCCAGCATCAGAGCCCCAACGGGGCCACCGCGCAGCCACCCCAGGGCCAGCATCAGAGCCCCAACGGGGCCACCGTGCAGCCACGCCGGGGCCAGCATCAGAGCCGCAACAGGGCCACTGTGCAGCCACGCCGGGGCCAGCATCAGAGCTGCAATAGGGCCACTGTGCAGCCACCCTGGGGCCAGCAACAGAGCCGCAACGGGGCCACCGCGCAGCCACGCCGGGGCCAGCATCAGAGCCGCAACGGGGCCACCGCGCAGCCACGCCGGGGCCAGCATCAGAGCCCCAACGGGGCCACTGTGCAGCCACCCCGGAGCCACCGCTGGAGCGGCACCGGGGCACCGTCGGGGCCGCCCTGGGGAGCCCCGGGGCCGCTGGACAGCGGCGCCACGGCCAGGCCCGGAGGCGCAGCGGGGCCGGCGCCCGAGCCGCCGCCGCGGCGAGCCCCTACCTGCAGGTGTAGCTGAGGTTCCTGCGGATGCTGCGCTTGAAGAAGCTCTTGCAGCCCTCGCAGGTGAAGACGCCGTAGTGCTTCCCGCTGGACTTGTCGCCGCACACCACGCAGTCCACGGGCGCCCCGGCCCGCTCCTCCTCGCCGTGCTCCGCGTCGCTGCCGCCGCCCGCCGGGGACGCCGCCTCCTCGCCGCCGCCGCCGCCGCCGCCGCCGCCGTTGGGCTCGCCCCAGCCGCCGGCCACCATGGCCATGGCTCCGCGGCCGCCGGGGCTCAGCGCCGGCCCCGCCGCCGCATGGAGCGGCGCCCGCTGCGCGGCGGCCGGCGCCTCCCGGAACGAGTTGAGCAAGTTTTTTGGGGGGTGGCGGAGCGGGGCCGGGGGTTCGGGGGATTTTTTTTTTCTTCCTCCTCCTCCTCCTCCTCCTCTTCTCTCTCTCCCCGCCCGCCCCCGCCCCCCCCCCCCGCCGGGCGCTTTTCTCTTCCCCCGCCGCTAGCGCGGGCGGGGGGGCGCGCAGGGCCCCGCAGAAACTTTGCGGCGGCGGGAGCGGGGCGCGGCGCGGCGCATCCCCCCGCGGGGCGCGGCGGCGGCGGCTCCCGGCGCGGCGGCCGCCCCGGGGCTGCGCCGCACGCGGGGCCGCCCGCCCGCCGCCCGCGCCGGCCCCTCCGCTCCGCTCCGCGGCACCGGCAACGCAAGGAGGAGGAGGAGGAGGAGGAGGAGGCGGCGCTGCCCCGGCCGGCCGGCCCGCCGCTACGGGCCCCGCCGCCGCCGCGGCTGCATGCAGCCCGGTACGGCGGGACCCGCTCCGCCGAGCCCCGGGCTCTGCCCGCCTCCCGCGAAAGAGCAAAGTTCAGCCGCTGCCGCGGTGGCCGCCCTGGATGCTCCTCCCCGTCCTCCTCCCCTTCCGCTCGCCGCCCGCCGGGTCCTGCCCCGCTCGCCGCGCCCGCGCCCCCCCGGCCGCCGCCGCACCGCACCGCACCGCGCCCGGGCCCCGCGCCCGCGGCCACCGCGCCGCCGCCGCCGCCGCCGCCGCCGTCCCGGCTTGGCTGGGCTGGAGGCGGCCCGGCCCGGGCAGGGCGGCTCACGGCCTGGTTGCACCGGAGCTGGACACATCCCGGGCAGGGCGGCTTGTGGCCCGGTTGCACCGGAGCCGGACACATCCCAGTCAGGGTGGCTCATGGCCCAGTTGCACCGGAGCTGGACACATCCCGGGCAGGGCGGCTCACGGCCTGGTTGCACCAGAGTTGGGCACATCTCAGGCAGGGTGGCTTGTGGCCTGGTTGCACCGGAGCCGGACACATTCTGGGCAGGGCAGCTCATGGCCCAGTTGCACTGGTGCCGGATGCGGCCCAGGCAGGGTGGTTCATGGCCCAGTTGCACCGGAGCTGGATGCGGCCCGGGCTGGGTGACTTGTGGCCCGGTTGCACTGGAACTGGACTTGGCTGGGGCAGAGCAGCTCCCAGGCCGGGCCATGCAGTGACGGAGCACATGGCATGTCCAGAGAAGGTGCTGGAGATGACCTGACGGCCGCCCTTTCCAGGCCTGTGCCCTTTGCCGTCCCCTGGGAGCAGATCAGCTCAGGGAGGTGCAAGGCAGCAGCCGTGCTCTCCGCGTGCAGGGCCATGATGGGCCGCACCACGCGGCGGGGTTGCATCCGTGGCTGGTTACGCACACGCCGTCGTAGCGTGGGGAGCCCGGTCCTGCGTGCCTGAGGGATGCTCCCTGCCTGGGCAGCACAGGCAGCCTGCAGGAGAAGGGGGCCCTGGCGTTTCCCAGTTTATTGGGGAAGAAACCGCAGCAGTGAACCGCGATTCATCCAGCCTCTTGCATCCCTGCCCATTGCCTCCTGCCAGGGTGGTTTCCACCCCTGGACGCGGTGCCAGCTCCCCCAAAGCATGGTGCAGATGGCCCTGCTCGAGGCTGGTAGCGCTGGGAGCCTGAAATACGGCGATCTCGGCTCCCCCCCGCTGGCCGGTGACCTCTGAGCTGCAGGGTGCTATGTCCACCCTGTGCTGCCACAAACGGCCCGGCTTTACCGGCGCTGCTGGCAACGGCCCGCGGCTCGGACCAGCAGCGTCCTCCCCGAGTCCCCAGCCGCGTGCCGGGGCAGGGTGACGCCGCTCAGCACTGCAGGAGCCACCAGCTGTGGCGGGGGCTCCGGGAGGACGGAAAGCAATTACCCACGCCTGGAACGGGGCCAAGGCACCGGGATTAACAATCCCCTCCCTTTGCCAAAAGCCCCGGTGGGAGCTTTAATTACTGTAAGTGGCACGAGGCCTCGGTGCAGCGGCTCGTGCGGTGGCTGTGCCCGCGCCGCGGCCCGGCGGCACCCGGGTCCCTCGCCGGCCACCGGGACGGGGCGACGGGCTGCCTGCAGGCCCGCTAATCCGCCTCGCAAAGTCCGTTTCTGATTTAGTGGATCAAATCAGGCCCACAGCAGCTCGTCCGCCGTCCCCGTGAGAACCGGATGGGCCGGGGGTGGCGGCTCCGGGCACGCGGCGCTAGTGTGCTGCTGCCCTGTTA
This sequence comes from Apteryx mantelli, assembly GCF_036417845.1. Classification (NCBI taxonomy): domain Eukaryota; kingdom Metazoa; phylum Chordata; class Aves; order Apterygiformes; family Apterygidae; genus Apteryx; species Apteryx mantelli. The sequence continues at coordinate 1,488,100 of NC_090007.1, forward strand.
ATAATTAATGAAGAAATAAACTGTGCAGAGAGGTGGTTGACCTGGGAGCAGCGCGGTGCTATCGCTGTGCCTTAGCCTTTCACCTTGAGGCCAAACTCTCTTCTTGGTCGTGCCACGGCGGCCCGAGCGTCTCCCGGCAGCGCTCCGCTCACCCGGACTTGGGGGAGCGAAGTCCGGCGGGGAGGGCGTGGAGCTGGGGCTCGCAGAGGCAACCCGCGACCCGGCGTCCCCGGGCGGCTCCGGGTGTCCCCGGGGGCACCGTGCCGGAGCCCAGCCTCGGCACGGCGAAAGCAGGGATGCAGGGCAGCGCGTGGCCGGCGGCGGAGCGGGGGAAGCGGGGGCTCAGGCTCCCCCAGGGAGCTGCAAGGAGCTTCGCGGCTCCTGGCACCGTTGTCCTCGGCATTCCCAACCCACGCGCCGGTGCCGGCTCCTCCCTCGGGGCAGACATGCGCCCGCGCGACGCCCGCACCCGCGCTCGAGGAAAGGCGGCTGAAAGCAGGGCGAGGAAAGAAAAAAAAACACAAAAGCCCCAAGCCCCGAGTCCCAGCGCGGCAGAGGTGGACGGGTTGCAGCTCCGGCCATAAATAAAACCTCCATTTCCTCCTGTCTGGAGGGATCCCTGCGCACGAGGTACCTGCTGCAGCGGCCGAGCCCTGCGCGCTCGCGGCGGGGCCCCGCGCTTAAGGCGGAAGCGTTAAGGTGGCCTCGCACGGGGCCGAGCGAAGGGGACAGCGGGGCCGGTCTCCGGGGCTCCCCGGGGCCGCGGCGGCCGCGGCACGGTGCCGGCGCAGGAAGCGCTCCGTGGCGGCTCCGGCTTCCCTGCCGCGGCCGGGAGCAGGAGCCGGCTGGGGCTGGCAGCACCGTGAGCGCCCGGGCACCGCCATGGGGTGCGGTGAGAACAGCTCGGGCTCGGCATTCCCGCTGGCGGGATGCGAGGGCCGGAGCCGCTGCCGCCACGGGCGGCTGCGCGAGGCGGCGGGGGGACCCCCACCTGCCGCCGGCCCCGCTTCGCCTTTCTCTTCTGTCAGCCCTTGATTTATGGCCCTTTCCCTGCTTCTCCCCCTCCTCCTCACCCCCTGCAAAAAAATAATAATCCGGGAACAAAGGAGGAAATTGGATCTTGGCCCCCTCGTGGCTCCCGGGCCGGCGGCGGAGGCCGTGTTTGTTTTGACGTTGGTGTCCAGTTGGCGAAGGCGTTTGATCTCCGGAGGAATTCCTCCTTCCTCGCGCTGCTCCACTGCCCCGGGCGCACAAAGGGCCCCACGAGCCGGGGGCTGCCGCCGCGCCGGCGCGGCCCCCGCGGGTCCCCGTCCCAGGGCCACGGCGGTGCTTCCCGGCTCCGAGGCCGGCTGGACCCACTGGCGGCTCCCGGCCCCGGGCTGCCGAGGGAAATGGCCAGGCATCGCCTCCCCTCCCGGCCTCGCTGCCCCCCGGCTGGACCCCGCGCCCGCCCCCGCTCCCCCTCGGACAGCCCCGTCCCCCGGACGTGGGCGTTTTACAGGGGAGGGGAATTTGCCTTTAAAAATCATAAATATTTCCTTGGCTTTGAATGAAACACCCCCGGGGCGAGGTGAGCAGGAGGGGCGCAGGGAGGAGAACGTGCTCGTGCCACGGCTGCGCCTGCCCCAAAATCCTGCTGGCCGCAAGCCGCTTCCCAAACGCACCGGGTTGCAAGTCAGTCTCCTGGTTTTAAGCCCGTCTCCGGCTGCAGTGGTTGGATTTCCCCGGAGGGGGCTGGTGCACCACGCTGGGAGCCGGCCCCGCTCTTCCCTGAGCTGCTCGCGGAGCCCCGGCGATCCTGCCCGGGGCGGAGGGTGCTGAGCCCTGGCCGCGGCTCTTATCACTCGCATTCCTGGGGCCGGATCCCGCCGGCTCGCCTCCGGCATACGGCGCGCGCCTGCGTGCGTGGGAGGCGACGGCGGGCCGCGAGAGCCGCTCCGGAGCCGCGGGGAGGAGGAAGGGGCCTTCGCGCCCGCAGCCGCCCCCAGGGCCCTGTGCAATAACCCAGCGGCGGCTCCGCGCCGGGGATCTGTTGCACGGAGCAGCCGTGCGGAGAGGCGAACGCGTGACTGTGCCCGGCCCTGCTGCTGCTGTCTCCCCCTTGGCTCCTGCCCGCGCACTGCGGTGAGGGCTGCTCCCTGCCCTACATTCCCGGGATATCAGATCCCGCTCCCCCTGCACCCACCTGGCGTCACCCAGGAACGGGCCGGACGCTCCCTCCCCGGTGGGGGCATGAATCACGTCTCTGCCTCCGCCCCAGTGCCAGATGTGCCATCTCCCCTCGTCTGCACCGGGGATTTTTCCTCCCTTGGTTCCCAGCCTCTCCCTGCTGCGCTCGGCAGCTCCCGGCTCCGCACGTTCCCCCGCGCTGACCCCTCTCCCCCGGCCGGGGTGGCGTTTGCAGCCCCCAAGAGCTGCCCTCCCCGGGACCGGGATGCAAGCCCACGTGGGGCCTCACGCCCCGAGGGGCCCTGGCGGCTTTGCCACGGCCCCTCGGCTTCCTCGCCTCTGCCCCAGCGGCAGGGAGCCGATGCTTCTCCGAAAGGGGGGAAACTGAGGCAGGGAGCGGGCTGGCGATGGTAGCATCTTGCAAATCATCAGGCGGCAGGCAGAGCCCTCCCTGCCTTGCTGTGGGGCTGGACCACCCCCCCAGCTGCGCCATGCTGCACCGTGCCATGCTGCAAAGTGCTGCGCTGTGCTGCAAAGCACCATGCCATGCCGTGCTGCACCATGCTGCACTGTGCCATGCTGCAAAGCACTGTGCCATGCCGTGCCATGCCATGCCATGCTGCACCGTGCCGTGCCATGCTGCACCGTGCCATTCCAGGGACACCTGGCCCCATACCCCAAGCGCGCAGCATGCTCTGTCCTTGGCAGAGGCTCGGGGTGCGCCGTGGCTTGGCCTGGAAGGGCGGTGGGCGAGGGGGGAGGCCTCAGCCCGCCCCAAGCCCCCGAGCCGCGGGCAGCCGCCCAGGCAGGAGGGGCTGCAGGGATGGTCCGCAGCCGCCTCGGGCCCCGCTCGGCGCTGGGGGCCGGGGAGGACGGAGGCGGGCGTCTTTGCGCCCCCTCCTCGGCCGGCGCGGGGGCACTTGAAAGCGGCCCGGCGGCCCCGGCCCTTTCATGCGGCTCGCGGTGAAGCCTGACCCCGCGCACAAAGCCCCCGGGAGCCCATTTGAATCTGAAAAGGGGTCTGAGCGCCGAGCCCTGACCTTCAACCTGCGGGTCAGCCCGGCCGCGCCGGGGCCGTGCCGGGGCGAGCCGGGACCCCCCCGCCGTGCCGCACCGGGCCGCGGGGGCCGTGGGCAGTGCCGGGTGCTGCGTGCTCAGGGCCAGCCCCGCTCTCCGTGTCAGCTGCCCGGCGCCCTGAGCACCGGGAATCGGCAGCCACGGCCGGGTGCTGCAGCGCTTCCTGCAGCAGGCGGCTGCCAGGGCCGGCAGCCACGTGACCGGTGCTCCCATTTCATGCCGGCGCTGCTCCCCAGGGTCCCGGGAAGTCGTCCTCCGATCCGGGTCGTGGCGCGACCAGGGATGCAGAGCTGCCCCCATTTCCCAGGGCCCCCGAGGGCTGGCGGCGAGGGGCCGTGAGCTCTGGGCACGGGGAGATCTGGGTGGTGAGCTGCACCCGGCCTCCCTGCCTGCATCCCTGCCCCAAACCCCTGCATCCCTGTGCTCTCCATCACCACAGCCTGGGATATTGATCCACTGAGCCTTGAACTCCACTTTGCATCCTCCCTGGGGAGACGTCGGGCTTGTGCCGGCAGCCGAGCGCCTCTTGCTCCGTGCCTGGGTTTCCCGTGGGCCCTGCAGCGTGGCTGCGCCCTGGGCTGCCCCACGGCCCCGCGCATCGTCGCAGTGGAGCCCCACACTCGGCTGCACCCGCCGCCCCGCCGCCGCCGCAGCTCCGGCACGGCCCCGCTCCCAGGCCCCCGCGAGGCGAGGCCGACCCGGCGCGGGGTCACTGCTCCTCTTCCCTCCTGCATATGCATGGGGCCTCCTGCCACGGCCACCGCTGTCACCTTTGATCCCACGTCTGGGATAACGAAACGGCTTCATCTGCGCCCGGGTGATAGCGGGAGGCCGGGGGCGGGGAGGGGACGGCTTTGTTCCCAGCCTGGCCATGGATGAGCCGAGCTGCCCCCCGTGCCGGCACCTCCGGCCGGTCTCTCCCGTTCCCCCTCGCTGCTCAGCTCGGCCCGAACCCCCCCGCGGGGCTGCTGCAGGACCCCGAGCCCCAGCGCCGCGGTGGGGCCGGCCGAGCCGCAGCCACGCAAGCCACAGCCCTGGGCTTAGCGGTTTATTCTCCCTGCAGATGCACGGCCCGGAGGCCGTCCCGTGCCATGCCAGCGGGACGATGCCGGGGGGCTCCAGGCCGGTGCCCGCGGGGTCCCGGGGGCGGTGGGGCGGCGCTGGCCGGGGCAGGCTCCCTAGATGCAGGTCTCGCTGCCAGCGGCGGCGGCGGCGGCGCGGCGCTGCTCCAGGCGCTGCAGACGGCGGGCCAGCGCCTGCGCCTGCCGGGCGTGCTGCTCGCCCACGGCGCCCGCCTGCGCCTCCAGGCGCCGCAGCTGGGCCTGCTGCTTCCGCCGCGCGCTGCGGTAGGCCAGGGCCAGGGCGCTGCGGGACGGCGCCGCGCCTGAGCCCGCCGCGCACCGGGAGCACCCGGCGCTGCAGGCCGTGCGGCGCGGCCCCGAGGCGTGCCGAGGCAGAGGGGCGCGTGGAGCGGGGACCGCGCGCTCGGGGCACGCAGAGGAGGACGTGGGGCGTGCACGGCAGGGACCGCGCACCCCAGGGCGTGCAGGAGGGGAGCACGTGTCTGGGTGACGCAGCTGGGGACCAAAGGGCATGCGCAGAAGGAATTGCGCACCCCAGGGCGTGCAGGAGGGGATTGCATATCCAGAGGAGGCAGGCGGGGATCACAGGGGTGCACAGCAGGGACCGTGCACCCCAGGGCGTGCAGGAGGGAATTGCACATCCAGGGGAGGCAGGAGGGGACCACAGGGGTGCACAGCAGGGACCGTGCACCCCAGGCGGTGCAGGAGGGGATTGCGTGTCCGGGTCATGCCGAGAGGGCACACGCAGCATGCAAAGCAGGGATCATGCATCCCGGGGCATGCAGGAGGGGACCACGTGTCCGGTGCGTGCCGAGGGGGGACGGTGCGTGTGGGGTGTGCCAAGCGGGGGCCGCCTGCCCCCTGCCCACCTGTGAGCCTGGAAGAAGTCGCCGGTGACGGCGCTGCACTGCGCCTGCTGCGCCCGGCTGGCAGCGCTGGCCTGCTCCAGGGCGAGCACCAGGGCCTGGGTGCGGGCGTGCAGCTCCTCGGTCCTGGGGGACACCACGCGTGGCACCGGGCTGGGCGCTGCACCCGCCTGCTGCGGGGCCATGGGAGGTCGGGGGCCGCTGCCGGGCCCCGCGGCGCCGGGGAGGGTCTCTTACCGAGCCAGGGCGCCGAGCAGCTCTTGCGCCATCCTCTCCGGGTCCGCGGGGTGCTGGGGACCCGCCGCTCCCATCCTGCCGGGCTCGGCATCCTGGAGAGGCTGGCTGCGGGGTCAGCAACCAGGGCACAGCCCCGGGGGGACCCCGGCCCCATGGCAGGTCAGAGACCCCCTCCCGGGGGGACGGAGCCCCTCTGCCTCGGGGCTGCACGCTGGGGCCCTGCCAGCACTTGTGCAAGGGGGGGAAGCACCAGCGCTGGCCCCGGTAGCGCCTCGCGGGGGGACACGTCTGTCCCCACGGTCCCGTGCCAGCCGTACCTCCTCGCTGCTGCTGCCGGAGCTGCCGGGCCCCTCGCCTCGCTCCCGCTGCAGGTGCTCGAGCAGCAGGCGCAGCGCCGCCTCCCGCGGCCCCTGCGCCGCCGCCAGCACCTCCAGGCCCCGCTTCTCCGTCTCCTCCAGCTGCAGCTGGGTCCTCAGGTCGGCCATGGCCTCCTTGGGGGGGGGGGGCAGAACGTCACCCCGGGGTGCCCCCTCCCAGCCTGGCAGCCCTTTGCAGGGTGCTCGAGCCGTGCACCCTGCTCCGGACCCCACGGAGAGCCGGGAGGGGGGGACCGGACGCCTGGGTGCACCTTGAGCATCGCCAGCTCCCGCAGCAGCTGGGCTTTGTCCGGCTTCGGCCAGGGTGTGGGACCGGGCAGGGGGGGCCGCGCGTCCCGGAGGGCCTGCTCGGCCCGAGCCCTGACGTCCTCGCTGTGCCGGGTGACGGCGCTGGCGGGCACCGGGGCGGCGTGCAGCGACGCCTGCACGGCCGCCTGCTCCGCGCGCAGCCGGCGGATGCGCTCGCGCAGGGCCCCCTCGTCCGGGGCACCGCGGGGATCCTGCAGCGACAGCGGCGCCTCGGGGCTGAGCGAGCCGCCGGTGCCACTCTCCTCCTGGCCGTCCGGCTCCGCTCGCCCCAGGAGCTGCATCCCCTCCGGCTGCGCGGCACCGGCTCCGCTCTCGCGCCCCTGCTCCGCCGCGGCCCCTGGGCACAGCACAGGCAGCTTCAGGACAGTGTCCCCATGCTGGGGACCAGCATCCTCCCTGCATCCTGCATCCCGCATCCCGCATCCCACATCCCGCCGGGATGGGACTCACCGGCGCCCGGCCCGTCCTCCAGCTTGGCCCGCGTCAGCTCGAGCAGCGCGGCATAGGCCTCCACGCAGCGCTCGCTGCACCGAGAGGGGGCTCAGCGCCGGCGCGGGAGCCCGCAGCCCGGCCCCGCCGCCGACCCGGCCCCGCGGCGCCCTACCTGCACTGCACGGCGAGGCGCAGCGCGGTGCTGTGCGACTCGTGCTGGCCCAGCACCATGCTGAGCCGCTCCGAGTCGCTCTTGCACTCCTGCAGCGTGGCTGAGAGCAGCTGGTTCACGGCCTTGAGCCGCTCGATGCACCTGGGAGCCGAGGGGCCGCGGTCACTGCCTGCCTGCTCTGCCCTCCTCGGCACGCGGGGGCTCTGCCGTCCCCCCCCGGGCACTGGAGCACGGCCGCCCCGTGCCTCAGTTTCCCTGCCCGCGGGGGCGTTGGGGCAGACTCACCCCTGCAGCTGCTGCACCCGCTGCTCCAGCTCGCGGCCGGGGCCCTGCGCGGTGCCGGCGGGCGGCTGGGCGACGAGACGGCCGAGGGGCGGCGTGCCACGGCAGCTCTGCGAACGCCGCAGCGGGAGGTGGGCCGCGCCGGGGGGCTCCTGGGGAGGAGACAGGAGCCCCGGATGGAGCCTGGAGCGGGGAGGTGGGCGAGGGGCAGCGCAGCTCTGCCAGCGCCGCGCGGAGCCCAGATGTGCCCCAGCTGCCGGCCCCGTCCCATGCTCACCTGGGGCAGCCCCGGCTCTCCGTGCCCCGGGGCACCGCCGAGCCCCAGGGTGCCGCCAGCGGAGCCGCACGGGTCCTCGATCCTGCACAGGGCGTCCTGCAGCTCCCGCACCTGCACAGGGCAAGCGGGGCTCAGCGGCAGCGCAGCTGGAGCCCCCCAGGGACCGCGACGGTGCTGGGGGACCAGGGGGCCGGGAGCATCTCTGCAATCCCCCATGGGCTGAGCAAGGGGAATCGCTCCCTTTGCCGTGCCCTGTCCTTCCCAGCCCCACCGGCATGTGCACGGCACGGTGCAACCTCCCGCCTTGCCGGCCCGCGGCTCACCCTCCGCTGCAGCCGGTCCCGCTCGTCCCGCAGAGCCCCCAGCGCGGCGGTGGCCTGGCTCAGCTCCTCCTCGCGGCGCCCCAGGGCCTCCCGCAGCGCCGCCTTCCCCGCCGCCGCCGCCGCCGCCTCCTCCTCGAACCGCGCGGCCTCCTCGGCCGCCAGCCCCCCGCCGGCTCCCTGTTCCCGGCCCCGGCGCGTCACCCGCCCGGCTGGGAAAGGCCCCGGTGTCCGGTCAAGCTCCTCCAGGCTCTGGGGGCAGGGGGCCGGTCAGGTGGTGCCTGTCACCGCAGCGTCGGGGCTGCCCCGTGCGGCAGCGCTCACCTTGGCCGCCCGTGCCCACTCCTCGCCGGGCACCGGCGGCCACCCGTGCCGGGAGAAGACGGCGCGCTCCAGCGAGCTCACGGCCTGCTGCAGGGCTGCGAAGAGGTCGAGGCCATGGGGCGGCCGGTCCTCCTCCTCCTCCTCCTCCTCCTCCTCCTCCTCCTCCTGCTCCCTGGGGGCAGCAAGGGGGGAGATGCGGAGGGGCTGCCCATGCCGCCGTGTGCCACGGCGTGCTGCAGCGTGCTGCACGCCCAGGGCTGGTGCTGCCGGTACCTGCCGGTCTGGCGCCGCAGCTGCTCGGCCGTCCGGTGCAGGCGGGCGGCGGTGGCCAGCAGCCCGGTGACATGCTCCTCGCAGCGCAGGGGGCCCCCGTCGTCCCCTGCCGCCACCTCGGCCTCGTCCGCCCGCTCGGGCAGCGGGGCCAGCGGGGGCTGCGGGGAGCGCACACCCGTCTGCCCCCGCCACCCCGCACCGGCCCTGCCGGCAGCCCAGCGCGGGGCTCCAGCCGTGCCGGGGCGATGCAGCGGGTGCAACCAGCTGGGATGCGCCTGGGGGCTGGGGCGCGTTCGGGCGCAAAGCTGCATCGCTGCAACGCGGTGCCCTGCTGCAGCATGGTGCCCGGCTGCAACGCGGTGCCCTGCTTTCCGCAGACCCGGGCTGGAGCTGGCAGGGCCGGGCGACGCGTCCTGCACCGGCACACGGGGACAGGCACAGCGGGATGCACAACCTGCCACCGCGCTGCGCCCATGCAAAGCCCCTGGAGCACCCTCCGTGCAGCTCCGGCGTGCCCCTCCTCGCAGGGGCAGGGATGCGGCTCGCTGCACCCCGCCGGCGGGACGGTGGGCACCCGGGTGCCCCGGCCCCGGTGGGACACGGGGACGGGGAGGGCGCTGCGCCGGGGTCGGCGAGGCTCGGCCCTCGCCGGTGCTGCGGCAGCGCCGGAAGCAGGAGCGGTTTCCTGTTTGCAGCAGGAACAATGAGCAGCGTCGCTGCAAGGTCGTGGCGACGGCGGTCTGGGGCGCCCACGGCCCCGTGCATGCGGCTCGTGGCCCGCCGTGGCCAGTGGGGCCGGCGGCTGGACTGGGTGGCCGGGGTTGGTCCCTGGCTGGCGCTGCAGGGCCAGTGAGACCCAAACCAGCCCCAGGAGCCATGTCGGAGCTCGGCTCCACGGCCAAAGCCACAACCAGGGGATGCCCATGGCTAGTGGATGCCCATGGCTGGGAAATGCCCATGGCTGGGAAATGCCCGTGGCTGGGGGATGCTCGTGGCCAGGGGATGCTCGTGGGGGGGGCAGGGGCTCCTGGCCATGCAGGGATTGATGTCCCCAGTGCATCCCCCCCCCCAGTTCCGGGCGGCCCAGGGACAGGGCTTCTTCCCCGGCCGTCCCCAAGCCCCGCGCTGGCCTGGGCTCCCCGGCTGCTCAGGACCAGCCCCCCAGCAGGGCCCGGCCCACAGGACGCCCCACTTGCCTTCTCCATCCTGGCCAGTCTCCGGCCCGTGATGCCCCGCTCTGGCCGGTGCCTGATGCCGGGGGCTCGTTCCCACGGTGGCCAGGGGTGACTCTGCAGCTGGCGGCTCTGCGGCACGTCCCGGCCGGGGCCACGTCCCACGGGTTCACCGGAGGGCTGTGCCGCTCCCAGCCCCTGTTCCTCCAGGCTTTTCCCATTCCTTGTTCCTGCGGAGATTTCCTCTTCCTCGCAGAGCCCGGCTCAGCCTCCTGCACTTAACCGTTGCGCTGCCCGTGTCCCTGTGCCCCAGCTGCCCGCTGCGGGCCGGGGTGCCCAGGGTGCCCAGGGTGCCCGGGGTGTGGGGCAGAGCCTTGTTGGGGGCTCTGCAGGAGCCAGCCCCCCCAGCACCCCTCCCTCCCTGCTGACTCCCCACTGCAGCAGCACCAAGGCACTTTGGGCCAATGCCGGAGTCTTGCCGGGTGCCTGGGCTCCCTTGGCACCCAGCCGGGCCACGAGCACCCTGTGCCAGTCTTGCAGGCAGAGCTCATGTGCAGGGACGCTCAGAGCACTGGGGGGGTTGCAGAGGGGTGCATGAGCCTTTGGGTGCTAGGAGGCACTGTGCGGGTATTTAGGTGAAGGAGGGTAGTGTTTGGGGTACGTGGGTATTTAGAGTGCATGGGGGGCAGTGCATGGGTGCTGGAGAGTGGTGCATGGGCTTTTCAGGTGCAGGAAGACAGTACATGGGTGCTGGAGGGCAGTGCGTGAGTGTTAAGGTACAGGGGGATGGTGCATGGGTGCTGGAGGGTGGTGCATGGATGTTTAGGGTGCAGGGGACAGTGCATGGGTGCTGGAGGGTGGTGCAAGGGTATTTAGGTTGCAGGGGGATGGCGCATGGGTGCTGGAGGGTGGCGCACGGGCAATTAGGGCGCAGGGTGCCATGCATGGGTATTTAGGGTGCAGTGGGCGGTGCTCAGGTGCAGGAGGGCACGGATGGGTGTCGGGGGTGCAGTGCATGGGTACTTCGGGTGCCGGGGCCGAGGAAGGAGCCAGCTCGCCAGCTGCGGTGCCCGGGGGGCGGGAGGAGCGAAGCCCGGCGGGGGGGGGCCCGCGGAACTACAAGTCCCAGCAGCCCCCGCGCGGCGCCGCTTCCGGGTGGCGCCGGGCGGGGCTCGTGCGGCCGAGCGCGGGTGAGCGCGCGCCGGGGCGCCGGGGGGGTGCAGGGGGGTGCGAGGGGATGCGCGGGGGGGGGGGGTGCACGGTGCAAGGGGTGCATAGGGTGGGGGGGTGCATAAGGAGGGTACATGAGCAGGGGTGGGTGGGGGGAGTGGGTACAAGGGGGTGCACGGGGCAGGCGGGTGCATAGGATAGAGCGGGGTGGGGGGCAGGGGGGGGCAGGGGGTGCACGGGGTGGGGGGCACGTAGGGCAGAGGGTACGTGAGCAGGAGTTGCACGGCGCGGGGGGGTGCAGGGAGCACTGTGCAATCCCTGCTCACGTACCCTCTGCACCCCTGCGCTGGGGGAACGGGGTGGGGGGAGGGTGAGTAAGGGGGTGCGTGGGGCAGGGGGAGAGAACCGCACGGGCCGGGGCATGTGGCGCTGGGTTGGGGGGCACGTGAGCGAGGGTTGCACAGAGCAGGGGGGTGTGTGGGGCAGGGAGTTGCATGGAGTGGGGGCGCCTGGTGCAACGGGGCGCGTGGGCTGCAGCAGCGGCTCCCGTGCAGCACCGTGCCAGACCCACCCATGGAGCACGGCTGCGTGATGGACACGTCGGAGCCGGGCAGCGCGGCCGAGGAGGAGGAGGAGAAGGCGACGGAGCAGCGGCCCAGGACCCGCTCCAACCCCGAGGGCGCTGAGGACCGGGCGCTGAGCGCCCAGGCCAGCGTGGGCAACCGCAGCGAGGGCGAGGGCGAGGCGGCCAGCGCCGACGACAGCCCGCAGGGCACGGCGGCGCCCGACGGCAAGGCCTGGCCCGGCCCCGCGCACCCCACCGAGGTGCAGGTGAAGACGCCGCGGGTGAACTGCCCCGAGAAGGTGGTGAGTGCTGGGGGGCCGCGGCGGGGGACGCCGGGGTGACGTTCGCCGCCGTGCCGGATGCTCAGGTCACAGCTTTCTTGCACAGATCATCTGCCTGGACCTGTCGGAGGAGATGTCCCTGCCCAAGCTGGAGTCCTTCAACGGGTGAGCGTGGCCATGGGCAGGGTCGGCTCCTGCCTGGGCTGAGCTGGCGGCAGCCCCAGGGCCCCCCCCGGGTCCGCTCCCCGCTGATGCCTGGCCCCCGCGGCAGGTCCAAGACCAACGCGCTGAACATCTCCCAGAAGATGATCGAGATGTTCGTGCGGACGAAGCACAAGATCGACAAGTGCCACGAGTTCGCGCTGGTGGTGGTGAACAACGACGCCACGTGGGTGAGCGGGGCCGGGGCCGCGGCGGCCGAGCCGGGGACGGCAGCGGTGACAGCTCTGCGCCCCCCTCACCCCGTCTCCTCTCAGCTCTCAGGCTTCACCTCGGACCCCCGCGAGGTCTGCAGCTGCCTCTACGACCTGGAGACCGTCGTGTGCAAGTCGTTCAGTATCCTGCGGTGGCAGTGGCGGGTGCCTGCGGGCCGGGACCCCGCGCGGTGGCTTGCGGGGGCCGGGAGCACCGCGGCTGTGCCGGTCTGTCAGCCGGGTCCTTCCGGGCCCTTTGCCGGAAGATGGCAGCAGATCCCGCGGCCTTGCGTCCCCGGCCGGATAAGTCGCGCTGTCCCTGCAGAGGAGCATCGGGCTTGGGGGCTGCACCAGCTGCAGAGGGCTAAACCGGGCTCCTAAATCCCCAAATTCGGTGTTTAACGCCAGGACCTTCCCGGCCCTGCAGACACCTGTCTGGTGGTGCTTGCGCTGCCCCGGTGGGCACCCGCCGGCCGCGTGCGGTGGCCTCCCCTCCCCACAGGAGCTCCTCGGGCGTCCCGGTGCTGGCCGGGCCGCGGGGTTTGGGTGCGGGCGACGTCCCTGCGGCGCGGGAATGGCATCCCGGCGCGGGATAGGGGTCTGTATGCAAGGACCGGTCCTTAGCTCGGGCTCCAGATCTGGAAGGGCTCTTCAACCTCATGTAAGTACAGCTCCGTGGGGCGCGGGCGGCCGCCCCAGCCCCGGCTCCCTCGCTGCCATGAGTTTTCTGCCTTTCTGTAAAAACTCAGCAGTCCTTTAATCCAAGCAGTTCCTGGGGCGGTTGCTGCTTTTTCAGTCCAAGCCCAGCCCTGCCCCAGGTTTCCCACGTAACTGGTTAACTCTTGGCGAGACGGGGATTGTCCCGGCTCAGCTGCTGGGAGCCGGCGAGCCCCTTCCCGCGGCTCAGCAGTGCCCGCGGGCCAGCAGCGCTGGCCAGGCCCCGCAGCCCCTCTGAGCCGCCCCCTCCCTCCGGCGCAGCCAGCAGAAGATCGAGCTGCCGGTGACGGAGAACGTGCAGACCATCCCGCCGCCCTACGTGGTCCGCACCATCCTGGTGTTCAGCCGCCCGGCCTGCCAGCCCCAGTTCTCCGCCACGGAGCACATGAAGGTAGATGCCGCTGCTGCCGCCCCGGGGCGCCGGGGAGCTCGGATGGGCCCGGCGTCCAGTGCCAGCGGCTCCCGGTGAACCCCGCTCCAGGCGATGCTCCCAGACTGCTGGGGGGGCTTTCCCCAGGCAAAAGGGCTCTGGGAATCGGCTCCCCTCCCGGAGCCAGGGAGTGAGTCACAGCTCCGCTTCCCCCTGCAGAAGATGCTGCAGTGCCCCTACTTTTTCTTTGACGTGGTTTATATCCACAACGGGGTGGAGGACAAGGACGACGAGACGAGCTGGAAGGTAAGTGCCGGACGGGGCGTCTCGTCCCTCCCCGTCCCCCCAGGCTGGGCCTGCCCCCCCGACACGCTCCCCATGTCCCCTCCAGGAGATGTACGCCTTCTTCAGCAACCTGGACACCAAAGGCACCAACTACAAGTACGAGGTGTTGCTGACGGGGCCGGCTGTGGAGCTGCACAACTGCATGGCCAAGCTGCTGGCGCACCCGCTGCAGCGCCCCTTCCAGACCCACGCGTCCTACAGCCTGCTCGAGGAGGACGAGCCGGCCGAGAGCGAGGCCACCGTGTGAGCCGCGGCGGCCGCCCGGGCTGCCTCGCCGGGGCACGTGCCGGCACACGCCATAGCCGCCTTTCCCTTGGAAGGGAAACAGGCTGTAGGAAACCCGCGGGTAGAAGGAGGTTTTTTTCTGTGACGATGCCCATAAATTGCCTCTAAAGCTTGGTCTGGGCGACTGAGGCGACTGTCAGTAAAGGACTGAGCTGGTACCTGGTGTCTGGCTGTACGTTATAATCTGAGGCAGGATCACCTTGGTGACCATAGAATTGCAGAAAAAGAGGTGCGTTTTACCTAAACTGCGCTGCACTGGTGGGGGGCGCTGGTGCAGGGCACGGGGAGGTGCTGGGTGCCCCAGTACAGGGCACGGGGAGGTGCTGGTGCAGGGCACTGGGTGCCCCAGTACAGGGCACGGGGAGGTGCTGGTGCAGGGCACTAGGAGGTGCTGGGAGTTGCTGGGAGCCCTGGCCCCGCCCCTTCCAGCTGTGGGACCACGTGGGACGCGGACCAGCTGCGAGCACAGCTGGCGAGGAGGCGGGGCTGCCCCGCGCCGGCTCCGATTGGCCGCGCCGGCAGCCAATGAGCGGCGCGGCTGCGGCGCGCGCGGGGGTTCGAAGCGGCGGCGCGCGGGCGGCGGCGCGCATGCGCGCGGGGCGGCATGAGCGGCGCGGGGCGGTGGGAGCTGGCGGGGCGGCTCTGCCGCGCGCTGCGGGGCGGCCGCGAGCCGTAAGGGGGCTGCACCGGCACCGGGGGGGGACTGCACCAGCAAGGGCCTCCATCCTGCAGGCTTTGCCCCGGGGAAGGCATTGCATTTATTGCACGGGGCGGGGGGGAGGGTGCTTAGGGGTACCTGCCCCCCCCCGGGGAGCACACTGCATGCATTGCCTCGGGGGTGTCGCATTGGGGAGGGTCACTGTGCGCACTGTACCTGGGGGGGGGGGGCCTTGTGCTGCAGTGGGCAGAGTGAGGAGAGGGGGGTCCGCTGCATGCACTGGGGAGGGGGTATTGCATGCGCTTGGGGGGGGGTTACCGGAAGAATTAGTGGGAAGAGGGTTGCGGCATGTGTTGCATGAGGGGGCTCGCTGCATTCGGTGCTTCGGGAAGGGGGGTTGTTGCGTTGCTGCGGAGGGGAGGTCACTGCGCGAGGAGAGCTTTGCACTGGGGGGGGTCACCCCACGCACCGCTCTGGGAGGGGACGCTGGACGTATTGCACAGGGTGGGCACAGCATGCACTGCCCTGGTGGGGCTACAGGATGCACTGGGGTCTCCTTGCACCCCCTGGGGTCCCGCTTTCCCATGCAGCCACTGTTTCGGGTCCCACCAGCATTTCTGCCCCAGCAGGGTGATGTCTGGGCTTGTCCGTGGCAGGTGGAAGCTGTGTGCGGGGGGCAACCCTGGTGCACGGGGGGCAACCCTGGTTCCCCGGGGCCAGGCTGACCCCTGCCCGGCCCCCCTGTGCCGTCCCCGGCGCTGACCGTGTCCGCCCGTGCCGCCGCAGGCTGGTGGAGGCCCTGCTGGAGCAGGGGGCCGATCCCAACCTCGTGCTCCCGGAGGGGGTCGCCGCCATCCACCTGGCCGCCGGCATGGAGCGGGAGGGCGGCGTGCGCTGCTTGGGGCTGATCCTGCGCCACGGCGGGGACCCCAACGCCAGGTACCAGCGAGGGGCCGGCTGCGGCCCCCGGCTCCGTCCCCTCTTGGGCCGAACGACCCTGGGACGGGGGCGTGAGGGTCGCTGCCTGCGCCAGGTCCGCCGAGGCGCTCACGCCGCTGCACGTCGCCGCGTCCTGGGGGTGTCACCGGTGCCTCGAGCTCCTGCTGAGGACGGGAGGGGACCCGGAGCTGCGAGACCAGGTGAGCGGGGCTGGCCCCGGGGGGATGCCGCCCGCCCCGGCCGGGGGCGCAGCACCGGCACGTCCCCCGCGGCGGCCCCGTGAGCGCGGCATCCCTTCTCCCGCAGGATGGGAAGCGAGCCGTTGACCTGGCGCTGGAGCAGGGCAACCGCGTGTGCGCGCAGGTCCTGCGGGACTGGCAGCATGCCGCCCGGCGCCCGCTCCCCGGTAAGGGCGTCCCCTCGCCGCCGCGGTGCACGGGGCTCCGGCTGCGTTCCCGGCACGGAACAGCTGCAATAACCGCCTGGAGCCCTGCGTGTCCCCGGCTCCCTGTGCCACGAGTGGTGCCGTTCTCAGCTGCTTGGGGGGGGGGGTGGGGGCAGCTTGCCATCCCCGCCGTGCCTGCTTTCGGGGTGTTAATGCAGCCGTGCTCGCGTCTGGCCAGGACCCGGCGCTGGCTGCACGAGGCGAAACGCTCGGTGCCGGGTCTCTGCCTCGCAGATGCCCCCGAGGACCTGCGGGGGCCCAGGCGCTCCCTGTCCTTCCTCACCGAGGACCGCACCGAGGCCAGCGTCCCCTCGAGGCTCTCCGAGGACGGCTTTGACCCCGGGCCCCTGAGCAGCACCCGCAAGTGGCGGCCGAGCTCCGGCCGCGGCTCGGGAGAGCCCCCCGCCGCCACCGCCTCTGTCTCCGTCCCCTCCGTGGCCGGCTGGCCCGGCGCGGCCCCCGGCGGCTCCGCTCTCGCCCCGCGGCCCCTGGCCTGCAGCACGCTGCTCTGCAGCCCCCGGCGGCCCCCGGCGCCCCAGCCCCGCTCCCCCGGCACCGGGGGCAGCCCGGGGGATGGCGGCTCCGATGACGACGAGCTCTTCGTCAGCGCCGCCGAGACGCTGGAGCCCCCCGAGGCGGGAGGCAGCCCGGGGGCTCGGTGCCCCCCGTCCCCCCATCGCCCCCCAAGCGGGAGCGCGGAGCCGAGCGGGGCCGCGGCGCTGCCGGCCCTGCTCCAGGCTTGCAGCCTTGGGGGCTCGAGCCCCCCGGGGCCGGAGCCGCCCCGGCTCTGCCACGTCACCCCCAGGACCAAGAGCCGCCTGGAGGCCTCGGCAGCCCGGTTCAGTGCTGCTGCATCCTCCTCCTCCTCTTCCTCCTCCTCGCTCTTCAGTGAGACGCTGCAGATGCCCCGGCGGCCCCCGCGGCGTAGGGGTCCTGCCGTCCCGCCGAGGCACCATGTCACCCTTAGGGATGGGGATGCATCCGACCTGGAGGGAACGGGATCTTCGGATGCTACCGTGCTCCTGTCCGGGCAGCCTGGCTTGTCCCAGGGGGCCGGCGGCTCCCCTGGCTCCAGCCCCACCGTCCTGCTGGGCTCCGGGGAGCGCGGACGCCCCGTGGACACCGACGAGCCGCCGCAGCCCCTGTCGGATGCGACGCTGCTGCGGGAGCTGCGCAGGCTGGGCGCCGACCCGGGGCCCGTCACCGCCCTGACGCGGCGGGTCTACGTGCAGCGGCTGGCGGCGCTGAGCGAGGAGGCGGCGGCAGGTGAGCGCCGGGGTGCAAATCCCCGTTCTGTTTTGCAGGTGCATGCACGCACGCCGCCGCCGTGCCCCCCGCGGTGCCGGCGGAGGGGCTGACGGTGTCCCCGCTGCTCCCCCAGGCCACAGCCCCGAGCTGGCGGCGGCGCTGGAGACCTGCCGCATCCCCGACTGCGCAGACGACGAGCTGGCCCTGGCCCGGCAGTTCGACTGCCCCAACGGGGGCCGGCGCTGGCGGGGGGGCACGCTCAAGTCCAGCTTCAACTACCTCCTCCTGGACCCCAGGTGGGCTCCGCGCCGCTGCCTGGTGCTCCGCGCCGCTGGGCGTCCCAGCTGACAAACCCCGGGGGAGTTTGCAAGCCCCAAGCTTGTCCATGGGCATCGCCCACCCGGTGCCGAGCACTGACATCCCCCAGGGCCCCCCAAGGACCTGCTGCTGCGTGTCCCAGCTAATAAACCTCAAGGGGTTTTGCGAGCCCCAAGCCCATCCCTGGGCATTGCCTGCCCGGTGCTGAGCGCTGGGTGTCCCCCAGGGCCCCCCAGGACCTGCTGTCACGTGTCCCAACTCATAAACCTTGCCAGGTTTTGCAAGCCCCAAGTCCATCCCCATGCATCACCCACCTGAGCAGGGCCGGGCACCCAGTGCCGAGTGCCAGGCATCCCCTAGGGCCACCGAGGACCTGCTGCTGCGTGTCCCAGCTAATAAACCTCGAGGGGTCTTGCAAGCCCCAAGCCCGTTCCCGTGCATCGCCCGCCCGAGCGGGGCCGGGTGCCTGGAGCCGGGTGCCAAGCGCTGGACGTCCCCCAGGGCCACCCAGGACCTGCCGCTCCGCTCGCACCTCCTGAGCCCGGCCGAGCGCTTCAGGACCTTCGTGCAGGCCATCTTCTACGTGGGCAAGGGGACGCGCGCCCGGCCCTACTGCCACCTCTACGAGGCCCTGAGTCACTACCGGGCCGGGAAGGCGAAGGTAGGAGGGCGGCTGGGGTCGGGGGACCGCTGGCGGCGAGGCGGGCTCGGGGGCTGGCGCGGGTGACGGTGCCCGCCGCCCGCAGGCCTGCCCCAAGGTGCGGCGCATCCTGGAGATCTGGGCGAGCGGGCAGGGCGTCCTCTCGGTGCACTGCTTCCAGAGCGCCGTGCCGGCGGAGGCTTTCACGCGGGAGGCTTGCCTGGTGGAGGCCATCGGTGAGCGCGGCCCCGGGGCGCCCGCCGCGGCTTGAGCATCCCCCCCTGCGCAGCCGCTTGGGCTCTCGCGGCTCTTCCCCCTCGTCCCTCCCGCCCGCCCCGCTTGGCATGCAGGCGGGAGTTTGCTCCCAGGCGCCGGCACAGGCTCGGCGGCGGGGCTGGGTGCTCAGCGCCCTCCCCGGCAGGGCTGCGGATGCTCACCAACCAGAAGAAGGGGAACTGCTACGGCGTGGCGGCCGCCTGGCCCGCGCCGCGTCGCCGGCGCCTGGGCGTCCACATGCTGCACCGGGCCATGCGCATCTTCCTGGCCGAGGGCGAGCGGCAGCTCCGGCCGGCGGACATCCAAGCCGGGCGCTGAGCTCGGCAGCGTCCCCCCGGTGCTGAGCCCGCGCGTGGACCGGTTTGCACTGGGATGGCCGCGGGCCGGGCTCGGCTGCCTTGCAGGGCCTTGGGGCTTTAAGCAGCTCCTCGGGGGCTTTGCACCCTCCCGGCGAGGCAGAGGAGGAGCTGGGGCCGGGGCGGCTGCTCTGCACCTTCCCAGGGCCTGGGGGTAGCGCCGCTCCCCTCTGGCCGGCAGCTTTTACGGCATGAATGTTTGCTAGAGTCTTTCTATTTTTCTACTATGATGATAAATAAATCACTGCAAGTATTTTTTTGCTAAGAAATCAAAGCTTCAGGCATCTGCTTTCTGGCTTCAATTCCCTGGTCCGTGCTGTGCTCCTAGAAGACCATAGTCCTGTGTGTCCCAGTGTGTCCCTGGTGCATGGGAACAGGCACAGCCTGGCATGCCATGCACGGGGACGGTGCCATAGTGCATGGTGACAGGGACAGCCCAGCATGTCATGGTGCACAGGGACGGTGCCGTGGTGCACGGGGACAGGGACAGCCTGGCATGTCGTGGTGCACAGGGACGGTGCCATAGTGCATGGTGACAGGGACAGCCCGGCATGTCGTGGTGCACAGGGACGGTGCCGTGGTGCACAGGGACAGGGACAGCCTGGCATGTTGTGGTGCACAGGGACGGCGCCATGGTGCACGGGGACAGGGACAGCCTGGCATGTCGTGGTGCACGGGGACAGGGACAGCCCCGCGTGGTGCATCAGTCTCCCTGCAATCAAGTCGGACGCGGCTGAGAATATAAGACGGCTTTACTGTATGAAATGGCACTAACACAGCGTGTCTCAGCGGCGCGGGGGGTTACAGGGTGCAGCTTTGCCTTAACACAAGCGATGTCGGTACAAGCGGCACAGACTCCATGGCAACAGACACTGAAGAGCTGTGTCCCACAGCGGGGCAGTAACAGTCACCTCGAGCCGGTTTGGGGGGTGTCGGGGTCCAGGCGCGGCCGGGAGCGCGGGGCCCGGCTGCCTGCTGGTGCTCGGTGCGCGGAGCCCTGCCTGATGCCGGCTGCCCTCGGCGAGGAGGGGGAAAGCTGGGGTCTCCCCCATCCCGGGTCACGTCCCCCATCCCAGGTCACATCACGGGGGGGGAAGGGGGTCCCTGGCGCGGCCCCCGGCCAGCGCTGCCCGTCCCCGCTGCGTCGGAGCCGCCCGGCTCCCCGGGTGCATCTGACCCCGGCGAGGGCCGTTTCGGTTTGGGGAGGAAGGGGGGGGCTCGGCCTCGGGGGAGTCCAACTGCAGGTGGGGGCCCCGGCCGAGGGTGAGGTTTCCGCGGGACAAACCAGCCTGGTCGTTTCTTTGGTTTAGGCGGGGGAAATAAAACAAAGACGGGGGCGGCTCTGCTCTTTGGGGTAGCGGGGAGGCCGCGGCCGCCCCCAGTGTGCGGGTACGGGGCCGGGGAGCAGCCGTGCCCTACGCAGCCTCCCCCGTCTCCGCTCGCTCCGGGTCCTGTCGCAGCATCCCAGCCCAGCCGGGAGCGGATGGGTCCCGAGAAGGGGTCTCGGGTACCTTCTCCGTCCCGGCAGCTGGATGCAGAGGAGAGGAGAGGCCCCGGGATGCGCAGCCGGGGGGTTTCGTCCAGGACCGGTGTCGGCAGGCGATTTGCCTTTTGGAAATACATCGTCGTGCTCATCGTCCCTCCCGCGTCGCTCCGAGGCCCCCGCAGGAGCCGCAGCACGGGCAGGCACGCAGCGGCAGCAGGACGGCACGTGGCCGCTCCGCAAGGGCCGTGTGTGATCCTGGCTGGAGGGAGGTGCTCCGTGAGCCAACGGTCCCGGAGCAGCTGGAAGCCGGGGACAGGCTGGACGTGGCGGGAAGCCTTGGCCCCGGCGGCAGCGGGAGGAGAGCGAAGGCAGCTCTGCCGGAGCCAGCGCGGCGGTACCTGACGTGGCGGCGGTTGGGGAGGTGACTGCGAACGGCGGTAGGGGAATCGGCGGGAGAGCTCGGCTTTGGCGCCGCGTCCCCGGCCGGGCTCCCTCCTGCCGCAGCCTGCAGAGCCCGCGCCACGCGCCCGCCCGGCCGGCAGGTGCATCCGAGCTGCCGATGCTGGCGTGCCGCGGGGCAGGTCGCCTCCTCTTCCCCCTGCAACAGCCCCTTGGAGGCCTCGTGCCGCGGCCGGGGGCCGCTGTCCGGACGGCGGCAGGCAGATGAGCTTCGCGGACGAGCCCTCGCCAGCGCCGGGCGGGAGAGCGGCGAGAGCCGCTGAAAGCCACGTGCACGGCTGCTTGCAAGCTCCTCGGGGCAGGGCCCGCGGACGGCTCGAGCAAGGCAATGCAGCTTCCCGGGGGCCACCGGAGAGACGAATCCGACTGCTGGGAACGCCAGAGGAGCCGTCGGCTGCCCCGTAAAGCAATCCCTGACCGGCTCCTCCGGCCCCGGGGAGGAAGGTGCTGCAAGGAGTCGAGGTGCTCCCGGGTTCGCCCCGGAGGATCCAGTCTGATCTCGTCCCCTTTTGCCCCAGGTGGAACCAGCGTCACTGCAGCTTCCTCTCTCTGCCCCCACGGGGGTCACTGCGTGAGAAAAATAATACTACAAAGAAACAGGATGAAGACGCTCCAACGGCGGCCATCCCGCCCCGGAGGGACGGGGATGGGAGTCTGCCTCGTTCCCGCTGCCGGCCCGCAGCCACTGCCCAAGGAGCCCTCGCGCTCCGCCACCGGCCAAGGCAGCCGCCGGCCCGGCCCGGCCGGAGCCAGGCGAGAAAAAGAGCTCCGCTCCCGGCAAGGGGCAGCCTCCGCCGTGCCCCTGCGCTCACAAACCCCTCTGCGCTCCGCAACGTCTCTCCCATCGAAGCAGCCCGGTCACCACTTCCCGCTGCCTTATTTCTTCTCTCCTTGCCCGTCCCCAGCTGGCGTCTCGGGCTCCCACAGGACGAACTCGTGGAGCAGGGTGTTCACCGTCTCGGGACACTCCATCATCACCATGTGGCTGCCCTCGTCGATCACCTTCAGGAAGGCGATCAGCAGGATCTGGCGGGGGGGGAGAGAGCGCGGCGCCGGCCGGCGTCAGCCCCGGCACGAGCTTCCCGCGCACGGCATGGCGCGGTGCGCCGCCGCTGCAGCCCCGCTCGCCGCCGCCCCCCCTACCTCGGCCATTCGCTGGTCCTCCTCCACGGGGACGAACTTGTCGTGCATGCCGTGCACCAGGAGCACGGGCACGGCGAGCTCGGCGTGGTAGACCTCGTCGCCCTCCGGCCAGTACTGCCCGCTCATCATGGCGCGCAGCACGAAGGAGGAGACGTTGAAGGCGTTGCCTTCCTTCAGCAGCTGCTTCTCTTTGGCGCCCTGGCGCGCGAAGCCGGCCCTGGTGGGGGGGACAGAGCCGGGACGGGCGGGCAGCGCCGGCGGCCCCGCTCCCTGCGCCGGGGCTTTCCCGGCCCCGCGGGATGGGTGCACGGGGGACGCTGCCGGCGGGACACGGCGTCGCCCCCGGGGGTTCCCGCGGGCGCTGAGCGTTGGGGATGGAGCGGGACGGCCACTCACTTGAGGAAGCTCCAGGCCAGGCACGGCGACAGGCAGCGGAGCACGCACGTCGGCATGTTGAAGATGGAGCAGAGGCTGGGCTCCAGCGCCGTGGGGCCCCCTCCGTTGATCATGATCACTTTGTGCACCAGCTCCGGGTACTCGTGGGCGAGGAAGGTGCAGAAGGAAACCCTGCGGGGGGGGGGGGGGAGACAGCGCTGCCGAGGCCCCGCCGGCGCCCAGGCTGCGCTCCGACCCGGGTAGACGGAGCAGAGCCGTGCACCGAGGCGGATCCGAGCCGCTCTGCTGTGCCGGTTCCCTGTCCCAGAGCCCAAGCTCAGCCCTCTCCTTCGCCCCCCTCCCAGCTTGGACCAGCCTCGCTTCCCAATCCTTGCTTAGCACAAGGGTCCCTGCTCTTCCCTCTGCCGCACAGCAGCCGGGTGTCGATGGCTGGGATGTGCCCAGAGATCGGCTCGGCCGTGCTGCAGCTGGGATCCCTTCCCGTCCTCAGCTAATCCTTTTACCGCCCGCCTCCGGCTCGGCTGATCCCATCTGTTCCTTTATGCGCTCTTGCATGGCTGCAGCATGAACCTGCTCCTTGAGGACTCCCCGGCCTCCGAGAGCAGCCCTCCGCACCGCTTAGTCTCCATCTAATTG
The DNA here is from genome assembly GCF_036417845.1 of Apteryx mantelli. Classification (NCBI taxonomy): domain Eukaryota; kingdom Metazoa; phylum Chordata; class Aves; order Apterygiformes; family Apterygidae; genus Apteryx; species Apteryx mantelli. The sequence goes on from NC_090007.1 coordinate 1,510,615, forward strand.
ACTTTCTTGGGCTTTACTCTATTTATAGGATCTGGGCTGCCCGCTCCGTCGCTGGCACGCATACGCCGGGCAGTTCTGCTCGGGAGGACGGGCTCCGGGATTAGCCGGACCCTCGGATCCGGCCCGACAGGAGGTAGGCGATAAAACCCGAGGGATAAACCTAGAAATGAAAACGCCGCGCTCCTTTGCTTCTCCGCCGCCGAGGTGCGGGATGTGCCTGGTGTTTTGCTGTCGAGGAGGTGGGGGACGGCACGCGCCCGGGACCCACGGCGCCGCGGGAGCCTTACCCGTACGAGTGCCCTATGAGGATGTTCCTCTTCTTGGCGAAGCGCTTGAAGACGGCCCTCATGTCCTCTGCCAGCGCGTAGAAGGTGTACGCGGCGGCGATCTGCGGCGCCGAGCTGCAGCCGTGGCCGGCCAGGTCGGGAGCCACCACTTCGTAGCCCAGCTTGGTGAAGAAGTCCAGCTGCTCCTTCCAGATGTCGAGGGAGCCGCCCACGCCGTGGATGAAGAACAGCACCACGTCGCCGTGCGTCCCCTTGCAGCTCGTGATCTGCTTCTTGCAGTCGATGTTGACGACTTTCTTGGGCTTGCGCTTCCGGCGTTTGCCGGGGCTGGCGGACGCTTCCCGGGGGCCGGCGGGGCCCGGGGCGCCGGCGGGGCCGCCCGTGTCCGCGAGCTCCAGCTCCACAGTGCCGTTGGGCTCCCCGGAGCTGCCATGGCAGTGCAGGATCTCGGAGCGCACGGCGTCGCCCAGGTTCTCGATCACCAGCTGCCCGCTGCGGTAGACGGTGATCTTGCGCTTGCAGTGCACGGTGCCCCGCTCCGGCGCCTCCGCGGGCGCCTCCTCGGCCGGCCGCGCCGGCGCGCTGTGCCTCACCCGCAGGATCCGCCCCGGCTTCACCTCCATGAAGCTGTAGCCGTCGCTGGACTCAAGGCCGTCGAGCGGCCCCACGGCGTTGGCCGTCTTGCCCAGCAGGCAGCACAGCAGCCCGTCGGCGATGCTGGTCAGCATCGTGCTCCCTGCAGCGGGGCGAGAGGCAAAGCCGGGCAGCGTTAGCCGTTCGGGGCATCCCAAATGCCCAGCCCTTCGGAGCAACCGGGAGCCAGGCTTTTATTTCGGGTAAACTCCCAAGCCCTCATCTGGCACCGGGATCCCCTCCGGCCAACAATCCCGAGGGAAGGAACGCCCGAAGGAAAGCCCCATTGGAAATGAAAACGCTCTTGCTGTCCTGGCACCGAAGGCGGAGTTAAGGAAAGACTCAGCTATGAAAATACATTATTTATGCCAATTAAATAAATGCATATAGACCTCCAGTCTGAGCCACCAACACAAACAGTGAGGGATGGCAATTACAGGGAACGGCGTTGGAGGTTTTAATTACAGTCATTCCACAAACTGAGACTGAAAATAATGCGGCAGGAGCGTCTGTGGGAGATGGGATGACACGGTGCCGCTCGGAGCAGGGGAAGCCTCTCCCGCATCCGCACCCGGAGCCGCAGCGGGACCGGGGGAGCCTGCCCGGGCTGGGGGCCCTCGCCGGCCCCCAAAGCAGGGTCCTTCCTTAATGCTTGCTCTTCCTGATGGGGTGAGGAAGGGTCCCTGCAGGTTCCTCGGGCAAAGTTCTGCCTAAATATCACAGTTTAATAGTTAAATGAAGCCCAAGTCGGGCGGGATTTCTGCGAGCCCGGCTTGGCGCCGGAGGGCACAGTACCGAGGGCATCCGTGCCAGTGCTGCAGCCCGAAGCTGCCCGCTCCCAGGATCGCGCAGTTCCCGCAGGGGGCTGGGGAGGTTCCTGCCTCCCCGCTCTGGCAGGCTGGTGATGAGCATTTATTATTAACGAGGCTAAACACGGTGAATTATTGATGCTGATGGGCTGTTCGGCAAGGAGCGCGGGATCGGGGCTGCTCCTCCGGGAGAGGGGCCGGGGCCGTCCCTGCCGGGAGCCGGCGGCAGCGGTTCCCGACCACAAAATCCCTGCAGCGCGGCCGAGAAGGAAGAGCACATTTCCAGAGGGAAATTAAACATCTAAACCCCGGTAACGCCGTCGGGAGCAGGCCACTTAACTCCCCGAACAACCGCTTCAAATGCACCCAGCAGGATTACGGGAGCTTTGCTGGCAGAGTGCGCGAGAGGGAATTAGCCAAGCCAAAATGCCGGAGAGTGGAGGGATAAAGCCCTGGGAGAGAGTCCGCCCTGCTGGCTCCCGCCGCAGCTTCTCCAAGGCGCTGGGCTGGGGGGGGGGATCGATGCTGCATCTTCCCCAAAGAGGCTCCGACCAAGCCCAAGGCAAAACCTCCCGCGCTGGGCGCCAGCGAGCCTGTGCCGCTGCGCCTGCTCGGCCGCCGGCCCGGCGCCCGGATTTCCCCTGCAAAACCAGTCTGTTTACTTCGCGCGGGCTAGCTGGGTAACAGCTCCCTTGGCAAACGCGGGCGGCTCGTTCGGGGGAGTTTTGCCAGCTCTCCTCTTCCTCTCGGGAGAGCAGCCAGCGCTCGACTCGCGCCCGGCTCCGAAGGGCTCATCTCCCACGCGGCCGCGCTTTAAGGTCTGGATCCGGGATTGTGCACGCGGGCTGGAAACGCGGCAGGACTGGTCCTGAATCCCGACTGCTCCGTGTCCTTGCATCCCGAGTGGCCGGGCCGGGTGCAGGGGCTGGAGCCTTCCGCGGCGTCGCGCCTGGGCGAGGAAATACCGGAGCCTGGGCTGCATCTCCTGCGCTTTGTGCTCTCCGTGCAACGTCCAAAGCTCACCTAACCCCCCCCCCCCCCCCCCCCCCCCGCATCCGCAGCGTGACCCGTACGGATCCATGCCGGTAGGATGGGGGGACACCTGGGAGAAGCAAGCACAAGGGGCCAGCAGAGCAGAGCCCGTTTCACAGAGCGGTGAGGCCCGGCCAAAGGTGCGAAGCGGAGGGAAATCGGAGCCGGTCTCAGCCCGACGCCCTGCCTTGCACCCAGCCCGTGCCGCCGCACAGCCGGCGCTTCCCTCGCAGCGCTGCGAAGCCGCCCCGGTTTCCGCAGCCGCGCTCCGCAGCGCCACGTCCAACCGGCCTGGTGGAGAGGCCGAGCGGGACCACGTCTGCCCACGCTCCGGCCCTAGCGGAGCACGAAGCTGCCGGCACTGGGAAAAGTCACCCTGCAAGCAGGCAGCCCGCAGGGCGAGGGGCCCCGCTGGCCGCTCGCGGGCCGGGTCGCGGCAGGGCTGGGCGACGTTCACGTTGACCATCTCTCCCCCAGGCACGGGCAAATCCTCCGGGGATGCGGCTCGCATCCTAGAGTGCCGAGATCTTTCCAGCAACCTCCTAATCCCTGCAAACTGGCTTAGAGCTAAACCAGCTGTTTCGTCTGCCGGGCTCCCTCCGTGCTCATCCTATGGGCCCATCCTAGCTGCCGTGCCAAGCGGAGCAAGGGCAGGAGGTCTCAGAGCCCTGGGAAGGAGAAGCCAAATACAGACCGTGCTGGAGCGAGTCCCGGGCACGGTGGCTGGTTTGCTCTGCTCGTCCTTACTTCCAAATCTTCGGCGAGCCCCACGCGCAGGGCACCAGCCTGTCTGGAGCGGCGGGCTGGAGGAGCCCTGCCTGCCTCTGCGACGGGACGGAGACGCGTCGCTGCTCCCGCCATGCTTCCGAGCACGGCTCGGTGCCAGCCTGGGGAAGGGAAATATCCGACCGGCCAGAACGGGAAAGGGGGGACAACTGGTAGGACCCGCTGCTCTAACAGCCCACGCTCATGGCACAAGCTCCCGTCAGGAGTCAGCGGGACCCGGGAGCGCTGCTCTGGGCCGAGCACCCCGGGATGCCGGCGTCCTCTGCCTCCGGCAGCAGGCAGGATGCGATTCCCGCGCCTCGGCTGAGGCAGCCCTGGCTTTCCTCTGCGATTCTCCCAGCTGTGCTCGCGCCCGACGCCCCCGCAGACGCGCTCAGCGCAGGACAGCGCAGAGCCGCCAGTGCTGACAGCCGGGGAATTGGAGCGGCCGGAAAGGCAGGAGTCAGCTAAACTCGCCCCGCGGCCGGCACGGGAGGGATGGGAGAGGCGCAAGCTGCACGTCCCCCCGTTGGCGGCGTCCTCCACGGGGCATCGCCACGGCCTCGACGTGCCACCAACATGTCACACGTGCGAGGGAGCTTTCCTCGCCCCCCGCTCAGAAGCGATTTACCCGGCGTTACTGAGCGAGATGGTGGCAAAGATGGGAATCGAAGCCGGTCCTCTGCCGCGTCTGCCGGTCGCGTCCCGGATAAGGCTCGTGGCCTGCGGTGGGACCGTCCTCGCTGGGTAACCCGGCTGGGACAACCCACCCCTGCGAACCCCGGCAGGGAGACGGAGCATCCCGGCCGGGCCAAGCGGCGCCGCGCGCCCGTCTCCCACCTCCCACGCGCCCCCTCGGAGCCGCCGCGGCCGCCGGCCCGGGATGCTCCTCCGCGAGGGGGAAGGGAACCATGCGGATGTGGGGAACTTTGCAGAGCTGCCGGTAACCATGGCGATGCGCCGGCCCCCGGCTCCCGTCAACCGCCGCCGCCGCCAGCGGAAAGTGGGAATTGGGCACCGGTTACGTAACGCCAGGCACAACAATGAGTCAGGCACCGGGAGCGTTATATAAACCCCCCTTCTCCCCGCTCCGTAACGAGCCCGCCAGCGCCCGGCCGGCACGGGGAGCTCAAGGCAGGACCGGAGCCTCCGGGGCCACCAGGAGCGAGTCGGAGCTATCTGGGGATGCCACTGCAGAGCCCCGCGTCCCAGCATCCCGCAAGGCATCGCTTGGGAAGACGGATGGATCCGAGCCCAGCCAAGGGGCACGTCCGCCGCCGGCATTGCGGCTTCCCTGTCGAGCCCTGGCCTCTGGAGCCGAGCTCTGGCCTCCGGCCTCTCCTGGGCCTCATCCCTCATCGCCGCGATGCTCATGCCTGACAACAACCAAGCTGGGGAAAAAACAACTTACTGACCTACTTCGGGCTGCAGCGCCTCGGGTCCTACGCGACTCGCTGGCATCATGCCAAGGTTGCAGGAAAATGGGACAAGATCCAACGTGTCAGGATGGAGGGCGAAAAAAATCCCCCCCTCCAGCTCCTGTAACGTGATGGGCAGCACGCGGGGCAGCACCGCCGGCTCTGCTCGTACAACCCCTGCGGGAAAGAGGGTCTCCCCTGCCCCGAAAACCCCCCGGTCCTGCCTCCTGCTGCCCTGGTCCCAGTCCCACCTGGATGCAGGCAGCGGCCCATCAAAAGCCCGGGGTGCTGGGGACGACAAAAATATTCCCCTCCTGTCCTGTCCCCGGTGATCCACCCTGCAATTACGGGCAGGAGGAAGGATGAGACGTGTCCCTGCATTACAGCCCCACAAGCAGCACTTAGCCCGTCCCTGCTGGGAGAAGTCAAGGTGAACATTTGGCCCCAGCAAGCGAGCCAAGAGCATCGGCTACCGCGGGAGGGAGCAGGAGCCAGCAGCCGGGAGAACGGCGTCTCCCCATCACTGCTCATAACCCTGGACCCTCTCAGGGAGTAGCAGGGGCTTCATAGCTGCAAATCCCTTGCAAATCCTTGGAGGAGAGGTGCCAGAGACACAGAGAGGAACGTTAGACGTGCCGTAGCCAGAATCCAAACTGCGATAATAATTTGTTCAGCTCTAATCCCTTCCCTCCAGGGCTCACAAGTATTAACGATGACACACGACCCTCCTGAGGAATAGGCAAATATTATTATTCTCTTCCCAGTCTCTCCCATTCATTCACTCTCTGCAAAGTAGTGAAGCTACAGCACTGAGAAAACACTTAAAGAGAACAGCTATTTAAGCCCCAATTTCAAATAAGCACAAGAAAATGTTTATGCCACTTAGTCCTTCTAAGTAAACTTCCCTCTGGAGGAATGTGAAACGGTCGCCTTGGACCAGTGGCAAGCACCTGGATTTATTCTCTTATGCTTGATTTCCATGCACTGATACAATTATAGCAGCTTTATCAGGACATTCGGGAGTAAGGAGTCGGGAAGGTTTTATCAGCCATGCAGGTGAAATCCCAAAGACAACCCCGAAATCTCAGCATAGCCGGGCTGCAACTCACATCTGCCCCGTCCCCGAGAGCCGGGGAGGACCGGTCCCGGCGCCGCGGGCCGGACTTTGCGGAGGGCCCTGCAAAATGCGGGCGAATGGCACTTGGCTGGGAAACAGCAGCGCAGCAAAAGCGAAGCGTCTGTAACGCATCAGCCAGCCGGGGAGCCATGGCTGGCTCTCCGCCACCTGCCTCTCTTTAGGAAGGAAGACCTTGAGAAACAAAAGATTATGCAATGCACGTCAAAGTAACCTGTGTCTGACCTCCGGGATTTAACTGTCAGTTAACCCCCACGTTTTCCCCAACCGCCTGGATTTCCAGGGACATCCCGACATTTCACACCGCTGCAGAGCTGCAGAAAACCCAGCTCGGCTCCTTCCAGCAGCAAATGTCCTACAGCCCCCAGTAACAGACTGGAAGAAACCATTGCAAGGAGGAAGGAAGAAAAACCCTGCCCCCTCCGCCAGGCAGCGATGCGTTCAGGTGCCCCCTCGCTCCCAAGCTGAAAATCCGAGCAGATTTGCAACGCACATAGCAACAGCAGTTCTTCATCCAGAGCCAGCAACAATTTACTGCAATTGCATCACAGCGGCAGCTGCACCTAAGTTTTATTGCTAGGTACCTTTTTAACCCCTTGCGCGAAGCACGCTCATCTAACAGGGCTATTTAAGCGCACGCAATCCCGTCCCACTCCGAGGGCTGCTGTCTGCCCCCCCCGATCCCATTTAACGCCTCTCAGATCCCTTCCGATCTTCGGCTTCGACACCGATCTCCTGGCCGTTTTGCTCCCTAGGAAGCCCACCGTCCTCCTCTCCGCTCCAGCGCATGCCCTATATCCCGGCCGCCGCTCCAGGTCCTCTGCACAAAGCGGGAGAGACGGACCATCATGCTCACCTCATTTATTGACAAGAGTTGCCGGGAGTCGAGATTGCACATGAAGGGCTTAATCTTGCGGGAGGCAAAGCAGGGGGGGAGAGGGCGAGACGCGGGAGCTGGCGAGCGGCTCAGCTTGGCGGCTCCTCCGGTTACATCTTTTTTTTGTGTGTGTGCCGGTGCGGCAGGAATGATGGAGCGAGCCCCTTCAGCGCAGCTCGTCGGCTCTAGGCTGAGCCCTCTGCCCCCATCTTCCCCCCATGAGCCCCGGCGGAGAGAGGCGCCTCATCGCCCGGCTCTGGGGTCTGGGGGTGCTATTTGTCCTTGCAGGCTATAGCCATAGAAAGCCCCTTAAATCCCTCCTAGAGAGGAGGGCTTTCGGCATGACGGACAAGGAGACTCGCCAGTCAGAGCGGGAACCAGGGCGAGGGAGCTGCCGCCTATGGAGAGCCCGCCAGCAGCGAAGGGGCGGGAGGACTTGCCCTGCTTTTTGCCCCACGCGTGTGATGAGTTTGAAAGTTCCCCGGCGGCTGGTGGCGCGAGCGTTTCCCGCTTCTCGGGACGTGGCTGGTTTTGGCGGAGCTCCTCTGAAACGGGCCGCGACCGAGGCTGTTGCGGGGCAGCCCTGCGGCCTCGGCCAGGGAGGGGAAGACTTTCACCCTTTCCTCGTGATTCGGGTGTTTGCTGCCCCGAACCTCTGGCCGCGCGCGAGCGCCTCGTGACTGCATTGGAGGCCTGGACGTCGCCGCGAGGAGCCGACGCAGCCCGGGAGGATCCACGAGTGGCTCCCCATCCCGGCGCTCCAGCTGGGCCTTGAGCTGCGTCACAGAAATCCTGTGGAAACAGTGCCGCGAAACCGCGGCGGGTTTCCCTCAGGCGCGGGACGGAGCCCCGCTGGTGAAGCCCGGCCAGAGCTGGACACCTCATTCGCTTACATATTATTTTTTATCATTTCACCATTCAAGACCATGAGAAGAAAAATGTTACGGGTGGATCGGTCGGGGATTATGACTGCAATAAGCCCAGAGCGGGCAGAGGACCCAGGCGTCCTGGCTCGACTCCCCCAGGCCATAGCCCCGCGGGCGGTTGCCATGGCAACAGTATGGCGGCCCCTTGGCCCCCCAGAACTACAAGGCCCATCAGCCCCCGCGGACTGGTGGCGCTCATGGCGCATGCGCCCCCGCCCTTCCCCCCTCCCCCGCGCAACGCGGGCTGTGATTGGCCGCGCGGCGGGAGCCAATAGGAGGCGGCGTTGTTGGGGGGATGGTGTTGTCCGGCGGCGCTGAGGTGATGGCGTCGGTGACCGTCGGGCTGGGCCGCCTCTGGCCTCGGGCTGCCGGTGGCAGGTAACGGCGGCCGCTGCCTCCCCGGCACCCGTGGAGCGGTCGGAGGGCGCCTTCTGTGCTGCCCCCGGGGCGGGATAACGAGGGGACAGGGGTGTCTGAGGAGAGGGGCTGGCCGTACCGGCGCGGTGCCCGGGCCCCTCGGTGGCAGCGGGGTCAGTTTTGCCCTCACTGCTGTGGCAAAGTCTCTTAGTTGCCTTTTTTGTCTGTGAGTTGCATTGTCAGGCTAAAAGCCCTGACACCTGCTGTGCTATGTTGAGTTTCCAAACTCTAGGATACTGTTGTGGTATCTTTTAACTTTTCTTATTTTTCTCTTTTTCCAAAGACTTCTTCTGCAGCAAGCTACGGTTTCTCCTTTTTATCTCCGGACTATTTCAATCCTCTCAAATTCACTGGAGCAGCCTCTAAGAAGCAGTTTCTCCTTCAAGCCTGCAGGCGTCTGCCAAGGCCTTGCTGGCCCGGTGTCCTCCTGGAACCACCAACAGATTCGTACAAAGGCACGTGGGAACGAGTATCAGCCAAACAATCGCAAACGCAAGCGGACCCACGGCTGGATCAAGCGTATTAGCACACCAGCTGGAATCGAGGTTATTCTCCGGCGCATGCTGAAAGGCAGGAAGTCTCTGAGCCACTGAGCGCTCTGTCTGCAAGACCTCTGTGGTGTGAAGTGTGTCAGAATCGAGCCTTACAACTGCCCCAGTCCAGAGCCAGCCTGCGGGTTTGCACTAAGGAAGACTCTGTGATCAGCAGCAGCAACCAACTGCTCCTTTCATGTTAGGAATGCGCGAGGAGCTGCACTGGTTGAGGGCGACCTTCAGTGGCTTTGTTTAGTGGCTGCTTTTTAATTGTAAAGCTATTGCACCTTGTAAGCATGATTTTAAGATAAACTTGTGAAAACATGATCTGTAATTAAAACTGAACCTCGTGCTGCACTAATTGTTAATGCACTGTTAATGGGGAGAGGAAAGCTGCCTTGTTCGCCTACTTTCTCAGAAGTAGGAGCACAACTGCTAGAAAACCTAAAGGATGACACAAGTGTGGGATTAGTTTGATGGTAGAGGGAACTCTATTTTCAGTTTACATTGGCCAAGCCAATAGTGCCTCTTTGTGCTCTGCTTTATCCACATGAGGTGCTTTACAGGATTTTAGCACGGAGAATACTTAGCTGGTATCACACGAACAGGCCTGTTAGCCTTTTCTTTCTTAGCTGCCAGTTAGGGGCCAGGTCCTGCAGTTTGGTCTGCCTGAGCAGATGGTCTCAGTGTGTTTGGGGTGGCACATGCGTAGCCACATATGTGCCATTCCTGAGCTAGGAATGGGGATGGAGCAGGGGCTGTGGAGCTGTACAGGGCAGGCTGGAGCAGACAGGTACATCTGGGCCAGGGTGGGAGAGACTGAATGCTCATTAGCAAATTATTTCAGGCAGTTGATGAACTAGGCCATGTCCAGTGTGGGGTTGTCAATCATGCTGATAACACACTGCTAATTGTCTCCGAATGGACTTCTCTGGGCCTCTCTGCGTTCTCAGTGGTGCTAACCGCCATTCCTGCCGCGCAATTAGCGCCTTCCCTAACGAGGGCCGGGGGGAGGGGGGCAGACGGGCAGGGCCCGCGGCCAGAACTACAGCTCCCAGCAAGCCCTGCGGCCAGGACTACAGCTCCCAGGGAGCCGCGCGGCTGGCCGTACATCCGGGTCCTGCCGCCATTTCCCTCCCCCCCCCGCCGGTTTTGGAACGGGCATTTCCTGCCTCAACCTAACCCCACTCTCCTTAGGGCCGCGCTGAGTGACGTGCACGGCGCCCAATAGGCCGCCGGCCTATGGTGACGCAGACCAATCGGCGCGGGCGGGCGGTGGCGGAGGGGCGGGCCGCGAGGGGCGGCGGTGGGTTGAGGCGCGGCGGCAGGGGGAGGGGTGGCTCCTCACGACCGGCGGCGGCGGCGGCGGCGAAGAAGATGGTAGGTGTCTCGCGTCCCCCGCCCCGAAATGGCGGCACCCCCCCTCCTCCTCCGGCCCCGGCGCCCTGAGGGGAGCCCAACCCGGGGCGGCCCGGCCCGGGGAGGGGGGGGGCCCTACCGGCCGCGCCCTGCCGCGGCTCCGCAGCCCCACCCAGCCCGGGGCGGGTGGGCCGCGGCCGCCTCCGGCGCTGCAGGGCCCGCACCCTCCTGCGTCCCCTCCCGGGGCCCCGGCGGAGCATGGCCTGCGGGGCCCCCGCCCAGCGCGGGGCGGCTGGGCTCCCCGGAGCGGGGGCTGAGGGGGGCTGGGGCTCCCCGGAGCGGGGGCTGAGGGGGGCTGGGGCTCCCCGAAGCGGGGGGGGGGGTCCCTACCCCCAGGGATGGGGCGGGGGCACCCCGAGGTGGGGAGGGGGGTTCCCCACCCCCAAGTGTGGGGATTTGTGTGGGGCGGGGGCACCCCGAGGTGTGTGGGGGGGTCCCCCACCCCCAGGTGTGGGTGTTTTTTGGGGGGCGGGGGCACCCCGAGGTGGGGGGGTGGTTCCCCACCCCCAAGTGTGGGGCCAGGGCACCCCGAGGTGGGGGGGGGTTCCCCACCCCACGGGATGGGTGTTGAGGGGGACTGGGGCACCCTAGGATGTGGGCGTCCCCACCCAAGGCTGGAAGGAAGGCTAGGGCACCCCCAGGATGTGGGGTGTGTGCCCTGCCATCAAGGTTGGAGTGCACCAAGGGGGCCTATGGCTCCCCCAGGGTGTGGGGTGTTTTTTCCACTACCAAAGGTTGGAGGGCAGAAGGGGGGAGTTGGGATATCCCCCAAGTACAGGGTGTTTTCCCCATCCCTCGGGCTGGAGTGGGGGTGCTCTTCAGGCCTTTTTGTGTCCCTTAAATAGCAATTGGTGTTGGGTTTGCTGCTTGAGAGTTTGATGGTGGTTGTCATAGCCAAGGGGGTTCCTGTCTCTCTCTCTCTCTCTCTCTCTCTCTATCTCTATCTCTCTCTATCTCTCTCTCTCTATCTCCCCCGTCTTGTAGTGACGTAATCATTTTTGGAGGAAGAGAGTTTTCCTCTTGCCACTCCGCAAGCTTAATAACTAATGGGGGATACAGTGGTGTTCTCTGTGGTCTCCTTGTACAGGCATACTGTGGCTGTTCCTGGGCTTGTTTCAGTGGTTTTCCTCTAACTCACACCCACACGTACATGCATCATGCTGGGATAGAGCCCTGCTTTCAGCGTCTGTGTTCTGGGCCTCATGTCTCTGAGCATTATTGCTGCAAATCCTTTCAGAGGCTCAGAATGGGACAGGCAGATATGGGTTTTTTTCATCTCTCTCTTTCTAGATGAGGACAGTCTGAGCACTGTTGTTGACACAGGAGCAGTAGCTGCATCTTATCTGAACCTCTCTTCCTAAATCATAGACGGAACCTATATTGTCTTCTGAGGTTGCTTAATCACATTGGTTTTGTTGTTCTTGGGTTTGCCTTTCCCCAGAGGAAATGGGGCAACTACTCAGTTTTGGGAGCTGTTCCTGTTCATTTCCGCCTAGGGCACTGCGTCAGCCTCGCTAGTCTGGCCTGGGAACTCTTTCTTTAGTTAAAGAATAGCAGAAAGTGAACAGAGGGAATGTTTCCTCCTGTAACATTATATTGGAGGTATTATTTGGTACGTCTTGTGTGATAGCTGTGTAAACATGGCAGTGACCTTCTGCGTCTCACCTGTCTTGTGCCCTTGGAGTGGATAAGGATCATGTTCACTTCAAGTATTGTCTAATTCTGAATATTCAGGTATATGACTTCTGGCAATTCCCCTGAGGGTACATCTTTGTAATCTCTGAAATCTTATTATTAGATAACTGCCGAAATGCCTACCTCTGCAATAAGCTTATCAGTGAAAGAATCTGTATCGCTAACAAAAAAAGAATTTTCAGGCGAACTGATGAACAGATGATGAGTTCTTAAGGTGTTGACTGAAGCCTAAACTGGATAGATGTCCATTTTAGCGTGTCCAGTCACTCTTAGTATCACTATTGTTTTTCTGCTGCTAGGTGAGTTGTGACTTATCAGTATGTGCTGGTGGTGCTGCTGGAACTGATTCACTCAAGTGACTTCTGGCCTGAAAAAGGGCAGGGTGGTGTCCAAGAAGCAGGGACACTCTTGCTGTTCCCATTACAGCTAAAGTATCCAGGTATTGTGTGAGGTGCGAGTGACTAGTAACCTTCCTACTTGTGAGTCTGTATTTAGCTGGTATATATCTTGCTTTAGTTGTTTACATCGGAGAGAGGAGGAGAAAAGCCCCACATGCCTCTTTAAAAAATTTAACTTAAAAAAAAAAAATTTAGCATTTTTGCACCTTACTGGGTATAAGTCACTTTGCTGCAAGAGTATATTATATGACTGCAGAATCCCTGATGAGAACCATGATCCAGCTCATCCAGCCTCTTTCAGGTGAAACATGGGGTTTGCCAGATCAAATTGCCAGACGGAAAATGGGGACTAGCATAGAGTGTGCATGTGTGGAGCTTGAGGTGAGCTCTAGCTTATTAAAAATGTATTTGAAGTAGTATGTTCATAAATGAGAGCAGTTATTTTCCATTCTTATAAGTGGAAATAAACCAAACGGTTGTCAGCTGTTTTACTGTAATAAAAGAAATCAAGGGCCTGTGTCCGTCTCTTTCTGGATTTGTCTAGTGTAGCGGTACAGATAATTTTGTCATAAAAGCCTGCAAATTTAATGCAAGAGAAAAGCGAGATGCTTTGAAACATAATGGGATATTTTGAATATCCTTAGTCCTCCCAAACAGAGTAATAAATATAACTAGTAATTCTTAAATCTGTGCTATGTGGAGAGAACTCTGGCTGGCTGTGCCTTTAAATGTCACCAAAAGGTTCCCCATCATCCTCAGCCTGGGAGTATTCAGGTAGTGTATGCATTCTCTAGTTGGTGCCAACAACGGATGTGAATGAAAACAGATAAACAGATAAGTCTGTCTGAGAAGGCATGGGAACCAGTTTGCTGAGAGCACAACACAATCTGAAAATAAATGTTTCTGTTACAGCAGAGCCAGGAGATCCTACCTTAATTTCTTTGCTCAGCAGTGGTGTAGATGTTATACAGATGAGTAAGCAATGGACTCTGTCCTGGAGAACCGGCAATATAAGAAGGCAGTGAAGACAAAGGGAGAAAGGAAACAGCGTTGTTCCCATTGGGGATAAGATGGGCAACAGAAATTTGCAGTTGGGTCTGTGAATAGAAGTCTACTGTTTTAACGAGATTATTTCTAAAAGTAGACACAGGAGAAGGGTTGAATGTGGACACTAGAATGTCAGTAGATTTCTTTTTAAGAACAAAAGTATGAATCATTTTTCTGGTTTGGCTAATCATAGCTCTTTGTTTTGAATTAAGATCCGTATTAATGAAAAATATGGCTTCTATTTAAATGAAGAAAATGTCTTCCAACGTAGTAGTTTTACAGCAATAGTGTCTATTTATTTGTTGCTTCTAACACTGAAATTAAACAGCTTCTGCTGCTTTACTGTCCTTTTAAAATCGCTTATAAACAAGAAGGTTTATTTCTTGGTTTAGAATCCTTTAGTGTTTAGTATAACAGGCTTTGAATCTTTAAGCAAGTGTTACAATACAGGTAGTTGATCTATTGAGTTAGGAGGATTGTGTTAGGGCCCGTTTCTCTCTCTTCTGCCTGTCACACAGGTATATGTTACATTTATTGCCCATTACACTGCTGGGCATCTTTCTTTGTTTGCCGCTACTGTGGGTAAAGAGACTCCAACACATGCTTAAGCCTGGTGTTCTGATGATCCCATAATGTTCTCCTCCCACCTTCCATTTTTGCTTTCAAGAAGGAACTTTCTGTTTCATGCTGGTATGTCTTAATTAAACTGAGAGAGCTCAGCAGGGTTCCCGCTGCTCTTTAGCAAATAGCTTTGCTGGCATGTGCATTCTACCCGTTTTATTGAGTGGGGATCTAACTAGACTTCCATCAAAACTTGGGATTTCTTTGTTGTACTGGTAGCCACTGAGGCATGTAGGGTTTTATCCTCCAAAAAAAGTTGGACAAGGCTGATAAGTATGTGGTTAGGCTTTTGAGGCCATGTAGACTTTTGTTGCTTTGTAGAATCGTTCTTGGTCCATGACAAAGAGTGTTGACTTGGAAAACAACAGAACAACTAGTTTGATACTGGGTCATATTCCAGGATTTCGGTCATCAGTGTAGCTGTGGCAGAGTTTATCATGTGATGTCATGATTTGTACTAGTTAGTTGCAGTAAATTCTGGTGTTCTATGTCTGTGGTGGTTGTATCAGCAGAGCTTCCTTGTTTCAGAGCTCAACCTATTGGAGAGGTGTCTGTCTTTTATGTCTTACATCTTTTATGCCAAAAGAGATTTAATTAACAGCTCTCTTACTGAATTACTGAACTTGCAGAGTATAAATAATGAGCCAAATGCAGAAGCTGTGGATTTGCCTACTTTGCAAAAACAGTTTTGGGGGTTTTTCAGTAGCCAACTATCTCACTAGTTAGGACCTCGCAACATCCTTCCAAACCCTGCAGTTACTTAACGTAATGGCCTGTTCAACTCCTTTGAGAATCAGCACAAAGCAAGCAACCAGAATATTATTCTTTCCTTCTTCCCCTACATCTTTGTTTGTACTCTGTTTCTTTTTTAGGCAGATTTTTTGAAAGGATTACCAGTCTACAACAAAAGCAACTTCAGTAGATTTCATGCGGACTCTGTATGTAAAGCATCAGTAAGTATTGTATATAATCTGTAACTTCTTTGTGCTTTGGGAGTAGGTTTTCTTGCACACCTCAAAAGATGCTAGAGTGAAACAGACTTTAAATGAATGTTTTGTTCCTTCAAAAATATGTGTGCATATAGCTGGTAGTTCATAAGTTGAGATTGGCAAGGAATACTTCCTGCCTGCTTTGGTGAGGGATACATCATCATGTCAGCCAAGCCAAATCTGTGGTGTTTTCTTTCCTTTCTATGTAATTCTTTAGTTTAGCAATAGTCTTGTGCCCTGAAAAATATGATGGATGGACTTTTTTTTTTTTTTTAACATATGAAAGACTGAAGCTTCACAGTATTGTGTGACAGGACAGAATATCACAATGCATTTGTAGTTGTGGTTAATGGGGGCCTTTTGGTTGGCTTAGCTAAGTTTGGGTTAAAAAATATTTTTTCCCTGTCTCTGCTCTGTAACTATTCTAATTCTTCTATAGAACAGAAGACCATCGGTATATCTTCCCACAAGAGAATATCCATCTGAACAAAGTAAGTTTGAGGTTTTTTAAACTTTACTCTGTTCTAATATTAAAAATCTGGCATACCTATAATTTCACTTACATTACCTGACCTGAAGTTTAAAGTTACTGAACTGTTGCCACAGTGATTAGCAGTGTATATCTGGTTATTGGTTTTTGTGTTTTTCCCCATTCTTATCAAATGATAATTGTTCCTGCATACTGTCCTTCTATTGGAAAGGGACTAGGCTATAGCATGTGAAATAGTGATGTGATTATTGCAGTTTTAAAAGTTGTCTTTAAAATGACTTCAACATGTTTCTCTCTTTCTTTGGCAGTCATAGTAACAGAAAAGACAAATATACTTTTGCGTTATTTACATCAGCAGTGGGACAAAAAGGTATGGTTGTGTTTTCCTAATATTAACATTTCTTCTTGATTTGCTGATTGTGACTACTTGAGCTGAATATTGATTATAATCAAAAACTGATGATTAAAGTGACCCAGTCCTTGCGAACTGCACTTCATCAAAAGATGTGCAAGGAGGCTTGCTCTCTCTGCACACCACTTTTTTTTTTTTTTTTTTTTTTTTTTTTTTTTGCCTTCTGTTTCAATTTAAGGGGCAGCAACTTAGTGTTCAGTCTAGAACTTGGGAGACTTTGGTTGCATTTCTAACTTGCTGTAGGCTCCCTTTGTGACCTAGGCAAATTAGTCTCCCTGTGCCTCAACTGTCTGCTTTACAGCTGGGGTAAAGCTCTTTTTACCTCCCAGGACTGTTAGGAGAAGATGCATGAGCTTGTGAGAAACGTGAATACATTAATGAGGCTGTGTAATTAGCTTGGATACAAAATCAGAATTCCCATTTGAGGAACATACAAGTTGGAGTGCAGTTTAGTAGCTAGTATTTAAGACTAGGAAGCTAGGATACCTGGGCTGTGAGTACTCTGAAACACTGCTGTGGAATGGGATGAAGAAACAGTTGAAGGATGTGGAGAGGTGAAAAATTATAAGGAACCTTGAAGCTGAAAAGAAGCTATTTGTATGTGACGGAAAGCCTTTGGAGATTTAGATAGTTCAGAGACTGAATCAGAGCAGCAGGAGAGAAAGAGTATCTTATTCATGTTTATAAAGTACTTGAGATCTATAAATAAAAGATGCTGAGAACAATGATTTGCCTTTCAGCCCCACCCTCGAATTTGAAGAACAATCTAGAAGGAGCACATTTCAGCTGTGGGCAAAATCCTCTTTAGTGTTCGCTTGAGTGCATCTACTAGTTCATCACAGAACTATATTCCTTCCCAAAGATTTGGAAAGAAAAATTTGTTACACTGATGCTAGCTCCCACTAGAATATAATGCTTCAGAGTTTCACTGTAGCTTTCTCTGTCCAAACAGAATGCAGCAAAGAAGCGAGATCAAGAGCAAGTGGAAATAGAAGGTGAGAATTCGGCACCTCCACGGAAAATCGCTCGGACAGACAGCCAGGATATGAATGAGGACACTTAAACTCTTGGCTTTCTCCTCTACTACTTTGCAGGCGCTTCCTGTTTTGTCTCAAAGTGTGTAAATTTTGCCCCTTGCCCCCATTTCTCACCTCTCCACTATGCAGCCCAAACCACTTCAGACTTCATAGGAGCCAATCTATTTATTTTTTTTCTCCGTTTTTTATTTATGCCGTAAAACTTATGGAGCAATGGTGGAACAATTCAGTAAATGATGTAGTGTAACCTTAGTTCCTCCTTTCTAAAAACATACACTGTCACTTTTACCGATTTTGTTAAATCTGTTACCTAATCAACCACATCTAGCCATGGAAGCCTGGGTAAGAGATGTGGGTTATTACAGAACCCTTCAGTGGTATAGGCTTTCTGATTCACGTACCCAATGATATATTACAGTGGTTAACTCTTCTCTGGATGTGCCCAGTCCAGCCATAAGTGTGGGGCCTCAATATCTTTCTCAAATATTCTGAAATTGGCACTGCACTAAAAAATCATGGGTGTCATTTAGGATTATGTTGATCTTAGTGTTGTCAACTTGATATATCAGTTGTATTCTTTTGGCCTGTTCTGTAAGGGCCTCAGTTGTTTGGCAGCATACATTATCACATGCATCAGTGGTCACGGAGAATTCAAGTGAAAGGTGTGTTGCTTTTGTTTCTCTTAAATTCTAACAGTCTTTTGGTCTTGAATGGACTGATATGTGCAACTTCTCCATTGGAATAAAAGGATACTTTTATCCTATTCTGAGTATTTGATCAACAGTGTATTTAAGCAACAGCTGATGGAATGGAGTTGGGTAGGCACCCTGCAGTCAGCACTTGTCTGGATAAGTCTGGGAGCACCTTGGCAACTAGATCTAGTTCTCTGCCTTGACTGCTGGCTATGAATAATGGTACGTTGTATTTTCCTGCGATATCAGCATGTCTGGAATGGAGTCCAGGACTTATAGTTGATCAAAATGTGAGCTTCCGTGGTCTCTGTTAAAGACCAATCTCTTCTGGACTGTGACAGTTCAGTGCCTGTTGCCTGTAACCCTTCAGTGACTCTTCAGTAAGAGCCAAAATAGAGACCCGCAAGTCGTCTAGGTGGATTCAGAAGTTGAGAGACTAAAAGGAAATGAGCGTCATCACCTGAAGGGGACAGGAAAGGTGTAGCTTAGTAATGATGTCTTGTCTGCTTTAACATAAGAAGCTGACTTCATGCTGTGTTAGTTTAAATTGTCACATTTCTAGTTGTGTTTTTTTCCTCGTTCACAAATCCTAAACACCGATTCAAGAAATCGCACGAATGTTTTTCTAGAAATCCTGGATAAGCCTAGTTCTGAGTGACTGCAGTGGCCAAAAGCTTTGAGGACAGGGTTTCTATTATCCCCTTCTCCACAACATTCCCTTCCAACCAGTGGACACCACGTGTTTAGGTTTGGGGGCAAAGAGAATATGAAGGGAGATGGACTGTTGCTGATGACTATATGTTATAAGGCAGAACTTTGGGAAGAGCAGGGCACGGCTCATGTTATGTTTTAAACTTGCATTAGGCACCAAGTTTCTCATATAGCGAGTGAATTTAACTTAAAGTTAACACTGAATAGTTTAGACCTTTACTTCTGCCTCAGAAAGTTACCTTTTTGCTGTGGCAGTAACCTCCAAATTGCCAACTGCGTTGGTGAAGATAAAAATACTTAGATTTCTTTGTAATTTACTGGCATTTGCAAGAGGACTCCTCCCAGAGTTACGCTGTCAAAAAGTGCTTTTGTACAAAATGCAAGATGTTAACTGAAGATGCCATGTTAGCATCCAGTTTCACAAGGATGTACTTAAAGTTGAAATTGAAGAATCCCGTGAAGAGCTGTAAGACACCAAAAGAGGAAATGGACATATAGCTGGTGGTAAAGTGTGACCAATCTGTGTGTTTAGCAAAGTTTGAGAGCTGCAGCCTTGCAGACTAATGTTTGTACAGTGCTTTAAAGTTGTAAAATGCTGTATAATTCTTGATTGATATGGCAAGGTCTGAGCTTTGCTGACTTCTCTGCTAGACAGAGTGATGTACTATTAAAGAGAGTTGGCAGTTCCTTCCTGTTGTAAACCCCCGTCTTTGTTCCCTCTGTGTCTTTAAAAATGATCTTGCTGGTTACAGGAGCCTTTGATGTATTTCAAATATTTTTAGTAGGTACAAGAAAAAAGTTGCTTTTTTTTTTTTTTCCTCTCCCAAAAGTTGTTCTGAAGTGATGGAGAAACAAGTTTTTGAAGGGATGCAACTTTAAGTATCAAACTGTGGGGTTTTTTTGCATTGGTGGCTGTGTGCAAAGTTTGGATTTCTGATGCCCACAGTGAATCTTTTTACATCCTATCCAATTTGAAGTGAAAGCTCCCTTCTTCCCTCCTTCATTCTCCAACCTACTTTCCATGCTGCCACTGGCTCAAGAGTGCTGTCCTCAAGCTATTGCACTTTGATCCTATATCCACAGCTGTTTAATACATGGTAAGTGTATCAGGTTTGAATGTTGCATGGAAGATCTTACTTGCCTAACTCTGACTTCCTGGTGCCTTAGTGCATTTAAAAAAAAGGAAACAAAAAACAAAAACCATGGATCTTTGCTGACCGCACTGTTTGTATCATACTTAGCTCCTCTAACTTCTGATTCTCTTGTTACAAAGTGACTGAAATTTAGTGACCCTTAGGGGTTTTTTGTATATGTCTGCATAGTGGTATTTTTATTGTTTCTGTTATCAATGTATGCTAAAGGTTTAGGTTTTTTAATGAAAATTTGAGATGCTTATCAGAGATAAGTATTTTAGTTGAATAGTGTATCTTTTGTCTAAAGTCAAAGCAGCAGAAACGTGTTTCTTTTATATCAGAGGAGGGTGAGTCCTTCCAGGAATAGCCCCTTACAGCAGACTATCCTGTTAATAGGCAT
Source organism: Apteryx mantelli (assembly GCF_036417845.1). Lineage (NCBI taxonomy): Eukaryota > Metazoa > Chordata > Aves > Apterygiformes > Apterygidae > Apteryx > Apteryx mantelli. Next base: position 1,530,491 of record NC_090007.1, read on the forward strand.
CTGTCCTGCCAGGTGAAGTGCCCCTATACTAAACAGCGCTAGAGCTTGTGCCCACTGAGAGCAATTAGGTGTATGTTGGGTAACTTTAGTGTATTAAGAAGTTAGTCACTGCCTTTTTCTGACATAAAAATACACTTGTGACTGACTTGCAGGAAAACTAAAGTTCTGCTTAGCTTATTTCTTGATATCATATGGCTTTTTTTTTTTTTTTAGAGGAGAAAATCAAAAATCTCCTCCCCACACAAAAGAATTGGAGAAGGAAAAAGTTTGAAAGAAAAGATAGATTTTATAACATGTTCTGACCTCATAGCTGTGAATTCATAGGTAATTGCATCTGAGCAGTAAAGTCTGTGTTTATTGTTTGCATTGATGGTTGACTCTTGAAGTTTGCTGAGTTACTTTATTTTATCTAAATACCCAGTTAAATAACATCAGCGTGTTCAGCTTTCAAGCTGTTTCCTCTTTCTGTCCATGGAAGTTTTCGAGACCCTACTGGTCAAGGCCCTGAGCAACCTGGTCTGGATTCAGTATTGACCCTGCTTTGCGCAGGAGGCTGGAGGGGACCTCCTGGGGTTTCTTCCAAACGCATTTATGCTGTGATTCCGTGGTAGTAAACACGGGGGAAGATGCGGCAGGTTGGAAGGTTTGTTTTTGTGTGAAGCTGGCAAGCTGTGAAGTCCTATTACCAAAACTTACAGAGTTTGCAAGCATGTGCAAAAGCGTTTGACAAGGAAACAGCCCTGCAGCTACATCGTGCTACAAAGAACAGTGATCCACAGCAGCGGTATGAAAATCCAAATGGAAAGGGGAAGAAGGGAGCCACCCAACTGCCCTGTCTGCTTAAGGCCATGACTAGGCTTGGACCTGGGCTGCCATTTGTTTAAACTCTTAACCACAGGAATATTTGAGAAGTTTTTAGATGCATTTCACTACAAGAGAACAGGCTTTTAGAACCACTTAGATATGTTAGGAGGTGTTTTTTTTAAGTGTTTTCTTAGCCTAGAAAGGACATGAAGTATCAGCAGGGTAAGGGAAAATCCCATGAATAGTAAAATGGGACTCGGGCAGGTTCAGTGATGACCAGTTCTCACCTGGCCTGGCTGTATGTATTTATGGTGTTTGGGATTTGTGTCCCCATGACTGTTTTCAGAGCTAGTTGCTGAGCCAGGTTGTGATGAATCTGAAGTATATACTTAACCTGAATGCTGTTTTCTGTTGTCCTCATCCTGGTGAGAATGGGGTATATGTGCCAAGCCGTTTAATGAACTCCACGTGTGTGTAGCCGTTTGGGGTTTTATTGAAGGCCACTGACATGGAGCTGTAAAACTTGCTTTGGAGTATGGTTGACTGGAAAATGGGTTTCCTTCCCTTTCTGGTTCGTGCCTTATGCAGCAATTCAGTTGTTAGTGTTTGGACTGTTTTCTATAAGGCAAATTGTTGAACATGCTGGACATTATCTTAAAATTTTCACTTTATACTAGGTAGATATAGTAAGTATAATTTCAAAGCTTTTTTTTTTTGTGAGCGCCTTGACACTGGCCTTAAGGGCAAAGACCAAGCAGAAGTCTTGAAAATTTTTTTAAACGTTGTTTTAAACACTGTAGCTATCAGCTGTATTATCACTTACTGTTTCCTGTGTTGTTTATATACCACTAACTTCATTTTTTCCTGTTTTTAAGATTTCCACTTGCATATGTATAATAGGAAAGCTAACTTGCTTTTCTGGGTTAATAATGTCAGCCTGGCAGCAGGGGAATTGTGCAACTTAGTGAGCATGACTAGAGGGATTCTAGCTGATCTGGCTGTGTCAGGTTTTGCATTACATCTTTTGATGTATAACCAACAGTGGGAAATCCTTTCTTAAGAGAGGGTTGAACATACCTGGGAGCGGCTAAGGGTATTTTTGGGAGACGCGCGGAGGATGTGCTGGTCAGTGTGCCTGGAAGGGGGTATTGCATCATGAGTTAAGCACAGACTGACCTTCATGCTGTGCTGACTGTGCATTAAGGTTTCTCTTCTGCTGGTTCACAAATGTGTGTGTCCTGATGGTGGAGAATGCAGTTCTGGGATCTCATCTAACAGCTCATCTGGGACGTTTACTGCTAGTTATTATCTGAAAAGCCTGAGTAAGCAGCCTATCCAGGTAGACTGACTATGCCAGTTGCCAGTTTACTTATGGGTCTAACAGTTGCATCCGACCTATACTAAACGGCATGTGTCTTGGCCTGTATTGCTCATCTGAGAGAAGAGAGCCTGCTTGAAATGCATGCAGTGTTCTCCCTGGCTACTGAGTTACATTTTATGTAAAAGGCGTGTGTCGTCTTGAGAGTTTAATGTTAGAGTGGCAATAGGACTTCTAGAGTCTCATTTTCTTGTTTCAACTTCTGGGGGAAAAAAATTTCCTAGACACTGAAAATAAAAACTTGGTGGGGAAGAGCAATTTTGTAACTGAAACATGGGAATAAAAGATCAGCTTTCAAATACTCTTTAACACTGAGTGTTTTTTTTTTTTTAATATGAAACTTTCCTAGAGTGTCCCCAGATATGAAGAACTAAGACTCGTCACATGTGTGATTTTAGAATTAGGTTGTTCTAGGAATAAAAAAATGTTGTATTGGAGTTCTTAATGCTGAGGAGTTTGGGTGGCTTTAACCTTTTATGGTGGAGTTTGTTTTACTGTATAAACCTGGAAGTAAGTATTCAGGTAGTAAGATTAAAGGGCAGCACTGTCAAAACTTCACCCTATTTCAAATCAGTGTTTTTTAATGTGGGAGGTGACTGGCTGAGTCAACTGGGGGACATGAGGTAAGCATGCACGTCTATGGACCAGTGTTCAGTGCTGAATACCTTGCAGTTGCAGACCAGGTTTTCCACCGATCGTCAGCTGTTTTCTTGTTCCTTCCACTAAACTCCTCGGCCAGCATTCAGAGGTGAGAGACGGCCCTTGTTCCTCCGCCAGCCAGCGCTGTAGGAAAGTGAAGCTGCCTCGTGCACAATGAGGGTGTTAGTTTGTGCTCTACTTGCTCTAACTCTCTTTTAATTTCTTCGCTTTCATGACCAAAGCAAGCTTCGTTTGGCTAGCAGTAACGTTTCACTGGCGGCCTCGCTGCTACCAGCTTCGTAAACACAAGGGCGACTCATCCCTCTTAGCTCTTCAGGAATTGCAGTGCTTAATTCATGGTGTGTTGCTGTTAAACACACACGGTGCTTTTTTGAGGGAGAAGATACCGAGCAGTATAACTGGTCAAATACTCTTCCCTGCTTTGATAAGCAGCATGTATGTGTAAGTGTAGAAATGAGTGAGATGGTAAGGGCTATAGCAGCCGTATATCCAGTGGAATATGCTAGTGTAGCTGGTGGAAAGCAGGACTAGCCATTTAGTTCTTTAATAATGGCTCTCAGGGATTGCAGAGACATTGAGATGGAAAGTGAGCGATGACTAATCAATTATTGTAAGAAATAACATGGAATCTGAATGGATGATCAGAGCTGAGTCACCGCGTTGTCTGTGGTACAGTTGGACTGGATTTCCAAATGCATTCATTTCTTATTAATCAGAGCACTGAGTGTGCCGTGAATAGGCTTTACTGTTTTTTCTCTTTTTTAGCTAAACTACCCTCCCTTTGACCAGTTCCACATCATAGCTGAATGTCTGAGTGTGGGTCGGATCCTTCTAAGTCATCTGTGATTGCTTTTATGACTCCTACGGTCTGTTCAGAACACAAAATCCCAGGCTGATTTTTGCAATGCAGTGTTAAGCCTGTGAGTCTGTGTCACTTGCAACCTGTCTTTGCAATGTGACTTTTCCTCTTTTGCAAAAATACTGTCTTTTGGGGCTGGGAGAAGGTTTATTCCTGAAAACTGCATGTTGGCAGAAGGGCTGCTGTCGTGGAGTAACTGTAAATATACTGTTAGTCGAATGTCATGGCCGTTGGATTTTTGCATTTATTTTTAAACTATTCCATGTTTGATACTGTATAATAAATTTGCAGAATTTAGAGGATTATAACTTTCTTTATTCTTCCTCTACTCTTTTCTACGATTGACAATATGCAAGCGAGCTGCTAAGTGCCTACGGAAGCCAACTGTGTGGGTGCGTTTTGAATCAAACCACGCTGGTGGGGTTTTTCCTTGTATCGCTGTGTCAAAGCTTTGCCAGGCGCTGGAGGGCTGTGCAGAATAAAAGCCCTCCAAGGAGTGGAAGGGCTTTGGGCTGCCCTCCCTGCTGTGTTGTGGCCAACATGGGCCTCAAATAGGTGCACGCTTGGAAGCGCTTGTCTGTGCTGCTGCGCTCCTCCGCAGCTGGGACATGAGGCCCCAGCTCTCACGCGGGTGAACACAGGGGTAAAATTACAGCTCGCGCTGCTGCTTTCTCCCCCCCCCGTGCTATGGAGTGGGGGATCGGCCCCTCTGCAGCCGCAGAGCGCGGCAGGGGCAGAGCAGGCCTGGTGCCCTGGGCTTCAGCTCCCCGCGGGACATTTGCAATAGTCCTGAAAGCAAAAATAAGCCTTTTGCATGGTTTCTGAGCAAACTTTAGGAGGACAAGCTGCCTGTCTCTACCTTTCCACCACCTGGTCCCACATAGTGAAGGCCTGGCTGCTCAGGTGTACATCTGAAAGACCCATCCCCTGCCCCTCCGTGACTCTGTCCTGCTGCTTTTGCCTCCTTTGAACATCTCTTGACAGTGTTCCTAACGTCCCCTTCCACCTTCCCCAGGAACAGGGGCACCAAGACTCGCTTGCCCTGACGGATGTGTTACGAACACTGCTGTAGGCAATAAATTAGCACGTCTCAGACTTGTTGAAATATACTTTTATTGCATTTCTGCGGGTCTTACAAAAATATGACAAAATAAATTAAAAAGAAATAAATAACCCCCTTCATTTCATTTAATTCTAAAAGAAATAAAACCAAAAAAAAAAATCCAAGAAAAAAAAAAATCCCTCCTTTGTACAGTAATTGCCCGGAAGAGTGAGATACCAGACAGGCGGCCACTTGTAGAAATAGTTGGTGTAGAGAAACGTTTAAAAATGCCCTGGGCTGCCGGGGTCCTGGCAGCAGCGGGACCGTGCCCTGTGCTCTGGTAAACGGCGCTAGGAGTAGATCACACCAGGACTGTTACTCTCAGGAGGAAAATGTGATAAATAAAGCTCCCTTTAAGACCAGCATGTTTTAAACGATGACAGAGGTGAGACTTGGCTTCGGCGAGCCAAACCCAGGAACGACTAGAGAAACGAGATGAGAGGGTGAGCGGAGGAAGGGGAACGGCCCTGCCAGCCTGCCCGCAGCTGGGCCGCGGGTGCTGCAGGACACGGCTGTCACTGGGGCTCTGCAGAGCGGCGGGGGGCGAAGCCGCGGTGGTTACGGGCGTCGCGGGTTAGGGCAGGAGCTGGGCAAAGCCCCCGGGTTCCCGGGTGCCGCCAGCCGGGCTGAGCTCAGGGCTCTTCTCTCCTGACATCTCCTAACGCGCTGCTGCTCCCACTCGCCTTTCAGAGAGCGGCTCCGGGGCACGACCGCCTCGGCTTCGGTCTCGCTGGGTTTCCGAGGGCCTCCTTGCCCCGGTTTCCCAGCGCCGTGGAGCCCAGCGCTCCCCGTTCCCCGGCCTTGCCCCAGAAACGGCTCTCCTGCGGCCGCAGCTCAGCGCGCCCTTCGCTAGCTCGTCGACGCAGCCTGAAACGCCGATGCAAAGCGGCCGGGGAGCCTCGTGCCCTTGGCCCGGTGGGTGCAGGGGCGAGGGGTGCCCGGGGGGAACGGTGCGGGAACAGCACGATGCTGCCCGACCCTCGCAGCCGTCTGCAGGGCGGCACGACGGGAGCCGGCTCCAGCCCTGACCCGGCGTTCCTGACCGTGCCGCCCGGGATGGCAAAGCACCGGACGAGCGGCTCTGCTCTTCTCGCGCCGCAGCGGGAACAGCCGGGCGGGTGCAGGAGCGCGGGCGAGCGAAGCGGTGGGCACAGCCTCGGCGCTCGCCTGGCCTGGCTTATTGCTGCGTAAAATGGCTTGGTTCAAAGACAAAAAAAAAAAGCACGACGGGTGGAGAGAGACGGGGGGAAAAACCTGACGTTTCCTACAGAGCAGGCCTTGGGGAGAGACGGCGGCACGCGGACCTCACGCCCGCCCGGGCCTGCTCCAGGCACAGGGAAGGACCGTCCGTGTCCCCCGGAGAGCCCGGCTGGCCGCAACCCTCCGTCTCCCCCCGGCTCGCTTTGGAAATGTTTCACGGCGGACGGAGGGCAGAGCTGGCTGCCAGGGGGTGGGCGGCAGCACCCAGGCTCGGGGCGCTCCGACCCACGCGGGGTCCCGGCCCGCCGACGGCCACCTCCAGCCCTGGAGCCGAAAGCCAAGCGGCGCTGAGCAGAGCTGCTGAAAAGCCGAGGAGCAGCAACCGGAGCGGGGACGGCGGCTGTTCGAGCACTAAGGTGACAACCGGCGACAGCAAAACCTTCGCCCGGGCGGAAGCGAAGCTGCTCCCCCAGCCTGCCCTCGCTGCGAGCTCGCGTCCCCCCCAGCCCCGGTCGTCCTTCTCCCGGCTGCCGGCACGACGTCCGTGCGCAGGTGCCTTATCGCGAGGCAGCTCCGTGAAGAAAGGAAGCAGCAAGGGCACCGTGCCGCCTCGTGGTGCAGTCGCTGGGGGCGCGCGGCCAGGCTGCTTGCCGCTCCGGGACCGCGCCACCCGGCGTCCTGCGTGTGCCGCCTCGAGCCGTCACACGAAGAAGGGAAAAAGAGTCGCTTGCATTGGGTTTTGTTTCGTTTTTTAGTGCAAGAAATGTTGCCCATGCAGGGAAATCCAGGAGGCTCACGCTCGCCCCCCTCCCTCCCGTCAGCCTGTTCTTTGGGCAGCGGGATGCCCCGGTGCTGCGAGAAGCGGGATGAATCCGAGCCCTCTGCAGAAGGACCGGCTGCGAGGAGGCTGCGGCGAGCCGGAGCGGGACGAAGCGAGGCGCTGCCCGGCGCAGCGGGACGACGGCTGTATGGCAAAGAGGCCGTAGGCACCGGTGGATCAGGCTCCTCACTGCTGCTCCCGCCAGCCCGCGCCGCTCCTGGGCTCCGAGCCCGGATCCCTTTGCCAATGCCAGGCCGGTGGGACCGGCTGCTCCCATGCAGCTCCTTGGGTGCCAGCAAGCCGGACCGCAGCATCACCCCAGCTCTTCCCTCCGGCGGCGGGTGCAGGGACAGGCGGTGAGCAGGATGGCGGCGTCTCCCGCCCGCCGCGTCGGCTGTGAGCGCGCGGAGGAGCGCCGGGCGGAGGAGGGCGCGCGAAGGCAGCGCGTTGGGCTGCTCCAGCCGGGGATGCGGGCAGACCCCGCTGCTCGGATCGGCGGCGGTTTGCTTGCGCCTCCGCGACGCAGGATGAGGCCGGACCTCTGCCGGAGCTGGGGCCGGGGCGGCAGCGGGTCCCCCCGGCCCGGCGGAGGAGCCGGAGGGATGCACGGGGACGCAGCGGAGGGGAACAGCCTGCAGGACGGTGCATGGGCAAGCGTGCCCATGGGTGCTGGGCGCTCCGGCGGGGCTCAGCCTGCCCGGGCACAGCCCAGCTCCGCGCTCCCTGCGGCGGGGGGGCGGCGAAGGGAGCAGAGAGGGCGACGACGTCCTTGGCTGCTTGAAGAACAGACCGGGGAGCCGTGGTCGCTCCGTTCCCCCAAAGCCCCCGGTCAGAGTTTGTAGCCTCCGCTCTCCTCCTCCGCCCGGAGCTCCGGCTCCTCGCGGCCCCCCTCGTCCGGCACCCCGTTGAGATGGGACTTGCTGGGGGCCGGTTTCTCGCCCGCGTCCGAGGAGGGCCCGGGCCGGGGCTGGGGCGAGGCGGCGGCCGCGGCGCCGTTGCCCCCGGCCCCTTCGGACTTGCCGAAGTTGAAGAGCTTGCCGGGGTTGAACGGCTTGGTGGGCGACTGGACCTTCTCGGTCCCCGCGTCCCTCTTAGTCTCGGGCGATTTGAGGAACTTGAAGCTGAGGAAGCCGGGGAGCTTGTTATCGCTGCCGGTGGGGGACTGGGGGGACCTGGCCGCGGCCGTGCCGGCGGCCCCGGCCCCCCCGGAGAGGAACTTGCCCTGCAAAGGGATGATCTGCTTCAGTTTCATGACGTTGTTGGTGGCCAGGAGGGAGCTGGGTCTCTTGGGCTTGTCGGAGGCGTGCGAGGAGGTGCCGGAGCCTTTGCCCTTGCTCTGGCTCTTGTCGTGGGCCGGGTCCTGCCCGGCGGCCTCGGCCTTGGCCTCGTCGCGGCTGGACTCGCGCTCCTTGCGGGCCTGGTACTCGGCGTGCCGCTGCCGCTCCTCCTCCTCCCGCTTGCGCCGCTGCTGCTGCTGGAAGTGATGCTGCGCCTGGCGCTCGTGCTTCTGTCAACGGGGGAGAGCGCGTTGGCCCTGCACCGCCTCGGCCCCGGGGACGGGGATGGGAACGGGGATGGGGACGGGCCCCCGGGTGGCACCTACCTTGAAGGCCTCGCGGCGCTGGTACTCCAGCTTGGCCATCTCCTCGGCCACCCAGGCGGGGATGTCGGGGATGGCCACTTGGATGACGTATTTCAGGAAGAGGGCGAAGTGCTGCGGGGTCGCGGAGGACCGGTGTGAGCATCACCCACCCGGTCCGTCCGTGTCCCCCCCTCGTGCTGCCGGTGGGACGGGGTCCGGGCGGCGCGTGCCTACCTCCAGCACCACCACGGAGATGATGGCTCCCTCGGGGCTGAGCCAGGGGAAGAGGCGCTGCAGCTGGCCGCACTGGGCGATCAGGTAGCAGTTCACCACGATGGCCAGGACGCCCATGGCCTCCATCACCTTCTGCAAGGGAGACGGCGGCGGGCTGGGCTGCGGCCGGCGGTGGGGGACGCGGGCGCCCCCGGGGAGCCCCGCGGCGCCCTGCCCACCTGCCACTGCCCGATGCTCTCGACCCGCTGGCCGAAGGGGCGCTGGAGCCCCGTGCACAGCTTGAAGGCGTCGCTGCGGATCTCGATGACGTTGTTCACCAGGGCGCACATGGCGGCCAGGGGGAAGGCGGAGGAGAAGAGCACCACGTAGCCGAACTGGATGAACATCTCCTGGTAGTCCTGGAAGGTGTCCTGGGGGGAGGCAAGGGACGTGTCACCGCGGGGCAGGGGGGCCCACTGCGACCCGCTGGCCCCAGGGGGCTGTTCCCGCACCGTTCCCACGCCGTTCCCGCGCTGTTCCCACGCCGTTCCCGCGCTGTTCCCACGCTGTTCCCACGCCGTTCCCACGCCCCACTCACCTCGTACTTCTTCATGCAGCTCTCCACCTCAGCCTGCGTCAGCTGCGTGGAGTAGTCCTCCTCTGGCGGGTCGATCCAGGAGGCCCGGTTCTGCCTCCTGCCTTCCTCCTCGCCCTCCTCCTCCTCCCGGCTCTCGGCCGCCCTCCTCCTCCGGCCCGCGCGCAGGGTGGCGGCTGGCTCCGGCACCCTGGCAGGGCTGCCGGGGGGGCCTTCGGCCTCCTCCTCGTCCTCGCAGAGCTCGAAGACGGAGGCGGGGTCCATGCCCTTCTCCACCATGGTGGGGCTGCCCTCCTCGAGGAAGCTGTCGTCCTCGGCGCCGCCGGGCTCACCGCCGCCGCCGCCGCGCCGCTCCGCCTTCTCGATGAAGCTCACCTTCTTCAGCTTGAGCCCGCAGTCAAGGGCGCTCTCGTCCTCCGAGTCGGACTCGCGCCGCCCTTCCTCCTCCTCCTCCTCCTCCTCGGGCACCCCGCAGCCCCCGTTGAGACACTTCTTCTCGCCCCGCGGCGCCTCCTCGGCGGCCGGGGGCGCGGGGCCCGGGGGCGCAGGGCCGCGGCGGGATGCGGGGCCGGGGCCGGGGCCGGGGCGGGCGAGCAGGCGGAGGACGGCGTGGCAGAGCTCGCGGAGGCCGCGGAGGCTCAGCTCGCCGCGGCGCAGCCGCCGGTACAGGTGGGGCTGCGACACCTCCTTGACGTTCTGCAGGAACTGGCGCGTGATGAGCAGCGTGGCCAGCATCTGCGCGGGGAGCGGGGGGGGGACACGGACACGGTGCCCGGCGTCACCCCCTTCGTGACCGCCCGGCGCCCGCTCAGCCCCGCCGCCACCGCCGCCGCCACATCCCTGCTCCTTCCCCGGCACCGCGCGCCCCGGCCAAGCGCCGTGCCAGCACCGAGCCGGGCTGAGACCGCCCAGACTCGCCGCGGTTGTGTGCGGCGGGCTCGCGGGGGGACGGCGTGCACGGCCCTGCCCGGCCCCCCCCCACCCTCCCCGCTCCTACTTTGGATACTCCCAGTCTCCAGCAAAAGCCCAGGAGGCCCTTAAAGAAGATGACAGAGAGGTGGAGGTGGAGGAAGATGAAGGGGAGGAGAGCCTCTTTGAGCTGACGCGCGAGGCTTTGGGAGAGAGAGAAGATGAGCAGGAGCTGTGGAAAGGGACAGAAGAACAGAGAGAAAGACACAGAGAGACCGTGAAGAGGAGCGGCGGCTCGGCGGGAGCCCGGCCGGCGGCGGGAGCAGAGCGGAGCGCGCGGGGGGGGGCGCGGGGCCGGGCGGCGCGGGGGCGGCCGTCTGTCCGTCCGTCCGTCTGGGCGGCGTGGGGCTGCCCCGCCGCCCCCGGCCCCCCCTTACCTCCTTCAGCCGCTCCATGTCCTTGAGGTAGAAACCGATGTAGAAAAGACTCAGGTATGAATTTACAAACTGAAACTGCCGGGGGGGAGAAGCCGGGGTCAGCGCGGGGCGGCCGAGGCTCCCCCCAGCCGTGGGTCCGGCCTCGGCACTGGGGGCCCCGGCGTCCCCGGCCCCCGGCGCTCACCAGGACTATTTTAATGATGAGGTGTTTCTCGTAGGCACTCTGCAGGCGGTAGTTTTCTGCAAAGCCAAGGGGCAGGGTCAGGCAGCGGCTCCGGGCACCGGGGGGGGGGGGGGAGAGGGTCCGGGGCGGCCCCGGGGTGCTGCCCCCGGCCCCGACGCACCCATGTCGTTGAGCCAGTACGCGATCTTCTTGTAAACCTCGTCGCAGGCCGTGACGATGACGGCCAGGACGATCTTGGGCAGGAAGCGGATGATTCGGGGCAGCTCCTTGATGCTCAGCACAAACTCCTGCGGGGACGGCGACAGGGACGGTGTCACCCGCCGGCCCCCACCGCCACCGCTCCGGCCGGGGGGAAAGCACCCACCTGGAGCTGGAAGCAGCCCAGCATGATGAGGAAGACGAAGGAGAGGCAGAAGAGGCAGACGGGCAGGCTGACCAGGCACTGGAAGAGCAGGCGCTTCCACGGCGGGTAGTAAAACTCCTCGGCACTGGTCACGGGACTGATCCTCTTAATGCCCTAAGCGGGGGCATGGCAGCGCGTGACCCTCCCCGGGGCTGGGGGCACCACGGGGTCCCCTCGCAACCCCCCCCCCCCCCAGGGTGGAGGAGAGCCGCTGAGTGTCACGAAGCTGCCGGTTCTCTGCGCCGAGGCCGGGTGGCTCGTGGGGGCCGTGGGGAGCACAGCGGGGTCTGAGCCCCCCCCCCCCCGCCACCCACGCGGGAGCCGCCAGGACGGGGCTCGGCTGCCCCCCGCCACCCCCCGCGCTCACCCTGAACTGGGGCCGGGGCTCCTCGATGGACTCGGCCGGGGTGTCCAGCGTCCCCCACTTGTAGGCGAACTCGGCGCCGCGGCGCTTCCACTCCTCCAGGAAGAGCGTGGCCCAGATGACGTTGAAGATGGCGAAGACCACGCAGCAGATATCCTGGCTGGTCTGGGGGGGAAGGGGGGGGAGGCAGGGTGCCGGCGTCGGTCCCTTCCCGTGCCCATCCCCGGGGCGGCCGGCGCCGGAGCCGAGCGGCGGCGAGGGGACCCCGGAGCGCTGCCCCAGCCCTGCACCCGCCGCATGGCCGCGTGCCGGTGGGGCTGCTGTTAAGCAACTAATAGGATCAGGCACCTTCCCTCCCTGCTCCGTGGTGATGGGAGCACTGAAGCACCGAAGGGGAAGCCCGGAGATGGCAATGCCCCAAAAGCCGGGGGTTTTGCCCCGCTTCCGCGGCGCGGGCGCAGCCCCGCTCACCTGCTCGCTCTCGGTGAAGGTGTAGAGGATGGAGCCGAAGACGGCGGGGTACACCATGGCCGAGGTGTAGAAGCCCAGCCAGGCGAAGTACATGGCGATCTTCACGCCAAAGTAGTCGCAGATCTCGTCTGCGGGGGGGGGCAGCAGGGACGTGAGAGGGGCAGGGACCCCCGGGGACCCCCTGGCACCCCCCCCCCCCAGCGCCTTACCGAGCGGCTGGGCCTCGCACACCGCCTGCACCCAAGACTTCATGAGCCGCTTGAGGATCCTCTGCTCGTGCAGCGGGAAGACCTGCTGGATGACGCCGCGGGCGGCCAGCTCCGGGACTGCGCGGCGGGGCACGGCGTGAGGCACGGGTGCGCGCCTGCGTCCCGGCCCGGGAGAGCCGGCTGTTCCTCCCCGCCGGACCGCGCCGCGGAGAGGGCCTGGCGCGGGGGAGCTTGGGGGGACCAGAGCAGGGACAACGGGGAGGAGGGACTGGGAGTGACCGTGCCACATCGGGGGCTCCGTGCCCTGCACCGTCGCTGCCTGGCTCAGCCCACACTCGGCACCGCGGCACGGGGGGCTCCTGGCATCGCCTCGCGGCCACAGCCCTGGGGATGGGGACACACGGTGACAACGGCCCGGGGTCCCTTGCAGGGCATGTGTCCCCCATGGCCACCGGCCAGCACTGCTGGGCCATGGCATGGGTTGGCCGTGGGAAGCTGGTGGGGCATCGGGGTGGATGCACCATGCCATGCTGCACCATGCCATGCTGTGCTGTGCTGCACCCTGCCATGCCATGCTGTGCCATGCTGTGCCATGCTGCATGCCGTGCTGCACCGTGCCATGCTGTGCTACAGCATGCCATGCTGCACACTGTTGTGCCATGCCATGTTGCACCATGCTGTGCCATGCTGCACCCTGCCATGCTGTACTGTGCCATGCCATGATGCACCAAGCCATGCCATGCCGTGCTGTGCTTCACTGCACTGCTCCATGCTGTGCCGTGCCATGCCGTGCTGCACCATGCCGTGCCATGCCATGCCATGCTGTACTGTGCCATGCCGTGGTGCACCAAGCCATGCCATGCTGTGCCATTCTGTGCTGCACTGCACTGCGCCACGCTGTGCCATGCCAGGCTGCACTGTGCCATGCTGTGCCACTCCGTGGCGTACCATGATGCACCAAGCCGTGCCATGCCATGCCGTGCCGCGCTGGGCTGCACCGTGCCGGGCCGCGCTGCGCAATACTCACTGATGGGCTGCCCCTCCAGGAAGTGGATGTTGTGCAGCGACTCGCCCTGCTTCGCCCGCAGGTTCTCCAGCCAGTACCTGATGATGTTCTGCCGTTCCTGCGGCACTGGAGCCACGTGAGCCCGGGGCGACGGGTCCCGCCGGCCGGCTGCCAGCGCCACCCCATCCCTGCCGCACGTCCCCTCCCCGGGCCCCGCTTGTCCCCATCGCCCCTCTCCCCTGCCCCGCGGCCCACCTGAGAGGTGAAGAAGTAAAGCTCGTTCTCGATGTTCTCGTAGATGTAGTCCTCCTCGCAGGAGAAGCTGCGCATGCCGCCGCCGAACTCGGCCTTCACCGGCTTCCGCAGCCCGATCTCGTCGGCCCCGCGCAGCAGGCTGCGGGCACAGAGGGGACGCGGCTGGAGAGGCGGCGCGGGGCGCCGGGGGCTCCCGCGGGCGCCGGCGCCGGCTCCTACCTCTCGTAGGTGGCGGTGACGAAGAAGGCGTAGACGCGGGTGTGCTTGTGGTGCCGCACCTGCACGATGAGCTCGGGGATGCCCAGGCGGATGTGGTTGAGGAGCCAGAGCAGCGTGTGGTCGTCGGTGGTGTCTGCGGGGCGGCGACACGGGCGCTGGCACCGGCGGCGCGTGCCGGCCCCTCGCCCGCCCCGGCACCGGGGCTCCCCGCGGCCCCGGCCCCCCGCACACCGGCGGCTCCCTACCCGGGAAGGTCATGAGCACGTCGCAGTTCTCCGTGGGCACCGTCTTCATCCAGGCTTTGTGGGACATGATGTAGCGCCCGGCCTGGAGCAGCCGCTTCCCGAAGAGTTTATCTGCCGGGAAAGGCAGCGCTGGGTGAGGGGCCGAGGGCGGCCGGAGCCAGGGCGATGCCGGGGGGTCCCGGGCGGGCGGGATGGGTGCAAGGTCCGCGGGGCGGCTCGCCGGCCTCCCCCCCGGCGCCGCACGAGGCGACGCTCCCTCCGGCTCGGGTTTCTCCTCTGGCAGGTCAAGGAGCCCAAAAAGGCCCCGACAGCTGCCGGGGAGGAGCCGGCGGCGCGGCCGTGCACCCCTCCGGTGCCGGCGTCCTGCGGCGCCTGGCCCTGCTCACCGCTCACCGCCCGCCGCGGCCCTGTGCCGGGCCCAGCTCCGGCTCCAGCTCTGGCTCCAGCAGGGCCGCCGCGATGCCGGCAGACGGGAAGCAGGAGGAAATAAAAAAAGGGGACAGCAAAAAAGCAGCCGGTCTCCATGGAAACGTGGGGAGGCGGCGGGAAGCGCGGGGATGGGCACAGTCGCCGGGCTCCCCCCCACGCGGGGACACAGTGCCCGTGCCCCAGCGCTCCGCCGCGGGGCGCAGGGTACCCGGCACATCCCAAAATGCCAGGACGAGCTGCTCCTCTGTGGGTAGCAGCCACGGGACCCACGGCTCTCCCTGCCCCACGCCGGCAGTGCTCCCGGCTAGCTCCGTGCCTCAGTTTCCCCTTCCTGAGCCATGGAGGAGGACCTGCGCCGGGCTGGTGCACCATGTACCCAGGGGACGTCACGGCCCCTCCGGTGGCCCTCACCCAGCTGCCAACCTGCCCCAGGGCTGGGCAGGTCCCCGGGGCCCCGGAAATCCTGTCCCAGCACCGCATGCCGCAAACCGGTCGGGCTGGCTGGGAGCATCCCGTCGGCCAGGGCCGCTCCGAACCGGAAATGCCAGGCCACCCCCGGGCCCTCCGTGGACCTGCCCCGGGGAGCCGCGCCGCCCACCAGGTCCGACAGGCGGGCTGAGACCCGACAAACTCATCTCCCGAGCTGGGCGCCGCAGGGCCGCGCGAGGTTACACCCATCGCACCGCGCGCTCAAAGGGCGCCCTGTCCCGGCTGGACGTGGGCGAAAGGCCAGCGGGGCGCCCGCGTGGGCACGAGCACCCGGCCGGCGCCGCGGCCCTGCCACCCGCCCGCGGCCCGGCGCCGTGTCGGCACAAGCCCGGCATTGTGGCTGCCGGCGCAGCTGCGGGGAGAGGCAGAGCCGGGACGGGCGGCCCGGGGGCCACCGGCCCCTCGCCCCTCCTCGTGCCCAGCCTGGCACAAGGGAGACCTCGGCTCGGGATCGCTCCTCTCCTCCTGGGTGTCCCCAGCAGCCGTCCTCCTGCCCTCTGCCGAAACGCAGCTGCCGCTGGGGTCTGACACCCGGAAACGCGCGCTGACTCTGTGCACGGAGCCCAAGGGACGCGGCACATGGGCAGCTCCGGTAACCCGTGCAGAAGCTCCATGGATCTGGCAGGAGCAACCAGGACATCAGAGCTAGGCGCTGTTTTAACCAAGCTGGGTGTTTGCCTACAGCCTGGAGGCACCTCGGGGCTCCAGCCGGGGCCCTGGGAGCCCGGAGCGGGGCAGGGACTGGGCTCCGGCTGCAGGGGGGCATCGGTGGCTCCCGGGTGGCACGTGCCTTGGGGACCGTGGCCACAGAGCGGCTGGAAATCGAGGGAGAGCAGGAGAGAGTGGCCGACAGCACCAATCCTGCTGCCAGGGCCCCCGTGTCCCGCCCTGCCCAGCAGCCAGGCGGGTTTCCGACACCAGCCTGGGCACCGCCGACTGCGCGCATGAATTATTCACGCCTTGCGAGGAGAGGTGTAATTCAAGCCTGGGAGAGCAGGAGCTGGCCCGGGCCGGGCAGACGGCGCTGCTGCCGGGAGGGCACCGAGCCGGTGGGCGCAGCCGGGCCACATGTGAGCTGGGGCCGGCAAGTGAGTGCAGCCAGGGTGCCTGAGCCCGGGCGCACGCGCACGCTTGCAAGTCGGGACCTGGGTGTGCAAAACACAGCAAACGCGGGGGCACCCGCCGGGCAGCGCAGAGGCTCCTGCGGACGCACAGGTGCTGCAGCGCCCCGAGTGCGCGGCGTCACGGTGCCCTCCGGCGAGGTGCAACGCTCCCCGCTCTGCCCCGTCCTTCCCGGCACTGTCGCGTCTCGGCCATGGGAGCCGCGGGCCTGCCAGGGCTGGGTCCCGTTGCGGCTCCCTGAGCAGGACATGAGCTCAGCACCGAGGCGTCCTGCCACGCCGAGGCTGCAGCTCCATCACCCCCTCCTTCCCTGCCAGCAGGCTCGGCTTCCTCCGGCTCCAGGCCCATGATATCCCACTATTTCCCCCCAAAAGCTGCCTGCGCGTCGTGCCTTGCTGGCGAGCACCCTCATCCTCCAGGAGCGAGCATGTGCCGGCGAGGAAGCCTTGCAGCCGGGGAGACGGAGCGGCTTTGCTCCGGGGGCCGCGGGAGGCGAGGGGACCCTGGCTGGCGCCCCAGCCCACGGCTTCCACCCCAGCGCCGCGGTGCAGCACCGCTGCCCCTTCCCCGCTCGTCCTCCCGCGGCAGCGCCGGGGCTGCGCCGCTAACCTTGGCTCTCCGGCATAAGGTCACCGGAGCTGCAGAGCTCCGGGGACTGATAAATCGCTGCCCTGCCGCGGAGAGGAGCCCACGGCCGCACACGTCATCTCGAGGCCCGGGCTCTAACGCCGATCCCGCCCTGCCACGGGAGGCCGCTTCCCGAGAGGACCCAAACTGGGTCACTCCTGGCGCTCCTGCAGGCAGGAGTCCCCGGCTCGGCTTCCCCCCGGCACGCGGCCTGGCCCGGCCCTCCGCGACGCCCCCCTCGCCCTGCCCCCGGGCCGCCCGGCACCTGAACTGGCCCCCGCCGCGTCCGCAGGGAAGTCACCGGTGAGGCCACCTGGTCCTGGGGTCACACCGCCGCCTCCCGCCCCAGCTCCAGGCTGGGGAATGAATCCAAACCCTCATCCCGCACCCGCTGCCCAGCTCTGCCCTGGCCCCAGCCCTGTGCCAGGGTGCATGGAGCCGACCTGGGGGGGGCATGGGCCTGCCCTGGGGGCACGGACCTGTCCTGGGGGCGTGGACCCATCCTGGGGGCATGGACCCATCCTGGGGATGCAGATCCATCCTGGGGGCACAGGGACACAGTCTGGAGGGGGCACAGACCTGTCCCAGGGTCACAGGTATCTTCCAGGGCACACAGGGACCTGATACTGGGAGACACAGCCCTGTCCTGGGGGGACCCATCCTGGGGGGGGGGCACACAGATTGGTCCCAGGGAGGGGGGGGACACATGAACCCGATCCCCAGGGATCACAACCCTGTCCTGGGGGCACATGGACTGGATACCCAGGGGGCATGGAGCTGTCCAGGGGGGAGCACGGACCCCATCCCGGGGGGATTGCAGCCCTGTCCGGGGGGGACAAGGACCCCATCCCTGGGAGGATCACAGCCCTGTCCCGGGGGGACATGGACCCCGTCCCGGGGGGATCGCAGCCCATCCCGGGGGATCGCAGCCCTGCCCGGGGCAGGAGCTGTCCCGCAGCCCGGCCGTGCCCCGCCGACATCCGCATTGAGCCGCAGGGAGCGGCCCCCCCCCCCCCCCCCCGCTGCCGCCGGCCGCAGCCCGCCGCCCCTGCGCGCACCGACGGGCCGCGACCGACACCGACACCGACACCGACACCGGGACCGACACCGGGACCGAGACCAGGACCGGGGCCGGGGAGCCGCGCCCAGGCCGGGAGCGGAGGGGCGCGGAGCCGCGCACCGCGGCGGGGGGCTGCGCACGGCCCCCGGTGCCCCCCCCCCCCAACCGGTGCCGGCGCCCCCCACCTCCCCCCCCGGGCCGGCGCCCCCCGGTGCCACCTACCCAGGACGCCGGCCGGGGCCGCCGGCTCCGCTCGCTCCTCGCCGACCGGGGCCCGCCGGGGCCGCTCGCCGTCCTGCGCTGCCGCCGGCGGCTCGGGCATGGTGCGGGGCTGCGGGGGCTGCGGGGGCTGCGGGCCGCGGCGGGGGCCGCCGCATGGGGCCGCCGGGGCTGCGGGCGCGGGGCCGCTGCCGCCCGAGCCGCCGCCGCCGCCCGAGCCGCCGCCGCCGCCGCCGCCGCCGCTCCCGGCCGGGAGGAGGGGACAAAGCGGCGGAGCGCCGCGCTCCCGGCCCCTTTAATTGTCTGGTTGGCCGCCGGCTCCCCAGCGCCCGGCGGCACCGGCCGCGGGGCCCAGGTGTCCGGGCCGCGCCCCTCCCCCCCCCCAAGGCTGGCTCTGGGGGGGGCCCAGGCGTCCGGCTCCCCCCCACTCCCCGATCTGGGGAGAGGAGCCGGAGCATCCCGGGCAGCAACCCCCCCCTGCCCCGCAGCCCTCGTCCCCGCCGTGTCCCTGCATCCCCCGGCACTGCCTGACCCCCGAGGTGGCCCCACATCCCCTGCCCGGATGGTCCCCCCGCTGCCCTACATCCCGCTGCCCCCCCCCCCCCGGGATGTCCCACATCCCCCTGCTCGGATGGTCCTCCCCGCTGCCCCACATCCCCCCTGTCCCCTCCACTGCCCTGATGCACCTGCCCCCCTGCATTGCCCCAATGCCCCCGTCCCCCCTGCTCTGCCCCGGTGTCCCCCGCTCTGCGCAGCCCCATGGGTCACGGTGTTATTTCGAGCGCCCCGGCCGGGCGGGAAGGCACGCAGGCAACCTGACCTGGGCTACACAGTGTCACACTGACCTTTCGGGAGCCCTCTTCTGTCCCCAGCCCCACAGCCTGGTCCCCGCTGCCCCGCGTGCCGTGGGGACACGGCAGGGGACCCCCACGCAGCCCCTCACGGGCTCTGCAGCGCAGCCGGGCCGTGGATGCCCCGCGAGCCCCACGGCGCACAGGAGCCCCCGCGCCAGGTCTTGCTCGGTTCCCCCCAGCCCTGCTGCCTGCCCGCAGCTATTTTAGGGCAAGGCGCCGGGTGCCAGCTCTGACGGCCGTGATGAACGATGCCACAAGGAACCGGCCTTTCCTCCGGCATCTGTGCTCCGAGCCGGGGCGGGTTCACACGGGCTGCTGGCGCCTGGCGCGTCTCGGGGCCCTCTCCGTGCCAGGGCCGAGCCTGCTGCTGCAGCCTGGGCTGGGGGCCAGGGCGCCCGTTGGGGCAGCGGACCCCAAATCCCCCACCCCTCCATGTAGCCAGTGCTGCGGGGGGGCTGTGGTCAGGGTGTCCCAGACCTTCCCGAGACGCGGTGCAGGCTGGACCCACCTGCCCCCACCTAGGGCAAGAGAAAAGCTTCTGGAACGACCTGGAGGGGAGAAGAGTGAAAGGGGGGGGGGGTCTAGACTGGCTTGGTTAGCTGGCGTCTGTCCTAGGGATATGTGCAGGGGGGTGCACACAGGGCTGCGTGCGTGCAGCGGGGTGTGCACGTGGGGGTGCATGCAGGGGTGCACGCAGGGTTGTGCATGCACAGGGCTGTGCACATGGGTGTGCACGCGGGGGTACACGCGGGGGTGTGTGCAGGGCTGTGCACACGCAGGGCTGTGCACGCGGGGGTGCACGCGGGGGTGCATGAAGGGCTCTGTGCGCACAGGGGTGTGCAAACCGGGCTGTGTGCGTGCAGCTGTGTGCGCGCGGGTGCAAGCAGGGCTGCGTGGGTGGGCAGCGTGCACACAGCGATCCAGAGCCCCCCCTCCCTGCACCAGCCCCAGAGCCCGGAGCTGCTCCCTGGTGATGGGCGAGAGGGTGTCGGGGGGATTCAGCGGCCGGAGCCAGAGCTGACGGTGTTGCCAGCATCCCTGCACACGCAGGCGCTCGCTCCTCCCCGCTCCCAGTGCCTTTGTCTGCACAGGCGTCCCCCCACCGCAGCGTCCCCACGTCCTCGCCAGGCCCCGCCGGCTGTGCACCGCCCCGGCACCACAGTCCGGACAAAGCCGCTGGGAGCTGGGGAGGGAGCTCGGGTCCCAGTGTCCCCAGGAGTGTCCCAGTGTCCCCAGGAGCATCCCAGCACCCAGCATCTGCTCGGGGAAAATTTCTATGGTTCACGGAGCCACGTGGCAGCGGGAGGCTGCGATTCCCCCTCCGCCGCACCGGCTGCCGGCCTCAGCTGATGCTCTGGGTTTCCTGGGGATGGAGCATCTCCGGAGCCGGGAGCTCAGCACCCTCCCGCCCTGGAGCCAGGCGGTCCCCAGGGCTGGGACCCCCCCCCGGCATGGCCAAGGTGGCCCGGGGGTGTCCAAAAATCCCAGGAGCTTCACGGGAAGCCTGTGTGGGAGCTGGGCAGGGCACATAGCCCGGCGCTGCAGGGTTAGTGTGGGTCTGCGGGTGCAAAGGGGCTGGAGGACAGGGATGGGATGCAGGGGGGAGTCTCCCACGGTGGACGTGGGTGCTGTCCCCGCTGCTCCGGCCACCCGCATCCTCCCGGACCCAGGTTTGGGGACGAACGGGGCTGGGGGTTATTCTTAGGGCGCAGAAAAGGCCTGCCAGGCGCCCGCGGCCCAGCTGGGCCTCAGCTGCCGGCTCGGGTCCGCGTGTGTCCTGTTCCCGGGGAGGTGACAGCGAGGCCACATGCCCCAGCCCCTGCCACGCCGCGACTAAAATAGCTCCGGCAACTCGGGAGCCGGGGCCGAGCGCACCCGGGGGGGCAAATGCCCCCATCGAGGCCGTCGGGGCGTGCGGGGCCTTGCAGAGGGCCGCGGCGCCGCAGGGCAGGGGACAGCGTGGGGACAGGCCGCCCGCGCAGGGGACACGGGACGCGCCGCGCCCGCCGCCGGGCGGAAGCAATTCGTCTCTGCGCAGCCTCAGGCGGCTCGACGTCAGCCGTGCTCATTGGCCAATCATAGAGGAGGACGAGGGTATAAAGCCCGCCCCCTCTCTCTGCGTTGGCCAATCAGCGCGTGCGGAAGGGCGGGGAAGCTGCTCGCCCTGAGGCCGCCGCGGGATGTGAGCGGGCGGCGTGCGCCGTGGGCTCATGGCGCTGCGCAGGGCGCTGAGCGCGGCGGGCGGCAGCAGCAGGTGAGGGGCGCCCGGGGGGGCGTGGGGAGGGGAGGTAGCCGGGGGGGGGGCTTGCAAGGGGGGGTGCACCTGGGGCACCGCGGGGTGGGGATATGCGGGGGGGTGCATGAGGAGAGGGTGCAACTGGGGCACGCCGGGGTGGGGGTGCACCCTGGGGGGGGGGGTTGCAAGGGGAGGGGATGCACCTGGGCTGGGGGCTGCCCTGGAGCGGGGAGTGCATGGGGAGGGGGTGCACCTCGAGGTGGGGATGCACGGGGAGGGGGTGCACAGGGAGGGGGGGCTGCATCCTGGAATCGGGGTGCGTGGGGAGAAGTGGGTGCACCCTGGCATGGGGGGGGGTTGTGCACGGGGAACGGGGTGCAGCTGGGGAGGGGGGTGCTCCCCTGCACTCTGCCTGCCCCCCCAGATCTGGATGGGGGTGCACAGGGACAGTGCACACCCCCGGGTATGCAGGGTGCACGCCTGGGTCTGGGGGTGCATAGGAAGGGGTGCACACCCCTGGCTATATGGGGTGCACTGGGAGAGGGTGCATGGGGGGTGTGTGCATCCCTGCACCCCTTTTTGGATGTGTGTGAGGAGGGGAGCGCCCCCCCCAGCCCCCCGCTCTGGCTCCCTGTCCCTTCGCAGGTGGGCGCAGCGC
The DNA here is from genome assembly GCF_036417845.1 of Apteryx mantelli. NCBI lineage: Eukaryota > Metazoa > Chordata > Aves > Apterygiformes > Apterygidae > Apteryx > Apteryx mantelli. The sequence continues at coordinate 1,552,100 of NC_090007.1, forward strand.
CTCTGCTCCGCGGCACAGGGCGACACCATCTTCGCCATGTCCTCGGGCCACGGCAAGTGCGGCGTGGCGGTGATCCGGGCCAGCGGGCCGGGCTGCCGGGCGGCCGTGCAGAGCCTCACGGGGCGCCCCGAGCCGCCGCCGCCCCGCGTCCTGGCCCTGCGGCGCATCCGCGACCCCGCCACCGCCGAGCCCTTGGACCGCGGCCTCGTCGCCTGGTTCCCAGGTGAGAGCCGGAGGGGTCGGCGCCAGCCGGTGCCCGGTGCGGGGCTGGTTCCCGCGCCATGGGCAGGGCTCCGTGCTCGGTGCGGAGCTGGTTCCCGCACCGTGGGCAGGGCTTGGGCGAGGGGACCCCGCCGGCTTGCCCGGCCCCTTGGAGTGCAGCTGGTCTGGTGCTGCCCAGCCAGGTGGGTGCTGGCCCCCGTGCACCCATCCTAAATTGCACGGCCGGCCACCCATGGAGGGTCTCGCCCGGGGCTGCCGCTCGAGCCGTGCCGGGGCAGCAGGTCCGAGGGCCACGTGCTGAGCGGCTCCGTGCTTTGCAGGGCCCCGGAGCTTCACGGGGGAGGACTGCTGCGAGCTGCACGTGCACGGCGGGCCGGCCGTGGTGAGCGGCGTGCTGCAGGCGCTGGGTGAGGCTCCCCCCGCCGCCGCAGGGCCGATGCACCCGCAGCCGTGCTGCATCGCGCCGCGGCGGCTCACACGGCTACGGGCGCCTCGCAGGGCGCCTGCCCGGGCTGCGGCCCGCCGAGCCAGGCGAGTTTGCCCGGAGAGCCTTCCACAACGGCAAGCTGGACCTGACGGCGGTGGAGGGGCTGGGGGACCTCATCCAGGCGGAGACGGAGGCCCAGCGGCGGCAGGCGCTGCGGCAGATGGAGGGCGAGCTGGGGCGGCTCTACCAGCGCTGGAGCGAGACCCTCACCCAGGCAAGGGCTGCGGGGCGCCGGCCGGACGCCTGGGCTCCTCCGCCACCAGCCGGAGCGCCGCGGCGGGAGCATCCCCCCCCCGCATGGGGACGCTGGTGCCGAGCCACTCAGCCTGCCCCGTGCCCCCAGGCGCTGGCCCACCTCGAAGCCTACATCGACTTCAGCGAGGATGACAGCGTGGAGGAAGAGGTGCTGTCACAAGGTGAGGGTGGCCGGGGGCCGGGGTTTGGGGCCAGCCCACGCCGGCGGCCCCCCCCCCACCCCGACGCCGCCGCTCTCGCCCCGCAGTGGCCGCGGCCGTGCAGGCGCTGGAGCAGGAGGTGGGCGCCCACCTGCGGGACGGGCGGCGCGGGGAGCTGCTCCGCGGCGGCGTCCGCGTGGTCATCGCCGGCCCCCCCAACGTGGGCAAGAGCAGCCTCCTCAACCTGCTGGGTGAGTCGGGCTGGGGGGCGGCGGCGGGGTGTCGCGGCCCCGCCGGGCTCCCTGGCGTCGTCCCCTGAGCCGTGTCCCCCCCCCCCCTCGCCCCGTCCCAGCCCGGCGACCGGCAGCCATCGTGTCCCCCGTGGCGGGCACCACGCGGGACGTGGTGGAGCTGTCGCTGAACGTCGGCGGCTACCCCGTGGTGCTGAGCGACACGGCCGGGCTGCGCGCCACCGCCGACCCCGTGGAGCGGGAGGGCGTGAGCCGCGCGCGGGAAAGGTGAGGGGCAGCGGTGGCGGCGGGGGGGGGTCCGGCCGTGCCGGAGCGGCAATGCGGCCCCGTTGCCGGTGCAATCGCGGGCTCGGCACATGCCGCAACCCCCGTGGGCCGGCTCCTTCCCGCGGGCTCTTTGCAGGCTGCAGCACGCGGACCTGGTGCTGGCGGTGCTGGATGCCGGCGCGGTGCCGGCGGAGCCGGGGGGGCTCGGCGAAGCGCTGGGGGCCGTGCTGCCCCCCGCCGCCGCCGCCCCCCCGCCCTGCGTGCTGGTGCTGAACAAGGCCGACCTGGTGCAGGACGGCGGGGGGGCCCTGCAGACCGCCTGCGCCCGGGGGGGGCTGCCCCCCGCCGCCCTGCTCTCCTGCAAGACGGGCGAAGGGCTCGCCGGGCTCCTGGAGCTGCTGCGGCGGCAGCTGGAGCGGCTGTGAGTGCCGGGGGGGGGGGGGGGATGTGCTGGGATCGGGAAGGGGGGGGGACGCAGGGCGGGCGCTGCAGCGTGCTGTCCCCGCGCAGGTGCGGGGACCCGCTGGCCGGTTCGCCCAGCCTCACGCAGAGCCGCCACGGCCACCACCTGCGCGCCTGCCGCGCCGCCCTGGCCCGCTACGGCCCCGCCGCCGGCGCCGACCTGGCGCTGGCCGCCGAGCAGCTGCGCCTGGCGCGCCGGCACCTGGGCAGGATCACGGGGCACGTGGGCGCCGAGGACATCCTGGACATCATCTTCAGGGACTTCTGCGTGGGCAAGTGAGGGGGGGGCGCGGGGCGGGCGGCCGGGAGCCGCCGGCACGTTATTAAACCGTGGTGCCTTCAGCTGCTCCGGCATCCTTGCCCGGCCTCGCCGGGGCCGCGTGGCGCGACGTTCCCAGGACGGGACGCGGTGTGCTCCCCGGCCGCGGGGGGATGTTTCCTGAGCCCCAGCATTGGAAAAATCCACCCGCTCCGGGGAGCGGCCGCGTTTCCTGGCCGGGAGCATAAACAAGGAGCTGGAGCGTCTGGAAGGGAAAAAACTGGCCCCAGCGTCAGCCCCCGACCGTCTCCCCACCGCGCCGCAGCAAGGGGCAGCAGGATTTGGGGCTTTGGGGGGGGGGGGGTCCTGGCCCCGGTGCCCCTGGAGCCGTGGGGCCTCCCCAGCTCTTGCCCCCTCCCCATCCCACGGCAGCCACTTTTGGCTCCTGGGCTTCAAAGGCTCGGGGCTCCCCAGGGACCCGTCTCGCTCTCCTGCCGGCCGGCCTGGGGCTCCCGGGCTCCGGCAGCGGAAGCCCCTGTTGCTCCGGGATTATTTATAGTGGAGCTCCAGGAAATCCTCTAACGCCGAGCGTGTCCCTGTGGTCCCCGAGCTGGGCTGCGCGGGGCCGGAGCCAGGAGCGGGGGCAGCCGCAGCCCCTCCGCCGTTCCCCCATCCCGCCCCATTCCCGGTCCCCGGGCCGGTGCGGACGCCGGTGCCGGTGGCCTCGGGTGCGCGGGGCGCAGCATGGCACCCCGGCGGGGAGCTGCGTGCCACCGGCGTGGTGCTGGCCGCCCGTGGCGTGCCGGGGGGTGCAGCCTGCCGCCGCCGCCGGCGTCAGGAAAGGCTGTTTAAACAGGAAGGCGAAGGAAGCGCGGCAATAAATCAGTGCGTGCGGCAGCCGGCGATTCATCATCGCGCCCGCCGCGTCCTGCACGCGCTGCTCCCCCCCGGCTCTGCGTGCCAAGGGCTGCCCGATGCCTTCGGGGCCGAGCCGGCAGGGATCGCTCCGGGCGCCTGGGTTTCCCCGGCACCGGAGGGCGGCGAGGGGTTAGGAGCCAGGGTGCTGCGGTGGCCGAGGTTTTCCCAGCGGAGGGCCGGGGATGCTCGGGCTCGGTGGCCAGGGGCTTCCCGCTCGCCGGCCCACGCGCTTCCGGTGTGGGAAAACCAGGGCCGGGCTTGGCCCCGCTCCGACATGCGGCGCCGCAAGGCTCCGGGGCAGGCGGCCCCCAGGGGCAGGATTCCGGCTGGGGATCAGCCCTTTCTGGGATGGGGATCGCCCGCTCCCAGCTTTGTTTGGTCGCGGCTTGGCCCCTCTCCTCCTACAGCCAGTGTTTTCCTCCACGATGGAGCATCCCTCGCCCGGCCGCGTGCCGCCTCCGTGCCCCGCTCCCCCCGGCCGCCCACCATGCCGCAGGAAGACGCGGATGCGCCGTGCCGGTGCCCAGTGTATTTGCAGCCCCCGAATATATACACGTGTGCGGGAAGGGCTGAGCACCGTGGTCCTGCTCCCGCAGCCGCCGGGGAGGGGAGACGTGGGGAAAACGGGGCGAGAAAGGGGGATGGGGAGGTTTGCCGTGGCCCCTCGCGGTGCGGCCGCTGGCTGCTCGGGCTGTGCCGTCCGCGCCGCGGGAAGCGCCGCTCCGGGCCGGTCCCGCTCCTCTGCCGGGGCGTGCGGAGCCCCTCGCTGCGGCTCCCGGTGCGCCGGCTCGGCCGCTAGCCGCTGCGGAGAGGGCAGGGTCAGGCCGGCGGCCCCAGGGACCCGGCGCTGCTCGGTCTCCATGCGCTGCCTTACCTGGGGTTTTTTGGCACGGACGCGTACTGCTCCATGATCTTCTGCACCGAGCGCTGGATCTCCTCCGTGTTGATTTTGCCTGGTGGGATGAGAGCGGTGGAGCTTGCCTGGGGCTGGGGCCGAGTGGGGACAGCAGCCGCGGGGCCGGCTGGCGGCTCGAGGGATGCCACGGGAGGCATTCGGGTTCGGCTCCCGCGCCAAGCGCCGCCTGGACTCACCCATGTTCCCGAAGAAGCCCTGGTTCCTCAGAGCATCCGCGTTCATGTAGGTGCCCATGTTCCCGAAGGACCCGGGCCGGCTGCCGAAAGCTGGGCTCGCCGGCACCCGCACGCCGCTAACGTCGAAGAAGGCGCCCGTCTGCGGAGGAGAGCGAGGCGGTGGGTATCCCGCTGTGGTCCGGCCCCGCCGCCCGGCTCAGCCCCGCCGGACACGTCCCTGACCTTGAATCTCATGCAGATGTTGAGCTGCTCCTCGAGGTAGGCAGCCCGCATCGCCGCCCTGCTCTTCTCCTCCAGCTCCTTGCTGAGCTGCTCCTTCGCCGCCGCCAGCTTCTTCTTTTCCTCTTCGCTGCTCTGGAGCTGCTTGCGGGCGTCCTGCAGCTGCTTGCTCAGGTCCTCCTTGTCCTGGGAGCAGCTCAGCTGGCACTGGGCCATGCTGGCGCTGCACACGGCCTTGCCCACGTACTTGGTGTCCCTATCCTGCTGCCAGTTGAAGAGCCCCTCGGTCTGCTGCATGAGCTGCCTGAGCTGCTCCTGGGCGCTGCCGCAGCTGTAGGGGCCCAGCAGGTCCTTGATGCGCTGGAGGGAGTAGCCCAAGTCGGCGCGCAGCGAGACGCACTCCGTCTTCTGCAGCTCCAGCTGGGACCTGGTGGCGTCGCAGCCGGTCCTGGTGGTGAGCAGCTCCCGCTGGCAGCTCTCGTGCTCGCGGCTGACCTTGGTGAGCGCGGCGCCCGCCTTGGCGCAGCTCTCCTCCGACTCCCGCTTGGCCAGCGCCATCTGGTCCTGCTGGCTCTGCAGCCTGGCCTTCTCGGCTGCGCGGGGAGGCAGGCGGAGGTCGGGGGGCCGCTGCGCTCGCGGCACCCTGCACCCACCGGGACCCCCCCCCCCCACCGGGATGCAGGGATGAGCACGGCCGGGGGGGCCGAGGATGCTCCCCGGGGTGGGGGCACGGCGTGGGCCGGGCGCTTACCGTGGCAGCTGGCGTTGATGAGGCTGATGGTCATGTGGCACTCATCCAGCTTCATCTTCTGGAGGAAGCTGCTCCTCGACATTTCCTGCAGCTCGTTCTGGGGGGGGGGGGTGAAGGGGAGAGGGGTCAGAGCGGCCCCCCGGCGAGGAGCAGCCCTGGGGCATCGCCTTGCCCCTGCTCGGCTTCACCGGCGCCGGTGGGATCATCTGGACGGAGGAAGCGGAGATGGCTCTTGCGAGCCGGGAGAGCCCCCGGCCAGGGCTGGGACCCCTGCGGTGCTGAGCCCCAGCTCAGCGAGGGGCTGGTGCTAGCGTGGTGGTGGTCCTGGGGGGGGGGGTCTGACCCCCGTTTGCTGCCCGGCTTCGGTATAGGGACGCTCGAGCCACCGCCGTCCCCTTTTGGCCACGGAGCCCGGAGCCGAACGGGGCTTCGCGGGTGCCCGGGAGCCAGGAGGGGAGGAAAAGCCGGAGGAGCGGGGCCCTGGTGGGGGGGATGGGCTCCATTTCCAACCCCCCCCCACGGCATCCTGGTGAGCGCAGGGCTTCGCTTGCCCCCCTGCCGTGGGAACCAGCCGGCAACGAGCCGGCGGCGCGGGGCTCACCTTGATGGTGGAGGAGGCCTGGCTTCTGTTGCACTTGTCCAGGTCCCCCTGCGTCTTCTGCACGAGGGCCTGCAGCCCCTGCTTCTCCTTGGTGGTGGCGTTGAGGGCCCGCGTGAGGTTGGCGTTCCTGCTGCTGAGGGTGATGATCTTGCTGTAGCGGTCCTGCATTTGCCGCTCCAGGAGCTGGAGGTGCGTGTCGGTGCCGGCGTGCGCGTTGCCGTACACCATGAAGAGCACCAGCCCCAGGATGATGAGGAACTGGATGAGGGAGGTGAAGAGGAAGATGTACTTCATGTAGAAGCTGCAGTCGCGCTTGGGCACGGCCTCCTTGGCCTCCAGGCCGAACTTGGCCATGGCGTAGCTGCTCTTGTCCATGCCGCCGGCGATCTGCTCCCCCCCCGGCCCGCGGCAGCCCCTTTCATTGGGGCCGCGCCGGGGTGGAGCTTGCTCCCGCGGCCGCCCGGCCCCTGTTTATATTGCTCCATTTAATATTTCCTTCTGCTGGGCTCCTTCCTGCCTCTCCGGATGCCTCGGACCCGGCGGGTTATCGCAGTGCAGCTTCTGTTTGCAGGAGGGCTATTGTTCCCCGCCGCTAACGGAGCGGGGCAAAACCCCGGACGAGGCCTCCGCCCCCCGCCCGCGGCTGCGTCGCATCTCCGCTCGGCGTCTCCCGGCCGCCGATCCCCAGCCGCGGAGCTGGGAACGGCTCCCCCCCGGGAGCAGCCCCGTCCGGCACGCGGGGAGCGCACCTGGAGCTCCCGCAGGGCTGCGAGCGCTGGGAGAAGCCCGGGACAGGGATGGTTTACGGGCTGCGGTCCTCAGCGTGGCGCGGGGTGATGGAGGAGGATCCCATCGCCCACGTGCCGGAGCGAGGCTCGCGGGTGCCCAGAAAAGGGGTTTTGCACAGGGAGGTTGCGGAGATGCCACCCCGCGCCGCCAGATTCCCGTGCCCCGCTTTGCAGCCGGGCGAGGGGTCCCTGCGCCGGCAGCCCGCTGCCGTGTCTGCTCCCTCGCGCCCTTCCCGGCAGCGTGCGGCGGCCGCCCCGGAGGGGAAGGACGCGGCGGGGCCTCGGCTGCCAGGCAGGGTGGCCCTGGGCCAGGGCAGGCGCGGGCCAAGGGCAGCGCGGTCCGCACGGAGCTGCCGGCTGGATCCCGGCCGGCTCATCGAGAGGGAACCCAGAGCCGGGGCATCCGGAGAGCCGGATGCAGCGCTCCAGGGAGCCTGGGCCCGGCACTGCCCCCCACCGGGGCCGGCTCTGCTGGGTGCATTGCAAGCGAGGGGCAGAACCAGATCTCTCCAAACACCCCCGCGTCTCCCCGGGGAGGGAGATCAGGGGCTCTCAGGAGGAGGCGCCTGCAGGGGTGTTGCCTGCAGGGGTGTTGCGTGCAGGGGTGTTGCATGCTGGGGTGTTGCATGCTGGGGTGTTGCACGCAGGGGTGTTGCACGCAGGGGTGTTGCGTGCTGGGGTGTTGCGTGCAGGGGTGTTGCACACCCCGCAGCATTCCCAGGTGACTCCCCGTCTTCATCCCCGCGGCTCCCAGCCAGGATGCGGGTGTTCCCGCAGGCGGGACGTGTTTCCAGCCCGTGAGACAGATGCTCTCTCCCCTACGATCGCCTCCGCCACCACCAGCCCGTGGGAGCCCTCGGCTGCCACGGACGGGCTCTCTGCCTCCGCGCTGTGTTGCCCAGCCCCGCTTTGCAGAGGGCCCCGGGTTGGTGGCGGTGGCGGGGCAGGATGCCCGGCCCGGGGACGTGCTGGGCGGGGGCGTCTCTCCGGGGGTGCCGAGGCGCAGGGCCGAGCCGGGCGCTGACCCCACGACAAGAGTCCTGCTTTCTGTTTCCTGCTTTCTCGCCGGGCCGAGGTCCCTGGGGGCCGCTGAGCGTCTGCGGTGGTCGGGACGGTGTCAATCCTGAAGCCGTTCTCAGCTACTGCCGTTTCCTTCCTGAGCTGCAAATAACAGGGGTGAGTCACCTCCCCGCTCCGGCAGCCCCGGCGCTGCCGCAGGGATGCTGTCCGGGCTTCCCCAGCCCCGGAGCGCTGCGCCGGCCCTGGGACCCGCCACGGTGCTGCCGGCTCGGTTCACTCAGCCGCGGCGAGCCCTGCTGCTCTCGTTCCCAGGTCGCTTCCCGTCTGTAGCAAATCCTTCCCGCGTGCCCTGCCCCAAGGCTGGCGCTGCCCTGAGCCCCGGCAGCTGCGGGGATGGGCCCCCCCCACCCCTCGCCGCCCTTCCCTCCCCTGTCCCAGTCAGGGCTGCTGGGTTTGTGGGTGCCGGGCTCTGGGCTGGGGCGCGCTTGGCTCTTCGCCCCGGGCTGCTTCCCGGCGCCGCACCGCTGCCCCGCGTGCAAAGCGAAGGGCCCATCCAGCGCTGATGCCGAGCGGGCTGGGCCTCTCCGTCCACTTCGGCTCCGTGCGTGCCAAGCCCTTGGCTCCAGCCCGGGAAGCGCTTGCAGGCACCGGGGGCCAGTTTGCCCCAGCAGAGGCACTTTCGCCTCGAAAGCCGCCTGCCAGCGGCTGCTCGGCTCAGCGAAGCGGGGGGCGGCCGCGGGGGCAACGCGCTGACGGGTTTTGCAGGCTGAGGCCGGATGCTCGCGCTCCGACGCTCGCGGCCCGCCTGCCCTCTGCACAGGATATTGTGTGGCAGCGGCAGGAAAATCGGCAGCTTTCCTGGAAACCTTCTGCATTGGTTTAAAGTGGATCAAAGAATCTGGGAAGCGACTGGGAAATGGCAACATCTGCTAATCCCTCTCCACCCGCTTGGCCCAGCCCCGTGGCCCATGCCGGCCTTTCCGGGGCTGCGTCCACTCCACCGGTCCCACGGGAGCTGCCGGGGCAGGCGGCAGAGCCTGTGCGATGGCCGGGCATGGCGCAGCGTCCCCATGTGCCTGGGGCAGAGTCAGGCTCCTGCCCTCGGCGGCTGCTCGGCGCTGCCTTCGCAGCCGTCGGAGCCTGCGGTAGCCCTGGAATTTGTTTAACTTTCTGACCTCAGGGCCGGAGAGAAAGGTTGGATTCGCGGCACATGGAAACATCCCGGTGAACAGAGCGGCCTTTATTGCACGAATGCCTTCCCGCTTGCAAAGTCTTTCCAGCTCCTGGTGCTTGCTGAAAACACCGCGGTCCGTACACATGGGCAGCAAGCAAAGGATGAAAAAACAGCGCCGAGCAGGCAGGCAGCGTCACCGAAGCCGAGCGGCCGGCAGAGGGAATCATCCCTCAGCCAGCAAAGAGCATTTCTAGGAGCTAAAAGCCTCTGCCCAGGCTCACCAACAGCTCCCACGTGTGCCGAGTGCGCGGCTCCCGCGGAGGAAGCGGGCGCAGGCGGCGCGGCCGGGTTAGCATCACCGCGGCCGGGTTAGCACCTCCGCGCTGGCTCCGCTGCAGCGCCCAGGGGCTGGTGCTGGGGCCGGTGCTAAGGGGCGCTGTGGGACCGGGAATAGCTGTGCAGAGGGGCGGCCGCAGCCCCCGGGCTCCCCGTGCCCCCCTCGCACCAGAACCGCTGGGCAGCAGCGGCAGCACCGGTACCGGCACCGCGGGTCGAGGCCGTGCTCGTGCTGCTGCCGCCCTTCCTGGGGTGGGGGTGGGGGGGCCGTCCTGCTGGTGGAGCCCCCGCCGCCGAGCACCCGGCCGGGCCCCGGCGCCACTGCCGAGGGGCTTCAACCCTTCCTGCAAAAGAGGGGATGGTGGTGAGCGGCTCCCGGGAGCTGCTGGTGTCGGGGCCACCGGTGCCGAAGGGGTGCAAGGGCACACGCACATGCATGTAGGGCAAGTGCACACGTGTGCAGGGTGTGTGCACATGCGTGCAGGGCACGTGCACACGTATACAGAGCACATGCATGCAGGGCACATGCACATGTGTGTGCAGGGCACATGCACATGCATGCAGGGCACATGCACATGCATGCAGCCCTTCCCCCCCCCGCCCCCGGGGCCAGCGGGGCAGGGAGACAGGGAAAGGAGGCAGCGCCTGGCGCTGTACCGGCGAGGACGGCACCTGCGCCCGGGCGGGCGGGAGCTCAGCCGCCGCTGCAGGGCTTCGACCTCGGCCGCGTAGTCCCGGCTGTGGGGAGAGCAGAGGTGGGTTACGGGGGGGGGTCCCGGCCCCACTGCCCCAGCGGAGGGAGGCTGCGGGGCGGGTGGCAGCAGAGCGGGGTCCTTACAGGCTGCCCTCGAGCTCGCGCTGCCGGGCCTCGCAGCGCTCCCCGCGCGCCCGCAGCGCCCGCTGCTGCTCCGTGGCCTCCGCCAGCCGCCGCTGCAGCCCCAGCGCCTTCTCCTGGCTCCGCACCAGCTCCTCTGCGGGACGAAGGGGACGGAGGGGCTGAGCCGGGTGCCCCGCGAGCCGGCCCCCGCAGATGTGCATGGGGCTGGGGGTCCGTCCCCCCCCCGCCAGCCCCCCGCAGCCCCCACCTTGCAGCACCGCGTTGCTGCCGGCCAGCTCAGCCCCTTCGCGCCGCAGCGCCAGCACCTCGCTCCGCAGCGCCGTCACGTTGCTGCCCAGCGCGGCCTGGGGAAGAGGGGACACTGCGGTGAAGGGGGGGGGCCGGGGGGGCACCAGGGGCTGCCGGGCTGGAGGCATGTCCAGAGTGGGGACAGGAGGTGACGGCACCCTCCCATCTCCATCCACAGCCGGCCTTGGCTTGCTGCTCCTCGCCAGCTCCGGTGTGTGTGCCGTGGCGCGGGCTCCTCGCCTTGCGTCCACCCCGTGGCACTGGGCAGCGTCACCTGGGCTTCCTGGAGGCCTGGGGGGGGTCCTGGGGATGTGGATCCGGTGGCTCCGTCTTCCCCGGAGGGAAGGGTCCGTCCGCACGCAGCCGTGCGGGGTTAGCCGGTGCTGCTCACCCGGGCGGCCCGAGCATCCCGAAACGGCGCACAGCCCCGGCCCCGAGCTGGGCACGGCCGGCGGCGGGACGCCGGAGCGGTTTTCCAGACCCTCCGGGCCATTGTTCTGCCGGAAGAGCATGGGGGGGGAAGCAGGCCCCGGCTCTTCCTCCGGGCTGAAATCACAGCGGTCGGGCCAGGCCCTTTCCCAGCTGGGTCTGCAACTAAAAATACCGCGGAGGAGAGGAGCGGCAGCTCCGCACCGGGCTCCGGCCCCCGCGGCCGCCCTGCGGGGGTTAATTATAGGTGTGCGGAGCGGCTCGGCTCGGTCCCAGCCAGGAATAGCCATTGCGGCCTGGGCCATGCCCGGAGCTGGCTGGGCCCTGGCAGAGCTCGCGGGACCGGGGGCAGCAAGGTGCTTTGCAGGAGGGCGGCCGTGCATCGCGGGGACCGCGGCGCCCCTCGTGCCCTCGCTCCCCGCGCGCCTCCCTGCTCGTCCCGGCTGCATCTCCCCACTGGGCGCCTCTTCACAGCTGCCCTTCGCTCTCAGCAGGGGCCTCATCTGCAGCATCCTTCCCCTTGGAGCTGGGGCTTTCCATGAGCCTGGTCGAAATCCACCCCCCGCCCCCCCCCGGCTCCAAGACGGAAGCAAAACCCGCGCAGGACCTACCGCGTGCTCCCTGCAGGACGCCAAGCTGGCGTTGAGCTTCTCGCCGGCGCCGCGGGCCTGCGCCAGCAGCCGCTGCAGGGCTTCCTCCCTGCGGGCGCCCTCGGCCGCCACGCGCCGCAGCCGGGCTCGCTCCCGCTCCAGCTCGGCCACGCGGCCCCCCAGCTCCCGGCTCTCGTTGGCCGCCCGCTCCTGGCAGCCCTGCAGCTTGCGCAGCGCCTCCGAGCGCCGCACCAGCACCGCCGCCGCCACCGTCACCGCCGCCACCAGCAGCAGCAGCCCCGCGCACAGCCCCAGCACCTTCAGCGTGGCCTTGGGCACCGAGGGGTCCATGCTCGGGGGCGCGGGGGCCGCTCGCCCGCTCCGGCGGCTGCCGCCCGCGATGTGCCGGCGGCCCCGGGGCGCTCGCTCCCTGGGTCGCTCTAATTGCTACGTGCGGCTTCTGCTCGCCCAGCACCGCTTTGGGCTGCGGTTTCTCGCAGGTCGCAGCCCGTAATAGAGTTTGTTTGTGTTGGACGTGGCAGGCGGCTCTGCCCCTGCCCGGCCGGGCGGCTCGCGTGGGTGCTAGCACCCGTGGGTGATGCCGGAGGGACGAGCTGCCAGTCCTGCGTCTGGCTGCTGCGGGCCGGGAGCAAGGGCTGGCCGGACCCTCCGCTTCCCCCCCATCACGGCTGGTGCATGGGGCACACCGAGACATTTCGGGGATGCTGAAGCTGCCGTTTCTGCAGCATTCCCGGGCGTGCACGGAGCTGGCAGGCGAAGCGGGCAGGGACGCGGCTCCCGCTGCAGCTCAGCTCCAAGTGGGACACGATGCTCCCTCAGCAACCCGGCGGGTCGGTCCCGCGCCCTGCCACCACCGCGGGCTCCGAGCAGGGAGCGCGAGGCTTCGTGTGGGAATTTGCAGCCCTGGGGAGGCTGGAGGGGGATTTCCAGAGGACGCGAGGGGCTGGGCGCCCGCGCCAGGGCAGGAAGCCAGGGGCACCGGGCTGGGGGACCCCGGTCACGCAGGCACCCCAGCGGGGTCGGGGCTTTGGGTCCCAAAGATGTGCTGGAGCAACAAAGCACTTTTTTGGCTTTTCACAAGTTTTTATTAGGTTAAATACTATCAAACCGTGGCGAGTCCAAGGCCCCTGCCTGGCCCGGGCATAACACAGCTGGCCAGCGGTTTGCAGCTGGAAGCAAACTGTGTCCCCGGGATGCTCTGGCAGTGAACGGGGCCAGGGTGGGTTTGGAGGCGGCGGGGGATGAGGTGAGCCGGAGGCAGGGCTGAGCAGGGACGGGGGCTCCTGGACCGGGCGCTCCTTGAGCTGCCGCCCCTCCGGATGGAGACGGTCCCTCCTCACCCCACATCGGGGCAACGGGGGACGGAGGATCGGCTGGGCCCTCGTGCCGGCTGCTTCGGGCTCAAAGGAAGAGCGTCCCCGCGAGGGCCAGGAGACTGAGGCGCGCGGCCAGGCTCGAGGCTGGGGGCTGGGTGCCGCTCGAGGTCCTGCTCTGCAGGGCCTGGAGCTGCTGCAGCAGGTTCGAGATCTGTGACTGGAGACTGCTCCTGGGGGGGGGGACGGGGAGAGTCGGTGACGGAGGGTGGGGACGGGGCTGGGGCGGGGGGGGACAGGGCATGCGGGTCTCACCTGCCCCTCTGCACGTCCTCCAGCTGCTGCCTTTGCTGCGCCAACTCCTCCTTGAGCTCCCTGTTCTCCTCTGCGGGGAGGCGAGAGCATCCCAGGGTCAACGCGGCCCGGGGCATCGGCGCATCCCAGGGGACGGGGACCAAGGTGTGCCAGGGTCTTCGCCCGGGCCCCGAGCCCCCGCCACGCAGCTCGCCCCATCCCGCCTGCCCCGGCGCTCACCTTGCAGCGCGGCCGTCCTGGCCCCCTGCTCCGATCCCTGGCGCCACAGCAGCGCCAGCGCCTGCTCCAGGGCCGTGACGTTCCTCTGCAAGGTGTCCTGCGGGGACGCGGGGAGAGAAGGGACGCGCCACTGCCGGGGGGGGCTGCGCTTCAGGCACCGAAGTGCCCTGGCACTAGCGAAACGCCCAGCGGCCGAGGAGCAGCCCGGGCTGCTCCGGCGTCCCCGCTCTCCGCGCAGCAGCAGCAGCAGCAGCCGCCCGGGCACCTACCAGGTGCAGCCTGCAGCTGTCCCAGCGCCCGCGCGTCTCCTCCAGGGACCGTTTGACGCTGCCCAGCTCTGCCTGCAGCGCGGCCACCTGCGCCATCGCCTGGTCCCAGCCGGGCCCCTGCGCCGCCGCCAGCGTGCTGTTCCCCACGCAGCCCCCGCACCGCGCCAGCCCCTGCGCCGCGGCCGGCAGGCAGAGCACCAGGAGGAGGGTCACCACCAGGACCGCTGTGATCACCCCGCCGGCGAGGGCGATGCGCTTCCAGGCTCGCATCCCTTTTGGGAGACCCATGGACTTGCCTGGGCAAAAACCTCCTGCACAGGAGGCCGGGGAGGGGCTTCGAGCTTTTCTGCAAAACTGGGTTGTTTTGTTTCTCGGATAAAGGACCTTTCCAGGAAATCATGTGATTTGGGGCAGCTCTGCAGCAGGGGCTGCATGTCCTGACCGAGGAAGCAGCCTGCCCCGGCCCTTGGCTGCGGGGAGCAGGGCAGCGGGGTCCCGCGAGCCGGGGGGGCTGCGGGCCGTGGGCGGCCCTGGGTGCCTGCAGCCCTGTGAGTGGGGCCAGTGCTGGGGGGAGAGGGCAGAGCGTCCCCCAGGGCAAGTGGCACGTGGGGCACCAGGGTACAGGGTGCCCAGGAGATGAGGTAAGCAGAGTATGTGGTACCCAAGGTACGGAGTATTGGGGTATGGGGCAACCGGGGTATCCGGACTGTGGGGTACCTGGGGTGTGGGGTACCCGGGGTGTGGGGTACCTGAGATAGATAGGGGATATGGGGTACCCAGGATACAGGGTACCTAGGTAATGGGATGCCCAGGGTGTGGGGTACCTGAGATAGGGGATATGGGGTACCTAGGCTATGGGGTACCCAGGATATGGGGTACCCAGGGTATAGGGTACTTGGGTTATGGGGGTACCTGGAGTATGGGGTACTTGGGGTATAGGGTACCCAGGATATGGAGATAGTGGGGTATGGGATAGCCAGGGTATGAGGTAATTGGGGTGTGGGGTACCGGGGTTATAGGGTACCCAGGGTGTGGAGATAGTGGGGTACGGGGTACCCAGGGTGTGGGGTACCCAGGGTGTGGGGTACTCCAGGTTATAAGGGTACTTGGGCTTTGGGCCTTCCGGAGTATGGGGTACTCGGGATATGAGGTACCCAGGATGTGGAGATGGTGGGGTACAGAATAGCCAGGGTAGGGGGTAATCAGGGTGTGGGGTACCTGGGGTGTGGGGTACCCAGGGTATGGGGTACTGGGGTTATGGGGTACACAAGGTGTGGAGATAGTGGGGTGTGGGGTACCCCGAGTTTGGGGTACCCGGGGTTTGGGGTCCCCAGGGCATGGGTCAACCAAGGGAGCAGGTACCGGTGCTCCCACCGGCAAAGGAAGGAGAAAGGGCAAAACGTGGGGCAGGTGCCCCCCCGCCCCGCTTGCCGCCCTCGCTGCTGCGAGCCGCAGCCCTCTGCCGAGCCGGGAGCCGGGAGCCGGGAGCCGGGAGCCATGCCGCACTGTGCCGTGCCGTGCCGCGCATCACCCCCAGCCTCGCAGCGAGCCGGGCGAGCTCCAGCGGGAGGCGCGGGAGCGCTGCCTCCGGGGCTGGCGCAGCCCCCGCCACGCGCCCTCTTTGCTTCTGTTGTGGTGAAATCCAAAACTCGCTTTTTCCAGGACTCGTGCTAAAAGCCAATTTTTTTTTTTTTTTTAATACTTTCCCCGCTGACGTTTCTCAGCGCGCAGCGGAGAGCAGGGCACCGCCAGCCGACTGCAGGCAGCACAGCCCTTCCTCCGCTCCGCTCCCTCGAAGGAGCTCCGCATGCCTCGGGCAGGTGGGGCAGCGAAGGCGCCCGGCGGAGCACAAGGGAGAAAACTCATCCCGGCACGGGGAGAGGGCGACGCGGGGTGGCACCTTGCAGCCAGCGCTGGGCGCCCATGGGAACCCAAGGCCGGCCGGGGCCGAGTCTGCTGCAGCAGCAATCCCTGGCCCTGGGATCCGAAGCAAATCGTCGCCCCCGGGATCCCAGCGCAGCCCCGGTCCCCGCTGCCCCGCGGCTAATAATAAATCACAGCGGGGCTGCGCGGAGATGCCGCCGTGGGGCAGCGGGGACGGCGGCCCCCGACTCACCTTTCCTCCCTCGATCTCCTAAAAATAGCTGTTCCAGTTGTTATTTTTGTTCTGCTGCTTTGTGTGATATAAAAAAAAAAAAATCCCAGTGGCTGTGAAATGAGAAACACACAAAATATTTACCAAACTTCCAGTTTTGAGCCAGATTTTCAACATCTGGAGAATTAAAAGGCTCTGGCAGATTCGGCGAGCTGTCATCATAAAAGGTTTAAATATGTTGTTATTGTTATTTATGGTCTGGATCCTGGGATGAGTGAAGGCCAAAAGTTTCAAAAATAGATCGAAAAAGGGAAATGGATGGTTTTTCCAGAACCAGCTCACTTCAATAACGTTCCTCTGAACATTGAGATATTAAGATGTAACTCTCAAAATACATCTAAAAAGCAACTGCGAGAGGAATGCGCGCGGCAAAGCCTCATCTCCCGGAGCTGCGCTGGCATGGTGGAGCGCAGCGTTCCCGCGTGCCTGCCCGGTAACCGGCACGGTGTTTCCATCAGGGCCTGCTCGGAAAGGAAGCGGGATTTCGCCTCGCGTCCCGCGGCCGGCTCGCGTGGCCACTGGCTCCGGCTCTAAAGGCTCGTGCAAGGCTCTTGGTGCAGGGGCTCCCGGGCCTTCCCATGGGAGCTGGCACCGGCCCCGGCGTGCGTCTCTGGCATGTGGCAGCCACGGAGGCGGGAGGCTGTAACAGGCCAGGGGTTGCAGTGGATGCAGTTATTCATTTTATCCTGTTTTTCCCCTTTGCTCCCTGTCCGCCAGGGGTGCAGCGATGGGCACCCAGGAAATGCCGAGGGAACCTCCTCTCCGGCCTGTCTCCTCTCCCCTCTGTTTTCCCCAAATCCTGGCTTCGAATGCTCCCTGCAACAGGGGGGGAAATAGCAGCATCCCTAAGTCCCCTGGCTCCCGCCTCCAGCAGGGTCCTGCTGCTTTGGCAGCGGGCGTCTGGCTGGGGCACCTGCTCCCCTCCAGCCCTCCGGCATGCAGGGCTGCTGTTGTTTTCCTCTTTCCACGGCTGCTCCGGAGGGAGCGCCGGGAGCCGAGCAGCATCTCTTGGCCAGACGGCCTGGAATTCGGGAGCTGGACCCGGCGTGGGCTCCGGCATCGCACGGAGCCGGGGAGTTGGCACCGCTGGGGCTGCTGCCGCCCAGGGAGGCTCCGGCGTGGGAACCGTCCCCTGCTCCGGGTGCCTCCTCTCCCGCTCCACCCGGGATAGTGCAGAGGAGGAAGCCAAGCCCTGGGGCTGGGATCCAGGCACTGGAGCCCCAGGCAGGATCCGGCTTGTGGGGCGTGGGGTGATGGGGGGGGGGTCCAACTCCCCGCGATGGGGAGCGATGCCGGGGGCAGACGGGGCAGAGAGGAGCCGCGGGAAGGGGCAGAGGGGGGGAGCTGCCCCCCGCGGCCGCCCCGGCAGGGCGAGGGCAGGTTTGGCACGGGGAGCGCGGAGGCCGCCCTGCAGCTGCACCCGGCCTCCAAACGTCTGCTTTTCCCTTTCATCCCTTGCCTGCGCCTGTTCCCTGCAGCCTGAAACGTGGGTTTCACTCCTATTTTGGGCTGGCGTTCCGGAAGGCTTCTTTTATTATTTCAATTTAGGCGCTGTCATTACATTTTCCATTATTAAATGCAAAAAAAAAAAAAAAAGAGGAGCGAGATGTTTCCCAAGTCGTTTTCCAGCTCACGGCTGGTGCTCAGAGGAGCCTCTGTTCCCGGCCGGCCCCTGGACGTGCTCGTGGCCACAGCCCCACGCGCGGCGCAAACTGGGGAGACCCCGGCGGGCTGCCGCCTCCGCGCGGGTGCCAGGCCGGGGTGGCGGGGTCAGAGCGCGCCGGCGCTCAGTGGCGAGCAGTGCCCACCGGGAAAACGGGAGCCCGAGCCCCCCCGGCCGCGCGGCGGCGTTTAAGGACGCGCCAGTGCTTCCCGCGAGCTACCGGCGGCTTCATTTGCGTTGGGCTCCGGCCATCTCTAATTGCTGGCGGGGCGGGATGGGGAGCTGGTTTCTCTCTCCTTTTTCCCTTCCCCGGGTTGTTATTCCGTTTTGGGCAGCGTTCGGAGGTAACGAGAAGCAGCTGGGCCCGTCTGCGCACCAGCGCCGCTCCGGACACCCCCGGCCTGCGTTTCTCATCACGGCTGCCCCGGCGCGGCCGCTGCCCTGCTGCCGGGACCATGCCGGGGAAACGCGCCCGAGCCGGCGGCTGCTTCGCTCCTGCGCTCGGAGGAGCCCCGCTCGCAGGCTGGATGCGGCCGCCCCGATGCCCCGGGAGGCGGCAGCCCGTTTCCCCGCCGGGTCGCTGCGTTGGGGTGCATCGGGGCTTCACGGCTCATGAGCAGCCGCCAAGCGCCCCACAGCTCTGCGACGCCGGTACGAGGGGGCGAGGAGGAGGAGGAGGCCTTTCCGCCCGCATCGCTCCTGCCCCAAGCCTGAGCCTGGCAGCTCCCGCTCTGCCCTGGCTCTTGCTCAGAGACTTTCATGCACCGGCCGTGTTCGTTCCACCTGCCCGTTCCGCCGCTCGGCCACGAGCATCGCTCATGCCAGGGGTGCAGGAGGGGAGGAAAAGGTGGGTTTGACCCCCAAACCATGCAGAAAACCCCTCTGGGCTCTCCATCCTCCTCCGGCCCGGTGCGGGGTCCTGGGGCCGGGAGCCGCCTGCTTGGCAGCCCCCCGCCGCCGCCGGAGCCGCACACCAGCGGTTTCTGCTAGCAATTAGGCGAAGCAGAGGCAAAACCATCCCAGCTGGCGGCTTGGCCGGTCGGCCGGGTAATCAGCCCCAGTCTGGATTGCAAGGTTCGGCACCGCCTGGAAGCCAGCGACCTCCGGGGGGCCGGGGGTTATTTTGGTACCTGCTGACGCTCCTTAGCATGAGCTCAGAGCTGCAGCATGTGGGTGGGGTGCAGGGCCGGGCGGCCGCCAGGAGCCCTGTGGGCTGCGGCCCCCAGCCCAGCCCTGGCCCCAGGCGGGTTTCCAGGCCCCACACCCAGCGTGAGCCTCCCCGGCAGATCTGGGGCTGCATCCCCCCCGCCAGCTCCCCTTGCAACCTGCCCCCAGCGCCTCCGGGGCTGCATCCGTCCCATCTCCCCGTGCAACCTGCCCTCAGTGCATTTGGGGCTGCATCCGCCTCAGCTCCCCTTGCAACCTGCCCCCAGCGTGTTTGAGGCTGCATCCACCTCGGCTCCCCATGCAACCTGCCCCCAGCGTGTTTGAGGCTGCATCCGCCCCGGCTCCCCTTGCAACCTGCCCCCAGCGTGTTTGAGGCTGCATCCGCCCCGGCTCCCCTTGCAACCTGCCCCCAGCGTGTTTGAGGCTGCATCCACCCCGGCTCCCCTTGCAACCTGCCCCCAGCGTGTTTGAGGCTGCATCCGCCCCGGCTCCCCTTGCAACCTGCCCCCAGCGTGTTTGAGGCTGCATCCACCTCGGCTCCCCGTGCAACCTGCCCCCAGCGTGTTTGAGGCTGCATCCGCCCCGGCTCCCCGTGCAACCTGCCCCCAGCGTGTTTGAGGCTGCATCCGCCTCAGCTCCCCATGCAACCTGCCCCCAGCGTGTCCAGGGCTGCATCCGCCCCGGCTCCCCGTGCAACCTGCCCCCAGCGTGTCCGGGGCTGCACCCACCCCAGATCCCCGTGCAACCTGCCCCCAGTGCGTCCAGGGTTGCATCCGCCCCGGCTCCCCATGCAACCTGCCCCCAGCGTGCCCATGTGCCCATCGCCCCACTCGGGTGGCTCAGGAGCCCCCGCTGCCCCCTCGTCCCCCCAGCTCTGCACCTGCCCCCTGCCCCCTCCACGCCACCACCTTCGCCCCTCGGCTCTGAGTAGCCGGCAGGAGCTGAAATGTAAAACACAAGGTGGAGGGGCTGGACAGGGACGGATGATGAAGGGACGGGAGTATCTGGAGAGCGTCATGCCGAGGGCTGGGGCTGGGGAGCTCCCTCCCAGCCGGGCTCCCTCGGGAGGTGGATGCTTTTCTGCAGCTCTTCAAGGCTTTTCAAAGCTCTCGGTGGAGACTCAGAGCTGTCGGCAGGAGGGAGGCACTCTCCCCACGGAGAAGGGGCCGCGAGCCGGGGACGGGAGCAGGTTGCACACAGCCCCCTCCCGCGCGCGGCCCCTCCAGCTCGCTGCCGAGACGCTGCAGCTGCCCGGGAGCGGTTTGGGGTTTTCCTTCCCTGGGGCCTTCCAGCAGCCTGGTTTCCTGCTGCAAGGGCCAAGTGGTGCAGAGGCCCCGGCCGGGAGCCACGGAGCCAGGGGAAGCTGTGAGGCTCAGGCACGGCTGCACGCCGGGCAGCGGGGACACACGGACAGCCCTGATGGGCAGCAGGGACACACGGACTGCCCTGCCGGGCAGCAGGGCCATGGGGGCCAGTCCAGCGAGGACGGACGGGGCCAAGGAGCGACGGCACCGCTTTGCGCCAGGTCCCTATGGTCCCCCGCCTGCCCCACAGGCTCTGCAGGCAAACGAGGGATGGGGAACCCGGACGCCTGGGTCCCTGCAGGGGCTCGACCCCGTGCATCTGGGGGGGGAGGAAGGCCTAGCGGTTAGCACAAGGGGCTGCAAACTGGGACGTCCAACCGGCCACTCCTGAGTTGCTGCTTTGTGTTGTTTTTAGCCCCATTTTCGCCCTGACATCATAAATAGCAGCGGAGCTGCAGTCGCTGCTGCTTCCATCCGCCCCGTGTTAGGAGCTGCCTCCGTCCAAGCCAAACAGATGGTGGAAAACAGTCCTGCCCGCTAATGTCCCCAGCCCCGGCCCCCGCGGCCCTCGCGGTCCACGATGCACGCGGTGCAGCGTTCACCGCTGTTCCTCCACGAAGACCCCGGCGCCCGCGGGCCGGAGGTCAGGACACGGCTCCGAGTGGTGGAGGCGGCTCCTAAACCCCCTGGCAGCACCAGGGACATGTAGCACCGGAGACATGTAGCACTGGGGACATGCAGCACCGGGGACACACAGCACCGGGGACATGCGGGACCTCCTCGCTAGCCAGCCTCATTTCCCAAGCAGGGTCTTGGGCCTGGCCACCTCCCCAGCAAGGTGGGCATCGCGCAGAGGTGTCTGCTGCGGCAGAGCTGCCGCCGGTGGGTGGGACACCCGTGGCCAGCGCCCGGGGTCTCTGGGCACGTGGGGGCAGGGGATCAGGTGCTCCTTCCCGTGCATTATCGCAGCATCATCCGCCCGACGTGGCCAGCCTGAGTCTTTGCTTTCAGGCTGGAGACGGAGGGGCTTCGTGCTTCGTGCTTCAGCCGTTGAAGCCCCAAGAGGTGGCTTGGCAAACCGTCCCCCTCGTCCCTCCCGGTGCCCCGTCCCCTTTGATCTGGCAAGTGGCAGCATCCAGCATAAGGGCAGAAAAATGCCTTGCCTTGGCCAAACCATGCTTTAAAAGGGAAACATTGTCCTGCGAGGAGAAGGGGATTTTTTTGGACCCATAAACACGGCATGTTCCATTACAGCATCCGCCAGGGAGCGGGATGGGTGGGAGGGGGGCGCGGGACCACAGCCCGGCTGCCAGGCACGCGGAGCCGGCAGCCGCTGCTTCTCCGGCTCGATCCCGAGGGCTCCATGAGCACGGACAGACTTCTGCAGATCTCTGCAAAAAAAATGCTCAAACGACCCCCCCACACACACACACCCACCCCAGGGTATCGCAAATAGACCCGATCCCGCGGGGGACCCTCCCGTCCGTCCACCCTCCGCCCCCCCCAGGTTGTCCCCCACCCCGCAAGCTGTTGCAGCCCTGGGTGCGGGGAAGCGGGGTACCCACGCAGGGCACCCCCGAGCCGGCTCAGCCCCCCACTCCCCGGGCTGCCACGTCCCCCCGGCGTGGGCTGGAGCGCTTTGCCGGTGGCTGCTGAACGGGGCCAAGGCAAACAGCGGCGGCCGGGAGGAGCAGCGCGGCGAGGCCGCGTCCCCGCGTCCGTCCCGGCTCCCTCCCCGGCTGAGCTCCGGGCAGCGCCGCACGCGCAGAGACACCCGGGGCCACGCGGCTCTAACACAACCGTATATTTCGTAATAAATAATGTACAAACCCGCACGAGCCGTGGGCGCGCGCCGGCACCGGGGGGCTCGGCCCCGTTCCCGTTCCCGCGCCCGCTGTCCTCCCGGCCGCGCTCCCACGCCGGGGGAGAGGGGAGCAGCTGCGGCTCGGCGGATGGCTGTACCCTGCTGGACGGGCGGCTTAAGAAGTGATTTTTTGGGGGTATTTGGGGCAAAACGCCCCCTCCTGGGGGCAAGACATCAGGGATTTTCTGAGGCACCGCAGCTCGTGTTAAGGCCGCGGTGGCTGAGCCTGGCGTCCCGGCACACTGCCTGCGCCCGCGCTCCCCTTGCCTGGGCCGGAGAGCTGGCAGCACTCGGGTAGCGGGGAGGAAACACAAAAAGGGCTTTTTAATCAAAATCCTTGGGGTTGGTTTTCTTGTTTTTTGTTTTTTTTCCAAAGAAACCACGTTACCGTGCAGCAGGGAAGCCCCGGCTCCTGCCGCCTCCTGCAAGAAACCACGGCCGAGGCTTCCCGCAGCGAGGAGCCGGCGCCGATGATCCCTGCCTGGGTCGCCTCCCGCCGGCTGCACCGTGGCCATGCCGTGGCCGTGCCGTGGCCGCGCCACCGGACAGGGATGCTGCTGGCCGCATCCCCGGCGTGGGGCCACCGCAGCGGCGAGGCTGCGCCCCAGTCCAGCCTCGAGGCCCTCTGCTCAGTGCAGCCAAGGACCGGGGGCACGATTGCTTCCCAATTTCCAGGGAAATCACCTGTTTGATTCCTCCCCCCACCCCCCTCTTTTTTTTTTTTCTTTTTTTTTCTTTTTTTAAATAATCCCCGAGGGCACACGGCCGCGGGAGCCCTAGTCCCGGGGGGGGGGGGGGGGGGGGATGAGCACCGGCCCCGCAGCGGGGCAAGGAGAGCACCGGGACATGGGAGACGCCGGCGGTGCCGGGACTGGGCTCAGCTCCCCGCTCCGCTCCCTCGCCAAGGAGGGTCCCTTGGGAGCGGGGGCCGCTGCCCGCTAGCCGCATCCCGCTGTGCAGCCCCCCCCCCCCGGCGCAGCCCCTCTGTGCCCCCTCGGGCCCTAATAAACGCGCGCAGGTAAAAGCGGTGGGTAATGGATGGGGCAGGGCTGAGCCAGCCGGGGCGGCGGGACGGGGGCCGGGGCGGCGCTCAGAGCTGCTCCCGCATCCTCCGCCGGCCGCCGGGGCTCCGCTGGGCCGGCGCTCGCCAGCCGGAGGAGAAGTCCGTCACCTCGGGGGGGGCCCGGCGCTGCTCGTTGGCGCCCATCTCGCGCCGGATCTCGTCCAGCGCCTCGGCCGGCGCCGTCAGCAGGCGCTGGAAGAAGCTCTCCTGCGTCACCGGCCGCTCCTGGCACGTGAAGGTCACGGCCGTGCCCACGCCGGACTTCATCTCCCGCGAGAAGCCGTCCGAGGTGCCGTCGAAGCAGCGGCCGATGGCGATCTCCTTGGCCAGCCGCGGGTTCTGGTCCGTGACCGTGTAGATGCCGTAGTTGTGCCCCAGCGGGTCGACGGGCGCCAGCATGGTGAAGGCGGCCGTGTTGTTGTTCTCCGCCACCGGCGGGTGACGGAGCAGGTACTCGCGGAGGAGGCTGTTGACGGCCGTGCGGCGGCAGCTGCCCTGGGGGATGATGGAGACCAAGGTGCGGTCCACGAGGCTCTGGTCGAAGAGCATCCCGCTGCACTTGAACTCCACGCAGGCGCCCGAGCTGCTCTCCAGCAGCAGGTCCCGCACGCTGCGGGTGTCGCGCAAGCCGTAGAGCTGCCCGCGGGTGAGCGGGTGGCTGCCGCCCACGTTGCGGGACCGCACCATGTACTCCTGCGGCCCCTCGATCTGCACCTTGATGAAGCACGCCCTGAACTCCTGCGGGTTGGGCCACCACGACAGGTAGTCACCCGTCCAGGACGTCAGGTCACTCTCCTTGAAGGGCACCACGTTGTACTCGTACTTGTCCACCTCCACGCGGTAGAAGCGGAAGTGGTTGGCGCTGGCCGGCGCCTCCTCGCACTCCTTGAGGCTGCGGTAGGGGTAGATGGGCCCATTGGTCTCGTCGATGTTGTTGGGGTCGGGCTTGGCCACGTTGATCTGGAAGGCCGTCTTCTTGAAGTCAGGGTCGTCATGGTCCAGCCGGCGGTAGCCCAGCTTGTTCAAGTAGGGCCGGGACACCCCCACGGCATTGGGGTTGAGCACGGGGCTGGAGGCCACGGCCTCCAGCTCCTCTCCGCCCAGCGTGGCGGTGAGATACGCCGAGTAGGCGTCGGGGCGCTCGCCGTCGCAGAAGGCGGGCAGGCAGGCGCCGTTGGGCCCCGTGACGATGCTGTCGAAGCGGCCCCAGGCCCGGGGGTTGGTGGGGTAGCCGGGCTGGGGCTCCAGGTTGATGAGGCTGATGACCACCCCTTCCAGCTGCTCGTGGGGGTTGAACTTCTCGTTGCTGTAAGCCCTGACCTTGACGAAGCAGCGGCGGTTCTCCGGCACGTCCAGGTTGAAGAGACGCCTCTCCCGGATCTCCATGTTCCCGATGAGGAAGGTCCTGTCCTCCCTCTTTCCCCTCTTCTCCTTGGCCTGGCGGAAGACGCCTTCCTCCTCCCATAAGCCGGTCTCAGGGTTCAAGGACCACAGCTTCATCTTCTGCAAGTGCTCCGGCATCCTGATCTGCCCTGCATCCATCCGCACCTCCACCGGCCCCGTCTGCAGCGCCTCGTTGGACTCCCCTTCCCGAAAGTCCACTGCAAACATGCCGTAGGTCCGCAGGGGGACAATTTCCCCCTCCGCGTTGGCGAAACTGAGGTCACTGGAGGCAGCGCCAGCTGTTGCAATGTCCCTTGGGTCCAGGAAGGTGACACTGGCTTTGACAGTGCCCTTGAAGACCTCCCCGGAGGAGCGGAGGAAAGTGCCGGCGGGAATGACGAGTTCTCCAACGGGCTCCTGGCCTCTCACCTCCCCCAGAGGGATGGTGTTGGTCTGACTGGCATCCAAGTCCACCGGCTCCTTCTTCCTCATCATCTTGATGTCCTGGTAGACGGCACCGCCCCGGCTGTTGAAGGGCAGGACTTTGACGGCGTCCACGAACCTCTGCTGCCGGTCCACGAAACGGGCCACCAACCGCTGGGTGTCCGGCGGCACCTCGATGGTGAAGGAGCCCTTGTAGCCGGTGAAGCCGATCTTCTTCTTGCCCAGGAAGATCTGGCCGAAGCGCAGGGGCTCCCCGGTGTCGGCTGCCGTCACGCGTCCTCGCACCAGGATGCGGGGCTGGGTGCAGGGCCCGCAGCCGCACTTGGCCACCACCTTGATGGGCAGGAGGTAGCCGGAGCACTGGATCTCCCGCGCCTCCATGCGCCGGACCCCGCAGCAGCGCCGGGCGCCCTCCCCGCACTGCGCCTCGTCGGCCGGGCTGCCGGCGCACCGCGTCGGGGGGCAGCGGCCCACGTCGTAGTACTGGGAGCCCACCGCGTCCCGGCGGCACTCGCTGGGCAGCTTGATGAGGTTCGGCTCAGGCTTGGACTTGCAGCTCTGCTGCCCCGGGGCTGGGGGTGATGGTGGGGGACGGGGGAGAGAGGCGGCGTTAGGAGGAAGCCTCCCCATCGCGTGCAGCGCCGTGCACCCAGCGGCCACCCAACCCGCCGCCGCTGCTCACCCATCCCTCTCCCCAAAGCAAGGTGCAACGACCCCCCCCCCCCCCAAAGCCGCCCACCCACCGCCGTGCAAAGCCCCCAGGTCGCGCCGGCCCCGCTCACCCAGCACGGTGAGGCGCGCCGGGGCGGATTGGATGGCGCCCGCCTCGGTGCTGGCCTTGCAGTGGTAGGTGCCGGCCTGCGCCGGCGTCAGTCCCCGCAGCGCCAGGCGGCTGCCGTATTTGTAGACCTTCCTGTCCAGCAGCGTCCCGTTGTGGTACCTGCGGGGACGGGGTGCCGGGGCTCAGCGGGGCGCTGCGCCGGGGGACCCCCCCCCGGCACCCTCCTCCCTCCGCCCCAAATCCCCGGGAAGACCCCGGCACCGAGCCCGCGCTCACCAGTAGTACTTGGTGGGCACGGGGGTGCCGGAGGCTTTGCAGCAGAAGGTTGCCCGCTGCCCGGCCAGGCGGACCTTCGCCTCGGGGTGCGTCACCATGTAGGGCTTCTCTGCAGGGGAGGAAGGCAGCGGAGGTGCGGCGAGCGGCGGCAGCCCCCCGCCGCCCCTTCGTGCACGCACCGGCGAAGGCGGCCCGGCTCACCCCGGCTCCCACCGCCCCCCCCCGCGAGCCCCCCGGCCCCGCGCCGCCGCTCTCACCCAGCCGCTGCAGCACCAGGCGCACCACCGACAGCCCGGAGCCGTTGGAGACGACGGGCGCCAGCGCCGGGGCGAACTTCTCCAGGTGGGCGCTGACGTTGGCCGCGGCACCGGGGCACAGCCCGGCCACGCGGAAGCGGCCCCGCGCGTCGCTCCGGGCCAGCAGCGCCGGCGGGCGGCCCTCGAGGAAGACCCGGGCTCCGGGCAGCGCCGCTCCGGTGGCGGAGACCACGGTGCCCTGCAGCGTGTGCTCCGGGCAGGCTGGAGAGGGCAGAGCGGTGAGACGCCGGGAGGGCGACGCGGGGTGGGGGGGGACGCGTGCATCCCCGGGGTGCAGCGGGTACCTGGGCAGGGCGAGGGGGGACACTTCTGCACCTCGGCGGCGCGGCCCACGCAGGGCGACGTCTTGGCGTTCTTGCAGCTGCGGCGGCGGAGGCGCTTGGCGGCGCGGCCGCAGCTGCGGGAGCAGGGACCCCAGGCGCCCCACTCGGCCCACGCGGCCTCTGCGGGCAGAGGCACCGGGTGGGCGTCAGGGGCTGCACTGCGCGCCCGAGCCCCCGGCACCCCCCGAGCCCAGCCGGCATGCAGGGATGCTCCGCGGGGCCGCCGCCGTGCCGGGGCCGGCTCCCCAGCGCAGCCCCTGCCCAGCTCTTTTCCCGAGCGCAGCCTCTGCTATTGCACCTCCGCCGGCGCGTCCGGCTCTCCCGGAACGGGCCGGCTGTGGCAGGGGGATGCCCGGGGCCAGCGCGTACCTGGGCAGGGGCCGGCGCTGCATTCCCGCCGCTCCACGGCTTTGCCCTTGCACTTGAGCTCCTTGAGCGCGGCGGCGAGGTGCGCGCTGACGCAGCGGCGCCGGCGGGTCTGGGTGCCGCTGCGGCCGCAGGCGCTCCGCGAGCAGGGGCTCCAGGAGGACCAGTGCGACCAGTAGATGTGCTCTGGGGAGGGCAGGGGCGGTCGCTGGCGGGGAGGTTCCTGGCTCGCGGGCACCCAGGTGGCCCCCAGCGCTTCCCACCGCTCCCCCAGCGCCGTGCACCCGGGGGCTGTTCACTGCGGAGGGGGAGATCCCGGGAGACCACGGCACACGCAGCACACGGCCGGGATGGCAACGGGGCTGGGGGTCAGCGTGGCACCAGGGAGGTGGCTTTGGAGCCTCCGAGGTGCCCGCGGCGCCGGCAGGGCTGGATTCGGGAGGCGGCGGGGCCAGGCACTCACCCAGGGGGCAGAGGAAGCGGATGTGGTAGTTGGAGCAGGTCTTGCCCTGCGGCTGCTCCTTGTTGACGCAGCGGAAGCCCTTTTTGGGGCTGAAGTGCACGATCTCGCCCACCTCCTCCGGCAGCTCCCACTCGGTGGTGCGGGCCTGGATGGCCACGGGCCGCTGGCACACGCGCCCGCGGTAGTAGAAGCGGATGGCCTCCAGGCTCTCGTAGTCCCCGTCCCCGCCGGGGTGGTCGATGTTGAACCAGGACGTCCACTCGGCACCTCCACCTGGGACGGAGCGAGCCGTGGGCGCCGGAGCGCGGCTGCCGCCCCGAACCGCGAGGCTGGGACAGCTCAAGGCTGCAAGGACCCGGCCGCATCCCGAGCCCGGGCTCCGCTCCACGCGGCTGCGGGTCCCCAGCGTCCGGCCTGCTGTGCCGTGGCGGCCGTACCTGCCGTGGCCAGGTCGAGGTCGGCTACGTCGGGGGCCGCTTTCCAGGGCTTGTCCAGGGCGCCGCTCTTGGCCGGCTCCGAGTCATTCTCCAGGGAGTCTGGCGGGGAAGCGGAGGGCGAGAGCATCTGCCACCGGCTCCCGCGGGGTGAAGGGACCGTCGGCACCCGGCCGCTGCCTGGCTGAGCCGCAGAAACTGGCGCCGTGCTGCAAATAGCCGGTGCCATCGCCGGCCCCGCCGCGGGGAGCCCACGGGACGGGGAACCCGCTCCTGCCCCGGGGCTCCCACGGGCATCGTCATCCGGGCGAGGGAGTGTGGCCGGCTCGCGGCAGGATTTACGGGCTCGCGGGGCCAGGCCGGTCGAGGGGAGCAGAGGACGGCAAGCCTCTGCGGAGCAGCGGGGACGAGACCAAGCGGCAGCAGACACCTGTGCTGCAAAGCCAGTGCCAGCGCCACGTTTGCAGGCTGCGCGCCTGGAAAACGCCTCCTGCGAGCGCACGGACACCCGCCGGGAAAGGGCAAAGAAACCCCGCTCGGCACGGGAGCAGAGTCAAGGGGCCCCGGCTCCGCCGAGCTGCTGTCGGAGCTTGGGTGACCCCGGGCTCACACCGACCCCCAGCTTCCGAGCCAGGAAGCAGCAGGAAATTGGGCTGTAAAATCACCGCCCCGGGGGACGGACGGGGCCAGGACCGCGAGACGCGGTGGGGGGCTCCCTGCGCGCCCCGGCCGGCCGGCGGCTCCTCCTGCTCCCGCCGGGGCGGCTGCTCTGGAGGATGCCAGGACCATCGGCCGGACCGAGCTGCTGGGGGGAGGCGAGCACGCGGGACGCAGCTGCCCGAGGTCCCACCTCCGCCGCTGCGGCCACGGGGAGAAAGCCGGCGTTTTCCCAGAGGAGCCCCATCTGCCTGCCCCCGGCGCGGGCGCTCTGCGGCACTGCGAGATTTGCCGGCGACAGGGGTTTCAGCCACATGGAGAGCGCACACGGCAGGGGCACAGAGCGGGAGTGTCCCCTTGGGAAAACAGCAGCGCCAGGATGCACCACGCAGGCACCGCTGGGGCTGCTCGCGTGCAAAGCCGCCGCTGCCAGCGGCCGTCCTGGAGCGGGGCTGGGAACCTGCCGGCCCCGGGGCGGCAGCAGGAAGGATCCACTTGCTCTCACCATCCCGCGCCGGAGCATCATGGCACTTGTCCCGGGGGGGGCAGCCCTAGTCCCGGATCGGAGCCGGGGGGCGGCCAGGCAGCCCTGCGCATCCCAAACGCATCCTCCGAAAAGCACCTTGCGGAGGGAAAGGGCAGGACGGGCTCCGGCTGCCGTCGCGGTGCCGGTGAACATCTGGCGAGCGCCTGCCCCCGCGTCTGCGGAGCGGCCGGGGAGCGGGGCCGGAGGGGGAGGAATTTCCCTGGCGAGAGGCGAGGCGGGATCCCAGAGCCGTCGCCGAGCCTCGTAAATCAGCCTTACCTCGCGCGGCGGCACCGTGGAAGGCGGCGAGCGCCAGCAGGGCCAGCGTCCGCGGGAGCATGCCTGCCGTCGGGGCGGGCGCCGGCTGCGTGCGCGACTGCGAGCCCGCCGGCACCGCACGGCTATATAGGAGGCCTTTCCCGCTCGCGCCAGGAGACGGCAGAAATCGGATCCTGGCACGCGGGGCTCGGCCGGGGCTGGCGCCGCGTCAAGAGGGAAGAGGGAAGGAGCCCTCCCCGGCGAGCCCGGCCGCGCGCTGCCGCTCGCCGCTCCAGCCCGGGAAACTTGAGGGTTTGTTTTGCAAAGCTGCTAAAATTGGATGCGCTGGGGAATGCGGCTGGGAGGGAAGGGAAAAAGCCCTTCCTCTGAGCTCATGCGGTCGAGGCCGGCAGCGCCGGGCCAGCGGGGCCGGGGTGCCAGCGCTGCCCTGGCACCGGGTGCTTTGGGGCAAGGCCGGGCTGGCGGACACCTCGCGGGGCCGGTGGGCGCCCGGGCCGTGACCTGGGCCACGTGTGCGTGCCGGAACCCGCTGCCGAGCCCTGGAGGGGGGAGCTGAGGCCGTGCAGGGCTCATTGCACCCATGGGCTGGCCGACCCCCCCCCCCCCCGGGGGCTTTCCCTGCTTGCACGAGGCGCTGCCATATGTGACGGCGAGGGGAGGGATGGGGCAGGGGGCACCCGGGATCGCCCCAAACCGGGGCTGTGCGGGAGGGATGGGGGCAGGTGCCCCCCCTCTGTGCTGGGACGGCCCCGGGGCTCAGGGGAGCCAATTGCTGGGACACCAGGGAAATCAACCCCCGGGGGGGGCCGGGCGGAGGGCAGCCCCTTTCCCGCGGCCCCGTGCCGCCCTGGCGTGGCAGCACCCCATTCCCCAAACTCCCCCAAAGCCCCCCAAACCCCGGCTCCCCGCAGCGCGCCCAGCAACTCGGGGCTGGGGCAGCAGGGGGACCAGGCTGCAAAGGGGGGGGTCCGACCCCGCTCCCACCCCGCGGAGCCCCGCGGAGCCGCGCGCCCGGACAGAGACGGAGCCGGGGACGGCAGCGGCGCTTTATTGCCGGCGGGGCCCCCCCAGGGCCACCACGCACTCGGTGCCAGGGTACTCGGGCGCGTTGAGCTCGAACTTCTTCTGCACGTCGTAGGGCACGAAGCGGCCGGCCACGAAGTGCTGCCGGCCCCGGAAGCGGCGAGCGCAGCGCTTGGGCGCCGTCAGCGACACCAGCACGTCGGGGCTGATCCCGCCGCTGCCGCCGGCCTCCGCATCCCAGCCTGTCACGCAAGAGAGACACACGGGGGGGGGGGTCAGGGGGGGCCGCAGAGCTGGCCGAGCCCAAATCCCACCTCCGCAGCCCCCCGGCCCCCCGCGGCGCTTTTCCGGGTGGGAATCCTCTGGCAGCGCTGCCGAGGGCTCCTGTTTGCTCTTCCCGGCGGGACGCGTGGACGGGGCGGGCGGGGGGGGGGGAGGAAGGTGATGGCAATTCCAGGCCTGGCCACCAGACACCCGGGTGTTTTCAAATTACATCATGTCTCATTTCGGGGAGTTTGTTATTTATTGTAGATGCCCTGAATGCATCCTCAGAGCGCTGCGGCCGGGCTGGGGGGGGGGGATCCCGGGGCCGCATCCTGCCCGGGGGGGGGGGACGGGACGGGGGGGTGCACACGCGCGTGTGCGCGGTGCCGGACCTGAGGGCACGTCCAGGCTGACGATGGGGATGCGGACGTGCGCCAGGGTGGCGAGGATGGCGGCGTAGGGCTCCGCCGGCTCCGCGTCGGCCCCCAGCACGGCGTCGACGACGGCGTTGTAGGCGGCGTTGATGAGCTGCACCTGCGCGGGGAGCGGGGCGCTGAGCGGCGGCGCGGGGGCCCCCGCCGCACCCCGCGCCCCCGCCGACGTGGCTGCTATTAAATCAGTAGCGACCGGGTGCAATTATGCAGCAAATCCTGCAAAAAGAAAGAAAAAAACCCAAAACCCCGCGCGGAGGCGAGGCGAGGGGAGGGGAGGGAGGGGGGGGGGCAGAGCCGGCGGGTTTGCAGGCCTCTCCGGTGGCCTCGGGGCAGAGCCCGGCGCGCAGGGAGGTTCGCGGGCGCCGGAGCCGCCAGCGCAGTGATTTGAGGTCACATTCCTCCGAGGGAGGCCAAGGTTTCCAACAACAACAGAGCCGGTGGCTCAGGGAGGCAGGGCCGGGCGAGCGCAGCCGCCGGCAGGATTGCATGGCATCCCCGGGCTCCCGGCAGAGCCTGGAAAATAAGAAAGAAACAAAAAAAAACCCCAAAACGCGCCATAACCCGCCCGGCGGGGCGGCGGCGGCGCGGCCCCGGCTCACCTCGGTGGGCAGGTAGGAGAGGAAGGGGATGTCCATCTTCTCGCACTGCGTCGTGAAGTCCCGGTACAGGGGCTCCAGGGAGCGTTTGGGGTAGAAGATGGTCGGCTCGTACCCCTGCGCGGCAGAAAGCGGGCACAGGCCGTTGGAGCCACCGCCTGCCCCGGGAGGAGGAGGAGGAGGAGGGGGGGGGGGGATGGAGGAAGATACCTACGAAGGTGCGCAGGTGCCGGGCGCACACCAGCCCGACGGCCCCGATCTGCGCCGCGCCGCACACCACCAGCACCGTGGGCTGCTTCCGCGGGAGCGACGGCAGCGGGAAGGCCTGCGGCGAGAGCGGAGAGCGTCCGGTGCACATCACCGGCCCACCAGGCCCCCAGCCCGCGGGGACGCTCGGGGGGGACCCGCGGTGGCCGGGGACGGTGCCCCCGTGGCACCGCTCTGTTCGCCCATGGATGGATTTTTCCCGGCTCCATCCAAGTGCCGCGAGACGCACGTGGTGCCGGCCGTGTGCCGCCTCCAGCGTGCACGGGACAAAACCTCCTTGCAGCTCCCGGGAACGTCCCGGGCAGGGATGGGGGAGCCCGGGGAAGGGAGGACGCCGGGAAACCCTGCCTGACGCCCGAGCCGGGGCGCGTGGATGCTTTCCCTGCTCAGTGCCTGGGGCCCCCGCGGGAGGAGGATGCTCGCCCTGCTCCCCCGGCCGGGGCCCCCCAAGGAGCGCGGAGGGGGAGAGGCCGGCGGCCACAGGATCTGCAGAGGCTCCAACACCCAAATATTTCTCCGCCTCAGGCAAACCCTGTGTCCTTGAGAAGGGGAGGGCACAAAGCAGCCCAGACGCCTCGAATGGAAAAGCTGAGCCAGGCCGGAGCGGCACGGCACGGCGCGGCGCGGCGCTCGCCGGCCCCCCCGGAGCACAAAGCTGTCCTTGATGCATGCGTCTGCTCGCGGCCCTGCTGCCTCCTCCTCCTCCTCTTCCTCGCGGCCGGTAGGAGCCTTTGGGGCTCCGGGCAGCAAGAGCAGGGCTGGGAGCCCCCAGGCACCCTCCTCCCGGCACGGACACCACCCCAGGACACAGCAGCCCCCCTTTGAGGGCAGAGCCTTGGACCCCAGCTGCGCCCAGGAGCAGCCGGGGAAATAACCAAAGGTGCCCGAGGAGCACGAAACCCGGCAAGGAGAGGAACAGGCCTGGGGAAAGGCTGGTGCGGCCCCAGCGTCGCCCTCCCGGCGCCTGGCTGAAAGGGGCTCGGGTGTCCCGGCCGGCTCCCAGCCCCGCGCGTCGCTGCGTGTTCATCCCGGGCAGGGGGGACCCGGACCAAAGCCACGCGGGGGGGTGGGGGGGGGGAGAGGAGGGTCCCCATCGCCGGGGCTGCCCGCACCTTGCTGACGGCCACGGCGCAGGCGTGCCCGCGGATCTCGATCAGCTGCTGCCGCCCGAACCGGTAATCCTCCAGCAGCTCCTTCTCGATGGCCTCTGCCTCCGCTTTGCTGCCGGGCAGGAGCAGGCAGTGAGGACGGGGACGTCGCCCCGGCCCCGCGGTGGCCCACGGCGCCGGGGAGCCCCGGCCGCGACGCCCGCACCCACCGTTGGTGCAGCCGGCGCGGGACGCCCGGGGCTGGCAGGTTCGGGGCCGGGCAAGCACGCGGCTAGCAGATTCGGGACGTGCGTGGCCAGAGGATTTGGGGTGGACGTGGCTGGCAGACGGGGGGTTCGCGGCACGCACGGCCGGCGAGTTCGGGGCTGGGGCCGGCGGCCGCCGCGGGGTCGCGGCCGCGTTTCGTGCGAGGCACGGCGCTGGCGGGAGAGCCGAGCTCGGAGGGATCGGGGCGTTATGTAAAGCTGAACAATGCTACGGTTGTTCATCCGCTGCCGCGTCCAGAAGTTGGCAGGGACGGGGAGCTTCGGAATTGGACAATAATTGCTCACATCTGTTGGCTCACCTGCGCCGCGGATGGGAACAACATGTGCCGTTCCCAACGCGCCGCCACTTGGTTTGTTATTGGAGGGACGGTGGAATCTAGCCCCGGGAGAAGCCGCAGTGCCGGGCTCCCCGGAGAAGGCCCCGAGGCGAGGAGCCCCCGGCCCGCAGGGATGAGATGCTAAAGCCAACCCACACGGGTGTCTGGGGAGGGCACCCCGCGGCCCCCCCCCATAGATCCTATAGACCCCCCATCCCCAGGCTGTCCTGCCAGACCCTATGGCCCCCCCTCCATTCCCTGGCCAGCCTGGCAGACCCTATAGATGCCCCATTCCCTCGCTGTCCTGGCAGACCCTGTAGACTCCCCCATCCCCAGGCTGTCCTGGCAGATCCTATAGATCCCCCATTGCCTGGCTGTCCTGGCAGACCCTATAGACCCTATAGACCCCCCCTCCCCTGGCTGTCCTGGCAGATCCTATAGATTCCCCCATTGCCTGGCAGATCCTATAGACCCTATAGACCCCCCCTCCCCGGCTGTCCTGGCAGACCCCCCCAGACCAGCCACGTCCCGTCCCATCCTGTCCCTGTTCCCAATCCTTTGGTGCCCTCTAGTGAGTCCCAGCCCGGCCCCACAGTGGGGACCTGTGGGCAAAGGGGGGGCCAAGGGGGCAAAGGCAGCCGGGGGGGGGGGTGAACTGCCGCCCCCGCGCCCCGGCCACGCTCCCGACGGAGCCAAGGAGCAAACATCGCCCTGTCCCCGTCCTGTCCTGGGAACGCTGCTGGAAGTAACGCGGTGGACACAGGCCCCGGCGAGGGAGGCGAGGGGCCCTCGGGGAGGCCCCGGAGCCCGGCGGGATTTTCCCTCCTGCCCATCGGCAGCGGCAGAGCCCCGAAGGCGGCTGCTCCTGGCCCCGCTGTCCCCCACCGCAGCTGTGTTGTTGTCGCCAAACAAAAGGCACGTTTCAGCGCTGACAAAAATTACCTACTTCTGATCCAAGGGAAACCATTTCCCTTAATTGCTGCTGGCAAGGAAAACCTTGCGGGGGAGGTCCCTGGCCCTGGCTTGGCCCCGGCGTCCCCGCACCATCGCCGGAGGGGGATGTCACGGGGCTCCCACGGAAGAGCATCCCCAAGCTGTGCGGGGCTGCAGTTCACTGCTGCCTCAAAGTTCGCTACGGGGCCAAAGGGAGACGGCGGGACAGCAGCGCTGCTCCGTCCCCCGCGCAGGGGTAAATGCCCGGGGCTCAGCGCAGCTCCCCGTCCAGCCCAGCGCAGCCCAGTTTGGCCTATCCCAGCCCACTTCCAGGAGGCACCGGCCGGCGCTGGCCGAGGCCGCCGGGACTCGCCGGCCGCCTGCCGAGCGGTCTGAGCCGAGGCCTCGCAGGGGAGCAGGGAGGGGAGGAGTGAAGGGCCAAGGGGCTCCAGAGCATCTCTCCGGCCTGCGCCGGTCCCGGGATTCAGGCGCTTCCTCAGCTCACGGCCAGAGCTCCGGCCGTCCCGGCGCAACTCCCCCCCCGGGCTCAGCCCAGCTGCAGGTGCCTCCCCAACCCGGCCTGGGTGCGAGGAGGGGGGGGGCCGGGGGTGCCCAGCCGGGAGCACCCAGACACCCCCTCCCTGGCGCCCGGGACCGCTCCGCTCCCCGCGATGGGGGGCCTCCAACGGGAGACATCCCTGTCGCAGCCATGGAGACCCGGGATGCAGTTGCCCTGGCAACGGCGGCTACCCGGGTACCAGCCCCCTCTGCCCCCGCAATGCCGGGGTGCAGCACCGGGGGGGGGCTGGCCACGGGGGGGGCAGGTGACCCTGGGGACACACGGGGGCGTTTGGGGGGGGGTCGGGGAACACCATGGCCCTGCCCAGAGCGGGCATCGCTGGGGGCTGGAGCCAGGCCTGACGGGGTGCCGGACTAGCCAGGGGTGCTGCCCCCCACCTGGGAGCCCCCCAGCACCCTCCCGTGCGGCCCCCCGGCATCGGGCCCCCCCTCGGCATCCCGCTGGGACCAGCCGGCCCTGCCGCAGGGCCCGGCAGGCAGGGACCAGGGTGAGCTGGGGGGGGGGGGGGGGACAGGGGGGCACCAGCTGGGGGGTCCAGGCTGTGCCAGGGCTCAAAACTGCCCCGGCATCCCGGGAAGCTCCTGCCTGCGCAGCCCCTGCGCTGCCGGGGAGGAGGCTCAGCACCCCCGGGACGGAGGGCTCAGCACCGCCGGGGCAGGCTCGGGGGCGGCCGCGGTGCGGGCGCACGGTGATGGGCGCGGGGCAGCAGCCCCCTTGCGCCGCTCCCCGTGCTCCCAGTTTCCCCCCCCAACCCCCCTCCGCGGTTGCCAGCGCCCCCGGGGACCGGGCCGGACTCACCTGAGGTAGCGGAGCGGCTCCCGGCCGGGGCCGGACGCGGAGCTCATGGTCGCACCGGGGCTCCGGCACCGGCGGAGCCAGCGCCCGGCGGGAGCAGCAGCGGCAGCGGCGGCGGCGCGGTCCCGGCGCTGCGCGGTGCCGCCCGGGGGCGGCGGCTCCGGCTGCCCCCGCCCCCGGCCCCCCCCAGCCCCGCTCCCCGCTCCGAGGACAGGGCGAGCGGCGGGGCCAGCCCGACCCCCCCCCTGCCCCGGGGGCTGCAGGCTCGGGCGTTTGGGAAGCTCCTTCCCTCTTCCCCGTGCCGAGCGCTGGGGAACCACGAACCCCCCGTTTAAACCCCCCCGTTTCTAACCCCCCTTTTCTCCCTTTTGAAGCTTCTCCCGCAGCACCAGTGACCGCAGCAGGGCCGAGAGGCTCTGTCCCGGGGCCGGCTGCAGAGTCCTCGGCTTCCCCCGACCGCCGGGCCGTCCCGCTCCCCGAACCAGGCTGCGACGCCAAGGGACGAGGCCCCACGGGTGGCTCGAGCAGCAGCAGGGCAGGGAGCGCCGAGCTCCTGCGCAGTCCCCCAAGAGCGCTGGGGCACTTTCAGCAGATGGAGCTCGGCCCAGCTCAGCTCGCAGCGAGGACCCCAGCAAAGCGACCACCTGCCCCTCACGGAGCCCTGGAGAAGGAGGGACCGGCCCCAAGGTCCTCCACGGCAGAGCACCTAGTCCTGCTCCGCACCGGGACCTCTCCCTGCCCCGGGCACGTGTTTGGGACGGCACAAACAGGGACAAGAGCAGCCAGTGCCCCTCGAGAGCAGTGAGGCTCTCCCGGGGGATACGGAGAGCTGTTCAGGAATACACGAGACGTCTCGTATTGGTGCGGTTTTAATAGCAGACGCTCAAACACATGGTCAACAATGAACGCATCTGACAGACAACACCCCCCACGCGGCGTCTGGAGAAACCGAAACCCAGGAAGAGCCCGGGCTCCGCCGCGCTTCAGACGTAATACTGCAAGCCGAACTTCTCGTTGTCCAGCTCGCTGGTTGGCCGCAGGTAGTAGAGCTCATCTAACGTCGGCGGGACCCAGCGGTCGGTGTGGAACACGGACTCCCCAACCTGCAGGGCGAGAGGTGGTGAAGGCGCCGCACCAGCGCGAGCGCTCGGCCTTCGCCGGGGAGAGCCCGCGCTCCGGCCGCACACGGGCGAGCGGCTGTGCCCGCCCGCGAGCTCCAGGAATAGCTGCCTCCGGGCAAGTTAACTTCCCCGTTAGGTCTAAGCTGATGCTGTCAAATACGAGACTGTCCCGAGACTCCTCCTGAGCAGCCTGTCCCAGCCTGCACCAGATGCTCCCAAGGGAACCCCCACAGGTGTCCAAAGGACTGAGCAGGGCACAGGGCCACGACAGGAGCCCCCACACTCGCGTGCTGCACCCCAGAAGCCTCAATTTTTTCTGCAGGCCGTTGAGACCCCCAGTCCCCCGCTAGGAGCGGCGGAAGCGCCATCTCCCCACACCCCATGCTAGCACAGCTCAGCTCCACCATTGCTCTTGTTACCACCTGATAAACCTGGCAGGGCACCCGGGTCCTGGGAGATTCCTCCAAGCGCAGATGATCTGAGCTCGCAGAGGAAACACAAGACAGACCAAAACCCATCCGAGAGGCCAGTTCTCCCCCCCCCACCCCCCAGCAAGAGATGCCGTTTTGGGGAACACCTGGGGCGGATCCCAGCACTCCCTCGTTCACTGCCCTTTTGCTGCCTGCTCCAGCTGCTTTCTCGGGGCATCTGCAAGTTACAAACCTGCCACCCAGGAACATCCTTCATGATTTTAGCTTCCTCGTCCAGGTTCTGCCGTAGCAGGCGCAGGGTTCTGTAACAGAGGAAAAGGCTGTCCCCAATCGCAAGGCCACGAGCAGGGCCACAGCATGTTGCGCAGAGAGTTAAACCTCAACCAGGCATCAGCCTCGAGATCTCTTTTCCAGACACTACGCGACAGTCCCAGGCTGAGTACGAAGCCAGCGCTGCTTTCCACCTAGTGACAGGCAGCAAGACCAGCGCTGGGAGCCGGTTAGCAACCCAGCTCGCTCTCCAGGGGAAACACTCGGCTTCGCACAGTGGCAAACGCAGACCTGCGGGGACAAACAGCCCACCTGAGGGCACAGAGACCCGGGGAAGGGCTCGGGACTCCTCCCGCACCCTCCTCGCCCGCTCCGGCAGGCGGAGCGCAGCCCTCCAGGCTGGGAGCAGCCCGCAAAGAGAGCCCCGGCCCAGCTCGCGCTCTGACCGCGGGGAGACCCCGGCAGCCCCGCGCAAGGGACGGGGCACGAACCCCACCAGCGCCCCGGGGACGGCAGGGCAGGGCTGAGCCCGGGGCACCCGCCGCCATCGCCCCCCTGCCAGCCCCCCCCCGGCACCTGCGGTCCGACTCCGCCTGCAGCAGCGGCATCAGGGCGATCCGCGCCTCCAGGTCCTCGATGAGCAGCCGCCTGCAGCGGGACAGTGCGGGGTCAGAGCCGCCCCCTCCGCGCGGCGGGGGGGGGGGGACGACAGAGCACCCCGGGGAGGGCCGAGGGGTCCCAGGGAGGGGGCAGAAGGGGGGGAAGCGGGGAGAGGAACCGAGCAGGGCCCCGGGGGCGGAGAGGAGCCGGGGCGGGGGGGGCGGGGGCCTCGGGGGGGGGTGCAGGGCCCCGGGGGGGGTCCCGAGCCACCTGCGCTCCCGGTTCCACTTGATGACGGTGTAGTAGCCCAGCAGGAGGCTGCCGATGCCCAGCGCGAAGAGGCTGTAACCTGCGGAGAGCGGCGGCTGCAGCGGCGGCACCGGGGGGGGCCTCGGCGTCCGAGCCCCCCTCCCCATCCAAACCCCGCGGGACCCGGCTCCCGACCCCCCCCCCCCAGCCCCGCGGGACCCGGCTCCCCCGCGCCCGGGGCCCCCTCAGCCGCCGGCCCCGCACCTGAGAGGCCGCGGCGCGGCAGGTGCCGCTTGTAGTCGATGGGCCCGTACCCGCCGGGCGGCGGCATGTCCTGCTTCACCTTCGGCGCCGCCATCTTGGCGCCTCCCCCCTCCCTCCCCAGCGCGCGCGCCGCGCTGCGTCACATCCGCCGGCGCGCTCACAAGGACGCGCTCAGCGTGGCCACGTGACCGCTCCCGCGCCGCTCTTAAAGCGGCGACGCCGGCGGGAGGGAGGAGGTGGGCCCCATCCTGATGACGTCATTAAAGCAGTTTCCCGCTCCGCATTGATCTTATTTTCCCCGCCGTTTCCCCCCCCCGAGCCCCGCTAAGCCGTTGAGCGCTGCGGATCGAGGTCACTCCCGCCTCAGCGCTAAGCGGGGTCCGCAGTCCGCAGTCCCTCGGACGGAGGCGCGTTTGCACCTGCCCGGGGCGAAGGCAGCAGCGAGACCCGGCCCCGCCGGCAGCGGCTCCCCGCTTTCCCAAAATGCCTCCGATTTGCCCCAAAGCAAAATGGGCAAAAGTTGTCCCGCGAGGCGGCTGCGGGCTCCGCGCTCCCCTCCGCTTGCAAAAAGCCGCGACGGCATCGTCGCCGCCACCGCGGGGAGGCGCCGCCGGGCGGGGGGGGGAAGGGGGGGAAGCACAGGCGTCACCTCCACGTCCGAGCCCTTTCGGGGGGCCCGTGGTTCTGCTCCCGGCGCGAGCCGCAAACCCGCATCGGCAGCCGCTTCTCGGCCCCTTGCACGACGACGTCGGGGGGAAATAAAACGCTCCGTCGCAGCACCGAGCTGGGCCCCGCACAACTGGCCCGGTTCAGCAGGGAGCCAGGGAGCCCCCTCCTCGTCTCCCGCTGCGGGCTCGGGTTTAATCGCGGCCGCACATCGGACACCAAAAATAACCGAGGGCAAAGGACGGGGAGAAGCGCGGCTGCACGGGATGCACGGGATGCATGGGATGCACGGGATGCATGGAATGCGCGGGATGCGCGGGATGCGCGGGATGCACGGGCTGCGCGGAATGCACGGGATGCGCGGGATGCACGGGATGCACGGGCTGCGCGGAATGCACGGGATGCGCGGGATGCGCGGGGATGAGCGGGATGCGCGGCTGGGGCCCCAGATCCAGCCGGGACCCGGCGCCTCGGCGGGATCCGCTCCCTCCCGCCAGGCACCAAAGCTCGTCCCTGTCCCCGCTCCCCGCCACGACCCCGCTGCAAAGCCGAGCCGGAGGAGGAGGACGCGGAGCAGCGGCCTCCGCCGCCGCAGCAGCCCCCGCGGGCCGGCCGCGTTCCCACGGCGCCGGTGCTTCCCGGCGCTCCCTGTGTGGTCCCTTCCCGGCTTCCCGGGAGGCTGAACATCGCCTCGCGCCGCGGCTCTGATGTTGCTGCCTTTGAGGCAGCTCCAGGAGGCGGCCGGCCCTGCCCCGGGGCTGCTGCCCTGCCCCGGCTCGGCGCCGACAGGGATCTCCGGGCCCCCCCGCCCGCCCGCCCTCCCCGCGCGGGCTCGGCGAGGGAGGAGATGCAAAGCAAGCGCCCGCTCGCGATTAAGCTCACGGAGCAAAACGAGCTAAGAAAAACGAAGGTGCGGAGCGGATGAGACGACGGAGCGGGGACGTGGCGTCGCCGGGCAATCGCGCGCGGGGACGGGGATTGCTCTTGCACATGGGCCGGAGGGGGCTCGGGCCGGCCAAACCGCAAACCGTGGCGAGAGCTGGTGCTCTGCGCCCGCCCGGCAGGAAGGGTTTCCAAGTTCAGAGTCTTTAACACCCACCCGGAGATTTTTCTACTGAAAAATTACCCTGGCAAAAGCTGGCAGGACCATCCCCTCGCACGCATCCGGGGAGGGACGGCTGTTCAGGTTTTCTGCACAGGGTTTTCGGAGGGGTCGACGCTCGCAGGTAGGAGGATGAACAACCTCCCAAGAGCAGGCGGGAGGGGAGGGGAAAAATAGAAAGGAGAGATCAGTCAACTCATTTAAAATGAGAAAAAAATAAAAAAACCCTTCCTTTATCAAACCGAAGTGCCCAGCTGCCTGCAGAAAGCAAGGTTTCTGTGTTTCTGTAGTATCAGCTCTGACCAGAACTGTGCTAAAAGTTGAGCTTTTAGAAGGGAGCTGAATGTCGAGGCCGACTCTGCAGCAGGGAAGGTCTAGGCCAGAGCTCTGCCCTCTGTGCCGGCGCATCCCGGGACATTTCACGCCTCATGCAGCACCGTGCTAATTGCCAAAAGGCGCAAGTCCCTGCATCGGTTTTTCTTCCACTTTCCCGGGTTACGGGAGCCTGCCGGCCTCCGGTAGCCCCTTGTCCACCACACGGGGCTGCTCCGACTATTGGGTGCCTCGAGTTCAGGTGATAAACACTTCGCTGAATGCCAAGCTGGGGTTTACTGAAATATGCTAATTTCTGCGTTGCAGCAGGAATGAACATGTTTAACGAGGTTCCCATCTGCTACCTGAGCCCTTAAGCCTTGATTTACTGTTTTCTAGGTCCGTCAGATCCCTTTTTTTCCCCTAGAAACTTCAGCAATCCTACTGAACAACCCCATCCAGCTGTTCTGCACCACATGCGAGGCGTGTTCCCATAGCCCACTGTGCGCTTACCAGACTTCAGCAGACCCGGTTGGTAAAACTGGAGGGTCAGACACAACACTTTTGTATAAATATTTAAGGATAAGTTGTTACTTTGGATTTGTTTTTTCCTACCTTTAGTTAAATCCTTCCTGGTGAAAGGGGTCAAGCGAGGGTCTGGGTACGCGGACAGGACTTGAGCGGCTCCTGGGCCTTTCAGGGGGGCTCAGCCCCTCCCTCCTCCCAAAATCTTAACTTTTAGCACAGATTCCAAGGAGTTGGCCTTTTTCCTTCAGGGTATTTGCCACCGGGAAGCATAGCTGACGGCAGACACGTTGAGTGCTTTCCTACTTTTAAGCCTAACTTAAAAGCAAGGCTGTATTACTGCAAAAAGGGAACAGAAACAAAAGCTGTTTTGCTTTTCAGCAGCAGTTATTTTACAGCTTTGCTTGCCTGACAAACTTCCTTTTTAAATAAATAACCTTTATCCTTAGGAATTG
The DNA here is from genome assembly GCF_036417845.1 of Apteryx mantelli. Taxonomy (NCBI): domain Eukaryota; kingdom Metazoa; phylum Chordata; class Aves; order Apterygiformes; family Apterygidae; genus Apteryx; species Apteryx mantelli. The sequence goes on from NC_090007.1 coordinate 1,593,668, forward strand.
AATTCTTTATTCAAGTAATTATTAAAGCAAGCAATGAGCTCACGGAGGGGCTTTCGTGAAGCCGTAGCTCAATATTCCCTTTCAGTTCACACGTAAGGATAAGGCTTGACGGGCGCCCGGGCGCCCAGCACTAATCCTGGGCGACCTGGGAGGGCAGGACCTCGCTGCGGCAGGCGCTGGGCGTGGGAGTTTGCAACCTCTGTTAGCGCTACGGCCCCGCGCAAGCAGAGCCGCCGTCCCGCCGCGCATCTCGTCTCTGCCCTGCAGAGTTTACAGTCGGCTCAAGTCTTGGATGGCTTAAAACACATTAGCTGCCTCTTTTCTGCATCGCATCCAAAGCTTGGAAAGGAGACTGGGGAAATGATGTGAAAAGCAGCTTTTTAAGGTTCTGCTTGTATTTAACAAGATGTTTATATTTCTTTCCTAGTACACCTTAGGATGTACTGCTGCTGTCATGATGAAGAAGAGGGGCTCCCAGAATACGCTAAAGAGCCAAGTTTTACCATCTCCTACTGTATCGATCACAGTTTAAGGTCTGGGGATTTTTTTTCCCCTCTGGGCTGAGGACAACACCGTAAGATGCAGAACACGACAGAGCAACTTCCACTTTCTCAGTACTGGAGAAAGACTGATGGAACGGCGGCGCGGGAATCCAGTCGATTGCAAACCCCTGCAAGACCTTTAAACTTCCCGAAGCCGAAGCCCGTAACCAAGGTGAGATCCTCCAGCGAGCTCCTGTCCGGGGAGCCTGGAGGAGCTGATGCAATCCCGCCCCGGTGTTACGAGGCGGCTGCATCACGCGAAAACTTCTGGGACCAAGCCAAGCGTTTGCGAGACGGAAGCAAACGCCGAAGCCTCTTTGTATCCAAAGGGATCCCGGTGCCAGCCCTCACCACGGAGGGGAACGGCTGGTGGGGGAAGAGGAGATCTGCCGCCAGCGTTTTGGGAGCCAGGGGCTGGAAGCACTTCCCCTCCCGCTGGATCACCACCTGGGCGAGGGGGAGACACCGGGCTGTGATTTTAGACCGGTTGGTCAAGCAATCTGCTAGTCGGATTCGACAAGCAGAGGGAAGCGTCTTTGGTACCTAATGGGGAAGAAACAAGTCCCCCTGGGAAGGGGAAGGTAGAACAGTTCGGGCCCTGAGGAGGGTTTAGTTTGCCACGCACAGGTTATCCGGAAATAGCAACCAATTAGAGACGGAGCAAACCCTTAGAAAGGTTTACAGGCTGAAAATACAATCGGTTGCAGGCAGCATTTCAGAAGAGTTATCAGGAGAAACGATTCAAGCCCTCGGTTAGTGCTCCGAAGGCATCAGGCGCGTCTCGAGGGAGCCTCCCGAGGGAGCCTCCGGCACAGCCTTCCCCGGGAAGGAAGAGCCTTTCGGAAACCTGCCCGAGCCGCCAGCTCCATCCCCGAGCCGGACCGACGCAACTGGAACGGGGAACCAGGACTCCACCGAGGGGCTCAGCTCCGGTCCCGAATCGCAGGGCCGTTACGCAGCCTGCGCCTGTTTTGCCGTTGCACGTGACACGCGGAGACGCGTCCTGCCTGCCTGCCTGCCTGCCTCCCTGCCTGCCTCCCCCCGCGAGCGGCCTCCCGAGCGGCTCAGCAGCGCTCAAGCGCTGCCCAGGCTGCCTGCGCGGGGTGGTGGTGGTGGTGGTGGCAGCAGACCTATAATTTCCATTGGCTGAATTTCGTAACTCAAGGGAGCCGCGTCCCGGCAGCCCACGAAGTCGGAGTTTTTCAGGGTGGATTGCAGTGGACTTAACCCTGTAGGTGCCAGCCGTTCCTGAATTTGAGCACGCGGTTAGCACCATGTAGTTACCTCGCCAGCTTTCCAGTTGTTAACCTGCCCGGCTGCAGGACCTTTGCAGACAATCTCTGCTGGTGAACTGGTTCGGCCGCCCACCTGAGCACGCCAGGTTGTGATAGTACCTCCTTCTGCTGCTTTGACCCGCATTAGCTTGGTGTTTCTTGCACCAAAATAGCCTAGCATCAATAGCTTCACTTCAGCAGTTTTGCATAGAGATTTCCTCAGTGAGAACCTTTCCTAGCACAGCAATTAAAGAGCTTTGAAAAAAAACCAAAGTAGCTTGAATTAAACTGGTTCCTTAACTTGCATATTCAGAAATCTTAGAGATTTCCCTGTTCTAGAAGGTCAGAAGCAGCTCGTAAAAGACCCAAAAGCCCAAACCCCAAACAAACACCACCCGCCCACAGAGCCGAACATCTGGGTCGTCTGCGAACACCAAGAAGGGTTCGGGTCAAACACGGCCCAGGCAAAGTCCAGCAGAGCCTGGAAAGGCGGCGTGGGCTGAACGGTAGCTGCAGCGCCCGTCCCCAAGCGCTGCCACCGCGGCGCTCCCGGCCGGCAGCGCAGATCTCTTCTCGGAATGAGATCTTCCCGGGAAGACGTACGTGTTGCAGGGGCTACGGAGCGCCTATTTCCGTAGCAGTGACCTCTTCCTTGCCAGCACTTTGCCACCACGAATTTCAGCATGACTTGCATGATGCTCCCATCTCGTCAGCTCTTGTAGTTCCAAAACGTGGTGTTACAATGCTAAAACAAGCGATTCCTGCTTTTACCGAGAACGAGTGCTTTCCTTCTTCAGCGATTTGGGGCACCCGCACCATGAAGGCTAGCAAGAGCTTAGCCAAACAGCAAACATCACTTCTTCCTTGAAATGACATCTGCCTATTTATTACAAGGCGATTGCTAAGTTTGCACCGAAGTGCTGCGGTTAGCGAAACTCTGTGGATATTCCATATAAGCGTATAGCTCCTACGGGGCTCTAAGACCTCGCAATGGAAACAGCAACCAAAATACTTCTGCTGGGATGAGACTGCAAACCTTCTGTCGGGAAAGCGTACGTGCTTCTTACATCCAGAGATTGTATCGGCAAGGAAGTTTAATCGATCTGCGGCTTTTAATTTCAACTCATAAATTCCACATAGATTTTATCTCCCCCTCCCCTTCCTTCCTTTCCCGTTCTCCTCCCATCACCTCTGTTCGGGGGGAGGAATTGTGCACACCCAAATCCAGGCACAAATCACAACCCCGCGGTTCGTACCCAGGCAGCTCCGCAATAAAGCGGCATCACTGACCTACAGAGATTCGTGCGAAATAAGAAGGTATTTCGAACAGGAGCCCGTTTCATAGGCCGGATCTGCCGTAAGTTGCCGGCCGTTGTAACCGGAGCGGCTGTGTAACGTGCACAAGGTCTGCACCCGCCCGCGTGCGCGCAACCTCTACCGCTGCCGACCGGGAAAAGGCACAGCCGCTCCACCAGGAAAAGCCAATCCTGCCGCCCGGCCGAGGAAATCCTCCAAGATACCGGAAATATCCGCACACTGGAAGTAAGAGGCAGACACAGGAGTTTGTCCATTTGTTTATTGTCATTCAAATACTAAAAATCCCTCACAATACAATATACAGTTATTGATTTCAGATTCTTCCTCCATTGAAACTGACTATCAGGTTTTAGTGGGAATTTTTTTTTTTTAATTTTTGTTTTATTATCAAAGATTTAGAGTCACAATAAATACGAGTGACAAAAACATACCCTGCGCTGGCGTAACGTTACTCTGTTACACTTCTGTTAGATGATTATAAATTTTTTTCTTTTTTTTAAAAAAAGCACAATGCAAGTTATTTCGCTAAATGCAATATACAGCGTAACTCTGCCTTAAGCAGACAAACACTACTGCGGTTCCTTGAGGTCTTTTTGCATTATAGATATATATATATTTATATATATATATATTCATATATATATATCTATATATATATTTATATATTTATTATTAAAAAATGCCTTCTGTGCCCCCTCCTTCCACAAGGAGAAAGTGACAAATGAGCCGAATAGGGTTTCCGATGAGACCTGTCTAAGCCTTCTCTGGTCTACTGAGTTCTACAACCTAAATCCCCCAGTTTCAATTCTTAACTGTACTTTGGTAAAAAATTTTTCTTAGTAAGCAAAAATGTGATAACTAGGTCTGATAAGTCAGAGGTAAATGAATGGTTCCTAAAACAACAATAAAAATATCTATAGAAAAAAAAAAAACCCAAACTATCTTGAATTTAAGATTAACCAAAAGTCTTCCTCAATATTACAGCTGGAATGCCATTTACAGGAATCCCTAGAATACAAAAATTAGCAAAGTCACACTTTACATGAACTGGAAAAGCTGTCAAAGTTGACTGCACTATAAAAATAAAAGGTTCAACCAGGCCACTTTTCATGTTTCTGAGCAAAGAACCGTAATCCAGTCCACGCTCAAAAAATCCAACAGATAATAAATTAGGTTATAAAAAAATAAAATTAAAAAACCACACAGCTCCCAAATTGCAACACTGGTTCAAATGAAAATCAGGGGTTTATTTCACAAGTTGCTAAAATCTAAGTACAATAGTCATTTTCATTATTACTGTATTATAAAATCTTGTAGTTGCAACGTCTCAAAGAAAGGTTATATGGCTTGCGAGGACCAACGCTGCTCTAACCCTCTCCCCAGGAGAGGGGGGAAGCAAGCAGCCTCTGAGCAATGTCAAACCAGCTCATGCAGCAGTTTGCAGCGAAGCGGTGGAGGGCTGGGGAAGCGGGACCCGGGGCGGGTTGCAGGATATTCCACCCGAATGACGCCAATTTACAGGTTACGCCGTCAAGCAGCACGTTCAGTCTCTCGCTCTGAGGGAGCTTTAAGCAAAACGGTCTTTTCCCAGGAGAGGGCTGATGACGTGACCTCCTTCGAGGCCCTGCTTCGATCTGCACCGCGCTGGGCAGCTCCGGAGCGGGAACTAATAGCCCTTAAGGTGGCAGGAATCCCAAACGTGACAGGAGCACAAAGAAACCAAGGATTTGTTCTTGAAAGTGTGTCTAGATCTCCCCTCCTCCGCAATTCCCAAACAATTTAACCTTTAGGCCGCATCGTCACTATTTGAATACTCAATCTAATTGAGCTTTTTTTCTGTTTGCTGTTGTCGTTCATCGTTGGGTTTTTTTTGTTTTTTTTTTTGTGTGTTTTTGTGTTTTTGGGTTTTTTTTGCAAGAAGGGGAACATATGAATGGGGAAGAGAAGATTTGGAAAGACTGTAGCAAGTGTTTTAACAACTATTCTAAACCTAACATATGACACGTTAACTAGCCCAGTAAAACACTACTCAACTGAATAAGCAGTTTTGACTCTAAAGGAAGAAGCAATTCTTCTGGCAATTAACACATGTATACCACTCAAGTCTTTTCCTGGTGCATTTATCTAAAACTTTGCAGAAACACATATGCAATAAATATGTACTTTAAGTTACCTGCAACACTCCAAGAACCATGGATTAAAAACAATGTCAAAACTGTTTTGGACCCCAACAGCATAATATCCACATAGTATTTTATGTTCATTTATGAAGCCTCCAAAACAATTCTGCCCCAAAACATTTGGATCATATTTGTGGGGTTTTATTACATATTGAATGAAAACAACTCCAGTCTAGTGTGGCCGAGGGAGCAAACTTTAAGAGAGTATGTGCAGACTCATTTTTATTTACACTTCTGGATCTTAAAATAAGTCTCCCCTATCCACTGTGCTGAAAATCAAATTTACATGCTGCTGCACTGAACTGGCAGTTTCCAAAAAGGTTTTGACATAGCTTTTAAAACAGGTGATTTTAATACTTCTGCCCCTCCTTCCAGTCCCCTCTTTCCAGCACCAGCTGAAGCCAAAGCTACTCCCGTACTGGAAGAAAGTTGTTAAATTGTCCAGGTTTCCCAAAAAGGAGTTTGAATTTTAATTGAGAAGTTAGATTTTTTTTTAAATAAATGCACTTTTCCCAGGTCATTTAATAGTACTAGACATTCGTATCAGTGATGTGATGATAATGCAGGCATTTGTCAGAAGAGAGAAAAAAAAACAAAAAACCCTCCACACATTTAAGGAACTGAAACATTTTCATAATATTTCAAAGTGCAAAAATAAAATGCACTCAATTTCTCTCTCCACATCTCCCAGTCCAAAATATCTTGGAATGAAAAGAAAAATTAAAAACACAAACTAATTCCTCTCATCCCCATTTAGCTCTTAATATACATTTGTAAAACAAACAAAAAACAGTCAAATTGAAATTCTAGGGCTTTATACAGCAACAAATACCATTTTGCAAAACTAGGTTTTCTATACTACTGAACAGTTTTCAAGAGTTTCTAAATACTGAAATTCACACAACAGAACAGGGGCTAAAACGAATGCGAGTTTTCTTTTTCACTATGCAATAGTTAGATCTTAAAGGGACAACCCTATATAGTAATTGGTTTAAAGTGAGATCTAACTGCAACTGCTAAGAAAATAGATTCAGCATAGACTGAATAGTAACCCCTCCCCCCCTTTTCTTTTATATATAGATATATAGATATATATATATATTTTTTTGCAAATAATTCTCATCAGCACTACTTCTAGTACTGATATGCAACCTAAGTAGTAAGGCATGTATTTCTGCCACTTGAATTCAACTTTAATTTGGGAGAAGCACAGGGAAGAAGGAGGGAAGATGATAAGAAGAAAAACTGGACCTGATGAATTTGGATTTAATCTGTGGAATCCCCAAAATATATTAAAACCACATAGAAACCTGTCCTTAAAGCAGGGTTACCTAAAGCTCTATCAAAAATGAAATATTGAAGTGATGGGACAGAGGAGCATGCTTGGTACGCTTGGAAGAACGGAATTTTAGAGGGATCAAGGTAGGCAGTCCTGCCCGAAACATGCCCAACACGTGCTGGTACAGCCACCACACCGCCAAAGCACGGCTCGTGAAAGACTGCTTCTCGGTGGATAACAGCAGAGGGAAGAACCTGTTACCTGACCGCAGCCTCCCAGTCCTCTGCTCCCTCCACTCACCCTTTCTGATTGCGTGCAGCTTCTGGAATTCCTAGTTTTTGAGTAAAATTTCTCAAAACAACAAAAAAACTCAAAAAAAAAAAATCAAAAACAGTTTCACTTTTAAGTCTCTGGGAACATATGAAAGGCCCAACTGCTCTTTGCTGAATTAGAAAGACTGAACAAAGGTGTTTGCCTATTCAGTAAATTAGATTTTAGACTACCAAAAGTTCAAAGTCTATTCAAAACAGAATCCAACAAAAGTGAGAGACTCCTGCACTGGTTCCCACCTACCAGACAAGTTTTGGCGGCAGCCAGTCCCTTAGAAAGACATACTCAACTGGAATTTGAGTTTGCACTTATTTATCATTAGCTCATCATCAGACGATTTTGAAACATTACAATCTGTAGACTGCCTTCCTGGTTTGAGGAGGAGCAGGGAAGAAAAGCAAACATGAATTCGGCTCACTAAATGCATCTGCAATATCAGGCTGAAATTCCTCTTTCCTTGAACTGACATCCATGCTTGATTGCGAATGAACACCATACTGTTGGTGAATGGGTAGTTATTAATAAAGAAACCGAAGGCAGAGAGTCATTAGTCCTCCTTTTGTGCTGGTGACAAAAAAATCCAAACTAAATACATAAAGCCAAAAAAAAAAAAAGAATTCTTCCCTTTCCCTGACAGCCTTCATCATCAATCAATCATAAGAATCTGATAACCAAATGAGCTCAAGTCTTTCCCACCCACGTGGTGTCATTTTCTCATAGCAGGGACAGCAGCACTCGATGGGATGAGGAGTGGTCTTCTTGCATCCTATGAAGCCTGGGGCATATCCAGCTGGGATTAAAGCAGATTCCACTGTAATGTGGTATAAAAAGGATGGCAGAAACAGGTTAAGTCTTCCTCTTGGGCATTCCTCTGCATTATTTCCACGTGGCAGACTGTGGGATGGACCGTGGGGGAATCATATCCAGGAGATATTCACGCTGGCGGTCTACTGCTGAAGAAGACTTGTGCACAGCTAAACTAGGATTAACAAAAGGTAAAGCCCCACCTGATAAGATATAAAAGAGAGAGGAGAACAAGCATCACAATACAGTAAAAGCATGAGGAAAAAAAAAAAAAAAAAACAGTGGAAAAAACCCTGCTACATTCACATTTTACCCACATGAAAATGGATGCTTTTGAAATCTAAGCAAGCATTAGCCCCTTTTGGTCACAGAAGGTCAGACACCTTCAGAAACAGAAAGCTTCCAAAAACATCTGAACAAACAGTAGCAAGACTTTGTATGAGGAATTAGATTTGAGCAATTCTCTGCAATAAAATTATGTTTAAATGCTAAATTAACCTCAGGAAAAGAAATACCCACTCAATACCGGGCAAGAAAGTAGATCACAAAAGAGCTAGCTGCTGCAGTGTTTCCTTCCTAGGGATTCTAATTATCACTTAAGGAAACAAAACTACTCTTCCCAAGTCAGATCTTTATAGCCAAAAAAATCAAGGTAAAATTAGAAATTAAAATTCCAGTTTGTATCAGAGCAACAGCTTTAGTTAGCAGTTCAAATCATGAGGAATTCTAGGAGTATGTACCGTAGCTTTACCTAAAGCAAAAAGATCTACTGTATGTTGCTTACAGCAAAGAGAAAACACCAGTCAAAATTAAACGACTGGATTAAACTCCCAGAATTAAATGACCAACTCCTGCAGCGCAGTACTGACTGTGCATACAGACTCAGTACTACATTAAATCTATATGTAACAGTGTAAAGCAGCGCTGTTTTTATATGGTAGCATTTGATCATTTCTGATGAGCATAAACTACATCAAGAGCAAGTGCAAAGAACAGTAAGAAGAGCAAAGCCTTGGTGTGGTCAGGTCTTCATGCAGGAAGTGTCAAAGAGAAAGCATTCTTACCCAAAGAACTATGAATGTTGGACAGAGTGCAGCTAATAAGTACAAAAAAAAAGAAACTTTAGAGAAAAATCTACCTGTATTGATGGGAGTCTTCTTCCAGGTGGCAGCGCTGCCCTTGCTGACAGGTCTCTCAGCATGCTTACCTGGCCTACTCCCAAGTGCTGCTGCAGACGATGCATTCTGCAACTTGGGTGACTGGCTAAATGCATGCAACACTCCTCGTGGAGCTCCAGGAGGACCTCGAGACATCTGGCTAGCAGTCTGGCAAGAGAGCAAAGAGTAAGACAGGCACAGCAGTCTTTCCTCTTTCAAGTACAACAGCCCTGAGCAATCTTTACTACATTTCTCTCTCTCCTCCTCTCTCTCTAGATCTGGAATGGACTATTAGTCTCAGGGCTGACAACTTCAAGTGATCTCTACATCTAAATAAGAATCAGCTTTGTACTTCTGAAAGCATCCGTAAGAATGGGGAATCAATCAACTGCAAAGCAGCAAGAGTGCTGCGTAAGCATCTCCATACACAGACACTCTTCTCCCCTGTCACATCAGCACACCTTGGTTATTTCCACTCAAAGCAGCACTTAAGCAGTTTCCATCTTCCCCCAATTCAAAGGTGGTTTTACAAAGTGTAAAAGATCCAGTCTCTGCCATGGATATTACCCATTACCTTGAAACTTCACAAAAACTGCTAGTTGTTCCTGACTCAAGTCAGATTTTTTTCTGTCTTAGGTAAATTTATTCTTGGGTATTTGCACTGGAGCAAAATTTTCCATTTAGTATATCCTAAAAGGATTCAGGAACGCAATTTGTGGGATACGAGCTAAAAACTCTAGGATAATTACAATGACTCTGCAGGAAGGACATCACCAACTTCTGTTCTTCAGGTACAGAGAAGATAGTTTATGTATCATCATGGTATGACGGAATAACATTTTAAACTGCCCAGTTTAAGCTTAAAACTCAAGCACACACTGTGGAGCTCAAACAGAACGAGAAGTTTATGCAGCAGCTTCACATCTGCACACCAAACACCACAGTGCCCGTGCTGTATGCCTGGAAGACCAGGCGTTGTGGGACCTTCGCTCCGTCACCACTGAGATGGGGCTTCCTAGGGACAGCTCCTTACCTGCTTGAGTGAGTGGTGCTGCACTATAGGCTCCGACTTGCTCTGTACAGGAGACGCAGTCTGTTGCAGTATCCTTTGCTCAATCTCCTGTTCTTGCTGCAGTGCTTTTACAAAGGCAGCCTTCAGTCGGTTAGTGTGCTCAGCTTTCAAGGCCTTTTTCTGATTTGATGTCATACAGGTTTCACACATAATGGTTCCATTCTTCTCCTCCCTCCAACGGCAGGTGAAGTCAGTCTTACACTGTGCACACATATAGGGCTCGCGAGATGATGCAGCAACTGAAACTTTACCTGAAGAACACAACCAGGTTAGCTCAGCTCCACCTGCAGCTTCTATGAAATGAAAGTTAAAACTCTCTCTCCCTCAGGTGTGGCAACAGGGAATTTTACCCCTTTGCTCCATCTACGTAAACTAGGCTAGAACTGGATTCTTCCTTTGTTTGGAGGTAATTTCTCTAGGATATCTATCTCATTTCTGCCTGTGAACATATTGGTAAGGAATCCGCTGAAAATATATCATTGGAGAATTCTGTGTTGATGGACAAACAAGTGATGATAGGAAGTCTCTAGGGAGAACTGGATGCATTTTAGAGAAATCTTTATAATTAATGTCTAGCATATAAGAAATCAGAGCATTGTGAAATTCTAGAATTATGCAGTTAGATAAAGCAATTTCAAAATTGTCAGAGAAAGTGAAACCAACATTAGACAGACTATGAAAATTTAATCATGCAAGGTCTGAAACTCCTTGCTGCCTGTTATTTAACTAGAGTCTAAATGGGAAAGGTTCTCTCTTCATCTACGAGGAAGATTTTTAATGCTGTCTCACCTTGAGTTTCCAGCAAATTCTGCACAACTTCTTCCAATCCAACTAAGTAAATAAATTCATTATTAGCTGCACTTGGCAGGAAGTTCATCTCTGGTGCAGGTGGCTTCGGAGGAGGGATCTCGAGCAGCGTTTTCTCCAGCTGCTTCCGCAAGGCAAGCTTGGCAGCAGCTTGCCGGCTGGCTGGCGAGTCGTTGGAGTTCACGATGGAAGCAGCGCTGGTAGTAGTAGCATTAGCCTGAGCTGACGTCACAGTTGTACCTTTTATTGAAGTTGGTGAAGCCTTGAAGGAAATTTGACACATCTTGGTCAGCGACAAGTGCCAGATTGTTCAGCCCTTTTGAGATACATGCTCCTTTCTACTGAGACAGTCAAAAGGAAGGGCAACCAGTGTTTGCTGTAATAGCGTGTGTGTGGTTTTTTTTGGGGGGGGGTGTGTGTGTGTGTGTGTGTGCAATGAAGACCATCTCCCGCTAAATCTTATTTTATGCAGGCTACCAAACATATCACAATACATATCTAAGCTTAGATATTGCAATGTTGCATCTCCTGTTACAAATATGTCATCTAATCCTCCTATCCTTTTTCTAAAGAACTTAATTTTCCTTTACTGATCATTTTTAGGTATTGGAAATTTGGGGGGGGGGGGGGAAAGGGGGGAGAAAAGAGTACTTTTCCTTATGACTTTACCAAAGTCATGACTTTAATTAAAAAACAAAATGCTGTGCTTCTTTTGTCTACACTACATGCATGCCAATGTCAGTATTAGACGTTAAGTTGCTGCTTCAGTATCTTTTGGTGTTTCAAAAAGGAGTGCCAGTCCATTTTGTTTACTAGAGCACTCATTTTATTTATGCTTCTTAAAGAAGAAGAGAGACTATTCTAAAGGACAGTTTCATATTAAAATACCAAATGAGAAAACTCAGGCCCAACATTCAGATCACTGAAATGTATACTCCTTCCCAATTGTCTGTAATATTTTTTTCATTTCTGTACACAGGAGGTGAATATAAACACAGAAACGGTCTGCACAGGTAGAACAAAGAACAGGATAACTGCAGTAATAAGCAACCACATCACTTAGATGACAGCAGGCAACACCAGTTAGATACAGTAACCAGACAATCGGTAATTGCATCTGCTCACCTGTATTCTTGAGATTAAAGTTATGTTTGGCGCAAAGCTCTGGAACTCACCTGTGGGATATTGACAAGCAGGCTGGTGTTGGGGACATTGGCGACACGGATCAGACCCTGTTGGATAATTCTCTGCCCCTGGATTTGCACACTGGGGACCGACGCCCGTGGTGCCAGCAGCAGCGGAGGCGGCCCTGTGCTGGAGTGCTGTCGGATGTTGTGGATTTGCTGGGAAGACACAGAAATGGGCTGATGTGATGGTTCCATGAAGGATGGGGAGGATTAGATAGCGGGAAGTAAGTGGTGGAAGCCAAATGGGATGACATGATACAATGGAAATGAGGCAAGGCAGGGAACGCAAAAAAGCGTGATGATTAACATCCTTGTCAAAGGGTGGTATTTTTCCCTTTCCCTCTGTTAAAATGAAACTAGTAGAATGTAACATCAAAAGAGATGCTTATGTCTGAGGCCATCATATTAAGGCCAAAACAGGTGCACCACAAATCTAAAGTTTTCAAGTCAAATTTCTTTCAGAATGCACAGTAGTTAAGCCTGTTTCATTTTAAAGGCATTAGAAAAGCTGTTTCACAGAATGAGGTTTTCTCCATCATCATAACAAAGAAAATGAAATACCAAATGCTATACCTTCTTCCTTAGTGCTGGCTATGCAACAGATAAAAGTAGACCTTCTACTGAAAAATAAATCTTCATTTAACAAGAAAACACTTTTTTTTTCCTGATATCTCTCAGAAGTCATAACTCTAGAAGAACATATCAAATTGAACACTGTGTCCCTAACTCCTATAGTGACACCACTATTTTCTCTTACAGGTGATAACGACCTCACAAATCAGCACCTTCAGATTTCCAACTCACTATCTCATTTCAGCAGCTCTTTTTCAATCTGAAGACAGACACAATGAGGAAAAAAGTGAGTTTTAGCATTTAAAAAGGTGAAATTGATAAGACAGGAAGAATAACAAGGAAAAAAGCAGAAGAACAATGAGTTTCGTTTCCTCTGCTGCTGCTTTCCTAAACAGCAGGTAAACCTGGAAGCCTGTAAAGTAGCTTTCAAAAAAAGACAAACTTTTCTGGTGCAGCTAAAGGAAGAATCATATCCCATATCACCACAAAGTTTCCTCATGGTTCACTGGAAGTGTTATGGAGCAGCAGAATGTGTAAGCATGAACTGGAATGACATGGGAACTTTCAGTAGCAATATATCTAGCCCTATTAAAATCCTGCAAGAACTACATAGAATCCTTCTGGACAAGAAGAAGGATAACTAAAAAAAAATAGTTAAGAAAAGAAAAAACAGAGTATATCTACCACGAGGCAAATACTTACCTGTGCACCTCTGACAAGAGGTGGCATTACTATCTGTGTGTTTTGCTGAGTTCCTAACTTTGAAGAAGTCTGCTGCCCACCACGGACCAATGGAGGAGGAATAACAGTGCCTGGTATACGTGTAGAAGAGGTCTGCAAAACAGAAGATAATTCACTTTTCTTTTTTATCCTGGCATATTTATATACATGCTTTCTTCTGTTGGTTAGTGTGCTGCTAAAGCAGTATCCAAAATCTTATGTAGCAATACAGACATATGTAAGGATGGGAGAGCAGTCTGGCTACATGCTCAGAGATTGTTCTCTCACATCCTGCATGGAATTCAAAAGGTAAAAAGCAGTTCTGAGTAACATTTTTCAACCAAAAAAACATGAAATTCAATAGCTCCAGAACTGCTGTACTGCAAACACTGAAGAGGTGAGCCATAACTGGAGTGAGAGAGAATGGGGTACATGAAGGCAGCCCCAGGAATATTCATCTGCCTTTTGTCTCTCCTCTCTGGCTGATGTGATGAATGCAATATCTGTCCTGAGCCAATGGAAATCAGGATCAGAAAGATCCAGGAGAAGACTGGGCCAGGCTGGCTTGGGTTCAAAGAGAAGTTTATTTTTTCTGGGAGTAAGAGAACAGGGAATTACAAAATGCTATCTTCAAGGAGAACCATGGGCCAGGCAGAAGCTGCAGATGCAGGAACCTGGGAAGGTGAGAGGAATGGACACACACATGTATGTGGGAAGGAAAGAGGAGAGTGGAAAGGGGACAAGCTTAAAGAAAAAAAAAAAGGTAAGAAAAGGAGTCAGGCTAGAGACATTTGAAAAACTGCTGTCCATGCTTTCTGGGCTGCAGACTATTAAATCCTCAAAGTTTCTCATAATGTTATAAAAGGTGATATGGTTTCATGCACCACTCACATTCCAGCAGATCGCTAATGCTGTGCAATCTCGTTTGAGACGCCCTGTTCAAGAGCACTAAACCTCTCCGTCCCATTAATGTGGTTTCGCACATCTCGCCACTTCCCTCACTCAAGCCCCAAACTGACCATCATCCATGAATTGAGACTTCTAAAAATACCAAAGCTCCTACTTTCACTACTTATTATATGTATGCACATGTGCACATTTAGTCAAGGGAGAAGTTTTATCCATTTCTGTTATGCCTTTTAACTAAAGATGAAATGTTAACCCAACTCCTACACACAGGAATTAATAGAGTTTTTACAGTCAAGCAAAAGCAGATGGAGATTAGGTTAATTTGCCCAAACACTGCAAATTAGACAGAATAACCAGGATTCTGGATTCTTAGCTCCCAGCTCTCTGCCCTGACCACTGCCACATACAACCAAAGTTTCACTGCCTGTTCGCTGAAGATTTAACGTATGGTCCAGTTCCTCTGAAAGTGCTGTCTGTAGTGAAGGCAACTTGCCTCAAGGAAGAGATTACTCAAAAACTGACAAATTGCTTTAAGTTTTGTGAATATTTCCTAAAGTGATAGAAAGGTTAACCCCTTCCCCCCAGTATTGTTGTTTTAGGGACACTAAAATAAATTTAGAACATACAGCTGCAACTTTGATTTTTTTTGTTGCTGAAAGACCAACATTTTCAAATGACATGTTGGCATTTCTTAAGTGAAAAATTTTTGTGCTGAATCAACTTTGAAATTTGTTTGAAATGACTCCAAGGTAAATAACCAAAAAAGTTTTAAATCCCAATGTGAAAAAAATTATTATAGCTCAAGAGGAAGATTAGGCAGACAGGTGTCAATTTGCACTGTGTTTTTTTTCCACCCCCCAAAGCTTTCCAATATTTCAGTTAATTTAGTCTAAACCAATACCTTTTCCACTATCAATTGCAAGTTAGCCATCAAGTCAAGAAAAAAAAAAATCCTACGATTCACTCAGCTCTTACAGTTAATCACGCTGAGGGCAGAGTTAAGCATCTTGGGGGTACAACAGGCTGCCACAGTATTTCTATGGCAGCACTCCACGACATCCTTTCTGGCCAAGGTCCTTAGCACTAGTAGCCTACACGTATTTATCAGCAGAGTGAATTAGGCCCTTCAGGATGATCAGCCACTGAAAGATAAGCTTATGAGAGTTACCTGCGGGTGACATCTTACTTCTATCTCCCACCCCATCAGTTCTTAAAAAGCTTATAGTGGGGTTTGTGGGAGTTAGCATTGGATCTGTTAAAAAATAAAATTAAAAAAAAAAAAAAATAAAAGGTTTCCACCTGGATCCAAGCTATTTATGCGGAAGGATCGTCTTTCCTGTTACTCTGTGTCCTCCTCTAGCGCACAGCCTAAGCCTGGCAGCCTAGCCCACCCCACTGACCTGGAGGGACGGCTTGCCCGCAGGAACACTCTGCGTTCCCCGCACCAAGGGCGGAGGGGTGGCCACAGCACTCCCAGAGGAACCAGCAGGCTGGAAGAGGAAAAACCAGAAAGAAAGCAGACGAGTGTAAGGGTGTAAGCAGAATCACAGAAGCTAAGGGAATAAAAGCGTTTACCTCCTTGCGCCTTAGTAAGAGATTCTTCAAAGACTGTGGTTTTCCCCCACCCCCATCCCTTTCTTCCTCCAAGCATCTAAACATGCGTATTTAAATGAAGACGTTATTAGGCAAGTATAGATAAGATTATATTAAAAAATAAATAAAAGCGCCTATGCACCAAAAGCACAGCAAAGTAGAAATTGATTTTAATAGTCTTGGCTTATAGCCTACTTCAGTCTTATCCATCATTACTATTGGTCGCAACTAACTAAATTCAAGCGTAATATAAAGTGAACAATGTTTAAGGAAAAGATTTCAGATATTAAGAAGTTTAGAATATGCCATTTCACTCTAATTAATTCAAACACCCAAAGTTCACTCGCTCAGCATGCAGCAATGAATTGTGTGAGGCAGGTACTTGCACTGGTTTTAATTCCATCTACTGAAACACGCCAAAGTCCAGAAGAAAGACACCAACAAAACAACCAGAACCAATCAACAAAGATGTACTAATATCCATCTGCAGAGTGAAGCACACTTAAATCTATACCTCGCCCCCCATCACAAAATCCATCAAGTCAGCAACACATGCTGTAAAATAAAATAATTAGTTGCTATTGTTACAGACACTTGAAATTTATCCTGAGTCTTGGCAGCAGTGCGTGGGGGGTTCACACCCCCCTTCTCCTCCCAGCCACCTCTGCTCTTTTCCTACCACCCGCCACCTCCACCCTTTGTGCCAGCATGAACAGCCTAAGGAGGGAGCCAGATCAGGCTACTGATCTGACAGAAAGGTCATCTTTTTTGCTGGGTTAGTTTCCGATAGATCAGTTCTCTCCCCAGCACTGTGCGTGATGGGAGGAGAAGGGAATTCAGCGTGGGAGGGCTGGACCATTCCTTCCAGGGGCTGCCTGGATTTCTGACTGATTAAAGCGTACATCTAACCACAGACTTACTTCACCTGGTAAGACGTGGAATCCAGATTTGGAGTTCTGCCACGCACTATAAAGAATCAGCCATCAACTGCCAGTTCCCAGTGGTTGGGATTCAAACGCTTTAATAAATGTGCTGACAGGTAAAGTTATTTGCAAGAATCTTCTCCAAATGTGTTTAATACTCTCTACACTGCATTAAGGACTGCATGCAGTGTTTAATACTTTGAAGTATATTACATTCATAAATGCATCTAGGTTTCAATAAAAAGGCCTTTGGCTTTTGGACATGGTTGCTAGGACGACTGTCCTGTCATTTGGTTCGGACAAAACAAAACCAAAACACAAAAGAAGAACCACACAAAAATGAATCATTAACAGGATAAGACCCCACAAACTTCATGAAGATTTTATGAAAAGTGAGATGTGTTTTATCTGAAAGCTATGATATACTCTGTAGGTTGGTTATGGCAACTGCCATAGTTGCTCTTCTTTTTTCCCATTCCAAAAGACAAGATGATAAATATCTGTAGGAAAATAAATACCTTCTGAGTAGTGGTCTCCTTCTGGATTTGACTTTGCCGTAACTTTTTCAATAAAACAAGCTTTGCTTCTTCTAACCGTAACTCTTCTTTTAGTTGCTTAATCATTCTCTCACGCTCCTCTGGACTGCTTTTCTGCAGGGCCAGTTAAGGCAATACAGGATGGGAAAAAAGGGAGGGGGAAGAGGCAAAAAGATACCATACAAGTTATGACAAGAACTTACAGCAGTGTAATTGTCACGTATGTCTTAATATCACTGATATGCCTGCAATATGTGGGCATAAAAACTATAGAAGAACTATAGAGAAAGAACTCTTAAAGGCAAAAAGACTTTCAAGAGTTCTTCACTAGTAAAGTGAGTAAACAAAGTAAAATGAAGTCTCAGACAACAAATCTGCATTGGGCCATGCTGCATAAGGAATACTGCATCCACAATATAAACTTCACTAAAAAGGCAATTCTGGAAAAGGTGCACTTTAGAAAGATATAAAATTTAAGGAGGTAGGAGCCAAAAAAGAGGAGGGGAGGGGGCATCGGTCTTTAGCACAGCTTTAAGATTCCCTGCTTGCAAATCAATCTTAGTGAAGCCATATATCCACCTGACACTGATCGCAGATACACCTGCAGGAACAACTGTGCCATCTCTAGACGGCACAATCTAAAGTTGTGTCAAGCCATGC
Organism: Apteryx mantelli; assembly: GCF_036417845.1. Classification (NCBI taxonomy): domain Eukaryota; kingdom Metazoa; phylum Chordata; class Aves; order Apterygiformes; family Apterygidae; genus Apteryx; species Apteryx mantelli. The sequence goes on from NC_090007.1 coordinate 1,611,531, forward strand.
AGACTCACCATGAGCGCCTCTGTGTTGGTCTCTTTTAATGCTATTTTTGTTAAACCATTCATTCTAGGGCTAGAAGGTTCATTGTCTGATAACACTATAACATCCGGGGAGGGTACTCTCTTCTCTCTCTTTATTTCACTGTAAATCAAAAGAAAAAGCAGAGAGAATGAGTTAATAAACAGACAAACTACTTCACACCGCATTGAAAGTAATGTTATTTAGAAGCTCCTGATAAGATTAATCTTGAATCTCTTAAATTCTGCACGTTTGACATGAATGAAGTTGATCAACGTTCACTTTTGCTGTGAATATTAAACTTACAATTACAAAAGCATGTCATTAGTCAAGATGCAGCTACAATAAACAGGACTGGTGATTCTCTCAGATTAGAAGCTTTGCGCCAGCCATTCCACCTCACATCAGCGGCATGGTCTTCTGGGAGCAGCAGCTTTGCTTGTACCGGGGGAAGCCCATCCACCCACCCATCCGTATTCCACAGCCAGCCGGTTCACTTACTGCTTCTTCTCCTTATGTGCTGAAAGCCGAAAAGCTACTCCCAGCCTCTTTTTCTTTTCCTAATGCAAGTGTTTGTAAATTGTGACCTTCTCCCACAAAAGTTATTTATCAGAATCTTAATGAAACACAAGCAATTCATGTATGCCACACTTACATAAGTTTAAGTACTTAATGACATAATCTTCTTTCTACACCAACACTAACAGATTCTTTTCTTTTCTGTTACTTACCAGTAGAAGCCCATTACAGTCAACACACAGATACACACATCTGCGAAACTTTACTGAAAACTGCTGAAACACTTCCAGATGGATATTGATTTTGACCTTTTATTTGGCTTTAATGCTCAGTGTCTTGAGAGATGGCTGCATCTTGCACATGATTTCTGGACAGTGAATCACCTCTCAACTCTATCGCGCACAATTATCATACCAGAGCAATGTTTTGAACTACACGAACCAGAAGGGACAGAGACAACGTGATTTCACAGACTACAGCACCATTCTTTCTGCTGGATAGTTTTACTGGACATTTGGTAGCTGTCCTTCTGGCTTCAGACATCCAGCACAGGTCATTTTCTGAGAAAATTATGAATGGAAGCTGAAGTGAAGAGTAGATGATCTTTGAGCCTTTGATGCTAAGACTTGGGATTTCAAACTATAAAGCGTAAGTATTTCAGAACAATGTTGGTGGCACATGAGAACCAAGAGATTTAACAAGTGTTTTACAGGAACAGGACAGCATGGCCTCCTGCACTGCCCGGGAAACAAGGAGAGGGCCTGTTACAGATTCAACACCCAGGAATTTTAGGACACTATATTGCATATAATTATTTTTTCTTGCAACCCAAAAACAGAAGTAACAACAATAAAGTTAGTAGTGAGAAACTTGTAAATGAGAAACTTTCAGCAGGTTATGCATTAGATAAAATTCTTTTAAAAAATTCTATAAGCAAGATTAAGAAGATATGTAATCACCTATTAGAACTCATACAGAAAAGAACAGAATGAGCTAATGCATAACTAAGAGTGTCTTATATTATTCACGAAGAGGAGATGTGCCATGTGTTTTATTTTTAAACATCAGGCAATTACTTCTTAACTCTAGAAATAATCCAATAATAATAATAAAAAAAAAAAAATCAGAGAGGTCATCTTTTTTACTGATGCAAACAGTAGTCATGCTGAGTAATATCACTGAGAAGTTGTGCACCCCGATAAACCTTGCAAAACATACACTTTCAGTAAAAACTCATGCCAGGTCAATCAGTATTCTGGACACTGCAAAAACAGTACTAAATATTGCAGCAATTAGCTTTTTTAGTACAATTCCCCTGTTAGTGAAAAATAAAGGAAAAGGTAGAGAAGTGTCCTCTAGAGGGCACAACGAGCCAGTAAACTCGAGTCATTTAAACTCTAAGGAGGTTTCAAAAATAACAGTGGCACAGGTGAAATACTTCAAGCTTTTACTCCATCTTAATGCACCAAACTGGCCCAAGTGGTTCTTAACAGGGGCCTAACTGTGTCAGACCAAGTTCCAGCTAACTTGGTCTTCTTTTCCTGAAAGCAGTCAACAGCAGGGCTTTAGGGAAAGCATTCAGGTATGGAGCCAGCCCCTTCTGGATCCCTTTCAGACAACAGCTGGAGGTTCTTAATATGAAGGACCAAGATATAAGTGGAGTCACTTCACTTGCTTTCCTTCCTCCCACTTTTGTTTAGGTTACACCCCTCCCATGAAAAGCAAGTTACATTACCTAAAAAACCATGAGATTCATGTAACTGTGGGGATTTGAGCAGACAGCGCTTGGAACCTAAACCAACACATTTTTGAAACGCAAAGGATCTTTTCATCAGCTCCACCCTTTAAATAGTTTCTACCTCTGCAGGGAGTAAAACTGCAAAGAGCTATGGAGCCGATACATCATAACTGGATTATATCCACAAATACAATGCTAGCTGGCGCTATGAAGATTTTATTCAGCTACGGACTACGCGGCTAAACGCTGCAGTTTGGGAATTCTTTGTGCCCACTCCGCAAAGTCACAAGCTCCCGCCACGCGGTCCGGTAAAGCGACAGCAGTCGCTACGTGCTCAGCGTCTGCAGCCGTGCAAGAGATCAGCGAAACTTCGGAGCCGCTAACCGGGCCGCCACAAATTCCCCCGCGGGAGCCCATCGGCCGGCGTTGGCGACAAGCCCCCCGCTCCAGGGCCACGGGACCCCGCGCTCTGCGCTGCGGCCAAGGACGATGCTTCCCCCAGCCTCGCCGAGGGGGCCCGACCAGGCCGCTCTTCCCAAACTTTGCCGGAGCCGCCTGGGAGAACCAAGGATTTTTAAACTGCTGGCGGGAGGCGATGGGCAACAGTTGAAGCCTCCTGCTTCGGGGGCGGCGGAGGCCGAGGCGGTGGGTGCCCGTGTCCCCCCCCCCCCGGCACCACGCTGCTCCCTTCCTCCCGGCTCCGGGGCCCCCGCGCCGGGTCACGTGGCACGCCGGTCACGTGACCCGCCACGGCGAAAACCATGGCAACGGCCAGTCCCAGCCGGTGGTGCCCGGCCTTCATTTTGTGAGGTGAGGTCAGGCTCAGGTGCCGCGAGAAAATGGAGCGGGCCGGGCCCGGGGGGCGCGCGCCAAGGGGCCGCCGGGCGTTTTTCCAAAAGCGCGGAGAAACGGCAATAAAAGCCACGAGAGTCACCGGTTTGCTGTGTGGATTCCTCATCCCCTTTTTTTTTCCTTTTTTTTTTTTTTTTTTTGGAGACCTTGAAAGAAGACACTTGACAACTCTCAGCCTCTGCCTCCTGCTTTTTCAAGATACTACAGGGAGGGGGGAAAGCAAAAAAAAACAAAAACAGAAAAACCTCAAACACCCCAAATCCATACAGCTTAATCGTGAACTAGTCAAACAACATATGTTGGTAGAAAATGACAAAACACCTGAAGCAAAACGTACTCGACAAGAGTTTGCATTCATCAGTGATTTGAATACTGCATCTTTGGGAGGGAAAAGAAAAGATCTGATGACAAGATTAAGACGGTGCAACGAGCACCCATCAGAGCCCTTGAGAAAACCTGGAATTTCATGGTTAAAGAAACAGATCGAACAGGCGGATACGGCAGAACAGCCGCCGCTCCCAGCCCCAGGAACCGCTCCCAACGCCTCTCTGGGCACCCAGCCGAGGGCAAACGAACCCCAAACCGGGATGGGAATCAGTGGGCCTGCCCCAAACGAAGGGGCCATTGGGCATTACCGCATTCAGAGGCTTCCTGGAACCCATACGATTTCTCTGTTTTTCAAGATACATTACAATATTCCTGACAGGTACATTGTAATGTGCCAGTGTAATAGAAGCTGCATTAGAAACCACTTCAGTCAGAGTTTTCATATAAATATATAAAATACACACACACACACACACACATATAATCTCAAATAAGACTATCGCTCTCAAATTTCTCTACAAAGCACAAAACGCAGCTAAGAACGGCGCACGTTTGCTTTGATTCTCCAAGTTCTCCTACCGAGTCTACGAAACCGTCACTATTTATCCACACACCAACAGCAAAAACAACCAAGCTGCTCACGTTTCACAACTTACTACGTAGCCTACTGCATTCTCCATAAAAGCAGTAAGCAGTCAGATCTGTATCTAGGACCATCTACCACCTACACCAACGAGTGGTTTTGAGTCTGTTGACATGAGACCTCACAGAGAAAATCCTTCCGGGGGGGGGGGGGGGAGGGGGAAGAGTCATTTATTTATCTATTTATGAAAAAAGCAACACGTACTGACCACAGCATCAGTCAATCCACCTTCAGTGCCCTGCAGCATGACCAACTGCCCAGCGGCTGAGGTGGCATAAGACTGAACTACAGAAACACTGACCAGATCTCTGCAAAAGAATCTTCCTTCAGAAAGAAGTTTGCTGTATTCTTTTGTTACCCTGTGCATAAAGCAAGAAATTCAAAACAGATGTTTCAGAACAAGGGCAGACAATGGAAGCATCACCACTTGCAGAAAAATACTGCCACCAGCAGTTAATAATTTGGGATAGCTGCCCTGATGCTATGACCTTTATCCCCTGAAGCCATCAGGCATATCCTTTAGCTAAATAAAGACATAGTTTTATTATGTGCCCTTCAGCTTTTATACGTGTTGCTGTCTCAATCACTTGGACTCGATGCTAGAAGTCAAAAGCAGAGTTGCTGCCTAGCAGCATACGTATTTAAGCATCATGACAAAAAAAATACAATTTAATAGAGACCTTGAAGAAAGAATCCAACGCAGACCTCCTAAGTCACTAAGGACCCTCAGAAAGAGTTCATGCTTCCTCTAATACTCTATTTAAAACCTTAGATCACAGAACAGATGTATCATGCTATTCGGTAGTCTTCCTCGGTATCTTGAAGCATCCTCACTCCTCTAGGAATTTAGAGCAGAACAACTATTCCAAAAATGCCCCAAAGCAAAAAACAAACAAAAAAACAACAACAAAAAAACCTCTCCCCTAAAGACACTGTACATTTATTTATTTTTTGATTTGAAGGAAAAGGGGTCATCCAGTTCAAGAGACCTCAGGTGGCTGAACCCATCCTTAGAGGTTTGCGTCCATTTAGGTGGGACAGAAGGAAGACTAATTAAACTTTTGTCTTGAAGATGATGCATCTGAGGCCTAAAGTATCTCAGGATGGACTCAACTGTTGTAACAGATTCACCTTCCTATGAGGCAGGAGTCTAGATCAAGTATGAATAAGAAAGAAAAAGTTACAGACTTGCACTAAAAAGAAAAAAAGGTGAGAAAACCCAGGAACTGCTGGCTCAAGCTGACAGCATCAGAGATACGCAGTGACATTAACCGAGGGACTCAAGGATTTCAGCAAGCTGCCTTTCCATTCCTTCATGCCAATCCAGAAACACAACCCAAAAATAAGCTTCCTTTCACAGACCAGATCTTATTCATGCTCTAAAATGCCCTTTTGGTTACTTTTTCAAAAAGGTGAGAAAAATAAAATCAGTGATGCTCATTTGATGAAAGTTACAAACTACTGATCTGAAACGTGAGATTCCACGTTTCGGAGCAAGACACCCGCAGAGCCTAATCTTGTGATATCCCAACATATCCTGTCCATCCACAGGTAACCGAAGGAAGCACCAGAACTGTCACTCAGACTAAAGCTTCATCTACATGAGCAAATAAGGAACAGTTTTACTTCAGTCCATTCAAAAGTCCCTTGAATACTGTCATCCAAAAATATTTGACAAGGAAGGAGGACAAACAAGGGAAGAAAAGCAATGGTGGGGTAGATTTTCTGGAGATGTTTTATCTACATGAATCAAAGAAGTTGTGATGGATCTAGAGACTGTGGTATGACACTGAAGCAAAAGAGATTTCATTCCTTCCTTTGCACCTAACGGAATGAGATTTTATTAAACTATATCTGCATTTAAAATAAAATATCAGAACTCCACAAGAAACTTTGGCATCAAATTTCTTATAACATCCCTTAACAGAACACACACATAATGAGGTATTAGATAAAACATACATAAGCTGAAAAGGAGATCTAAAATATGGGGCTGTACCACATTCCCAGTTTCATTAATGGGTAAAGATCCTATTACTCTTTATTGGCACCAAGGTAACGCTGATCACAGTTAATTCCAGTAAACTGGAGAGTTCGGTTAGCCAGAAACTGCACCATGATGTGTTTAAGAACATGGTAGAATTCCAGAGCTCAAATCCAATATTCAATCAATTCAAATCAAATATTTGTCCAGATTAAAAACAAAAAAACAACACACAACAAAAAAAACACACTCAGAATCCCTCAAAGCACTGAAATTTAGCATCCAGACCCTAATAAGAAAATTTAGAGCACAGCCACTAGGCCAACTTTTAATACAAGTTGTTTTGAAATTGTAAGAAAGTTATTTTTAATTGCATTGTACAACAAAAGGACAACATGATTATTCTGAGCTTCCAGAGCAATGCAACATTCCCCAAGCACACAAATCATAACCAGCAAGACCTAAAATTAAAGGGAAAAAAGAGTTCAGATAGATTATTTGTCTGAAAGCCCTGACTGTAAAGACAGCTTACAAATTCTCCACTCATCTTTCCTGGCAGTTTTCATTTAAGCAAACAAGCAGTGGCTTAAGTCAAACCAGTTCACATATAATTTCAAGAAGCAGGAGCTTAAAGCAGTGGGTATATTTGATATGTGCCTGTAACAGACAGGAGACAATAGACGGGTGCAAGCATTCTTTGTGGAAAACAAACCAAATATTTCAAATGCAGACTTTTTGGCTTATCATACTTCTATTTTTAATTGGAAGAAAAAATATTCTACAAGAAAATCCAGACTGTAGCTTAATGTGAGAAGAACACATAATCCCTGTGCTGGCCTGGGGTGAGTTACTGTTATTATTGTTATTTTTAAATAAGAGCCCACCTGATACAGAATCTTGGGAATCATTTCTGTTAATCAACCAACCTTAAATTGTTTTAGATCAAGCTACAATTAATATAGATAAGATAGTTTACATGAAAACTTACTACTCTTGGCAAATAGAGAAAATACAGGAATAATAGCAAGATGTTCAACTGCTTAACAAGTTTCAGTTCACTTTAGGGGGCACATGTTCAGTCTAAGACTGTTGACAATATAAAACAAAAACTGGGGAGAGCTATGTAACACCACTGTGCAAACTTTGGATACTCCAAGCTAACAAGCCAAATAGCCTCACAGCCACCTTAATAGAAGCACTGCTCACAGCTGTCAGGTAACAATAGCCAACTTTTGTATTTACATTTTACTAAAAATATCACTATTGTCATCAGGTTTGTATGCTGCAACAAAACCATTTTCTTATTCTCACTCCCCTTTCTTGCATCACTGAGAAGTCTTTGTTTTTAATACTATAAAATGAAATATATTTGAAGGTGACATATTTGGGAGAGTTACTGTAATTTCGAAAAAAAAATATTGGAAGTTGGTTTAAGACAGCCCAGTGCAACCAGCAAGTGCAACATAGCTACTCACAGGGTTAACTAGCACCCTTGTCTGCAACCCCGTCCACCCCCCCCCCCCCCACTAAATTATAAACAAGGTTTTCCTAGAATTGGGATAACCTTACACTGCTCCTGAAGGATCCTGACACTTGAGCTCCAGAACAGGGGACAATTTGTCCTCACAGACAAGTTCGGAGACAGCAGCTCCTGTTCAGATAACCATTTATATCATTGTGACCAGGGATCGTTTGTGGCCTCTGTCAAAACTTACGATGAGTACACCAGAAGTCATGAGCTTAGCAGTACCACACACACAATTAGTTTATTTTGTCCGATTCAGGAAATACTATTAAAAAAAAAAATCTTAAAAAAATTGTCAGAATGTGTATTATATGCCTACATTAGATGAAGAGTGCTGAATCTGAAGGGCAATAAATGCAACGTGATAGAGAAGGCAGCACAATCCAAGAAAGGCTTCGCCAGAAGCGTCACCCTCAGACTGGTATTACATTTGCCCTGCATTGAACCCATACATTTAAGGGCAAGGAAAGAGAAAAAGTGAGATAAAGGACAGAAGAAAGAAAACAACTTGAGAGAGTTAGAAGATGGCAGGATTCAACCAAGTTTTGCCAAATGCTCTTTCTTTCTAGCACCCATATTGATGTAAATCAATATATTCACACAAGCAAGATGATTTACATTATGCTCTTCTCCCATTCCACTGCAAGTGATGCATGTTCTTATCAACAGAGGAGGACTCCCTCCTTCCTCCCATCCCTTCTCTGTAGCAGCTCTAGTATAATTGCACATCAGCATAGCTAGTTCTGAGTGTTGCAAAAATGCCATGTAGAGGAGCAAGATTTTGGTTTGGCCTTGTGTGACCTCTCAAAGACTTCTACCACTACAGACGTCCTTCTGTTTCTTCTGGCATCAGAAGATGTGCTCAAACCAAATACTATTTTTAACTTTAATTTCAAGGTCTAGAAAGAGAATTAAAAGAAACTTTTTTCTGGTGAGTTTAATACAGAGATATTGCCAAGTTCATATTTCAAATCTTGAAAAATCAACTGATTTCAGAGAGATTATCCATTCAACCAGCTTTACATCAGCTAAACTGTGATTATTGCTAGGCTCCCTTTTCCAAGGAAAATATTATGTTTCCAGTTCTAAAAGCATTAAGGAAGTTTAAAAGCCAAAACACCATACATCACTAAGCATGAATTTATCCAACCGAGAAGTTTGTAGCAATTCAGGCATTTTAAGCAACAGATCTTTTTCATCTCTTCAGAAAATCAGTTCAACTGCTTTAAAGACACAGTCTTATGAAAGCTGCAAGCTAAATTCCTCTAAAGATCAAAGGTCTGGAAAGGTAAGTCCCACACTTGGGGGAAAAAAAAAATCCTTATGAAGTTAAGATTCTCCTCCCCTACAATGCCAATTTTATTCTTATATATGCAAGAGATCAGATTCATTCAGAGACAAGTTTCTTCTGTATCACCAGCATCTTAAGAGTCAGATTTCATTCGCTTGGAGATATTTGCATCTTAAGGTTGGTATGCAGTGCAGGGCCACATTTATGCTCCAGGAGTGGAAACATGCGCTGAAAAACCAATGGCATCACCACCAAGCGGGAGCAGAGCACCAGAGCCTGGGAATCAGCTGTGGTACTTGCAGAAATTGGCAGAATTTCTGGTTCATTCTTCGTCAGTTGAGAAGACCCACAATTCAAATCCTCAATATTAAGAGCTTTATACACATATATACTATTAAAGGTGTTCTAACTTAGAAACAGTAACCCAAGAGAGGATCCACAGCCTCATGAAATTCTTAATTAAATTTAGTTTGGTTAACTTCAGTGGACATGGGATCAGACGCCTCTTACACAAGAATATTTTTTGTGTAGGGAAACATTCTTCTCCCCTCTTGTAGAAACTAAATACAACAATATCCTATTACCACCTGAAATAAGAACACTGTAGAGAGAGAGGATGTTCTCTCTTCTAATCTAAATAGAGGTTTTTGCTCCAGATGCTTTCTGGGAAGTTGGGCATATATCCTTTTGTTCATCATCCCATCTGTGGATCTTACAATACAACAGAGTAGGAACACTCGCACACATTGCGAGAATATTATAAATGTGCCCTTATGAATTCATGAAGGGAACATGCATGCAGGGGCAGGTACTGTAACAAGAATGTAGTAGTCTAATTTATTAGATTTCTGTATGATTGATCTTTTTAAGATATTCTTCCAAAAAAGGAGTATGCATACCTGTGTTAATTAGCAAGCAGTGATTATGCCAAAAGACATCTTAAGAGATTTACTCCTAGTCATGCAACTCTGACATGGAAGTCAACCTCCTGTTACCCCAATTAATTAATTCTGTATAAGACAGGTAAGTACATCTTAAATATCTCCTTGAGCAACTTTTTTAATTGCCCCTTTGGCAGAAGGTTTAGGAAGAAAGCTGAAAACTATCACCTTCCCTCAATCAAATTGATGGAAAAGGTCTCGTTTTACATGTATTGAAGCAATAGTTGGATAAAGTAATATGGCTCTTGCAGCCCTAAAATATTTTTTTAAAAGAGCATCAAAAGTAAAGAGTAGGAAAAGTTTAGAGATTAATTGCCATTAAACAGCAATAATCCTCCCAATAATCCCTGCATAGTTGATAAGAAAACTCACATTTTCAGTTTTACACCTCAAATCTGTACTTTTGTAGTACTTTATATTCAAGTAAATATAGATTTATTGCTTTGAGAACTTTAACTATTTAACCCATTTCAGACCAAAAGGCAAGTCTCTCAAATCTTATGTATTACTCTGACATCAGTTGGTGTCAAAACCAGGAATAAACCAGGCTTCTAGACTTTGTTCAGTACTGTGACCACTAGAGCTTAATGCACTGTAAATTAGAAGTTAAGACCTTGAAGAGTCAACATCATGTTGACAAATTGTTTTAAAATCTTGGTACAGATAGAATCTGGGTTAGAAATATGGTGGAAGATCTGGAACCTGGCTTTTAAGTGACACTCAAATCTGTAAACCAGAAGGACCTGATTCACTTGTGTATTTCAAATACAAGTCAAAGGAAAAGCCTTACATTTTTGTAGAAACAAGATTTTCCCAAACTGATCACCAATTTTGAATGTTCATGCTTTCAGATGTCAAAATTCAGAAATCTTAGAGGCCTGACTTTCAAATAAGTATGAAGAATTTGTCTTATAAAAGTTGGACTTATTCATACATGCTGCTCTGTCATGTGTTAGATGATCATAACCTGTTATTTTCCTTATATGACGCCTCAAATTTTTTTTAAAGTCTTCCTAAAGTGCATCCACTTTGTAACTTCTACATTTTTCTGTTCAAAACCATATTTCTTTACTCAACTGCTCATCACAGCCGCTACTGCTGTCAAAGCTTGTGAGAAGAAAAATGAGTAACAAAGTTATAGAGAACAAGTTGTTGAATGTCAAGCAGCCAAAGCTGCAACATACACCTAAACTTTTAATTCTACTTTTAAGACGCAGAGAACTCATTTCTAGTGCCATTTCACCACATTTACTGTGCAGGTATCCCAAACACTATAGTGCAGCTGCAGCATCTAGGTTCCAACTCACCTTTTTGAGGTACTCATGTCCACGGGTTCATCGCCTGTCTGAACCTCTACTTTAATGGTTGCTTTCACTTCTCCACCTTTTAATAATCCTTGCACTTTTCCAGCTCCAGGATCTGTTTTTATTTTCATGTCACCTTCAGCATTTATATCTGTTCCTAATAGTCCTTTCTCCATTTTTATTTTTTTACTGTCCACATCGTTATGCGTTATCTCACGTTCTAATGCTCGTTTCTGACTTCGTGTCCTGCATGCTTCCTCTGTCATTGTGAGACTCTGGAGAAAGAGGAGACACAAATGAGTTAAGAGCATTGAAAAAAGTAAGTTGGACAAAACACCTTAATTTCAAAACAGGGCAAAGTACAGCGGTTACTGCACAAGAAGCTCAGAAAGAGCAGTAACAGTTTTGCCAGTATGTTCACTTACCCTATCTTCAAAATACATCTCAGTCTGAAGTTATTAAGCACTGAGCATCCACTGTACCTACACTTTTTATGTTAAGCAAAAAAAAAAACCAAACCCAACAACAACAAAAAAAGCAAAGCAAAACAAAAACACACACATGCACCCAAACCCCACTAAGTAGAAACTAGAAGCATGAAGGATAAAGAAAACCTGTATTAGAGTCCAGGAGAATATACAAACCCACACGATTAAAAAGTTTGGATCGTTACCAAAAAGCAGGAAGAATGTATGTATTTGTCTCATATGCAAATAAAAGTAATTACAAAATCCTAGATCAGAATCTCTCTGGGAGTTCTGCCATGTATTTCTTAGGACTATGCCTGATTGCAAGTTTCAGAAATCAGATGTTACGGGGAAAAGGACCACCACACCCTGCGTGAAGAGAGTCTTCCATATTTCTTTACAGCCTGCCACGAGACATTAAGGCACTGCCATTGTAATATCCAAGTTGATACTTTCTTCCCTCCTAATGAATGAGCCAGGCTTTTCCAGGGCTGCACAGGAAGTGCTCAACTCCTGTGGGATCACGGTTAACTCCCTGCATGCCAGGGGCGCACAAAGTTTGGCGGCGGGCGAGCTTTGCCATCTCCGCCTGCCCTCCTCTACCTGCGGACGCGCGCACCGGACCAGGAGCTGAGTCAGGCTTTGATCCCATGACATCACTGGGCTCCACATGACCCTTCCCAGGATGCAGCCTGCGAGACAAAGCACTTTCCAGAAACCAGTCTGCGCCGGCTGCCGGCAACCCGGCGCGGGGTTAACCCTGCAGCCGGGCCGAGCGCCGCCGGGCCGGGCCGGCGCAGCCCGTCCGTCTGTCTGTCCGGAGAGCATCCGCCCTGAGAGCGGAGCATCGCTGCAGCCCCGGAGCATCGCTGCGCCCGGGTCCCCGCTGCACCCGGACCACACGCTTCCAGCGGGGGGTGCAACATCACCCCCCGCAAAAAAAAGTTTCTCCCATCCCAGATTTTTCCCCCCCCCCCTCCTTCTTTCCAAATAAATGGATTTCAAGAGTAAGGCCAACACACAATAGTTGGACGAAGTCTTTGAAATTTTTTTAGCAGCGCACGACTAACGTAATTACGCAACATCGCTAACCTCTGCTTCTCCCTCCCTCCCCCACCCCCCCCCGGTATTCGACAATGTTGCGTATACAGTACGTGAAATCGCAATTTTGATAGTACAAGCCTAGAGCAAGCGAGAGCGGTTTCTTTGCACGGATGCTGGAGGAATTATTTTGGAAAAAGTCATAGTCAATACACAAAGTGCCTCCACTCAGCTGATGTGCATTTACAGTGTGACCACGCTTGAACTTGAAATAATGAAAAAAAGGTGTGCTCTACAGAATGGCCAAGTTAATTTCGGCATTTATGAAAGTGAATAAACAGCACACAATCCAGGCGGAGCGCCAGGAGCACCGAGAGCTTTCGCATGGCTCGGGCAGTCCACCTCGGCTGACGTGCAGCAGCCTCGCCAAAGCCCCGCTCAGCCTCAGACAAAGTGCTCTGAAAACACACGGCTTTTAACTGCAAAACCTACCTCCATTTAAGTATCGCTGTTGACAATGAGGCAACGCAACAATTGTTTCTCTCTGAACCAGGGATCGGACAATCTGGCCAGGAATCACAAGCCTTATTACTCTTAACCTGACGCAAACCCATCTGAACCCAGGACTGAAACAAAGGGCTGCCCAGCGTGCTACTGCTCAGCTTATCGAGACTGAGATTTGCCATTAATCACCGTGGCTTTCTTGATCAGCGCTGTGAAGCAGGCCTGCTTATTCGGCAGGCAACTTGCATAAAAAACAAACAAACAAAAATCCCCACCTGATCTGGGTTCCTGTTCCAAGATCTTCATATTCTCCCATCTAGCACAGATGGGAAGCAACAACCCCCAAAGTCGGCGCTGATCGCAGGGCAACAGTGGCCGGTGGCCACAGCACTTCAAAAACTTAGGCTCCAAGTTTTGAGAACATTTACTAGACGCTTGCTTTCTTTTTTTTGCCCCTGTTTTGGGGGAGGATAGGGAAAAAGCTGTATTCTGAACTATACCCAGGTTATTTTGTAATGCACCGTACAGGGCAGCCAGGAGGTTCTAGAATTGTGCAGTTACTGCTCAATCTTTCTAGCACACAGTAACATCAGAAGCAACAGAGACGATCTACATCTTGTATCGGCAGCAAGTTTTCTTTAAAAATTAATACGGAGTCAAAAATCCTACCAGTAATGTAAAAACAGTTAATGAATAAAGATCTGAACGCTTTAACGGGCATCTCTGTTTTCTAACTAGCCCAGACAGCTAATCTCAAGGAATGATGGAGCCAGGCAGATGTCCAGCACTACATTCAGACTTTCTCCAGCGGCAAACCCTTCTTGGGCAACTCCTCACAAAGGTCGGACCAAACAGATTAACAGCCCTTACAGAAACGCAGGATGTACCTCTCAGTGAAACCCTTTACCATTATATATTCTGTTGGACACCAACAGCCCAACAGCAAATAGCTTTTTTTGATAATCAAACCTCGCAGCTTCTACTTGCCTGGAAAGGAACCTGTTTAGGTTCCTTCATCTCTAGGTTTAGACCGCTGAGCCGACACAAGGCCAGGAATTTGGAACTCTGCATCACCTGCGAGCAGTTAATAAACTTTAAATCCTTTTATTTTTGCAGCATTATCTTGCACCCTGCAATTCCTTCACAAAGTAGGAGCTGCCATTTGTTCTTGCAATGTCACGATCGCTCCCTTATCAGATACTGACAACTTAAACTTTTACTTGGAAACGGCTTCACCTTCCTTGTGCATTCAACACTCGCACAGCCAAAAGGCGACATCTCACAAGGTCAGTTTTCCTTCCAGTTATGGCGCTGCTGCTATGACAACTTTTGCAGACTAAAATTCAATCCAAGTTTTTGTTAACAATCTGCAGTATTTTGCCACAACAGTGTAGTCTGGAGAGTTGTGTGGGGACAGTAACTGCTAGATAGACCATTATTTGTAGCACAAGTGAAACGCTACGTTCAAGATCTACGTTACCAGAAAGACCTTGGGACTAGATTGCACTAAGATTTTACAACTAAACCTGAAGATTATTGCAAGTGCAGGCTCAAGGTTTATATATACACACTAATATAGAGATCTGGTTGCACAGTTCCCCTGCCACCACAATGTTAAGTCATATTTATTATAGATGAGCCTTAAATGACGCCCCCTAGAATAGCTGTTTTAACTCTTTCAGGAAACAGTACTGGAAAACAGTTTGTTAACATGCCTGCATATATGGAGAAGCCTAAAAGAAAATTTAATGCAGTATAATAGTATGGAGGAAAAGGGAGGAGAAGACAGACAAAATGAGTAGGATTTCTTAAAAGACACTTCTGCCTCTTCTTTTCAGGAAAAGAGATGAAAACTGGTAACATCAGAAATTTTTATGGGAATCGCGAGTTACTGGGCCCCATCCGCAAGTCAGAGTGCAGCACGAAGCAGATACACAGTTCAGACAAGTCCCCGCAGGATCTACTTCACTTAGCATTACCCACAGCGGGCTGTAGAGCACATCCCAAAACAGCTTGAACTGCAGACCTGTAGGACAAGATTAAAACCAAAAGCTCCGTAAGCGTGCCACGGGAAGACAGGAGGAGCAGGAGGGCACCTGCCCAGTCTAGCACCAGCACCGAGAGTGTCTTTATTACGGAGCTTCTAGAAGGAAGTGAGCTGCTATTTGCACAACCAGAGGGGGAAAAAAGAACCCCAAACTGCCCTGGGAAGAAAGTTCCCTCCTGATGGCAAATCTGGCAATTTGCTTAATCCTCAGCGTGTGAGGAGAACATGCCAGTCAATCACACGAGACTTCACCACCCCTGTTAAATAGCACCTTACCAGTACTCTGTGACCCATCCTTAGTGCTTACAGAGATTCCTCCCTCCGCAGGCAACCAGACTAATAATTCCTGAAGCAGAACATTGCTTATACTTGGATTTCACAGGCAGAAGAGGAGGAACGTATCCATATGCTCAAAGCCTGTATTCTCTACTGTGTTTGAATGCCTGCTGGATTTATTGAGATCACACACATTCAACCACTTGATTCCACTAGATGAGAATAAATCATCTGGATGTTTCAAAATACCTAGGTTAGGAATTCATCAGATAAGTATAACAGAACACTTCTGAAGTTATGTTATTTCCCAAACCCTCACTTCTCCTCCTCAAACATTTATAACCCAGAGTATAGACTTCTGACGCTCATTAGTGACAACAGAAGCTGATCGACATGAACAGCAAACAGGTTTGGTTCAACACATTCTGCACGATACCTTTGATTTTACAGATGGAGGAGAAAGTAAGGATTACACAGTAAATTTTAAATTTTATGGAAGGTTCTGCTTTTTATTATGAGGAACGACACAGCTCAGGGTGAAGTGCCTGGAATCTAAACAGCCAATACCCTGTCTAAAGTGCTATCACTGTAACAGATTAACTACTATGATCAATTTAAAAGGGAGTTTAGTATATGATATAAAATGCAGTGAACTTCTTGGACTGCAGGCCACAGGGTCATACTATCACACTCAGCTACTTTAAAGTCTTGTCAAAAAAATCACCCAGACTGATTCGCTGCCCTTTAAGTATAAGGACAACAAAAGAAAACCCCAAATCTTCTGCGAGTTCATAACCTATTCATGCTACCCTGTTAAATATTATGGACACCTGTGATTTCACCTATATGCTTTCCATTTGGAAAAGCATCAAAAGAGATCTCTTGCTGTCTTCCAAATGTTCCTTTCCAAACCCTTCCTCCCTCAAAAGAGCAGAGCAGCAAGAACAAAGAGACAAACCTGGTTTGATTCAGCTAGTGTCTTTTCCAACACGGATGTGTATGACAGACTCCTGTCACATACTGCCCAGAACGCCTCCCACTTGCAAAGATGGCAAAGGATTGGGAGATCCTGGAACAATTATCTGCTTGCTTTCTTTTGCCACTGTAGGGAAAAGTTACAGAACAGGAAAAATTCAATAAGTTCCAGCTTAAGACTTGGGAAATTAATTGCTTTGTGATGATTTTCCAGATGTGTAATCCAGCCTGGAATAAACCAGAACAACTGCAGAAGTCACATCTGGCTTACCTACCACTATCTGTTTAGAGCACACAACCAGGTAACGGAGGCAGCACCCAAAACAGTTTTCAGAATACCACCGAGCAAACGCAGAGAGCACTGACACAGTGCTCACAGATAAAAACACAATTAAAAAGAGCACGTTTGGCTTGCAATTTGTAATGAACACTTCCACTTTTCCTTACATCACACATTCAAAACAGTTCATATCACCTCCTCTCTCCTCTCCCATTCATGAATTATGACTTCTTTACACAAACTGCAGGTGATTCCATCATAGAAAAGTAGTTAGGTATACTCTTCTAGTGCAACTTAGTAGCTTGAAATAAAATGGATTAGAGGTAGAATTATATTCTGACTCTGCTAGAATCCATTAACATTTCTGGTGAGCAGCAGCAGCAGATACTGGTTCAATACAGACCATCTATAGAAGGTTTTGAGTCTGACAACAGACACACACTGAACAATCCAGCAACGTGCTATTTGCTTTTCTGGGTAGCCAAAAACAAAGATCAACAACCCTCTTCCCCAGCCTAATCTGGAAACTTTTACAGTGAAAGGAAAAAAAAAAAAAAAAAAAAAAAAGGCAAGTTTACCAAAGAGGAGATGTGGAGGCTAAGACATGTTCAAGTTAACGCCTCGCAGTGAAAAATATTAATAGACCACTTCAGATATTTTCTAAGCGTAACTGATCAAAATTAAGTTACCGACTTTGAACAGTCGCTCCCATTCAGCGCATCAGACTCGGATGCACGAACTAGACAGGCCTCCTGCAAGGGCAGCCAATGCAGGCAGCAGCACGCGGAGTTACCTTGGATCCTCCGCACCCCCTCCCCACGATGCCTAGAAATTCCATTTCTCTTTGCAGGATGCAAGAAGTTGCAATGACAAGGCATTGTTTCAACCAAGCCTAATTTTTTGCTCTGCCATAAGTATTTTTTTTTTCTTTTTATATGCACACTGCTATCTAAGCCAGAAGTGAGATGTGCTGGAAAAGGTCATATTAAAGTTTTATATATAAACATGGGTGTGTATGGTGCACACACGTGTGTGTACATATTAATATGTGCACACACACACACACACACAGAGGAGTTCCTGTCCTTGCCATGTAGATTTTTAGGAGAAACTTTGTCTTTCTAAAGTAAGAACTGGCTGTTTTTTAAAGAATAAATTAACTCAACTGTAGTAGGATAAGAACACTGGTTATTTTGTGGGTTGAAAAAAAAATCCCACAGCTGAATTCAACTGGACAACCGAAAATCCATTCCTTTTTCTATTAATGCAATAAGAAGAATGATAGCAGCCAGAGGTAGGTTGATTAGTTTTCTACGTTAGCCATTATTTCCATACCATAAGACTTAAATAGGAAGAATTAAAATGCTGAAGTTTTCCTTCAGTTGAAATGACAGGGACAGAATAACTGCTTAACAGCCAATTTGCTGCTCTCACCAGAAATCCCTGGGAAAGCAGTCCCCACCAGGCAGGAGGCACGTCCCAGCCCCTGGGTGGCTGAGAGGCACCGCAGCCCACGAAGGGTTAAGCCCTGCCATTTTGGTGCCATTCACTGATATGTCCATTAAGGGTGTTACATAACAAAATGGCAGACCTTAACCCTTCCCGTGCCGCGCTCCCACGGTGCTGAGCTGGATGTGAGCACACCAGCCCCGCCAGGAAACCACAGCACCTTTTGGGCTGTGAGGTTTTTTTTTTTGTTATTTTTTCCTTCCCCCCCCCACCATAAGCTTTGAGGGGAAGAATAAGGGATCTTGTTTAGGATTGCTAAATACTTGCAATTAAAAGCAGAAAGAGCCCACAAAAGTTTCATCTTTGTCACCTATGACACATATTTAAAGACAGCAGAGAAGAAAGTTCTCTGCTAGGGAGGCGACAGCAGTGAGCACTTGCAGGCAGCACATGAATGATCCACCAGCAGATTTCAGCAGAAAAACATCACAGGGACACCAGCCCCGATGAATTTCTAAAGGAAAACACTGAAGATTTGGGGTCTCGGAGCACTAGTCTGCCCTAAAAACAGCAACAACACCCCACGACTACTCCTGCTGCTTAGCTTTTGAGGCAAGGACCTGCAGCAAGTCACTCTATACCTTGGTGTGCATCTTGCAGAAGCTGCTTTTATTTCTCATCCGAGTGGCCAGGCAACAGGAGGCAGCTTTAACATAAACACTGTGCCCACAATGCAACTGCTCGCAGTCATTAGTGCGCTAGGAAGCAATTCAGCCTCAGTTCGCCCAAACATTTACTAAAAATCGACAGACAAACATTTGTGGAAACATCTTCAGGTCAAGCTCAGAACACCACAAACCTTAAGTTCTGTACCTGGGCAGAAATGAGACTTTGGTAGCTGAAGTCCCACTGCATTAAGAGAGTCACCGTACCGCTCTCCGCAATACTGGTACGAGCTCGTCTCAAAAAAAAAATCACTATTACGACAAAGTTCAGCTCCATTCCCTAAAGCAGCCTATGGTCTAATTGCTATATAAGCGGTCTGCATATCGCGAAAAGAATTCACAGTTCTTAACAGAAAACTCTATGTGCCACACAGATTATATTTAACATGTAGCCGTGTAAATGTAAACCAGCTATTAAATGCAAAAAACAGTCTACAAATTTTCTATGATTTTGTAATGACTTCAGAAGTGTTCAATGTCAAGGTGATCTTAGAGTAAGAATTATTAAAAAGTTTTTTTTTTTTTAACTTGCACAAAAATAACAGGTTTTTCTCTAAACATCTTTTACTAGTGTTGCTATTCTCTCATCAGCATATCCAGCCTAAAATTTCAAAAACAAAAACAAAACAAAAAACCCACTTCCCAGTTCTGCCATGACGATGCACATTCCTCAGTTTGCCCTGCAAAGTGACATCAGTTTTTTTTAATGTTCTGTTATAGTGATTCATAACTACAGTTTCCAGGATTGAACTAGACAGTTCGCTATGGAGTTAGTTTTTGTCACCTCTGAGCTGGCCAGGGGAATTCTACCAACCTCACGTAAGAGGCAGCTAAAGAGGAATAAGAAAGTCAAAATAATTTAATTTAAAAAAAAAAAGGGCAAAAAAGCAACCTTTTAATAAGGTCACCATCTTTACACTTATTTAAGCTAAACTCTTCATCATTTAGTAGCTCACAGTAAAGGGACTTTTTTTAATCGAGAGAAGTGGGAAAGGAGAGCAGCTGTTACCAGAAGCACATGGCCTGACTTCAGCCTAGCACTACAGGTTGTGACCTTTCCTAAGGTATGGATTCTCCAGCCCCATCAACCCTCAGAGACATTAACTAGCGATTAAAACCTGTTTGTCCAGTGTTTGACTCAAAAATAAAACCTTTCACTTACAAATCACTGCAATTTTATTTAAACTTCTATTTGATATGGGCAGATTTGAACAGCAGCATTGCAGACTGCAATCACATCCTTCCCCCCTCCTCCCATTAAACGTTTGCTTCTTATGAGAAAAGGGATCTAGGTTGGTTCATTTATTTTAGTGCAAGAACAGCAAAATTAACATCTTCAGATACTCAGTCACAACAACAATCAGCTTTTCTAGCACCACATGCTGTGTATATTGTAATACAGGCGATTCCTTCTTTTTCTGTATTTTAAAAAGCGTAAGAGAAGGCTGGCTTTCTGCGCACACGGGCTATCCGAACTGCGTTTAGCATCACTTCCCTACAAGAAGTACCATACTTAGGATTCATATTCGTACACATATATATTCTTTACAGCCTCAGAAAGTTCATCGAGCGAATTAGTGTAAGTAGATACAAAGTACAGGGTACCCAAAGAAAGATTCTGAACAACCAAGCAATTTTCTTATTTATCAACTAACACCCTAATTCGTGTAAAAACTTTAAAATGGTATTAATTCTAAGGTCCACTTCTTTGGATTTAAAGAGGTGTATGTAGAGGGTACTACTTACAGCCACTAAATGAGGAATTTGTTTGACCTGAATTCTCCCCCCGGTTTTATGGATCTATTTTTGTGTAGAAACTACCGGGCAGGAAGTCTGCTAATGATTTATGTCTGGGCTTTGTATCACCAAAAAAATCACAGAGATTCCTCAAGTGTTGAATATCAGTTTAAATACCAGTTTCGATTAAGGTCCATAGCATTTGGATAAAAAGTTGAATTGGAAAAATAAGATAGTATTTATACACATGCCTACAACTTCCCAGAGCTATATTTTTCAAGTACTTTATGGTGATAACTCACTGAACAAGAAAGCAGATCAAGAAACTTCCATGAGTGTGTTCAAGATGTCTAAGTGTGGTACAACTATTCTCTGTTATTCCCGTTCCTTCATCTCTGACTCATTTCATTAGCAAGGTTTTTGTTGTTGTTGTAGTTTTGTTTCTTTGTTTTTTTACAAGTCCATTTAATCTTTTGGTCTCGTGAAAGATGCCCCCTCCCCCCCCCAAAAAATAAAAAAATCACTGCACATTTAAACTTTGGAAGTTGCACCTCCCAAGATCATCCTTCCCCTCCAAACTCCAAAGCACTGCTTTGCACAGATTTGGGAACTTATGTAAGAAATAGCCATACCAAAAAAGCAGCAGTACTTAAGGCTTGCACCACAACATTAGTTCTAAAGTTGACGCTGGTAAATCACAGTAAATCAAATTTGTAAAATTATGAGCAGACACATCAATATTTACACCAGAAAAATGGAGATTGAAAGAAAAGTGAAGACCAGAAATCCTTAAACTAGATCACCTGAGCCTTGGCAACACATATTTTGGAGAACAATTGTTGGATAAACCCTTAAGCTTCCATTAAAAATATTCTTCATTTGATTCTACAGTGAGGTAGGCGAGTATCACTACACACACCATAGCTGATCAAGACTGTTTTCCACTGTATTACTTGTAGCTGCACAACTATATCATTGTCAGAGCTAAAAAAGTATCTGCTGAAATTTCATTTTCATTCACAATTTTTCTTTTGGGAATTGTGCAAATGATCAAAATATATAGAATTCTCAAGGGAAGAATTTCTGTGCACTTTCTTTGTACTTCTCATCTTATTCAAGACTGAAAATACTGTGCAGCTGTTGCAAATGCCTGGTTA
Organism: Apteryx mantelli; assembly: GCF_036417845.1. Classification (NCBI taxonomy): domain Eukaryota; kingdom Metazoa; phylum Chordata; class Aves; order Apterygiformes; family Apterygidae; genus Apteryx; species Apteryx mantelli. The sequence continues at coordinate 1,633,328 of NC_090007.1, forward strand.
AAAGGAAGTGAAACTTCTCTGTTTGTCCATTTGTAAGCTAGGGAGATTTACCTACTTTGGAGTGTTGATTAACTGCTAAGTGAAAGGCGACTTTTGATTAAGACACAGGAACTGAATCCAGATTCAAGTTCAGTCTCTGAGCTCTACTACAGACCTTCCTCATCATCCTGTGCAAGACAGGAGCAGAGGTGCAAAAACAGCAAGATGATTCCACCTCTCCTACCCCGCCTCCCCACTTTTTATTAACAAATCTGTGATGGGGTTGAAAATGTCTATGCCACATTAGAGATTACTATGTCAGACACTTATCTATTAAGAACTCCTACCTGTCAGTGAAGTTCATGGGTTCCAAGTGGAATCCGGTCCAGTCCTGGTGGCTGAAAGTGATTGCAACAAAGATCCTGAGGGGAAAGACAAGTACTTCAGTATGCTTTGGGTGGAATGCAGGTGAGATTGACAACAGCCCCACCAAAAATAGAAAATGACACCAAATGCATTAGATTTTTTTTTTCCTTATGAAAAATATTATTCAAGTAATCATTCAAATTTCACTTTTGCAAGCTTGCAAGAGAAGTAGTAGAGTTATCCATTGCCAGCTTGTATCCAAGTGGAGAGAGAGCAATCAAATACCAAGAATGTTAATGTTGGGGAAAAAATCCACACTAACTGCTCTGATATGGGAATTCTTGACATCTTCATCTGAAAAATGCTCACGCATGGGACAGTAATCCTTAAATTTAGCTACCTGTTTGAAAGATCACAAGACCACATCCTATTATTTGGAAAGGAATGACAGATTAGGCCTGTGTTCAAATGCTTTTAGATTAAAAAACAAAAGCACTCACAAAAATATTTGAAAGTTACCGTATTTCTTACTCCATATTGCTTTATTTTTTGCATCTTACATTAACATCTTAGGAAGAATCCAGCTGCTTTTTGATTAGCCATTGTTTGATCCAAACACCTGCTGGAACCAATATTCCAATTTGTAACTGATCATTTCCCTTGAGGTAGAAGAGACCGACACCTGCATTTATCATTATAACGGCTAGTACCGCAGGAGCTTGCTCTAGGCAAGTCTTGAAACAGTCACTGTCCAACCTCCCCATTTTACTTAGCAGGACAAAAGCAGTATAGGGTCATATGTGCATGTAGAACACTAATTGAAGACGCATCTTTAAAAAGAAACCTGGTCACTCCTCCTCAGATTGATTGTGACACTAGCTAGAAAAGCATGCTGTTTTAAAGACAAACACTAATAAAAATAAATGTCTTGCTTCACAAAGGTTTTCAGCTGCTTTCAGCTTTTATTGTGTCCAGCAAACCAGCAGACCCACTGCAGCAGCATTTTAATAGCGGAGACAAGCTAGCGAGATGCAGCAAACAAGGCAGTATTTGTCCAGCAAGCTAGACTCGGGCAGTTTAGTCTACTAGGGCTTAATGGCATGAAACTGATAATGGCCAAAAAAGACTTGTAGCTTGAACAATTTCTTGAGGACAAAAATCAAATTGAGAAGTCTTTGTACTTAGCTATCCAGCTCAAGGTCTTCCCTGTTGCCCGATGAGAGAGCCTGTTCTTAGGCTGCTTTCCTCGCTGCCCCTCCTGCCCAACGCATGCACGCCAGCAAGTCTTACTCTTAATTTTCGCTCTGCAGTATCACATAGCTAACAGCCTCACACCGAGAAGTTACTCTGTGGAAGTAACCTAGATCTTAATTTCTAGTTCATCAGTAGCAATAACGTTCAGAGACGCAAGTGAAGAGAGTTGGCTTTGGAACTGGCACCGCAGTCACGTGCATGCTCATACATGTAGCTCCGTTCAGCTTATATGGTGACAATTTCGTGTCTTTACTTAAAGGACATCAGAGCAAGTCTTAAAGCCAACCTGAAAATACTGGCTAGAAATGGCTGCAGGTTTTGGTGGGATACCACCACCACGCACGCTCCGTAACGTGGAGGAAATTAACTGTCCCCACGTTACTGGTCACATCCGAGAACACACCACAGTTCTCAGTGGAAGTTTCCATGAAGTCACGCATCAAGCCGGGGGGGGGGGGGGGATGACTTCTTAGGGAAGTGTTTTCCTATAGGAGAGCGCAGAGAAGCAGATAAACACAGGAACATGCTCCGTTAGGGTGGCTCACTTCTCCTGCAGTTAAAGGGCTGATGTTAGCAGGGCTTGACTCAGGCCGGAAGAAAATACCCAGAGGTGAAGACAATATCAGTTATCTCTAAATTAATAGAAAACAAAACAGGAAGATTCTTTGGTTTTATTGTTCTGCCACAGGATCCCACTCCCTTTTGCTTGTTGTTTTGAAGGGAAAGGAGGAGGTGGGTAAGGGCAGGATGTGAAGAAAAATCCGTAATACAGAGCATGGGCTCCAGAACAACTTCTGTTTGCCCACGCTTGTTTTTGCTTTACAAAAATTATTTTGTAATCCTGCACATACAACATTTGAGATTCAAACATTCCTTTTTCCCCCTCTATGAAAACACTGAGGGAAGAACCTGCCAGTGAGTGTTCACGGGCAGTTAGAAAACACAGTAAAAAAAATCAACTACTTTTGCCATACTACTGAATCGGCAATTACCTGCGTCAGCAGCACAAACTTGGTCAATCTCCTCCCCCGCTTATCACACAGCCTGCTTTTATATAGCACAAAGCGAATGCTAAGATAACCATAATTTTAGCTGCAAGTATTCCACAGCACTGTGCACATGGACACGAAACTGGTATCAGCTTTTGGGGCAGACTCACCACGGCTGGACTGTAGGTGGAGCACAGTAATTGATGCGCTCTGGCTGCCAAGACAACTCCTTGGAAGCTTGGCCTCTTATTTCTGCTAAGCCACCAAGAATTCTGAGTCATTTCCCTCCTCAAAAAGTTTCAGAACTATTTTCTTTTGTCCAGAAGGCAGGACAACTGCTCAGCAACGTCTAGTCCTCCTCTCTGAGCACAGGAAAAGCGCTGCTGAAGTATCACGCTTCTCCTAACGTGTCCCGTCTGCAGATCAAACCGTTGGCGTTTACTTGGTCAATAGGCTAACGAGCTCAGAGGTCATCTTGTTCCAAAAGCCGTAAGATTGTGCCCGGTACATCCTGTCTGTTTGACTATTTTAAGTAATCTAAAAGGTTCCAATAGGTTAAACAAGTTGCTACGAAAGCGCAGATATAGAAACTTAATAAATGGACACGCAACTGTGCTCTGGGCCCTGATTAGCCATCTAGAGGGTAGGCCTTACTAATTATAGCTCATCCTATTAGCCCAATGCCTTGCTAATTAGTAGCCAATTGTAAACCATTTCTACCGCTACTTCAAGGCCTTCACAAGGATTCAAAGGAGCTGCAAAAGCGACGGAAAACAAGACACCTAAAAATACTGCAGTGTTTCCATGCTGCTTCTCAAGCACCTGGCTCAGACACGAACAAACACTTCTTTACCATTAAAAGCCTACAAAAAGTAATACGCATAACAGACCCGACTATTAACAAGAACTACTACACAACCCTATTAACTGGTAGTTATGACACTACTGCAACGAGCAGGAAGCCACAAGTTGTAACACGGCAGGAAAAAAAAAAGGGAATTATTCTGCCTCGTGCAAAGATATTGCTGAATTGCCCTAATAAAAGTACCAGGCAGAGGGGGGAGGATCACCCAGGCTTCGGCTCCGCGCTGGATCCCCGCTGCACGCTGGGCAGCCTCCCCTCATCCCCGCGTGAAACCGCTCAGTTTTCTCCGGAGGAGGAAACACAAGGTATCTCTCTGGCCCCGAGACAACCTGCATTTTTCGAAGTCTGCCCCGATAGACAGGAATACAGTTAACTCGAACTGGCTTGGCAGCAACTTCACATCAGAATTTTTCAGGATTTCGAACAAGCTCAACATAGGTAAAAAATCATTCCTTCCGATTTGCTGCGAACGTGGAAAGCCTAAGTTACCGAATCATTTTGCTGAGGTTCTAGCCAGCCTCCATTTTTAATGAACTGTAGCATTAAACTCCCATAGTGCTAGTGTCATGGGACTAAAATAGTTTTCATCTTGCGAGGACACTAGAACAGCAGTTTAACCGCTTCACTGCTGCACCATGTTCACTGCGAGGGACCGGGGCCACGGCTACGGCGCCGACCCGCATTTGGCGCGCGGAAGTTTCCACCGAAATCCAACAGAGGGTTGGCAAAGAAGCGTCCGGGGAGGCAACCGGCGCCGCGGGGCGAGATCCAGCCCTGGCTCTCGCGCAGGTTCCCTCCGTGGTCCTGAGCGAAACGCTAAGCTCGCTCCGCCGCTCGCCTCCCTCCTATTCCCACATCCGTGGGACGGGAAGTTCAGATTCACAGCAAACATCACTGAGGGGGAAAAAAAGGTTAAAAGGTTCGTAAGAGGATTCTCAAAAGGGTTATTTTTTTAAAGCATCTACTCGGGGAATCTCATAGGAAGAGGCAGGCAATTAAACAGTTAATACTCGGAAGTGAAACTCTAAACAGCAGCTAGTAGGTTTTAACACTACTTCTATTAGAGAAAGAGTCACTACAGAAGAATACTGGCGCAGGGTTCGACAAGCGAGTTGCATTTATCAGCATGCTTCGGTTTAACGCTGCCATTCGCCGGGAGTGCTGAAGGCAGACGGAGCAGGCAGCCCTGCAGCGCGGACACCGCCGTGCCCGCAGGTCCCGGATCGGCTCCTCAGCAGTTTAGGAAAATTAAGTCTCTAGCCGCTGTTTTTAAGGTTAGCCTTCCAAGTTAAACAGTACAACACTTCTTCAATTTCATAACCTCCTGACCACCTACCCCAAACCCTCCGGAAGACGGCAAGTAAACTGCACTTATTCAGCCCCATAAGCCCACTGCTGTGCTAAACCTAAGGGGTGAGGAGGGGGAAGGCGGCAGTGCAGCGGTACTCGCTGTTCAATTAAGACAGACACCTTGTTACTTTAGAATCGCTTTCAAAGGTTTAACACCTCATTTAAAGGGAATCTCGGTTCTCATTCTGAAAAAATCAAGTTTTTAAAAGTATAATAAGCAAAATATTCAAGAAATTAAACAGGCACTGGATAGAGCATTACCTTCTTCCAACTCACCAGATCTCACTGGCGGAACAGAAATCAGATCTATTTTATTTTTTTTTTTAGAGCCTACTTTGTCACTTAATGAAGTTTCATAACCATTATATAGAAAAAAAGAAAATCATAGATCAGAACACTAGGGACCACATTTTTAGGAACATTATCGAAACCTATCAACACTATCTAAAAAAAAATATGATCCGGTAAAGTAAAAAAAGATTTTACATGCAAAACAAGGTTTTAAAAATATAATATTTTCAGAACACAACAGGCTATGGACTCTACAAGTTTCCTGGCATGGAAACTCTGACACAGGTACCATAGTTTGGGATTACTGCTGTACCTACCTCCTCCAACAACTGAGATAAGAAAACTTCTGTACTTTTTGGAAGGCTGAGTGAATTGGTCAGCAGAAAAAGGAGTCACATTTCAATTTAAATATTGACACACAAGGGGCTAGCTTCCGACACATTTGTTCAGGCCTTACTTCCATGAGCATTTTTGAGTACAGGAGCAAAAATACAGGAGCAAAGTACAGGCCTCAAAGCTCTTACAAGAGTATCAAATTGGCTTTTCAAGCACATGCAATATAGAAAAATATCACTTGAAAACATTTTTCTATGCTCCAGAAATACAGATTCCCCCCACCTCCATTAACAGAATACTAGGAAGAATCATTAGAGGGAAGGGATAGATACGGTGCATGTGTTAATACAGTGTAGGTGATCATCACGGCATGGAAGGGCGCTCCTCTAGCTTTTTACGGATGTCCCGATCCATTCTGTACCTGACATATGTTGGTAGTACACCAAATATTCAAAAAATTGCTTTCTAGCTTCTTCCACGTGCCCAAAGCATCTGAAACATCCTGCACGCACAGGATTCAGCTTTCGCCGCCCCGCACTGACGCGCCCCACCTTGTAGCTTCAGGAAGGAAAAAAGCTCCTTTCAGACACACATTGATACTACCGCTACCGGTTTATTGTATACAAGTCAGATTCCAAATAAAACCTTTTACAAAGTAAGAGCCTCACCACTGACTCCGGAGTCCTTGCACCAGAGGTAACACACACCTCCCGCGCCAAGTCATCCATAGTATTCATGCTTCCAGCCTTCAGGTCAACGGATGTGTTTGAGGGGCAGGAAAACCAATATCAACCCTTTATTTAAGCCAACCCGTAGCAGGGGGATCATATGCTTTGCCAGTAGGCTAGGGAATCATTTGAGACAACAGCAGAAATTCGGATATAGAAAGATTATTTACTGGCAACAGCTGCTCCTCAAGCATGTCACCTCAGCATATTCATTCTTTGGAGAATGCTTATTTTCCAGCATTTACTCTCTATTGGATGCCAAGCGACAAGGGCTGCCAAATCATGTGGAAATGCACATAGGCCTTCAAGGAGAAACTCTGTCTTTACTTTGGATCTGGGAAAGAGTATCGGCTACTATCTACTAATTACGCTATCTGCAAAGCGCTCCGTACACATCTTTAACTTACCAGAGCTGGAGTTCAGCTCTGTTATGTCCTCTCAAATCCTACTACTCGCATACTCCCGTACAGGAAATTCTGAAGTCACAGAATATGTTTCCTCCAGAAAATCCAAGCTGAGCCTTTTAAAATCACTGGTATAATCTAATCTGTTGAAATCGAAACATCGTTGTTTTGAGACCAAAGTGCAAATGCATTTTGATTTCTCCTATTTGTAGTCTGGAATATCTCAGTGGTAATTACATTATCAAACTCCTTCCTCCCTCTCCAAACAAGCAACCGTTTTAATCAATCTACCTAGCTTTTACTGAGATTACCCAGAATGCAGTCAAGTGCAGATACCTGAAAGATTCAAAGATAAAGAGGTTTCCAGTAGTGCAGTTGGGGGAAAAAACAAAAAACAAAAAACAAAAAACAAACATCACTAACTGGAATTTTTTTCTTCCTGGAAGCTTGCTACTCAAGACCTTGCAAATCTGGCTTTCTGTAACCAGAGCCTGGAATACCCAATTACTACTGTCCTGCTCAGCAGTTTGCAAAGCTGAAGCGTACACAGCAAATGCAACAATTTACAGATGCTACATGGAAAAACGCAACACTGACTAACGCTGTGCGGAGTCCTAAGTCAGCACAAAATGGAGTGCGTTTCTTTGCAGGTTGATTCAGAAGATCAGGCAGGCTCAAAATACCCAGATCACGATTTGGTTGGCTACTCATGAATAGAAACACCCATGATTGTCTAGGGTTGCACCACTACGGGCTCTAGCAGAGGCAAGCATGCAGCTTGCTTTTCACTCATAATACAATATATGTCTTGAAATGGGAGGGGGACAGGGGACACGTAGCTTCCCCAAACCTATGAAAAAGCAATTTCCCCAAAAGTCCAGAGAAAAGTGTCTTAGAGTGGTTAAGTTTCATAAAATGAAGGAAAATGTTATAAAATGAGTAACAAAAGCTGGTATTTTTAGATGAAGTTAACCTTAACACAACTCTCTTTGGGTAAACCAATTTTGTTTGAACTATTTGGCTAATTTGCTCTGGTTTTGACAGGTGTATTCCCTTGTATAGAAGCAGCTCAGCAATTTTATGTTCTCACTCAAAGGAACAAAGAGGTATGACGAGGAATTAGGAAAGTCCTTGACTAAAGGAAGTACTGACTTGTGTAATAGCAAGAAAATATTTGCATCGTTAATGTTACAATTAGTATTTTAAACCGTGATATAGTTACAGAAGTATCTCTTTTCATTATTATTTTAAGCAAATAAGAGAATGGGAAGTCAGAGAAATGAAGAAACCACTGAGTAAGCGGCACTGGATCTTCAAAAGAGCCAGGTCTAGGTCCAAACAATTTTATGCATCTGTTTCACATCTATCCAAATGAATCTTCATAATTACTGTATGGGTAACTTAAGTCATTAAATCAAAATCTTAGCAAGAGGCTGACTTGCAGTAACAACAACAACACCCTGCATGTTGGAGACAATAACTAAGCAGCAGATGTGAACAAAATAGAGTCTATTTTAAGAAGAGGAACTATAGTATCTACTGTTAAGCGAAAGGAGAGAACACCAAGAACTAAAAATAGATTTAAGATTTTTGGTTTGGAGGTTCTTTTTTTTTGTATGTATCACAGTTCAGTTATTCTATATTCACAGACAACTATATTGATCCTCACCCAGGGCCTAGTACTACTGGGCATGTAGGAATGGGTCCTATCTGTAAAATATCCATTTTGTAAGGCCAATGACGCTGCTTTTGTGACTTCTGACACTACAGAATAGACAAGTTCCACCTTTCATTCAAGGTGACTGGACCTGTCCAACTATTCTCTACACTGAGTAGCTGCAATGAACTGGTGTTAATGAAAGTATAATCTCATCAGCCCAACAGTGCAGGTCTCTATGGATAATTGCATAAACACGTTTTGCAAGAACTTGAATTACTATCTTCTATTTTCAGAAGTATTTAATAATTTTGACAGAAGAGGTAGGAGGCAGCATTAGGAAATGCATTTGCAGAACTGTTTGGCCAAGTATTAAACATGGGAAGAGAGCTGTGCGTGAATTTATCACCTCCTTCACAGGGCACCTGACAACTCCAAAGCAAAGAAGCAGAAAGCTCTGTATCTCCCATTAGGGTGGGGGGAAGAAAAGCAGGTGGTAAATTGTTATTTCTACCTCTGGTGGAAAAATGCATCTTCCTTTCATCAAGTACGAAGTGCCTTTGTATTCGCCGTGTTTGTCGGGGGCCTCCTTTCGTCTCCTCCAGCAAGGCGCCCCGCCGCAGCGAGGCTTTGCCTGCGTTCTGCAGGTAGTTTGCGCTTCCAAAGTGCCCGTGACTTTAACTGGGCAACCTGGCATCAACTAAAACATGCAACGTTTTGCCTTCTTTCTCCATTTAACAGAAGGAAGCGTTTGACTCCTTCTGAATAATTCGGTTTGTGCCCACCTGGCTTCAGCATCAGGTACTTGAAACACAGCAGTAAGTTTTTTTTTTTTTTTTTTTTAATTCAAGATGCCATCTTGCACTAATGACACACATTCTTAATCTCAGCAGTAGGAGCACATTAATAACCCATAAGCTAATAATTTTGCAGTAGCAATTTTAGTTTCCCCAACTGTATTATTTAAAAACATAACTGAGGGTGTGTTTAGAGGCTGACACTGCTCAGAAATCCAAATAAGGGAATGAAACGGCAGCTTGGCAGGGACCCAGGGGCCACACCTATTTACAGGGGAAGCCGAGCACAGCCACCATCATTAATTCAGAGGCCTCAGAACACAGAACTTGATCTGGATGCACAGTGCATCCCCCCACCCGGGATCGAAAGGGGAGCTCTACACACCGAACATCACGAGCCGCGCTTGCTCGTAACCGTTTCTATATTAAAAGCAAGGGAGGTTGCAGGTCAAGATGTTTAGCCCTTGGTCCTGCAGTTAGAAGGCAAAAGGAACAAAGGTGTCATTGTCACCCGCCGGATCGGGGCGGGGGAGGGTATGGATTTTATCTCGAGCAAGCCTAACCACTAGTAACAAACCTGTCAGGGTCCCTTGACCCAGAACAAGCAGAAAGTAAACAGATTTAAAAGATGAGTAACATGAAATTCAGACTCTCAATTACCTAAGCTTTTCATGTAAGACAACATCTATGAAAACGTAAGAGCATCCTGGGTAGAAAGCAACCAGAGGTGTCACAATTATAACGAATGGCATTTTGGGAAGGAGATATTCTTACGAAGTTTGCGTAGTTAAAAGTCCTAAGGGTTCGTTAACACGTGCACTATTAAACTGAGCCTTATTTAATTGCTTCTATGGCCTTCACCATCACAAATCTCAGGCACCTCACAGAAATATACCCTGCTGTAAGCTCACCAGGCAGCACTGTAACGGAGAGGGTTCATGCGCTTTTGCTCTTTTCTGTCAACTAAAGTCCTGGCTGCTTGCTTAGCCATTACCTTCAGGTTTAAAAAAAAAAAAAAAAAAAAAAAATTGGGGTCCAACAAAAGAAATTAATACATCTTTCTATGGATAGCTTTGCTAAAGGAAGGAGAAAAAGCAGAAGAATCTTAAATGCCTTCAGCACCTACTAATGGAATAAAGATTACATGCAACAGGTTTGAAAGTGAATGGTGGCTCCCGGATGCCAGCTTTCCTGTAGCATAGAGAAACGCACGCTCAGCCCTGAAAAATTCATTTGGAGATGTCAAGCAAAAAGTTTACCTCCTTCAGAGCCGGCCAAAGCCTTCAGCTTTCCCAGCCACAAAACACTTTACGCATTCACGTGTACTATACACCAGACCATCCCCAAAGACACTGTGCTTTCCGCCTGTTATTCTAAGATGCTGATTAAAGTGGTTTCTTTCTCGACTATTCATCAACCTTCCCACACAGGATATTTGCAAAATACATTACGACCTGTACGACCAAGCTTCTCTTGGTGATCTTCCCGTCTGACCTTTTTGAAGCATACCTGCCATGGTAGCACACAAACAGTAACAGCCCCGTGCATAAGCAACCTTTCGTGAATTGCAAGACACATGAATTTAGTGTCGTCCTTAACTGTAAGTGCTACCTACTATCTCGGAGCATAAATTTAATGAAAATAAGAACCTGGATTATTCTAGAGCTGAGCTACTTAAAGTTATGCCAGGATTATTCTTCAAGTTTTATTCAGAATGTCACCTACCTTCTCTTTCGGAAAAAGCTATGCCTTATGAGCCAATGAAGTCTCTTCGCAGTATCATCTATTTTCAAGAATAGGTACAGAAAAGCTGTTATGAATGTCATCTTTTTCTCTATGTCTACAGAAGTAAATCTGAATTTAAGAAAGGCTTAAGACATGAATCTATGTCACATTCATAGAGTTAATTAAGGCACTAAAGGTACACTTTCCCCTATTGCATGTATGGTCCACAGAACATCCTCAACGGTTCACAAGTACAACCCAGATTCAAGCAACAGATTGGTATCTTCTATACATGGAGTCTATACAGTAAAGGTTCCCTCAAACAAAGGCAAGAGGTTTTACTATCAAGCACCTAAAATAGCAAGTTCTTCCAACACTTGCAAGATTTTGTCATCTGAAATGACTAGACACTGGCTTTTAAAGAGTACATCTATCTCAGCCTATATCTGTAAGGATTTTTTCTTTTTTTCCTAAAGCAGAAAACAAAATTGAAAGTCCATACTCAACAGCATCCTACAGTGTCACATGAATACTGTGTCTGCCATTGGCAGATAGGCGATTTTACTATTATACAATGAAAACCAGAAAATTGTAGATTTATGTCGTATATGAAACTGAATATGCGGTTCACGTGTTTGTACATACTGTAACATTAGAGACACACGCACAATTGCAGTACCTAATTCTTTTGAAGACAGGATTTTCTAAGATCCTATTAAATATGAATGCTTTCAGTTTACTTCCTCTAATTCTTGCAAGCATCTCAAAGCCAGCGATCACATGGCTAGTTCAGCAAATGAACATACTGGTCATTACTAACAGACTACAGCAAGGAAGTTGTTCCTACTTACAGCAATAGGTAAATAAGCATTAGCCCGAAACCTAATGATGCAATTTTCTGACTAATTTTAATATGTGGAAAGTCTTCAATATTATATAGCGTAAATCAAACTAAGAAAAACTCACTACTGATGATCTTCAGCAATACTTCCCCTCCAAAGCAGTCACAAAAGCGACTTTGCTGCTGCCGCCGCCGCAGTTACAACTCCCTGCTTTCGATGGCATTCCGTGAGGTTGCCGGGGACCGTGTTCCAACAACATTCTGAGCATTTCCAGTATTGCTTTAACTACTGCTACTGACCGTTTTCAGCCACAGGGTAACTGCCTAGCGCACTTGGGATGTAGTTTAAGCAGCTACCACTCCCAAGAATCTCTGTATGTAGACTGAGTTAGGAAAGGATAAACAAGTTAAGCAAGCATCACTCAATTAGAAGTGTTTTACTGGATTAAAAAAATGGTTTTCCTGAATGCTAGCTTGTATAGTCTGATAGGTACTAAACCCACCTGTCTGTACCCCAAAGTGAACAAGAGAGATCCCATCCAAATCAATTTCAATACTAACTGAAAATGTAATCAAAGCTTCATTTTTTCCCCCCGAAAGCTACAAAATACCCCTTTCTTCTTTCCACTCCAGCACCTGACATTCTCACATATGAAGCCCTCATCTTAAACCTCTTGTTTATTTTGGATATTTAACAGAGGAGGGAAAAAGTAGGCTGCCTAGAGATAGCTCATTCTTACTTACATAACCTATCACTGCCTTCTTCATCTGGTCTCCCACTCAAACATAACTTCAAAACAAAACAAAAACCAGAACCTTTTCATTTGAGGTGCCACCTACCATTCGGAGAAGTTGTCATTACCCACTCTCATGGCTAACTTACTTTGAGTAACAAAATTTACTGTCAAAGAATTAGTAATGATAAAAGAGAGCTGAACCTTTTTCTGGGAGGTAAGGTAGAATATGTATTTCTATACCCCCTGCTAGAGTTTTCCACATTATTTATACAGTTAAACACCGATGAATGATTTTCACTTGAGGGGTTCCAAAAAAGAAGAAAATATACAGCCTTACTTGTTACTGGGTATTTTAAACATTTCTTCAGGTGTCTGATTTGACTTTTTAAATATCCATTTATATTCAGCTGAAAATACTGGAAGTGGGGGGGGAGGGGGAGGAATAGTGTTTACCTCGTGCCAGGGCTTATCTCCTGCCTTGTGGGAGTGCTCTTTTACAGGCCTCGGGTTTTTGTTCCCATCCCTCCAGCTCCCATTCACACTGTCGGGGCCAGAGCAACAAAAAGCACATATCGCCATGGGTGACTGCAAGTGCCACGGACCGCTTCCCGATACGGCCCGGGCGACACGAGCCCGCGAGCGCGCGGCTGCCAGGACCAAGCAGAATGAGACCGGTACCACTCTGAATTTGTTTTGGTTCGAGTTTACACAGGAATAAACCCAAATCAGAAAGCGATGCATAAGGCACCAGAACCAAAAGATGGAGCAGTTGCACACTGATGCCTTTCATTCTGCAGCAGCGTTCACTACAGGGCACAGTAAACTTGAATGCAGTTTCCTTGCTAATTATTAGTCACCCCATAACTGTCAAAGGAATTGGAGACCGACTCCTCTTCCAAACTTGGCAGAAGTAAAGCTTTTCAGGTAGAGCTTTATTTTAATGCAAAATTATCTGGAATGTCAAACTTGCAGATTCCCTAAAGAGACAAGTCTCAAAATCCTGTCCCCAAACTACCTTACCTGGCAGGTTACCCGGAAACAGTGACGAGAACTGCTTTACTTCTGGAAAATGCAGATATTTGTGTTTGTTCTTTGGGGCAAGAAAAAGGGGGGAAGCGAAGAGAGAGGGAAAGGAAACGGAGGTAGTAGAATGAATATAATCTGAAATGCTTAACTTGCTATAAGAATAAAAAAAAGTCAGAAACATAATTTAGTAAGAAGGAATACAAACAGAACAGACTGAGATGAACTCAAAGATGTGTATTTTAAATAGTTCTTTGATACCAAAATGAGATCGGCTTACTTGAATCCCACAGAGTATTTCAAGACTCTCAACATTTTTCAGGCACAGAATTACTTAATATATTTTGCTTAATGCTAGCATCACCTGACCGAGCTTCAGAAGAACCCTAAATCGGCAAAGGACACCAGGTCTAGATCAGTATATGTTTGTTTCATACACAAAGCCGAAGTCAAAGGGAGCAGCTGACAAGCAACCTTGCTTTAAAGGACTAGCACAGAAACCCACGAAATCCACTGGCCTGCCAGGAAGTTGCGTCATGCTTCCGAAGGCCGATCTGGATCTTTTTTTTCAGAAAGGACATTGGTGGGAGGAGAAACAGCCTCCTGAAATTGAGCCTTTTTAAAAATAAAACACAAAATAAACACACTCGATCACAAGCTTCCGGAAGTCTTAGTTAAAACCATGCTACAGATTTATACGCTCAACCTTCCGGCTAGAAGGGACGATCTATCCCAACCAATCAATTAGCCAGCACGTACAGAAGAACGTAATTCTATGGAGCTCGAAAAATTCATCTGACTAAAGTACATCAACTACCAAGACATGAAGTCTTGAATTAATGAATATAAGAGACAGAGGAAAACTAATCGCTTTCCTTGGTCTAGGGATTTGCCAAACTCAATGTTAAGCATGTGATACTCCTAACCCAAATTTGTCTGGCCTTTGGTGTGTGTGACTGGCTGTTAAAATAAGATCCAGCAGAGTAAAATTTAAGTATTTGTATTTCCTAATATAACAAACTGACCATCACAGTTGGTGAGGTAAATCCATCCTCTCTTCTACCAGTAATTCTCATTTGAAAAGTGACATGATGTGAGGTTAAGGCATTTCACAGAGTTATAAGCTAAGGAAGACCATAATTAAAATAAGACTAAAGGGAATTGTTATAAGCCGCATTTTGCGTACTTCCTTTGTAACACACCATTATACCCATTTTGCAGATGGGGTAACCCATGCGTGGAGAGGTTTCAGGGACTTGTCCAAGGCAATACAAACTCGTCCTTCAGGAAAAGCAAAGGAAAAAAGGGAGAACAAGGTGCCCCAGCACACAGGACATGAGCTGGTCCTGAGCAGCATGCTTTTCAAGATGTGGTAACAGGAAGGAATAGCCTGAATCCAGCTACCATACTCCCAAGCTGCACTAGATCTAAGAGCACCAGCTTTACGCAGATACACTGCCAAGCAGTGCTATCCTGAGCTCAGGTTGCAATGCTGAAGCGTTTGCGTACCAATGCCCTTTTCTTTCCTCTTTGTCTTTATTATTGGTAGGATTTGAACAGTTACACATAGTAAGGTTTTCCATTTTCCGCCTTATTTCAACATGCGGATACAACACCACACTAACATTTTTGCAGAAGAGTCAATGCATCAGAAGTTAGATAGAGGTGGACGCAGTTTTCTTGTTAAACCTTGATTTTGTCCCGCATATACGCGTTAAGCCCTTGTATCACAAGTGGACTAATCATTTCTTTTTTCCAAAGGACCTCTTCATCACTCGTGAAGAGAATAAGCTGCGCCCACGAAGCGAGAGCCATGACGCTGCTCTCCTGCCTCGTTTGCTCAAGAAATCGAGAGAGGAGCAAGCGTTAGAGGCGTAGCGGGCAACAGGTTAAAAAACTCCGGCACAATAGGGAGGCAGCCTGTAATTAAGACATACAAAAGCTATGTGGGAGAATTCCTTTCGGCCCCTGCCGTAGCCACGGTCTCCTGAGGTGATGCTGAACGAGCCGCACAGGCGCGCACGCGTGCGCACGCACAAACGTCTAAGTAAACACCAGCTGCTTACTGGGTGCCCCGCTGAAGACTCCCAAGACCTGACGCACCGAGAAGTCAAACACCAAAAAACGCAATTAAGGACAATGAAAGCTAGAAATGCCGGCACCTTTAGCAGTCTGCGGTCTGGAAAAGGGTGGGGGGAAGGAAGAGGAGAAGTGCTGAACAACAAGAAGCCAACATAGGAAACTGCATATTAATAAACCTTAACCTTTGTTCTGTCACTGTCCTATAATGCTTCCTTCGGGCAATTAGCTCTCAGTTTCTCCACCTGAAAATGGACATATGATTCATCTCACAACAAAGTTCACTGGTGCACGCAGGCCATTCAGACTAAGTGGTGCTAAGTGGCTAGAAAATATTGGAAAGAAATTAATAAGTTCATAAATTCCAGGTGCTGGGTTGTGCATTAGAAATAAAGCAGGAATTACTAACTGAAGGGGGGTCAAAATATTCAACAGCTGTCCTATCCCCATGGAAAGGGATGCCACAGAAATACAGAAGTGAGGGGAGGGGGGAGAAGTGCCTTAAAAAACCAAAAACCCAAAAAACTCAAAACAAAGGTTCTCAAGTGAGTCTTTAAACCAATCAATCATAATATGAGCGCATAAACAAGCAGAATTAAGATCATCTATATATAAAATGCCAAATCCTAGCCTGTAAGTTTTAACAGCGCGAATCTAAACCAAGCAACATCTGTAGTAGAGGGAGAGCAGGGCCAGCCTGACAGAACGATCAAGAACAGACTTTCAAAGAAGAATATGCTGGAATGGCAGTCCTGGCAGTTTCTGGTCCATCCATGGTCTGTTCTTCTCCCAGGGCGTATTTTTTGTAGTGATGGGCGAAGAGGAAGGAGTGCTCATCTACCATTTCTTTCAGTCAAGAAGATGTGCTAACTACATTACACTTCACATATCAGCCTACAGACAGTATTCTGTGATACCTCAAACACGAACAGCGTTACACAAAAGCAAACGTTACCTTACCAAGTCTAAAAGTAAGTCTACTATATTTTCGGATACCACAGTCCCCAGGAACATTCGGAGACAGAAAAACAAACAAACAAACAAAAAAACCACAGTTGATTATTCTACGTTACTTAGATTATTATTGAAAAGGAAATAAATTAGAAGTCAGCAAGTGCCTATAACTGGGCTCTGTAATTGCTGGTCATTCTACAAAGAGGAATAAAACCCCATAGCAGCAAGTTAAAGAAACAGCTCATGAACGCTGTTCATTTTGCTTTTACTTTGCAATGAAAGCTCAGCGTCCACACTTTAGTTCAGATGGGGAACGCACAAGCCAAATGCTTTCTTTCTAACTTTTTTATTCGGTGAACTACATGGCCAGTATCTATATTCAAGAACAAAAGCCGCTACCTGCACAGGTAGATTAGCACACACATGAACTCTGTAAGAACACACAACTTTCTACCCCCAAGTTACATGAACCCGAGGCACAGTATTTTGTGAAACATGAGCAAAATAAGCACATAACTACTCTCCCCTCAAAGCACTGCAGTAAGAAGCAGCAAGCCTGCTAACTTAAGCCTGAGAAAGAGCTTGTAGTTCGTATGTGCATAAGCATTAATAAAAACAAACAAAAAAGCTCTGATGCCCAAAGATCTGAATTTTTAATTTCATAATAACCCTTAGCAACTACTATCAGTGAATAATATCTATGTATCACATCTAGAAGTTTGTGGTCCAAAACATGAGTGAAAACATTCCAAATTTATATTCCACAAGACAGCCTTTTCCACTCAGAACTTATACCTAAAATGAGTGCTCGTTATCCAAGCAGAAAACCTGAACTTCGCTGACCATTACAGCCACCTTGTCAATTCTGTCCTTCCAAATCTCTTATATGGGATACCATGACTTTCGGTTGCTTGGCAGCTGGCCAGGGACTTCACAACATCGATACCATTTCAAGATGTACAACTAAAAACCTAGGATGATCTCAAATATGGCCTCATCACACCTGAATGATGCTTTTCAGCACTATCCAAAAGACGCTGGGAGTTGACTTTCTTTAATTTTATCCCAAGCATCTTTGCCATCTTCCCCTTCTCCTCCTAAAAAGGGGCATAGCACCACTACTGCTGTCAGAAAATAAGCATGCTTGTAGCCTATACAAATCAGTAGGGCTAACGAAGAGCACACCCAGAAATAGAAGTGTAAGAGCATAAGACAGTAAGCCAGGAGTTCCTTCCACAATTATAGTGCCTTTGACAGCAAAGGGATAATTCCAGTTCAGATCTTAGTCCATACTGAGAGGTCTCTAGAAGGACCAAATGTTATATACACATGTAGCTGTCTGTCTGAAAAAGCAGTCCAAATCCATCATCGTGCCTTACATAAGTCTCAGAAACATTATATGACAGATTAGGACTGTCTGAATTTAAACCAACAATTTTAAACAGCTCCATAAATGACTGCTGGTCTGTAATTACTACAAGAAAGTCATAATACAGCTACATTAAATTACAATATTAGCATACTGGCCCAGCACGGTATGCCAACACTGTTGCATCATCACCTCTTGATGTAACCTCATGAGAGGACTACGTAACATTGCTAGGAATGGTATTAGCTGCTCTTCTGTGCTTCTGCCTCTAAGGAAGGAGAAATATTTTCAGCTATCTCCATCCCCCTTCACCAGTAGTTACCAAGTGATCACAGAGATACAACTCTTTCCTGCCAGCGAAACTCAGCAAGGTGGTTAAGTTGTTACTTCAAACACAGAACGTGGCCCTTCACGCTGATACACAATTCCATCAGAGCACGCTAACCGCAACACATTCATTCTTTTTCCACGTGAGAGTGAGATAAAGATCAGTCTATTGCTTACCCACAGCCAGCATGTATAGGGGCATGCAACATGCAGGTTGTAAAAGCTAACCAAGCCGTGCAGCCCTCCCCAATTTTCAATACCTGGTAGTTGGAAGAAAAAAGAAAAAAAAAAAGCATTTCCCAATCCTGAAACTTATTTTGTGATCCTGTTTGAGGCACTTAACCTTAAAGCCCTGCTGCCTTCAGCGTACAACACCCCCTTTTTGTTTTACGCTTCACAATCCAGACACACAGAACGCTATGCAAACAGCGAGTAATGAAGCGTGATGTGCAGGAATACTTAGTTCCGTAAGTGTCATAGTCTGCAATAGCTGCGAGGAGGCACTCGGGTTTAAACGCTGCCTTCTCTCCAACAAGCAGGTTTTCTCCACAAAGCTCTCGGTGCAATCCCCGCTTATAGAGCTCAAGGGCTTATCTGTATCTGTGCGGTCCCACACCAGCAGGTGTCACTGCGATATCACTGCCACGGGATCCCAGCAGGTACATTCCCAAGATTTTGTGGGACAGACCACTCCTTAACAGAGCCAGGCCCATGGACCTCACGTGTATGACAACACAGCACCCAGGAGGCCACTACACAGTTTCCTTGCACGGAAAAACAATACCTTTCATCACTTCTACGTGCTCTTTTATTTCTTACTTTCTTCTTCAGTCTCCTGCTTCTGGTCCGCTACCATCTGGTCCTCTTCTCTAACTGCATGTCTCTCATGTTCCTGCTTCTTCCTACCCATGTTTCCTTTCACTTGAAACTCTGGTCAATAGTTTGTCTAGAAAGAAAGAAGGTTTCATTCTCTTCTCTTACTGATGTATGGCAGCTTCCAGCCTACTGGCATGTCACTTATTCCCGAAGGCCCCTCTTCTTTTTTTCACTTCCTGTATAACAGTCTCTAACAGGCAGCTCTGCTACCTCTACTTACTTCCAGCTGCATTTACAGACAGACAAGGAAGAGAGGAACATGAAAGCTGGACACCTGTAAAAGAAGCTGGGAATGAGAATTAGTGCCATGTCTGCAAATCAGTCCTCTGTGACAGTCAACACTGCACTCATCGCCTTAGGAATCTCCGTCTTGGGGAACGGGAGTTTACAGTACAAAGTACAAAAATGGAAGAGCGTGGGGTAGCTAGAAAAAGACAAGTGAAAGCAAAACCTAAGACACAAAGAGTCTAAAAGAAAAAAAAAAAAGTAAGCAGATGTTCTAGAGAAGTAAGTATGTGCATTCTAACTTACGTGCTTGCCCTGTTTGGATGTTCAAAACGAATAACAAATGCCAAGTAGTTTCAAGTCACTGCCTCAGTTTCTCCACAAATAATATAGGAATAATAATGCTTGGATACTCAGGAGTTTAACACCCGTATGCGCCCGGACAGCGTAACTTCTTACGGGCTACTGCAAGCACGGCTCAGCTTGGCCCGGCCCCAAAGCCCTTCCCGCACCGCTTGCACGCCCAAGGAGCGTGCAAACATGGAGAAGTCGGGGCGCGAGTGCAGGGAGACACCGGGCAGTGCGCAGAGCTGAGCCCTCGCAGACAATAACCCCATCACGCGCACCAAACCGGGGAGGCGGCAGCTGCGCATCCCCTCGCTGCATTGCAAGGGTTAGGGGGGGTGGCAGGACCGGGGGGCCGGCGGGGTTTTTGGCCGGGGAGGTGGTGGTGGGGGGGGCAGCCCCGGTGCACCTTGAGCCGCAGGAAGGGCGGGCGGGCAGGCGGGCGGGGACTCTTATTGTGACACGGGCCCGGGCCTGGCCGCCAGCCGGGCCAGTGCCACGGCGGGGGCTGCCCGGGGCGGCCGCTCGCCCCCCGGCGCGGGGGCCCGCGGGGTCGCTGCTGCTCCGCTCCGCTCCGCTCGGCGGCGCCGCTGTGCTCGGCGGCGCCGGGGCAGCGCCGAGCCGGGGCGCTCCCCACCCCGCGAGCCGGCACCGGGAGCGACGGCGGTGGAGGAGGAGGAGGAGGAGGAGGAGGAGGAAGAGGAAGGAGGCACGGCGGAAAGCCCGTAACAACTTTCCGAAACAAACGCGTCGCAGGCTCCCTTTCTACAGCTAAACAAAAGCCGGCAATAATTCACGTTGCGAACGAAATCTGCCTTCCCCCAGCCGGGCGCGTTTTCGGACTCGCTTCGTACCTGCGTTTCGGGGACGAGGCGCACCGCAAAAACTTTTCATTTACGGGGGAGGATGCAGCCGGGAAACCCAGCTCCCCGGTGCCCCTCTCCCGCCCCCCCCCCCCCCCCCGCCGCACGCAAAGGCGCAAAACTACTTCCCTCCCGGGGATTAATAAATAAATCAGCCCCAAGGCTGAAACCCAGCACAATTCCAGCGGCCGGACAACAGGACTTTGCACTTTTCCCAGGTTAACGAGGGCTGCCCGTAACCCCCGCACGCTTGGGGGGCATTCCCGGAACTTCCCGAGGAGCAAACACGCATCCCCAGCAGCTTCCTTTTACAAATAACTCGCACCACCTCCTCCTCCTCCACCTCCTCCTCCCTCCCCCAAGACAATAAGCCCAACGAGAACTTTTAATCTGCGAACTTACACGCCGCGGCACCTCCCCGCCGGCCGCCACGCATCCGGGCGCCGCCGACCCCGCTGCCCGGCCGCTGCCTCGCCTCGCCTGCCCCGCGCCGCTTCGCCCCTCGCTCCGCTCCGCTCCGCGCCGCCAGGGATCCCCGGCTAATCCTCTGCGCCGCGGCTGCCCCTCGCCAAATAATGCGCTTCTCACACATGGAGTCGCGGCGTCACTCGGCGGAGCATGCGCGCCGCGGCGGCCGAGGCACAGGGCGGCCCGTCCTGCGCCGCAGCGGCGGGGCTGGCGCGGCGCGGCGCCGCGGGGGGACACAGGCGGCAGCGGCAGCAGCGCGGGGGCCGCCGCCGCTTCCGGGCGCCGGGGGAGCGGAGCGGAGCGGCGCGGAGCGGAGCAGCGAGGCCACCCGGGGGCACCCACTGGCCGCGGGGGTCGCGGCGCGGGCGGGCGGCGATTGGCTGCGGCGCGGGCGGGGGGCGCCGCGGGACCCGCCGCGCCGCCCGGGGCCACGTGGAGGCGCCGCCACCGCCGCCGCCGCCGCGGGGCCCGGCAGCCTCCGCGCCCCGGTATTGTCCGCGGCGGGGGGAGAGGAGGAGGAGGGGGGGGCTCCGCGCCGGGCCCTTCGGCGGTGCCGCAGCGCCGCGCACACGGCTTCTCCTCGGGTCGCCCGGTGTTTTCCCTTCCCGAGCGCCTGCGGGCACCGAGGAAGGGAAACGGGGAGCAGCAGCGCGCTTTGCCCGCTGCGCGCCCGGCTCTGCCGCCAGCGGATGCTGCAGGATGCCGGGCAGAGAGCCGCGCCGCGGCCGCGGGAGCGAGTCCCCGGACGGGTCTCACGCTTCGGACCGGCGTCCGGCGCTGCTGAGGCTCGGAGGCCTTGCCGGGCTGGCGACGGGGGGGCAGGAGGACGCGCCCGCAACCGATTTCTCAGATCTATCTCGAAGGCAGGAAGCCGCCCGATAAGAGACGGACGATCGGAGCTTTCCTTTTCACCGCACAGCGCGGTGTCCTGCAGACCCAGTTCAGAAACAGGTCTAGCAGAGAGGGGACCGAGACACTGCACTAGCTCTATACGCACTGTGTAATCCCACCGCACCGAAAACCGCCAGTTCTGGACAAAAAGAACTACGTTTCCTGCAGACTGCTTCCTGAAAGTTGTTATCACTGGGAAATACACTTGTAGGCATCTCCAAATACCTACCTACGTATTTAAGTTATATATATAGGCTTTATACATATTTACATATCTATAGAAGATTTAGAAGAGATATATTGTTATACTGTAAGCAGCCAACGCTAGAAATAGCTATTTTCTTCTACCTAAGAAGCTCAAGAGAGCTTATACTACTGTTATCTACAATTCACAGTGGGTTAGTAAGTGGCAGAAAGCAGCCTGCAAGTGTCTTCGAGTCCTCAGAAACAAATCTTAGTCATGGCGTACATGAGCATGACTCTTGGCACGCTGATCACATGCAGAGTGCGCTAAGCAATGCACGGGAATACTGGGATTCCCACTAACGTCCCTGCACTAAAGGTATAGCTAGAGATGTTTCTGTGGGACCTGAAAGAGAAGCGGTGTTTATGGATTACTCCTACTTTCTCCCTGTCCATGTTTTTTAGCAGAAGGTCTTTAGAAGGGCTTTCTCAAACTGTGCTCACCAGATCTTAAGTCTAGCAGGTGAATTAATGTAGATCAAGTTAATAACAGAAGAAATTCCAAACTTTTTTATTACCAGTCCCTTTAACACACTAATGTAGCTTTGGTTTGCTTCTCCAACTAAGCACCATTTTTCTCATGTCCTTTATCAGAGATGGCTCACGGAAGGACACTTCTCTCCCTGGTATTCCTTGGGCCGTTAAGTATTCTGACCGGGCTGCAATCATGCCATAAGTCTACATACGGGCTGCAGTGTCCGAATGACCAGGTCAACCTTTTCAGAGATACCAAATTATCAAAGTGACATTGATTCATCTAGCTTTTCCATAAATATTTTTTCTGTAACAGGCAAATGCCAATGAGCGTGTCTTCTGTAGCCCTTAAGATCTCCAGTTTTCCACGCTTCTAGAGAAACATTATTTTTCAGATGCAGTCTATTGGCTCCTAAGACACCAGTCTGATTACATCTTATTCACTAAATCAAGCAAGCTAGTCTCAAGCTGAGTAATTTTCACTAGGCTTATATACGTGCTTTAGGGTCCTCCTTTCCCTCTAAAAGGATGAAGCTTCTGGCTCTGCAGTCATATTTCTGACACATTTTTCAAAATCTAGTTGAAGCATGGATTTAAAAATGGGAGGGATGTCATAGGAAGTTAGGGAAGAAAGTTACTCCAAAAGCAATATTCTGCCAGACTTAGTGTGTGAATGTTCCCTGCCAACACATTTCCAAACATGATATTTATTGAAAGTGATTTAGAAGCAGAATGATTAGGAGTGTTTTTCAGAATTTTGATGAATTAATTTTGAGGAAGAAAGTTAATTTACGGGTCCTGTGAAAAGATGGGGACCCTGTCCTGCCTCTGTGGGTTATATCCACTTATTTCTATCCAACTTTCAAACGCAAAGGATTTCTCACAACAGCATCTCACTTGTCTGCAGCATTTTTTTTGTCTCCCAGTTAGCACAACATCCAGAATCTTGCCCCCTCCCCTTTTTTTAAACATAAAAATGATGGACAATCTCCTTTCAAAAGGCTGTAGGTGCCTTCTCAAAGAAATGCAGGAAGATGAGATGGATGGCACGAGAAAGGAAAACCACATCATCAGAAACAGAGCTATCTTGTGCTCCGCCGCCACAGCTGGAACGCAGCAGTGGGACCAAACGGAGAATCTCCTTGGCATCTGTCTTGCTGGGGTCCCTGCTACAGCTGTACCCTCCCACTTTTCACAAGGCTAACAAGGAAATTTTTTTCCATTGCAAACCAAGATGCCTCATGTTCTATTTTATGGGAGATGTTGTAGTTTACTTTGAGCAAAAATTATTTTTAATTCAAACAGTAGAGCCCTAATTCACAGCTGGCTTTCCTTAGTCCGTAGCTGTTATAGGTCTATTAAAAGTCAACTTAGAAAACCAAACCAATCATCTATCAGAAAGTCAGAGAGTTTTTGCTGGAACAATCCTTCAAACACGATGCATAGAAATATTACTACAGGCTGAAGAGAACTCTTTCACCAGCATACTCAAAACAGCAAAGTAAGTGATTATTTAGTAAAGAACTTGGAATAAGTGAGTGCAGTTTAAGACAGGCTGCTGAACTGGAATGAAGAGATTATAAAGACTGGTTTCTCTTTGGGGGCAAAGTTCAGATTTTAGCTACTAGATGTTGCTGGGGGAAGGTAAGGGTGTAGCATCCGAAGGGATTGCTAATTATGAAGTCACCTTGAACGCGTATTAGTATTATAATTGCTTAACAAAGTCGCAGGCTGATGTTATTTCAATGACAAATCAAGTGTGGCAAATTGGTGGCTCTATCAGCAAGAGAGACACCGATACCAGAGTTGCGTATTC
Organism: Apteryx mantelli; assembly: GCF_036417845.1. NCBI lineage: Eukaryota > Metazoa > Chordata > Aves > Apterygiformes > Apterygidae > Apteryx > Apteryx mantelli. The sequence goes on from NC_090007.1 coordinate 1,657,600, forward strand.
CTAGAAAAATATACGTAAGGTAAAATAACTTGTTTGCAACGCGTTTATGTAAACTGCTGAAATGAAACTAGTCCTAAGCTGCTTTCAGGAGGAAAGTTCTATGGAATCACAACAGACTGGGGGGGGGGGGGAAGCTAATTAAATTAATCTACCTGTATGTATCAGACTGTGAAAGTTGTTAAGATTTTAGGAGGAATTCTGTAAATATGTATCTTGTTTTCAGAAAAAATAAAGCTGGAACTACTTAACTCCAAACAATGCAAACAAGACATCTGAAAGAGTAGTCAAAAAAGGGTATCTTATCCCTATTTTAAATAGATTGTATATATGTCTTTTCCAGATAAAGAGTGTTACTGAAATATTATTAAAACAGTCCCTTTTCCTATTTAAAACAAGACTTAAAACCCTCACAATCAAGTGTGAGTGCAACTGTAATTTGAATGTATTCCTTTTGAGGGATATATACATTTTAAATATTGGGCAATATGCAGCATTATTTTATAATTTTATTAAAATAATAGGCAACATTACATTTTGGTTTTGTGCCTAATTATCCATTTGCTGAACTGACAGAAATGGGATTTCTCTAAAAATTGCAAGAATTCCTTCAATTACACCACCGTCTTTGACGCTATCAAAGCTGTTTATATGGACATTTTAAAAATACATGTATTAACTTTTCTTGCTGGAAGCCCTGCTGCCTTGCTCTTAAAACAGCAAGTAGTAGTGACCTCAGTCAGTATGGGGAGAGACCACCTCTTGTATCACTTGTGTTTTATTCAATGGTATTTATCTTTGTCAGTACTGAACCAAGAATCAGCATAAATTACTAGCATAATTTTTAAGGATTTGAACCTGAAATGTATAATGTGAAGCTCACGTTCTAGTCAGGCTTCAGCTTGACTCTAAATGTTACAGCTTCTTGTAGAGAAATATCACTTTAATTTAAAATCATTGCTCTTTGCTGCTAAAGTATCAAAATAGTTTGGTATATAGCAACTGTGAATTGAAAGTACTGACATATGGGTTTTTAACATACAAAATAGCAAAAAATATTTTGAAAATATTCTTGCTTTTGCCTAAGCCAAGCCAGGAGAGGAACGCAAGGGCCTTGCGTCGCTTCCACGGGAGGATTCTTTGAGAGGAGTGATGCTGTTGAAGTTCTATTTACTATCACATATTCTAGAAGTTCTTGAGCCACATATTATCCAATTACACGAAACAGCCACCTTTAAGTAGTGAAATAAAATGGATTTTCTTTTTTATAGTCACTAGCAATTTAGAGATATCTGGCATGGGCCTACACACCACAAATTGTGTGAAAAACAGTACTAAAGCAGGAGTAGCACTAGTGTCCAATTTGCGTGCTAAACTTTTATACGGTATCCTCAGCATCACTTGTCAATAAAATCAAGAGCCTAAGAAATATCTTCTTATATCAAGCTTTATAGATCACACTCTTGACACTGTTTCAAGAACAAGGTATTTTAGAGTAAACAAAAGAGCAGCTTCTATCTCAGAACATTACAGATTTTCTGTAAACCTTTGCTACACACTATTTTGCATACTCAAATATATGTATAGCTTGCCATCTAAAGTAAATATTACATTTTAATTAAAATCCAATAGTTCAAAATTAGAGAAGCCGTTTATGTAAGCAAGCAGCTATACTTTTGCAAATCTTTTCCTTGTTATGCATCAGATGATGTAGAGCAAAGCAATAACAGAAAAATATTACCTCACCATCTCTCACCTGGGCCTTGATTAAATGTACTCAATTAAGCATAAAACGGAGCACCGAGCGTATGGTCAAATGGGAGAAGGAAATCTGAAATTCAGACTCAGCCTCCGTTTAGGCTGGCAAGTCCTGGGTGTGTCACTAAGGTGACAACGCTTTGCGGAGGGCATCAGCTGCACTACCTTAATGACACTCCCTTGTGCGTTGGTGCCTGGATTGGCAAGAGGTGGGTGGATCCAGAGGGAAGCTTTATCTGTCAGCCTTTCCAGCCAGGCCAGTGGAACAGAGCAGCTACGGAGCTTGTTTGTTTACATTAGTCTGCTCAATTCTTACAAAGATGCTGGTAAGAATCCAACATAGCAAATCGCCTTGGATACTTACTTGAGTATGATTTTCATTCATGAATGTGGCATATACCCAGAAAATAGCACAAGTATTAGTTCCGATAATCAAAACTAATGTTATATAACCTAATTCTACTTTAAAGCTGAACACCTAATCAAGAAGGCAAAATCTTGCTGGAGCCACAAAGTTCTACTATTAAGTTGTTCCTCCAGAGGTATGTCCCTCACTCCAAATGTGAAGTCCATAGATGATATCATTGATCAACTACTTCCTGTATATTTTAATAGTACATTATTTACATTCTTCATACCTCCAAATATAATATACACCAGGTACCTAATCTTGTCGTAACAGTAGTAGAATTTGATACTGGGATGTGAGAAAAAACAAGATGCACAATTCAGACAAAATTCACAAACGTCACTGAAGGAAGAATGAAAAATGAGATTAAGCCTCTTCTCCACTTCAAGGTGTTGTTGCCTATTAGAATTCAAAAGAAAAAAAAAGTTCAAAGAAAAACATGAAGTAAAACTCAAGTCAGATGAATACACCTTTCTTAGACTTGGTCAGCTTCCTACAACTAGCAACATATGTAAGAAGCATGGGAACATGCTAATATTGGCATACAGAACAGGCTAAACAAGTTCTTTAAACCCAATAGCCAATATATATTTTAGTAAAGGTAGAGAACACCGCTCTAAAGATGTTTGATGGTCTAGAGGATCAAGAAATCAGTATAGCTACTTCTTACTGTTGCCTCAGATCTGCTTCAGAATCTGTTATGTTCACCTGACTTCCACCATTCAGAAGATAAATTAAGCTTTACCGCTTAGTGTTTGTTGACCGGGAGTCTGACACTAGAAAAGAGAGACCGCAATTCTTTTTTTTGTTTAAAGCAAACCAAAGCACCTTGTAATGAACTTTTTTTTTTTTTAATCTTTTATATCGCTGGCTAGAATTCTGAAATTAATCTTTAAACAGTTAAAGGAGAAAAAAAAGGATAAAACTGTGAGCATGCTGCAACAGTGTCAGAAATCATAACAATACAATTTTAAGCTGGCTTATGCTAAGAATGAAAGGAATTCCATAGACTCAAGATCAAGAGACCTTCCATTACTTATTTTCTCGTGAAACTATATTCAGGCTGTAAACTGCAGTGCAAGTTGCAACTTCCACAAGCTGCTCAAGACATAATTTCTGATAAGTAGTCAGGAATATGATGAGATAGTAAACAGGTGCATTTTAACAAGAAGAATCTGAGACACTTCAAAGTCAATATATAATCTGTACCACTGCGTCTATTTGTCTTTCTCCCATCCAAACGGAGTAATACTTAAATGTTTCCTGCAGCAAAGCAGGACGTGAGATTGGAAACAGTCAAAATTCCATAATCTAAGCAGTGAGGTGAATGACTCTAAACAGAAATGAAAATTAATCTTTCTGGAACTGAAGAAATTAAAGATCACTAATGTATGGCTTTTGAGGAAAGGAGGAAAACAGTAGCTATATATGCAAATATTGCTTTGCCCAAGATGGTGTCTTCAGTGTGGTATTATCTAACCTTCTCTTTAATAAGCGCTTTTATGAGTGGAAGAGGATACAGTAGGAGCTTTGCTCCAATTCAACAAGCGCTTCATGGACTATCGATTTTACTCTGAAGTGGGAGAGAACAAAGTTCACATAGCACTGCTTTTATATTTAAAGATCTGCCAAAGAACATCTCAACCTCCTGAAAACTGGTCCACCACAGACTTTCTCAGATCACTTAAGTTAGCCTTGCGATCTGCGACTTTGGACACAAATGTTTTGCTGGCAAACAGTGAGTCAGACCCACAGAGCCATTACTTTGAGGGAATGGCTGTAAACAAGCACCTCTTGCTTGTTTACTGATCATTGTCACGTGGCTCATCAGTACTTGACCCTGATTAAAAGAAGAATGAACTAGTGGCAGAAAGCTCTAAAGAGTTCCCATAACATTTGACTTTCCGTAAATTCTAACTACTACAGAGTCCTAAGAGAAGCGGGACCCCCAAACCAGTGGTTGCAAACCTATAACAATGAGGGCTGAAATAGATCTTAGCCTCTCTTCCTGCTAATTGTATCAGTCGTTGAATATTCACAAGCATTTTTTTCATCTAGACCTGCCAGCCTATTTTTAACTGTCTCATCTGCAGCCTGTAAATGCTACACATGAGAAGAAAACCACAAGCCCCCAAGAATACCCTTATTATTTCATCATTTTTTTGCACAGGAGCGATATGGCTTGCTGAGTGTCCATGAGCCTCTTCTCTAGCACGGAAGCCTTTTTCAGAATAGAATATAGAATACTCTGAATTTGAAGGTATCCGCATACAAGAAATCTTCCAACCAGCAACTGCTTGCTGTGCATCAGCTGGACTGCTAACCATTTAAAACTTTTTTTCTTTTTAATGAAAACTCAAAGTTCTGCCACAGTCAACATATACAATCAGATGATTTTGTTATTTTTATCTGCTGATTTCCTTTCATGTTACACGCGCATTGCATTTTGCCTCATCTAACTGGTAAGCTCTTCAGGGTAGGGGGCAGTCTCTGAATGCAGCAGGACCTGTGCTATTAAACTGCAAGTAATTTTAAATATGAATTGCTTCCATCTGAGCACAATAATGAATACTTCCAGTTGCATATAATTTGCTCACTCCTTATTCAAAAATATTTAAATTAATAATTCACACTAGTATCCACATACATATACTCTGAAACCCTGAACAGTGAAGCAGAAGAGCACTGAAGTACCCACTGTTAATAGGAGGAGTCTGAGAATTAAAACACATGACATTTCCTCCAGCCTGGATAGCATTTGGTCCTTCTTGCGTTTTGGTCTTTACTGCTCTCCAAATCAGACATGATGGGGGAAATATAAAATATGATCTCAAGGACTGGAACAGAACCGACCAAACTTTGTATTCTCAAAGCTCTGGTCACAGAGCTGGTCACTGGTTACCCCACTTTCTAGAAAACCAGCTCTTATCCTTGAGGGATCAGTTAGGCTGGTTGGTATATTTTTGGCTGAAATGGATCATTTTTCAAGAAGATTAAGCAGCAGAGCTGAAAGTTTTACAGTACTGTAGATACAATAATTAGAACTTTTCTCTCTATTTCTCTGACACATATGAGATGTTCCTGCACAGGGCTATGGTGGTGTTTTCAGGAACGGTACCAAAGATATTCCTGACTTGATAGATTATGAAAGCCAGACTGTGCTACTCAGTTGAGTTGTGAAATTTCAGGATATCAAACTTAAAACTGAAATGGTTCAAAAGTATTTTCAAGTAGGATGAGTGTTTGTCTGCCAAAGTGTCTTGGGAATTGCAGGACATGGTTGTCACTGTCTCCAGGTGGCCACTGTTAATGATACTTCATTATTAATCAGATTGGAACAACACCCCCCCCCTTCCCCCCCCAGTCAGTGTTTACCAATCAGCAAGCTGGACACGGAAAAGCCTGTTTGGGGAAAGATTTGTTTTTACAATTCATATCCTACAAACCAAGAATTTTAGAATATCTAGGGAATCTCTTTTTCACAAGGTAAATGGGTTTGTAGTTACAGCATAAAGAACTCCACCTAAATTCTACAAAACATATTTGAGTAATTCTCAGTAATTCATTCTCTCAATCCAGCATCAGACTAGACTCCTAATAGAGATTAATATGAGCACGATCAGATATTTGTCCGCATGGGTGCCATGACATCTACAGCTATTTGTGTTTAACAGTCAGGTTCTCTCTAAAGATCCTTGAGGAAGAGGTACTGGGAAATGAAGAGTTGATAGAAAGTATTCAGAATTTATTAAAAGTTTTGCCTATGCAAGACCAGTGATACAGTAGTTTTGATGAAAATGGATATGAGAGCCTCCAAAACAGATTACTCTTACTTTAGATTTCTTTAAATATGCAGACAGGCAAATGATTCATGCTCTCCTTGTTGCTAAAACCCATACTGTGTATGAACAGTAAAGCTGGTTGCATATAAATTCATATATTAACTGAATTAGCGTCAGTCTTAACAATTTTTTTTTTTTTAACAGAAAATAAAGCCCTTACCACAAAGAGTAGAAGTACGGGTTGGTTAGATAAAGAACAAAAAGTAGGAATTTTGAGCAAAAAAAATTCAGAATAACATCCCTTTAATAAAGCTGAGTATTTTCATTAACGTTGTGAAAGGGAGTGCTCAGTATTTCAACTGTTACTGGATTCTCAAGGTATCCATCCAGAGACCAACACTGCATTGTAACTTTATCCAAAGACAGTCGTGCCCTTTTTGTTACAAAATTCTCTCCTTGATTATAACTGACTTTATTAAAATTTGTATCATGCCAAAGCCAAACAAGCAAGTTATCTGTATGTCTCAAACCATTTTCTTTTAACCTTTCATAGGTGAACAGGAGTTTGACAGTTCAACATGGTTTCAGTTTGCTATAATTTGCATCGTTAATTTTTTAAAGATGAATACTCCTAGTCCTTTGCTACCTATAACTCCCAAAGAGTTGACTGGAAAAGTATTTTCAGTGCATTTCTGAGATGTCAATAGAGCCTTATAATACAATTATATTAAAGGCAATGATGGACAGATTGATGTAAAGCCAAAGTCTAAAACAGCATAACTAGGTTTTATTGATCTAAACAAAGCTTAGTAGATAAGACAGATTGTTATTGAAGTATGTTGCATATTGAAAACCTCTGCATTTTTAGGAGGATTATCTGAGTCTTATACTCTGTTTACTACAGGCATTTACTAACATCATTCTGCCTGGTAATAGGACGTATACTATCAGCATATAAGAAACGCCAGTCTTTTCCCATAGCACACTACCAATTCTAACTTAAGTTCTAAGAAGTCGCTTCCCCCCTCTCCCCCCCAACAGAATTGTATTAGGTCAGTTCCATAACCTGCTTTCCTTCTGAAAAGCAAGGATTATAAATGAGATTCATTTCTAAATTTAGGATTGATGGGATCAGTCATTACTGATCTTATTTTTTTAGGCAGATTTCAAAGGAAAGGTATTCATAAAGCCACTACTACTTCCAGTGCTTGCTTAAAGTTTACCGAAGCTCTAAACTAGAAACCTCAGTGCTCTTGGTTGCTTTAGTTGCTGGGATTACCTTCACAGAAATTAACATACAGCTGATATTGGAAGAGCTAGATGCATTTCTTCCATCTTTCAAAATAATCTTAAATTTGTCCTCAACAATGAAGCCAAATACTTCTACTGAAAAAAGACAGTGTGTGTGTGGGGGGGGGGGGGGGGGGAAATCACTCACAGCCATCAGATAATACTACCGATTACATGCAATTCCCAACGCATTGCCAAGAGATGGCTCTCAGAAAAAAACATCGCATCTACTATTTCACCAAAACCTGAAGTAGCCTTTGTTTTCCTCTGAAGAGGAAGCTTGTCCTCCACCACACGCTTACCAAGCCTTGCACTGAATCTGCACGCCGCAGAAGTACATATGATCAAGTGGGAGAAGAGAGATAACAACAGAATCATATTCCACAATTTCAGTGCTCAAATGAATAATCATGTACTTGTTTAATAACTCCAAAAAAGGACAGCCCAATTCTTATCATCAGAGTCTCTAGAGATTTAACATCCTTGGCATTGTATCCTAAAAGGAAGGAAATTTCTCACTTCCCTAGCTATTTCAGTTATATAAATCAATTGTTGAAGGATAGTTTAACTGGTCTACGTATAGGAACCAGGGCAACTATATTTGGGCTCAGATGGTATTTGGAGATGCTTATTTATAAATTAAAATTAAAATGGTTTATAATTTATCAGTAATTATATGCAAGTACTTTCAAAAGAATTGTGAAATATATTAGCTAGAAAAAAAACCTGCTTGATTTTATACTGGCGCTCATGATGCCAAGTCTGTTATGTACTAGTAATAACAGGCTAAACCAAGAAAATGTAATTTAACCATGAAGCTATTTGACTGGGTCCTTTTGACCCAAAGCCTAAAACACGATCACCAAATACCTACTATCCTCTCATTTTCTCCAACCTACTTGAATGTCATACTAGTTGGATCAGTGGGTTCAGTTGCATATAAATTATAGAATTTATAAGAGATTATAAATAAGGACTCATGCTGTGTGCTGTAAAAAGAACAATAAAAAGATGGAAAAATCCTGAGTAGCTCCTGGTAGCTCCATTAGCATAAAGCCACTGGTTTACCGTGTCAGGTAACCAAAAAGCAAATATTGTAGATACCATTCCAATATTTCAGTTTGTCAGTAACACCCCAGTTATTTGCTACAGCAAGGAACAGATCTGCTCTAAGCAACAGAATTCTAAAGGATGAATTGATGCCATGGCTGACATAACATACCTGTTTAAAAAGAAGCAATAAAAAAGACAGACTAGATCACACATGGCAATAGTACTTCCGTGTATCTATTTCTAGGGAAATGGTGTGTTCCACAACAATGTTTCACAAGTAATATTCATGTGCTTATTCTGCTAATCTGGAAACCTATTTGACTAAAAGTAACGAGTCAAGTGAAAAGGCAGGAAGCATTCAGTCGAACAACAGTAATTTTTATCTTTCCATGCTGACTTTAAGCTTTCTCCTCCAACTTTACTGAAGAAGCCAAGAACAGTACTTTCTGCTCTGATTATGATGGGCTGATGGATTCAGTTGATGTTATCTATTTTACTTAGGTCAAAATAAAACATTTATTATCCAATTCTGAAAGTAAGCATATGGCACCACTATATATAGCCAACGAAAAGGTAAGACCTTTGGCATCTGAAGATACTCTCAGCTGCTCTTCTACAGTCAACCTACCTTTACCCACATAGCACAACAGCTCAAATGCTTTCAGTTTTCAAACTTGGGTGAGAAACAGCACTGGTAAGGTTTGCAAAAAAGTACATGCTATCTCGCTCTGAAGAACAGGGAATTAGTCAGCAAAGGGGTATGCTCACAATGTGTCTTCTCTCATTGTTCTTTGGCTGCAACATTCATTGATATTTTTGGTTGCACACCAAAACTGTGAAACAAGATACTCTGAGTCAGCCCAGAACGTAGATGAGATTGAATCCTAGCATTCTGTAAGGAACGGAGAACACTATCAGCAAGCCAGGCTAGGTAAATATTTTTCATACATCTTCTTGAATAATTTTTTTTCTCAAATTTTCTCTCACCTTTCTTGTACTACCCAACAATGCCATACAGAGATATTTCACAGTGGTAGTAGCCCATTGATACTGCTCAGTTCCTGAAGTAGAAATGCCTATGTCAAAAGATGCAAGTGGTCCCATGTTTTGAAAACAGGACATTAATTCACTGTTCGTGACCATACTGGCCCTAGCAGCAAAAAGCTCTGAATTCTGATTCCACGGCGTTGTGCCATTACTAGAAACATTTAAGGATTGGCTCCCCTATTCCCTCAGTTGCTGCTTAAAACATGCCTGTGACCCATTAAGTCTCCACTATTACTTTTAAATTCCCTATCTGCCTTTGGAAAATTGTGACAACGCACAAGCCAGTTTCTTCAGAGACACTCGATAGACTCCCTAAATTCAAGCTGAAGATATCAGAGTGGAAAGCAGTCCATCTCCCTTTTGGCCAAGCAGCTGAACTCAACTGAGATAAGACACATTCAGTTATAGCTAAATCTAGCAGAGACCTCTTAATTTTTGCTGCAATACGGAGGTTATCATTCTATGGTTCTGCCTCTTATGTACAATCCTTGAGACATTCAGTCTGTCATGTTGGGAACTGGATTATTAACTTTGGATGAAAGCTAATTCACATTCTTCAAGAGGTTTCAAATGCAAGGGAACCATGTTTGTGTAGTGATTTAAAACAAGATTTTGTTTTCTTAGATGTAGTCTCCAACTCATTGCTTACAGACACGTTTCTTCATGCAAGACCCTCTAAAATTGCTCATGGCAACAAGAAATTAAGATGTTCAAAATGAAGCCAACTGGGAGACATGAAACAGCCTGTGGCATTTTGTTTGCTTCATATAGTTGCCCACTGGGCAGCAGAATTTAGGAACCACTGGTACACAGAAGTAATTTCAGTTACATGTGTGTGATACCATAATCTGTTTTACCTTTTGGAAGATTTACTTATTTACTGTTTGAACAGCATGTGCATTCAGTTTGGTTAAGTGTCCTTAAACTCTTGAAAAAGTCTGAAAAAAACAAGTCATCTGTAGCAGTCATACTGAGATTAGAAGAAAAGCTAAAGTTTACCTAAAGTTTAAGAGAAGGCCGCCCAGTAGAAAAATCATGTTTTCTTTCTTAAAACTTTGTGCTTAGTATGCAGTCATGAAAAATATTCAAGTATTTTACACAACTTTCCCTGCATTTAACAGTATTCAGCTAATTCAACTAAATATTCGTATCACCAGTTTCTAAGTTGTTTTGTAATTATTTTTAAGGGACTTTTTCAATTTAAGGCAAAAGGAAGAGTCCTCATCTTTTTCCTTGCCTATACTTTTTACTTGTTTGGAATGTCCTGCTAAAATGCTGTGAAGAATCAAAATTTCTACAGTTAGTTACTTCTAAATACTTAGCCAATATTCTTTTACCTACAGCAACTGCCACAGCATATGTGGCTCATACATATACTCATTTTTTCTCTCTAGCTTTTGACCACACTTATCACAAAGACAGAAAGAAAGAAAAAGTGGGAAAAAGATAGAAAATTAATAATGAATTAGATTTTTTAAAAGCCATCTATATACATTCTGTGAAACATGGCAGATAGCTGGGGGTGAGGAGAAGGTGGTAGACCACAGACAGGATATAACTTTATTTTGAATAGAGCTTGTCTTGCGTACAAACTAAATCCCCCCCAAAGTAGTACAGAGATAAACACTGCCAGAAAAAGAAAGTAATTGAGTTATAGAGGCAAACACAAGGGCAATGTTTTCACATTAGAGAAAATGAGCCTAGCTCTCAATCTTTGCACACATAACCTCTAACATGTCTACAAACATGGGTATAAGTACTCATCTTTGGCACCAGCCCCACAGAACACCTCCATCTTAAGTCCTGTCGTGAATTCAACCCATCTGGCACTCTCCAGCAAGCAACCAGTTTTTTGTTCCTGCTTAGCAGGTCCCCTCCGAACGTGGCCTCACCCTGCCTGCATTCACCCTTTCTTCCCGGGGGTGCCTCCTCCACGGAAGACCCTGGCTTTTGGCGCCCCACGACAGAACTTTGTCCGTTTCTGAAGTGCCACTTTCTCGCGCGGTGGACGTCTCCTTCCCCCTGCAGCACGCACCACCGCAGCTTCTGTCAGGAGTCCTGGTACCTTCCTTTCCCACACTGCTGCCCTCCGCTTCCAGCAGGCCCCTTTCCCCGCTGCGCCTCCCGCCTCTCCTCACGCAGGGCCCCTCGGCCGCCCGCTCCGGAGCTGACTGCACCCACACACACCCCCCCCCCCGGGGAGGCCAGCAGGGCCCGGGCGCCCCAAGTTTTTTTATTTTATTTTTTTCCCGGATGCCCCATCTTCCCGCATCTGTGGCTCCCTCCCCTCCCCCACCGCCCCTCCCCCGCCCTCCCAAGTCTCCGGGACTAATAATCTGGCTTTGCTGACATGCTCTGGTAGCTGTGCCTATCGGGCAACTCCCAGGATGCACTCTTCGCTCCTCCCTGGCACCCCCTCAGCCTTGCCCACCCTCTCCTGGTACTTCCCCCCCCTCCCCCCAATTTTATTTATTTATTTATTTATTTATTTTTTGGAGCGCCCCTCCCAGGCCCGCTCTGCCTCAGGCCGATTCCCTCCGGGCCTTCCCCTTCCCCCGCCATGCCTGCGCCCCGCCGCCCTCGGGGCGCCCCCAGCCCTGGCCCCCGAGGGCGCCCGCGCCTCGTCGCCCCCCTCCACGTCCCGCCGGGCCCCCCCCCCCCCCAGCACACAGCGACCCTCTCCCCTCCGCCCCGCTTCCCTCCCCCCCCCGGCTCCTCCTCTCTGCCCCCCCCCCCGACCTCCTTCCTCGGCTCCTCACTCACCCCCTTTTCCTCAGCCCCGGCGCCCCCTTGCCCTCGCCCCCCTCGGGGCGCTGCCCCCCCTCCCCGGGCGCCCCCGCCCCGCTCCCCACGGGCTGCTGGGGGTGGCGATGTCACTCACTCTCCTCAGCCCCCTCAGAGCCGCCTCCTCCTCCTCAGCGGGGCCCGGGCCGGACTGGGGCCGTGGGGGGAGGGGAGGCGGCTCCCTCAGGTGGCCACTGACAGGAGGAGGGAGGGAGGGAGGGAGGAGGGGGCTGCGCGCGCAGGGAGACCCGCCTCGCGCCGGGCTCCCTCCCTCCCTCCCTCCCCCCCTACCCCGCCCCCCCTCCGCGCGCCGCGCCGCCCCGCGCCGCGCGCCGCCGGCGGCGCGGGACTCCCGGGGTGGCGCGCGCGCCACCAACCGTCACCTCCTCGGGACGCTTTTCCCGCCCACCCCGGTTGCTAGGCAGATTTTGACAAACTTGCGTCTCCACCCGCCTCGCTCCGCCTCCTGATCGGCTTTTTTTTTTTTTTTGAAACGAGGTTTTGACTCTGGCGGTAACCAATGAAAACCTGGGGTTACCAAGCCCGCCAGCCAATGGGAGCCGAAACCAGCCTTTGGCCCGCCCCCGAGCTAAGCTGTAAGGAGAAAGGGGCGGGGCTTCGCTTTGACCGACGGGCGGGCAGACCAGTAAAACCCGCGGAGCGCCCGGAGGGTGGGGGAACGGAAGCCAATGCGCGCCGCGGGCGGGGCGGGAAAGGGGCGGGGCCGGCGGCCGGGCTGGCTGCGCGGGGCTCGGCGGCGCTCCCCGCCCCCGCCACCCGCGACCCGGGCACCGCAGCGGGGAGGGAGGGGGAGGGGGAGGGAGAGGGAGGGGAGGGGGGGGCGGCCCCCGCCCGGCGCCGCGCCGAGGCCGCCTGAGGTGATGCGCGTCCGCGGGGAGGGGCCGTGGCGGCGCGCCGCGCCGCGCCGAGGGGCCCCGGCCCTTATCCGCCCGCGCAGGCCGGCCTGGGGGCCTCCGATAGGGGCCGGCGGCGGGGTCGCTTCCCCCGGCCGTGAGGGGAGCCCCGACCCCCCCCCCCTTCCCCCGTAGCCGGCGGGGCGAGGCGGGAGCGGGCGGCCCCGGGGAAGGGGGGGGGGCGCAGCGCCAGGCGGTTGCGGCAGGCCCCGGCAGGCCGGCGGGGGCCGCGCCGTCCGCGGAGGCCGTGACTCATCCCCGCTTCCTTCTCAGATCTAGGCCAGGGGTGCTCAGGCATTTCCATGCCACCGGCCACACCTCTGACAGGGCCGCGATACCATCTCGCTGCAAGACGGCGCACGGGGATGTTGTTAACCCTTCGCCTCCGGCCCCGCAGCCGCGCTGCGTGTTGCCTGTGCATGGTACTTGCCGCCGCCACAGGTAAGATTACCCCGGAGTCCAGCCGGGGCGGCCAGCAGGTAGAAAATAGGAACAAACGAATTAATAAATTACCTTCCCTCAGCCCCTGTGACAGCTGGAACGATTGCGCTCGTACAAAAAAAAAAACATCTTTTGAGAAACCGGCTTACAACCTACCTTCGGTGTCTGTGACACGAGGCTCAGGACTGCTTATTCAGTATTTTTAGCCACCTGCCATTGAGCTTGCTCTTTTTAGAAAATTACTTGGGTGAGGACAAGTTTATAGAAGTAAAGTGACAAGAACAGCACTTTATTTTTAATGCTAATACCCGTCTTTCGTCAGTTAATTTACACATATGACTGACACGGCTCATTACAGGATTAGATTCATCTTTGTATCAGGTTATTTGGGTGTTGGTTTCAAATGAGTAGAAATGAGATAATGCTTATTTAATTATTTTCATTCATAATCTTCATATTTAATAAGCATAAATCGGTATCCTTCCCATTTTATTGAGGCAGGGAAGTGAAAGCAGAAGGCATCTAACAAAGGCTTTCGCAAGATGAGTAGCAGAACCAGAACTGGAATCCAGGTCTCATCGCTTCCAATCCAGAGTACTTGCTCCAGGGCAGAATAGTGCCCCTGGAGTGTGTTCTGCCTACGATCAGGAAAAGTCCAATGCATTCAACTTTTTCTGGGTGTTTTCCACTCTAGATTAAACGCAATTTTTTCCCCAACACAGTTTTAAAGTACCTTCCCCCACCCTTTGTACAAACCAAATTTAGCTACAACTGATCAAGGGTTAATAGCATAATTCACTTATAACTAGTTGTTTTTCTGGTTAGTGCACTAAGCATGAAAAGCCACTGGCTTCACCTCAGGCCATTCAAAACTTTATGGTTAACTACTAAGGATGAGGGATCTTCTGGAGTGATGCTTTAATCCACACAGTAGCACACACAAACGTGTGCATTTTGGCTTTCAACTTACTTCACTTTCTGTGTTGTCAGAAGAGTTTCAAAGCAGGTTTAGCACATTTTATTACCTAGCAGTTAGGTAAATTTATTTCCAGATCTTTGTGAAGAATTTTTTCCTTGTCCTGGTTTATCAGAATTTTACTGAAGTGATAGTAAGAAGTAGCAGTTCCAATAGTTCTAGCAAACATTGGAAGACCTGCTGGCCATTTTACTTTGGAAGCATGCTAAGGGGTTAAATGTGATAAGTATTTTTGCCATAGTTTAGCTTAACTGATAAAGAAAACTTACAGTAGCCTGTGCGTGCAGCTGGCTGGTATCTTACAAAGTTAGCTATGTCATGTCACAAACCTCTATACAGTCAGACACAAAGTGTGCGTTAAGGTGAAAAATCAGGTGGACATTTCAATCAGGAAATTCTGGTTCTTGTTCCAAGGCAGGAGCCCTCAACCACAGCACAAGAATGCCAACGCCAGGCTCATCAGTGTCCCAATCCAGCTCCATGCGTGTCCCCCCACCACCCCCTGCAGGTAGCCTCAATGCTCTTCATGCACCGACTTGCACGTGTAGTCTGTGGCTTCCTGCCCTTCTGTCCCAAAGCCAGGAGTGCCTTAAACAACTTTTAACACACGTCTGGGCGATGGGGTAAGTCCCTGTTGCCACATAAAATATATCCCTAAGTAGGCAGCATTACCTGCAGATTAACTAAAGGAATTAGTATTCTACAAACTGCTAGAAGTAAAATTAAACTTTATTTAAAAATTCTTCTAATATAGAAAACGAGAGGAAACAAAGGCAACAAACTAATGCCCGCATTTCCGTCTCATTACATGAGTTACTGTATTTACAGCTTCAGAAAGGAGCACTGGCAGAAGGTACACGTCCTGCTAATTATGGAGAACTACAAACAACAATACATTGTACAAACCTGACATAACATTTAAGGTTCATTGCAGGAAACAATTAAATACACTTGCTAAGACAGACAGCAGAAGAGCACAGACAGGTGTTAATTCATCCTGACTTCACCAAGTGTTCTGTACAGCCTAAACTACCGATTTGATTTCCTTCTCACTCAAGAGTTCTCATAACTGTGGCAAGAATTGCCATACATTACGTTAACAGGTTCGTTTAGCATGATTTGGAGATGTCAGCAATCTGTAAGGTAAAATGTGACATTACTGAACCATTTCTATCATAACTTTACTTTCTGAAGAATCTGGAAAAACTGAATAAAATCAAAGCAGTGAAACAACATGGAATATATTGTGCTGAACTCCATGTGTCCATAGGCAGCATAACAACTTAAGGCCCTAATATTTTGTCAGTGTTAATTTTTGCTCGTGGCTTCACAGTGAGTGCACATATGGAATGACAGGGGATGAAGGTTTTATTTTAATTCCCCTGCCCCAAAATTGAGCTAGATTTCCTGTGTATGTGGGCCTTTCTGATGTTCATACTGTAGAAAATGAAATACAACAGGCAAACACTGTTCTTCAGACTGTGTTCTCTATACATACATAAGTTTTTACACTATCTACAAAACAGTGATTAGATGCTTCTGTTTAAGTTCTTGCTACTCATTTAAAAATACTAGAGGAAAAAAACTGTACAGTTTTCTAAATTACATCTTTAGAAGAATAATTTTTTTTAGAAGTTCATAAAAGACTTCATGTTTGTTTCTATAGAGAATTAAATGATAGGACAAGGAAGATTAGAAATATGTTGTTCAAATCAAGTTAGACAGACCAAGCACTTAACAGAACATTATTTGTAAACGGTAAACTTCTAGTTTTCTTTTCAACTTTACATACGCATTCGAAAATTAGGAAGAACTTCAGTTATGAGGTCCTTGTTTTAATCTCTGCTACATACAAAAGATACTGAAAAGCAAAAACTATTAAATAATTTAATATACAAGTGTAGTTAAAAAGCACTGTACATTGTAACAAATGTACATTGAATTTTAGAGATAGAAAATCACCAAGTTATTTTCAAATTTACATGATCTGTGAAATTCTCTAATGGCAAGAGGACACAGGAAACAGAGCAGAGTTCTGAACTCCACAGGGCTGTGGGATAGTTAATGCCTCAACTCAACAACTGCCACCGAGTGCCATCTACACAAAAGAAAGAAAAAAAACAACTCCAGGTGAAGCTGGCTTGTCACAGAAACTGGGAATCCCCAGGTTGTTCTTCCCGATTTTACAAGTTAAGCCACCATATTTAGCGAGTGGTTCCTATTAAGAACCCAAGAGCACTTACATCAGGAGCAAGCAGGCAGCCTTTCCCTTAAGTACTTCCTTCCCTCCTGAGAACAGACTGGCAAGGGATTTGAACTACAAAGCAGCCTAGTTTGCACAGAAGTATTGACAGGGAGAAGCCAGAAGATTGCCACTGCAAACCATTTTCCCATAACACACAATCTTAACTCTGCAAATCCCTGAGCTAAAAGAAAAGGTCAGGAAGATGCATCTACCTGAATGAGCACTAGTAGACATCTCGCTTGCTGCAAAATGTTTTTCTTAAACTAAGCCCAAACCACAGCTCTCTAGATTTTTTTTTTTTAAACATTGCCTTACAGAAGCAGCACTTTTTGGCTAACATTTAAATGAATTTATTATAGTTGCCATGGACATTTGAACACTTAAATAGACTCAGATTGGACAAAGACAAAAAAAGTGCTTGGATTATCAGAATGGGACTCTAGCAAATTTTGAAGTACATTGGTACTCTCTTTTTCAGTTACTAGACATTCCCCAGCTGCTCCCACTAAAAACTTAAGAGCACCATCAAGAAAATGGCCATTATATTTAGATACTTAAAAACAAGAGCTGAATTCTTGCAACTACTCAGTGACTTACTGAGGGTATTCAAGGGAAGGGAAGAGCCAAAGAGAAATAGTTTCCCATACCAAAGGGAGGTTGGTGGGTGCTTAAAAAGAAAAGGGAGAACTTAAAAATAGTCCATGTGGTATCAACATTCCTAAGGTGGGATTTACCTGATCATTCCTGATCAAAATCCAAGCATGCAACAGCTGTTTAGACAATGACATTGTTCCGTCTCTAATGGACAGATGCCTGCAGCACAAGGCAGCGGTCTCAGAGACCAGCAGTGGAATGAGCGTGAAGCGACCCTCCCTTGGCTGCAGTCGGGGCCATGCGCGCAGGGTGCTGCCACCAAGGCTTCTGGCGTGGAGACAGGCTCCTGCCCCAGCGCTGTGAGCCCGGCAGCTTCCATGGGAGGGCCACAGCGTGCTGACCATCAGTCCTGCAATTCAAAGAAACAAGCCGTCTAGGGTACAAGAGCCGTATTCAGGACGGATCGTAAGAGCCAGGTGGCAGACAAGAAATACTTTATCTCAAAGAATGACACTGGCAAGTGATACGGAGCAGTAACCATCTGCACAAGTCTATCAGAAGCATGGATTCTCCCTATATTTGATATATCAAAATACCCTGCCAGCTAACAGACCTCACAGATTTCTTTCCTATTCTTGGAGTTCTTAAGGAGCACGCGGGACCTTAAACTGTATTGACATTTGTTTTGTGCAAACCCAGTAATAAAACTCTCCTTATACCGATGCGGAGGCCATGTTTTCCCTGTTGGAGATTTAACAAGGTCTAAAATTCACATGGCTTCTGCAAGAGTAAGTTTCTGAGAACAAGAGCTAAATAAGCATTGCATGTTCAGTAGAGGAAGCGTAAAATCCTATTTTGGTACTTGGACAAGTACTTGTCCCTTTAATATCATTCAATGGTTCAAACTGAGGGGCTGAATTATAAAAAGCAAGTGTCTATGTGACCTACTGCTAGACAAGGGACAAGATTTGGAGAAAGAATGGCCATTAAAGACAGATTTCACAGTATTCCTTCTAGAATAAATTCTAAAGGCTTGAGGGGTCAAATATTTCCTCTTAAATATTCTCTTCCTCTCAAAAAAAAGAAGCAATTACAGAAAGCCCTACTTCATCTAGCAGATTCCTTTCCCCTCCCCCTTTTAAGTTGGGAGATAAATATGCAGAGCTACCAACAGAGAAAAACAGCTTTATTTGACCCCATGAACCTCGCAAGCTTTACATCACACTACAACGGACTGGCACAAATCCTTGCTATAAAGCTGCTGATACTTCAAGGAATTAGCAATTCCCATACTGTTTTCTGTAGAACAAACTTGGGCTATGTCTCTCCTGTTTTGAGACAGCTGCAGAGGCACTGGCAAATGCAGTGAGACTTCACAGCTGGAGAGTTCAAAAAACTGAGATAAAACAAGAAAGCTAACATAGAAAGTTTGAAAACTTAAGAGCTTGCCAAATGCCAAATGGTTTAATTTTTATCATAAGCCTCTCACTCATATCAGATCTGGGTTGTAATGACACAGTTTAACACTCACTTTAATAATTTGTAAAAATCAGTAAGGCACAGATGCTGCCTTGCCTTGGTGAGGCTGCAGTGAAGATGCAAGACGCGGTTTCCCGCTTGCTTGGCCTATGTTAGGACTAGATAGGAGGACAAGAAATTTCCTCCTCAGGTACAAATCACCACATAGTAGCAGGGATGGAGAGAGCTGTGGTTCTGCCTTACCCTGGCGGGGACTGGGCATCAATGCAGGGAGGTAGAGGGAAGACCCACGTAGGGATGAAGTGGCGGCACATATTATCACAGATTCATGGGCCTGGGTGAATCCAGGACACGGAATCTGCTCCTCTAACAACAGCGCGAGTCTGCTCCGCTCAGCCTGGAGGCGACCCAGAAGAACCCAACACATTCCCATGCCTGCAAATACCCCACCCGTCAGAACTCAAATCACACTGATCTCATTGTTGTTACCCCCATTGCAAGGCTACAAACAGCACTGGCAATGACTTACAGACAATGAGAAGGAAAGAATATTACCTCCGAAAACAAATTTTGAATTTTTGGGGCACCCTATAATCAATCATGATTTAATCCAATTGTTCCCAGGAGTGGAAGGGCACAGAAAATATTAAAAATGGCATGCATCATACTTCAGGGAAGGTTTAAATACTAGAGTACAACTGGTATGCCAAAGTCCTCTTAATTTTCTGTGACAATTTTTAAAAAGCAGGTATCTAACCAATTTAAGGAACAAGTGTCCTTTGGACTAAACCCTAATTCTCAATAAGAGGAAAGCAGATTAAAACCAGAAGGTATATACATACTAGCTGTATATTCACACACGTTATGTAAAAGCAGCTTAAAATGCCCTTCTCACTTTGCAAGTCTATGAAATGTACGTTTTCTTTATGCAATCCGTTTCCTACAAGGCCCTCACTAGAAGAGGAATATGCTGGCTTTTCTTTGAAGAAAAGATTTTGCATGAATTTCTCTTTTTTGGCTTTTTTTTTTTTTTTTTTAAACACACTGTCCTGATAGTTATTCTGTTTCACAGGAGACTGGCCAGGCTGGTGGTGGGTCCATTCTGTGCCTGGAACTGTACAGGAGGTGGTCCATCTGTCCACTGAAAGATAACAAACAACATGAAAATCCTACAGCCACTACCTGGGGAGGGGAGGAATCACAGCAAGGCCAGAGGAAGGAGCTCACCATACAGACACTTACTACATTGAGTTAATTAAAGATTTCGTCATGGGAAGTTGAGTATCAGGTTTGACTTTGTTTTACATGCCTGGAGTTCACATACCTTGAACAGCATTTCGCTCAAGCTGCAGCTACTCCACATGCCCATCATTCCAAACCTAGCTGACTACTCTGCTGAATCCAGGATGAATAGTAATCAAGTGAAAACATTTCCTGTTCTTACAGGTAAAAATTTATTTCCCCAAACAAGGGAAACGATGACTTGCACAAATGATGTTATGAAAGACAGGGCCAAAATTTAGACGTGCCTTTCTGAGGCCATTATACACTATAGCTATAGTGTTTCCACATAGTAAGTATAGCCTCTGGTCCTCAACCATTTTATTACTAAAGTATATTCCTTTCACATTTGTCCAAAGTCTTCTGAAATTGGCAGATTTAATACTTGTTTCTTAAGCCTCTTCCCCCATCCTCATTTTTAACTTAGTTTGCCTAAGGCAGCAATGGCAAGTAAGAGAGCGGCTCAGGTCTCTGACTGATGCCTGCCCGTGGACTCATTTAGAGGGACAGGTGCCTGGCTGCCTGCATCTCTCAACACAGGCCACATCTCAAACATTTTTCATTCTCACAAGTTTCTCAAGATCCCTTTGCAAGCAAAGCAAACTAACAGCTTCTTCCTTTTGGCCTCCCCTCATCCCCCCACCCCTTTCTTTCCCCGAAAGGAAAATGTTTTGAAAAGGATATTGAGTTCCCCACATCTCAAATTCACACATTGTAACATTTGGACATTATCTCAGGCTAAGAGAGTAAATTATCTTAAACCCTTACTCTGAGTTCCAGCTTAGGAGAGCATTCTGTATTTTTAGAATGTCAGAAATGTTTCTGACAGGAACATCATCAATATTTGAGGTCCTAAGAAAATTGTACCTTCAGGCAATGGCTGCACAGGTATAAAATGAGATTTTAACTGGAAATTCAGAGAGGTATACAACAAGATTTATATGTAAACAGAGGAAAACTTAGAAACGTATTTTTAGCAGCATTCCCCAGAACAAGGTGGACTGGATGACCTAACCATGAAAATTAAACCCAAGTACCTAGAAAGTTTCTTTCTTTCAAAAGCAATAGTTATCACTTAAATGAACTGGCTACTGGCTACAAAAGCCATTAAGAAAATAAACTCTGGAGTACCAAGAAAAGAAAACATGTTTAAGAAACAAAGACCTTACTCACCAAATAACCTTTTTAAAAGTTAACTAATTAATTGAGTCACACTTCCTTTTCCTGTTATCAGTCCAGTTTAAATACCAGGAAGTAGACTGAATTTTGGCAACTCACTGAGAAGTGTGCTTGGCAGACGAAAGTAATAGTAAAGGAAAGCAAAGCACATTATTTTGCCTCGAAAATGCTGCTTAACTGCAGGATGAAGACTGCTTACCGTGATTAGGTTGTGTTCTGGAAGACTGCATGCTTCAATGTGGTCTTGAAGGAGCTGTTGTGAGAAGTTTTGATGCATCTGTGCTGCTTCATGTGCGTCCATAGCATTTCCACAGGCTTTGTTCAGATCTGAAAGATGAGAACATCGTCTGCTCATAAAGAAACACTATTTGCTTTTAACTGACCAGCTAGTTTATCTGAAGAGACAGCTCCACTGTATATTTGGTGACTCAATCACTTAAATAGCCAATTCGCCAAAGTCATCTCATTTTGAAATTATCAAAACCCCCTTAAAAAAATGAGGAGCATGTGGAGAACCTAAAGTCTTCCCTTTTCCAATACCATTGGCAGCGCATGCTGCAGGATTTGTTATTTCAGTTTCCAACCACTAAAAACAGTAGCTCTAAAAGGAGGAGGCCGGCTGCACTCCGGGAAAAGCCCCTGGGCGCTTTCTTTGGTCTTTTTAGTTTGCAGCACCATCTAGTGGCAACGGGAAAGACTCGCGGATTTCTCACTGCAGCTCCCCGATTTGGCACCACGATGGGTTTCCAGAGGTCAAGCAATACTTTTGTTGCGAGTCCTCGCTTTTGTAGGGCCTCAGAAACCTGCTGCTTTACTGTCAGCTGAACGCTGGTCCTCGTGTCTTGTTTTCTGAGAGATTTACTCACACGTATTGGCTCAATCAGTGATAAGACTGGTAACTAATTAAGCATCCCAACTTCAGCTAGAAATTTTAAGCAGCAGTGTGGTAGGTGCTGAGACACTGCACCCTCTATCGATGGACAAATGTTTGCACAGCAGACCCGCAGCGCCTTGTCTCCTGCCAGTTCTGTGCTCTCCTCGCAAGAAACTTCAGAAAGAGGCTGCTGATTCCAAAGGACCATCACAGGCACTTTCTTTTTGCATCATCCTAAGTTTGCCTCCCTTAGGATCAAGATCCAGCTTCTGCCTCAGATGCCAACCATCCTGTGCAGCATATGCACAACCTATTCTGTTACTCCAGATGAAGCATCTTTTCTTCAAGAGCAGGTAATTAGCTCTATACGGAAAGCTCTCTGAATTCAGAGCAGAATGGAAACCGGCACCTCTCACTGTTCGTGGGCTACTGAATACTATGGTAGGCAACAGCAGCTGAACAGAAGATGGTATTTCATCTACAACAGATTCATCATTGTCCACTACCAGCACATTTTGTATGTGAACTACCATTTTGAGATGAATGAGAAAAGTATTTCAATTGCCTAGAAGCAGTTCTGTTGCAAAGGCAGCAGCAAAGCAGGAGAACATAAGCCTGGCCCACAGTGCTCAATGAATAGCACAGTGCTTATAGTAAACATGACAATTTAATATAAATTGAAGCTGCGGGGTAAGTTCTTGGAAAAAGGGTAGAGTTACAGCTTTATTTTCTAGTGAAAGCAAATCAATTTCAGCATTAATGTTGACTGTCTGCCAAGAAGCTAGTCAATATTTGAACAAAGCATCCAGGGGCCTATGTAAGTCAGATTAAACAATATTTATGTATGATGTGATATAATAGTTGTCTTGTTATTTATTAAAACTCATACACAGAAGCAAAGCCTAAGTGAAACTTAATCAAATGTTTACTACAACGGGAACCGCAGTCAAAGCAAAGCACAGCAATAGCAGAATAGATGCTGCACGCGCGTGAAGCCTTTCCAGACAGTGATCAACTGAGCCCTGTGTTTCACAACCTGCCTTCCAGCCACGGCAAGAGGAACCCGGCTGCCGCCCCAGCACTAGCCACACGGGGATGCTGGAGCTCCACATGGTGCTCCCCACCCAAGGTGCTTTATAGCCTGCTTGAACAAGTGACTACAGTAGCTGACAGATGCTAGAGATGCAGCCAAAACGGGATGCTGACAGGGTTGAAGATCAATAAACGCAAAGAACTGTCTTGCACGTCTATTGGTATTTTGTAAATCCATGGATTCTCTTGTTTTGTCTTCTTGGTGAGTACTAGCATTGACAAACATCCCCACACCCAGTTCCCACCTATTATTAACAGGCTCTTTGCTGCTTGTTTTAAATACAACACCTTTTCCTAACTTACCTCTCAACAGAGCTGAAGACCACAGCTGCACAGACATATCTGGTATCTTGCTTGCAAGCTGCATGGCTGGTACTACCATATTATTACTTTCCTGGTGAAGAGCAGATATCAAGATAAGATGGATATTTTCTTTTTCCCTTGTGATTATATATTATATATAGGAAATGTGATATTTATGACCTTAAGTTTGTCTACTTAAATCAGATTTGCTGACATGTTCTAGCTAACAAGTGGAAGTGTTTAAAAGGACAATAACCCAAACATATAACCTAAAGCTGTCTGGTATTTTTTTATGTTCTAGGAATTAGGGTGTCTATGTTGTGCAAGATAATAGAAATATTTCATGCATACTGGCATATGGTGAGAATTAAGAAGAGCTTGTATACACAATTCCTTCCAAAGCAATCCAGTTGAATGATGTTATTTCTCCTTTATTCTGCTCCTTTTTTCAAGTGATTTCAGGCATTATAGAAATACACACTTCTAGAATAGACTTCAAATACTACCACTTTGTTAGTGTTACTAAATGTGGAAACTGTAACAAGAGAATTACGCAAGTCAGTGAATTACCAGCTTTCAGTGGGATATCAATAAACAAGCATTCTTAAATAAAATTAACTTAACAAAACCTCCTCATTATCTTTGGCAAATGACAAATCAAACATTTACAGTAGTAATACCAGAGACAGTAAAGGCTTACCCTGTGATTCCCTAATACATAGAATATATGACCCAGGAGTACAAGAGAACATGCTGTTAATCGATTCAAGTCTTCTGCATTTGACATTTTCAGTGTCTCTCGCAAAAATCGTCTACCAAAACAGAACAAAAATAAAGTGTCCTTTTAAAAAAATCTACTCTCCTTCCAATATGTAAGAAACATCATTAAGAACAGAAACAATCCAGTCAGCAAATATTAGGACTCAGGGATAAATGTGTCCTGTAGGTGACCTTAAACAAAACACTTCCTTCCCATACCTCAGCTTTCTTGTAACTAAAATGACTATGATACAGATCCCTCCTTTGAGGGAGGGAGCCTCCTCCTTTTGTTTCAGATGTACCACTGGAGAACAGTGCACAAGTATTATTATTAATGTTCAAAACTGTAAAGAGATTTAAAACAAACAGTTGCATGGTATTTGCCCCAAGTAAAACAGCGGACTGACTAAATCCATGTGGAGAAGATCTGGGAGGTTTGAAAACAAGGCCTCTGGGTTTCCATTTTTATTTTAAAAAGCTTGATTTATTTTCTCCTTTTTTCTCCCACCTTCCAAGTGCACTGATTTATACTCACTTTGCCTCATTGTATCTTCCTTGAAAGAAGGAGAACAGACCTCGGATGTAGAAAGCTGCTGCTCGAAGACAGTGAGAGCTACGGACGGACAAAGCAATGCATTTAAACCTATGCATTGTACAGTGATATAATGGATTACAGACAGACAGATTTCTAGGAATTTGCCTAACAATCAAATCCCCAAACAAAACATTTTATTTAATGCATGGTCAGAACTTCTGCCTTGAAAAGAAGGTAATTGTTTTGTTTTCTGTTCTTTTAAAAAAGCATGCTACAAATCCAGTGTTACCATCACCAATGCAACATCGGCATGTAGAAAGTTTCTGGAACTCTCACCTCACAGGAAAATTATGGTCTGGATTTATCCTTTCCAATAAGCTGTAAAGCTATGAAGTGGGGGGAAAAAGCATAAATCAGTGTTTCTCACATATATAAGCTTACAGTACTGATAGCAAGTGTTTTTACAGGAAATGCACATAAAAGCAAAATGGTGCAGCTCACTACAAACACTAAGTTTACTTGTACTAGTTAGATCATAGCGCAAACATTCCAACATTAGGAGTTATTTCCATTTTAGCCTTAAAAAAACCCACCAAGTTTTATACAAAATATGCTTTCTTAGACTTTAAAAAGTTACTATAAAACGTCAATATTTCTGCAGAAAGCTTTTAATAGTCATTTAGCTGCAGTGTTCAGGACCCAAATGTCATACCAGAAATCAACTAAGCAAAAAATGGTTAACTTTGTCATCAATTTACAGCCTATTCACAAGGAATTTGCAAGCACATCTCTGAAAAGTTACTATAGAGGTATCAGACATGTCACATAAAGAATGCATACAACTCTATTTTTGTATTAACATTTGCTTCAAATACACTGCTGAATAAAAAAATGAGCACACAATTGCTTATATCTATTGCTGGATAAACATTTAGTTACGTCTTGCTAAATTTTAATGTAATCTAATAAAAGTCTAAATAGATGGTAACTGAAGTGAACAGGTTAACTGAATAAATCAAGATGACAGAGTTAATGACATACTGTGTTAAGAATTTGGTTTTCATTCCCATTGTCGTAGAAAATTCTCTGTATAATCCAAAATACTCTACTCCGGTGGTTTGCAGCTAAGCCTGCTGATACTACTGGCATCTTCAATGTTATTTGACACTAACGTGATTAACGAGCTGGCTGGCCAGACAAGGCACCATTATTGCAAAAATGCACAAAAAAGAATAATCCAAGCACAGTAGTCTGCTTCTTTCTAAGCAAGTTCTGACTTTTAAAGCTGCAGAGAGAAACCAGCAAGCAGCTTACCTCTTGATGCCGGTTGCCTTCCCTGATGTACACGCTGGCCAAGTTTGTCACAATAAATGCCCACAGTTCTTGGTGTGTAGTGAGCTAAAATAAACAATACACCAATAGCACAGTATAAATATTTTTGCATTTAACCCTGAATTGGTTCACCCTATCTTTTTATCCAATATATAACAAATGGAAAAAAATCACAGATTTGGTGTCTGATATGAGCTATTAATATGTCCCTGACTTGAACCATCTTCAGCATAGAGAAAACTGAAATGATACAAGCCCTTTGCTCCAATTCCTTTTACTTAACATCGAGGGCTACACAAACCCATACAGAAAGTGGCAACGTTAGGGCAGTTTGAGGGTTTATAAGAGTCCTCTTCCTGAATCTGCATTTCCACTTCCCTAAAAAGCTCTGTGGCGATCTATTCAGGTCAGTACACCAGACAACATTCCTGACTTATCAGTGTGTAGAAATACCTGGTGGGAGGCTGTAAAGAAGATGGAGTCAGACTCTTCTCAGTGGTGCCCAGTGAAAGGACAAGAGGCAATGGGCATAAATTGAAATACAGGAAATTCCATTTAAACATTAGAAAAAGCTTTTTTACTCATGTTCACTCTTTACTAATGATCACCCTGATGTAAGGGTGATCAAACGCTGGAACAGGTTGCCCAGGCAGGTTGTGGAGTCTCCATCCTTGGAAATATTCAAGTTTTGACTGGACACAGTCCTGAGCAAACTGCTCTAGCTGCCCCTCTGAGCAGTGGGGCTGAACTAGATGGTCTCCAAGGTCCCTTCCAACCTCAACCATTCTGTGATTCTGTGATTCAAAAAATGATTTGGAGGTAGCTCACACAGCAATTGCAGCAAGTCCATTTCCACGCTGAACAGCCAGAGTAAATAGTTTAGGAATCA
The DNA here is from genome assembly GCF_036417845.1 of Apteryx mantelli. NCBI lineage: Eukaryota > Metazoa > Chordata > Aves > Apterygiformes > Apterygidae > Apteryx > Apteryx mantelli. The sequence goes on from NC_090007.1 coordinate 1,684,613, forward strand.
AATCTTACCCTCAATGCTGTAGTAAACTGTGCTTCTGCATTGTCCATGCAATTAACAGAAATGCAGTAGAGCCCCTGTAGAAAACAAGATAATTCTAAAGTTTAATATTTTAGTACAACTATAGCCAGCCTAGAATGCAAGGAAGAAAGGCATCCACATAAACACAGACATCTTAGGACATTAGTAGGGAAAAAAAAAGTTAACCAACAAGTCTTATTTTGTTTGGTGTGGGAAAAACAAAAAAGCTTTATACAAACAGCTTCAAAATAGTATACTCATGTAAAGGTCAATTGCTTGAAAAAAATCACTTGACTTAACATCCAAATATCAATGCTAAATAAAATAAAAGCTTCCCCTTCCCCAGTTCCGGCATTATATTGTCTCAAACATGCACAGTCTAAATCGTGTGCATTTATCTTACATATTAGTTATTACTATGCTAGAGTTTGCTTTTTTTTAAAGGAGATTTAAGAATTTAACAGTTACTGCTAGGTGCTAGTCCCATAGGATAAGCAATCATTGAACTAGACCCCATTGCTCAGCAGGAAATCTGCTTGAGATCTGCATCATTATGTTCTCATCAGTTACTGGTGAATGTTCAGTATGAATCTTAGGTATAGCTCTCCAAAGAGTCAAAGTTTACTACTAATCATATACACTTACTAAGAGAGTGTGCAGTTGGGCAGCATGATTAGAAAACAGTCTGGGAGACTGCTGGCAGAGCTGACAGACTTGTGAAATCTGTTAGAAAAAGATAGTATTTCTTTTAAAATACTTTTTTCTTCGTTTTATTTAATGCCCTATATCCTTCTACCTGCATCATACAAGTCATTCAACACATTTCAATGATTGGTTCAAAAATTCATTAAGTTATGCTTCTTAGTTAAGACCAGAGGCTATACTTGCCTCAAGCTGAGGTACACACACTGCTCACACATACTTTCCCAAACAGACATACGCGCTCCACTATCTGCTTTGCAGCAGTTCCACCATACGGTGGCACCACCTGCAAACAAAGTCACAGATCTCTTCAAAAACACTCAAAATGCAAGTTGGCATGAAATAAAAAAACTGGAATCAAAACCTTCCAAAGGATTTGGGGTATCTGTTTGTAAAGAGTAGTGCAAGCCATAACCAATGACAGACTAATTTTTCCGTCAAGAACATTGATGAGAAGGTTTAAAACAATACAACAGTTTTAAAGTACATCCTATAAATAAAGGGCAGGCAAACAGGAACTAAAAGATGACTGGAAGGACAAAACATTAGAGAACGCTGTCCCCTGTCTTCCTTCCCCCAAATTAAATAAGGCTGCACAGAGCTGGAAGGCTTTGGGAGTGGGGAGATAAAAGAAGGGAACCTCAAAAATGGAGAAATAACTGGATGAGATAGGAACACTAAGAGGAAGTAAAAGAAAGCAGAAGAGCTAAGGGCCACTCCCAGTCATGAATCTGAGGGACAGGGAGAAGACACCAGTGTCAGAACATGAAGAAGGATCAGGAAGAAGGTGTTAGTTTTAGCCACTGATGAATTATTGCTGACTCCATGAGCAGATCTGGTGTTCTCAAATGAAACATGGGAGGAAGCTAATTCCACGGCTTCAAAACTGCAGCATCCTGAGCACTGTATCAGTCAGTAGCTTAGCACTGCTGGAATTGCCATCTGAGCCCCAGTACCTCCCTCATACATGAAATTCCCATATTTTAAAAGTTATTTGCACACATATTCATGAACAGGGAGATGATCAAAACACTTTTACCTCTTGCAGTGCTGTGGCTTTGTGTCCTGTGACAAGCCGACACATGATAATATGTTCCAACAAAATAACTTGGAAAGATGACAAGATAGGACTGCAGTCCAACACTGAAGAGGGGAAACAAAGGTAATTCAAGAAGTAAAGTTAAGACAACATTAGCCTCCTAACCACACAGCTTTTACTGTACCTAGCTAGCTTCTAGAACCGCGGGTGGTTCGGACAAGAACTCCTGTGTAGAAATCTAGTGATGTCTTTTGCTGAATCATCTGGTGTCAAAAAAGTCAGCAAACTGCCCACCTCCTCCATATGCCATGGGAAGGATGGCACAGCTTTTAAAAGAACTGATTCCGCATCAGCGGAGGAAGATCTCTTTGAAAACGCACTTGTTTTAGAGAAGCGGAAACTTGGATAACCAAATACATGGAAAATCAGATATACAGCAAGAAAATGCATGCATTTACTGCCTAATTTACCAAGTTACAAAAATAACCCCCCCTCCAAAACTCCATTTCTGGATTCAAAATTAAAACAACAATCCAGTTTTAAAACAGAGCTAAATTCTTAGCTGCAGCAGAAATAGGCTACAGACAAGGCGTTTTTGTTTTTTTTTTTTTCCTTTAAAACAGCACCAAGTAATGGAATCTTGCAGCATCAGCTAAACTGTAATTCTTATCCTTACTTTTTAGTTTCTCTAGCTGCATGAGTGCTTTGTCTGTGTACTTCTGAGCCTTCTCCAGGTACCCTGCTTGCATGGAATGCATCACTGTCACCTGCCAGAGGACAAGGAAAGATTACAAAAAATTATCTTTGCAAAAAGGCAAGGTTTGGGGGTCCACACAACTCCTCAATTAGCAGCTTTTTAAGCTAAATTTTGACATCAGTTAGGAGTATAACCATATTCAAGATGTAGGGCAACTAGTTTCAGAAATGTAAAGTTAGAAAATTGTTTCTCTGTTAGTAAAAATAAGCCAACATTGCTCTACTTCATAAGAGTTGATTTGACTATTTGGCTTAGATATTAATAGGGTAACATTCAGGTTTCCAGGCTTCTTGCACTGTTTCTTCAAACACCGACACCACTGAAAGTAATAGTCTCACAGATGCCACAGTAGCATTAAATTATCTGTGTAAGCGTAACATAAGGCAGCATATGGTCTGCAGAATCTCCATCACTGCTGGTTATAAGCAATTTTTAACCAATTCCTCATTGATTAGCAGTACACATTAAGTAAAACAAAATTGCTCACCAGGTATACAAGTACACACATGTGTTCCTTGGGCAACCAGTGGAACAGATCAGCAGGGTTGCTGGGTAGAATTTCATCATCATGCAGAGTGGATATGGTCTGAATACACTGCTGAAGCTGTTTTAGACACGGCTTCACACTTTTCACCTGTGAAAGATGATTCACAGACATAACTGCTGTATCCCAGATGGCAAATGGCTGAACATTTATTTAGCTCAGAAAACATGCCAGACAACAAAAAATCTCCACATTCAAGAACTTAGTTTGTACATAAATCACTATACTAGCATCACAAAACAGCAACCACTAAGTCTGTTACAGGATTAGCAACAATCGACCCTTAATATTTGCAAATATGGCCAATGAACACTCAAAACAATTTTCAAAATCATCCAGAGCACCTGTTGTCTCCACAGGAATCACGTGCAGAGGAAGAGTGGCTGCCATAATTATATGTGTACCAAATTAAGCCTTTGCTTGGGGAAGAAGAAATGAATGCCCTATTGTAGCATGTTTTCATTTCTCATTCCCCATTTTGTTTGTGATTAAAATCACAGAGAAATTAAGTTAATTAACAAAAGGCAAGGCCCAGCAAAAGAAAATCCCCAGAAATTACCTTGGTGTAATAATTAGCTACTTTCAAGGCAGTAATCTTTAACCAGTTCTCACGACATGGGAACTATGAAGAGGCACAACTCACGTACCTGCCCAGCATCCAGGTAATGCGTCACCTGTAGAACTAAAAAGAATACGCGTAACGACTCTTTCTGGATGGGGTTTCCTTGCCAGTTTTCAACTATCTGCCCACAGAGGGTAAGGAGAGGATGCACTTCCTGCAGCTTCCGTTCCATTAGAAGAAGCTATAATTTAAAATAATAATTCATTATATTTTGTGCTAAAGAAACAATTTTAACACTCAGAGAACCACAGTAGAGTCCCAGGTAAGTTGATCTATTATTTAAATAAAAATGGACTTAAGGCACCCATTTGAAAGAGCATCAGGCTTTTTACATGACCGATTTTTCATCCTTAAGTAAAAGAATTCCAATGACAATTTGCAGTTATCCTTTTTCCTTCCAGAAACCACATATTTGTTGTAACTAACAATGGAAATAAATGTCTGTTCACAAGAATTTCACACAGCAAAGGAATCCTGCTGTCTTATGGCTTATTTCATATGTATTTTAATACTGTGCTTGCTTACATGAACAAAGCAGAGTATATAAAGCATAGATAAGCATGCAAAATACCTTAAACAAATAACCTACGATTGGACTGGTTATATTCTATTGCTCTGTAACCTGTCTTATACTAGTTAAGCAAGTAAATATTTTATTAGAAAAGTATATCTAACTTACCATCCCTTTGCTTAGCAGAAACAGTGCTCTGAAATAAAACAAAACTGTGTCATACACACAAAGTTACCCAAACCATGACTGTACACAAAACCCCTGAGGAAAAATGTGTGCCTTTCTCCATTTCAAAGGCATTAGTCAAAACAGATTAAGGAACCTGCCACAGAGAGCAAATTTAAAAGCTAGATGGGACAGTCCAATCATTGTGCCAGGAAATAAAATCTGAGCCTCAGGTTTGTATCTAAGATTTGGACAATCCCAATTACTATAGCCAAAGCCAGGCTATCAGGAAAACTTTTGTTGAGCAAGAGAGTAAACAAAGTTCAGTTTGAAAAAAAAAAAAAAGACTCTGGAGAGTCCTAATGAACATTATTGACTTTAACAGAAAAATGGAAGAGTTAGGTATAGGAGAAATTCTCAGATCTATGAGCAGACTCAGACATAGTGGTCTGCCTGCAAAGCCCATGTAGCAATCACAGGCCACATCTCTAAATAAAATTAGAACAAACCAAAATATTCTCTGTGGGAGGGGAAAAAAAGTATAGGGAACTTACCTGGTATATTCTGACCCCACCACTCGAGCATATTCTGCTCCAACTCCTAGAAGGTCGCATGCAGATACTAAGTCTTTTTCAAGTGTATGTAGTTGCTGAAAGAAAAAAAAGGGGGGGGCCATAATAGGTCAGCATTTTCTTAGTAAACTTGCTTAGCAATTTTTTTTTTTAAATTACTCCTGTGTTTTGGATGAGATACAAGTATCCAACTGAAACATGTAAAAATGTATCATCTGAACTTAGACCCATTTTCCAGGAACATTTGGCATTCTAAAAAAAAAGTCTTTAACATTTCAAAGAAAATCTCTCAACTCAGACTCTCATCACACAGAGTTGTTATAATTCATTTAGAGCATGTGCAAATCAGACCCAAATCAGCTCAAATTCAACTGTGCACATTTACAGGGTAGAGCCCGTTCTCTAGCAGGAACACCAGAGAAAGCCTGCAGGCTACAATGTTTCACGTCACAGGAAAAGGATGACGCAACCTCCAGACCACCTCTCAACACCCCCAGTCTCCCAACCTTTTGTACCTTTTCCAAACTCAGATAGAAAGCCAAACAACTGTAGACCATAAAGTGAGGCTGTGGGACATACAGGCCCCGCTGCTCAAGCAAAAGCCAAAAAGGAAATATCACACAGAAAAGAAATCAGCAAAAAATGCCAAGCTTTGAGGAATGACCTGTTTAGAGGCACTGAGAAAAAAACGTTTAAGCTTCTTGTGAGTACTCAGGCATTAACTCATTGCAGAGTAAACATTTGTCCTTTAATCGATAGGAAAGTGAGGCTCTCCACATTTCAGTGTTCCTAAACTATACAAAGGAGCTCAGCAATTCCTTTTCAAGGAAATTAGCCTGCTTGTTTAAGCTCATCGGGAAGGGAGAGGAAGACAAGTACAGGTGACCATTAAGACAATCTTCAAAGATAAAATTGCTTGCCAACTATCTCTCTGATGGAAAGTACCTCTACAGAGCAATTAACTCCCTCAATTCTTGTGTCAAACAGCTTAAGGCTCTTAGGAACCTTCCCTGTCTTCTACAAAAGCAGCAGAGAAATGGCATAACCTGAAAAAACAGGGAACAGTTTGTCAGCAATAATCTGCTCCTCCTACTGATCAGTTTTCTGGATAAGATCTCCATCCTAACAATTTGGATCACTCAGGAAAAGTAGCACTTTAAGAACAGTCTAGCAACATATCGCTATTTCACAACATGAATTCTTCTTCTTTTGTTTCTCCATTAATACTAGTGATTGCCAGAGAGATCCAAGCTCTTTTTCCTTCAAAAAAGTACAAAAGCAATCACTTTTTAAGAACTACATAGACATTTTCCCAGCCAGTGTTACAGCAATACAACTATCAGCATAAGTTACTTACTGCAAGTTGAAAAAGTAGTCTACAGTGCCAGTACGGAGTCTGCTGTGAGATCTGAATGGCTTTGCGTAACAGAGGCTTTGCTGTATCCACTGAATTCTGAAACAGAAACACACATCCTACTCAACATAAGAAACAGGCTACCAGGAACTTTCATCACTAAGAATAATAACATTTAAACAAGATGTATTCTGTGCTGATCCCCATTTAAAGTCCAATAAGCAAAAAAATCTTAAAACAAGAAAAGTAACAAAAACAAATATTTAACATGCAGAACCATACACCTACAATTGACTCAAAGTTTGCTTAAAAGTATTAGCTGATCAACTCCTCTGTTCACTACTCTCACACACAGGACAAAAATGCATATTAGAAAAGGCAAACATTTGTTTTATAGAAAGGAATGACTAATTAAAGCTTTTCTAGAGAAAAAGAACAGAAATAACCAAGGAGCACAAAAGCCTCAGAAAAACTTTCTATTCCCCACCCTCCCCTCCCTAAATTAGCCTGTCAATGGCTAAAGAAATACTCTGGCCAAATAAACTTCCTCTGCCATGGAAGACCAGCATTGCAAGGGCAGCAAGTGGCAACTGCAAGAATGAAAAACTAAAAGTCTTTCAGACTTACATTGTAACACTCTATAGTTACATTGCACCTGACCTCTAAAAATTTGGTAAATCCTACTCTTAATAGTTACATATTACTCTAAGATCAAAGGCACTAAGATTGCAAGCAGCCCTTCAGCCCCAAGAGCAGACGTCCCACGACTGGCAATTTCTGGACTCGCCGCAGCGCACTCACCTCCTGACAATACAGTTCGGACAGAAGGCTCGCTGCCTCAAACTTAACATCTTCAAACTGGGGAATCTAGCAGCAGAGTTAAGCAAATATTAAGCACCAGCTGCAACATAGCAACACTCCAACATCCCCAAAATCCTTAATAAGGAACAAGCGTTCAGAAAGTAACCCACAACCACGGAGGCAGATTAGAAATGCCGGCCAAATCCCCATCCCCAGGGCCAGACTCTTATTTGCAGAGGTGTTTTGTATCAGCGCCCACACGGCAAAAGCGAGCCGGCCAGGCAGCAACGCTCTCCTTCCAGGCGGCTGGGAAAAGGATACTTGTTGGGATATCAACCACTGCAAGAGAAGACAGCGGGTTAGTGTAGGCGCACCACAGGCCGGCCCTGCTGACAGGGCCCCCGCCAGCCCCCCGCGGCGAGCCCCAAGCGGGCCCGCGGCCGCTCACCGCCTTCTCCAGGTGCCCGCGGGCCTGGTCGCCGTTGCGGGTGTGGTGGTAGAGGACGGAGCCGAGCTGGAGGTGGGTGCGGGCCTCCATGCGGGCCGGGGGCTTGCGGGGCAGCACGGCCTGCAGGCAGTGCACGCAGAGCCGCACCTTGGGCGGGCTCGACGTGCGGAAGTGCTCGGCGAGGCCCAGCAGCGCCAGGTACCACGACTCGCCCCCGGCCGCGCCGCCGCCGCCGCCGCCGCCCGACCCCGACCCCGGGCCGGGCCCAGCACCGCCGCCGCCGCCTCCGCCGCCGCCGCCGCCCCCTCCGTCGCCCCTGCCGCCGCCGCCCGCCTCCCCGGAGCCCGCCGCGCCGCCCGCCGCCTGCTGCGGCTGCTGCTGAGGCGGCGGCTGCTGCTGAGGGGCCGCGCCGGCCGCCGAGCCCGCGGCGCCCGCCGCCACCGCCGCCATCTCAGGGCCGCCGCGACAACACGGGCGGGGGGGGGGGGAAGGGGGCGGGGCTCCGCGCGAGGGCGGCCGGGATATGGAGTCCGCCGCGCCGCAGCCCGCGCGGGGGCGCCTGGGAGATGGAGTCCTCCCGCGAGAGGTGGGGCGGGCGTCCCGCGCGACGCGCGCGCAGAAGCTGATGGGAAATGGTGTCCCTCCCTTCCTCCCCCCCCTCAGCAACGCGAGATGTGCCGGCGAGAGCGAGACTCCGCGCGCGGGGGTTCATGGGAGTTGTAGTCCTCCCTCTGCAGGCCGTGTGAGCGGTCGAAAGGGGAGGGTGATGGGGGGAAGCTCTCAGGAAGAGAGTTCTACCCTCTTCCTAGCCTCTTTGCCCCTGGAGACAGGGCAGGGGAGGCGGAGGGAGCCTCCGGACTACAGATCCCAGAAGCCTTTGCGGCACGGCTCTTCCGCGCCTCCCTTTCCGCCCGCCCGCGGAGCCGCGGTGCACTGTGGGACGGGAGCTCCAAAATGGACAACCACAGGGATGCTCCAGGTACGGCCGACCCGGCGGCGCCCCTCGGCCCCTGCCCCGCCGCGCCCGGCCCTTCCCGGCCTGCGTGGCCCCCGTGCAGCCGCCTGCGGAAGGGAGAGGCCGCGTGCCGCGCCCGCCTTGGCCTGTGGGCGGCAGCGGGGCCCGGCCCGCCCGAGGCGGCCCCTGGTAAAAGCCCGGGCCGGGGGGGGGACGGGGCGGCCCCGTGCGGGAGCTGGGTCCGCTCGGGGCGGCCTCGGCGCTAATTTTGCTCCCGCCCTTTCTCTGCAGGGAAGGCCAGCAGGTGGTTTGGGGTCGCGCAGCCTAAATCGGCGAAGACGAACGTGAACATCCTTCATCAAGAGGAGCTGATAGCGCAGAAAAAGAGAGAGATTGAGGCTAGGCTGGAGCAGCAAGCAAGGCAGAACTACCTGAGCATACAACAGCTACCTCTGTTTGGAGAGTATGCGAATAACGGTGCTTTTAGGTTTGAGCTTGACTGGCAGAAAATGTGTCAAATGAAATTGGATAGGCAAGTTTTACAAAGCTCTTGCACTTGGAGGCAAACACTGAGAAGGCTGAAATTGATAATTGGATTTGGCAACACTGGGATACTTGTAGTTTAATTGATCTACCCAGACTTGCAGTTTCTCAGATACTAGTGAGAACAGCTGTGTGTGAACAAGGATCATGTTTTTAGCACAGTACTGTTACGTTTTCCTTCTGCTTCCTATTTGTTATCTGTCTTATAATCATGTCACTGTAGAAGCTCCTAAGGGTTAGCACAGTTCTCTGGTTAAATGATTACCTAGAATTCTCAGAAGCATGTTAGCATCACAGTGCAAGTAGAAATCCTGTTTCAGTGTGTTAGCAAACAAGCCAGATGGAGAGCGTGGGTGAATGTGGTAGGCAGCAAGCTGAATGATTCTTGTGCTTTCAAAAAGCTAGATGCATTTTTAGCATTAAATGAGAGAGATTAGTAATCACTGGCGTCTTGTTTTCTGTCCAAAATAAGTGCATATGAGGGGACTGGGGAAGATGTTGAGTACCATCACCTGCTTTTCTTTTTCTATTTAGAGATGAAGGTTCTGAAAATGAAGCCTCTGTTTCCAACAAGTTTGTTAATGATGGCAGTTTCCTCCAGCAGTTTCTCAAGCTGCAGAAGGAAAAGTCAAGTACTGGTAGGTCAACTTCTGAGCAACAGGAGGCCTTCTCTTCATGATACTGGCCTTGTATGAGCTGCCTCCGTGTATGTTTGCATTAGAAACTTAGCTATGAGTTGTTACCAGTATGAGTAAATTCTAAAACAGTGATGATCCCATTTAAATTTAGATTGAAATCTTTCTTCAAGATGGTATGTGTTAGGGAGGTTTGCACTTTTGCCATCAATAGGTGTTATAAAGACAAACATCTCTTTTCTAGCCTGAATTTCACCTGGGAAAAATCATCATAAATTTCACTTAGTTATGCAGCTTTTACCAGACGGTGTCTTTAACTTACTCTTAAAATAACTGCCTATTGCCAGTGGTATTACTGCCTGTTGTTATTTGTAACCTTCTGAGATTAAAACAGTAAGGATGCGCAGGAATTATTTTCCCCTCATTCTTTTCTAAGAACCTCCCCCAAGTTCTACTAATAACTCGGCAAACACTTCTGCATCAAATGTTGGGAAGAAACCTATGCTGTTTGGGAAGCGCCCTGGTCAGGTCCTGAGCAGCATGCTGCACCAAGTGAAGAACTACTCCCATTCCAAACAGACCCCGGTCGTTAACCGCCTCAGTGTGTTTCAGTCACCAGATGAAGATGAGGAGGAGGATTATGAGCAGTGGTTGGAAATTAAAGGTAAATGACATCTTGTGCTATTCTGTTTATACAGGTTCACTTACCCTGGTGGTAGGGGTTGAGTGTGGGAACAAGGTTCCCTCAACGCTTTCCCATTAGCAGTTGAATTTTTTGTGGGGGGAGAGGGGGTCTTATGCCCTGAATTGGTATTCTTAGCGCATTTCCTGTGTGCAGACTTATGCATCATGAAGTACAAATGACACCGTTAGTGGACTCCTCCGTAGCCAGCTTCAGCAGAAACAGCTGAGGGCTGAATGGACTATGAAGAGGGAACTCCCTGCCAGCTGTTAGGCATTATTCATCCAGCCTGTGCTTGGTGTGGGAGAAGGGTCACTTGCCGTAGTTAGGCCAAGTCTATTTTGTGCATAGGGGATTCTGGGGTGGGTGGGTGCCTCTGAGCTATCAAGGCAAGCACTTGACCAGTATATAATCTCCGAAAGTAATGCAGAGAGAAGGAATGTTTTCTGCTGTTAATGGAGCCTGACTGCTTGCTAATTGTAAGCATTCTGCTTTTTTTTTTTTTTTTCCTGCAGTTGAAATCTATTCTGGCTAGTGCACAGTTGTCTTTAAAAAAACTATCTGTGTATATATATATCTATAAAATCCCTATTTTGAAGCGGAATTTTAATCTTTAAATGATAGAAAATGAAATATCCCCATTTGGGAGTGGCTGTGTAGAAAAAATATACGTGTGTGTGTATATATGTATATATGTGTATTTTTTTGTATACACACACATATATATATATGTATAAAACATAAGGCATGAAATAATGACTAGGTAAAATCAAATTTCCTGTCTATTTCCAAAGTTTTATTAGAAAATCTCATCTCAGAGGTCCTGACTGCTTTAAAAGGGATAGAAAAGCAATGAAGAATATTGCAGTATTTAAATAACCAAGCTTCTCTGAATACGATAGACTAGGAAGCCAGAAGGCATATTTGCTTAATGATCTAAATTTTCTTGTGTATGTCTTAATTAATCAGGTATAAAATTAGATTGGAGTTGCTAAATAACCTTGCTGCCTTGTGTCATAGTTCATTTCATTATATATTTAAAAAAAAGTCTAGCTATTTCTGATGGGAATTTATAAAAGTAGAGCCTTAGCAAGTCTGAACATAAGTGTGAAACGCACTGCAATATAGCCTTTGGCTGCAGAGAACAAAGGCAGACTGTGGATCCTTTATTTACAGGTCCTGGGTTCAAACTTAGTCTAGGTCAGTGTGGACAACTCTGCTCCTGTGTGCTCTTTGTTCAGCACCTTATCCAAAACATTGTTGTCTAGGCAAATGTCTGTTTAGTTCCCATTGAATGTGTCCTACATCAGATCTGCAGTCGCGATCTGTGTTAGTGGGTTCCTTTCTTGGCACAGAAACCAAAGTGCAGTTTCTTGGAGACTGAGCTCTCCTCTCATCTCTGGGATTCGCTCCAAGTGAGGGTTGAGCCATGGGCAGGTGTCGGGAAGAAGAGCTGTGTGCTCCAGCTACACCAGCTGTCTCTGGTGTCTGGATACAGAATGATGTCTTAGAACCTGGAAGCTGTAATCTTTCATGAGTAATGTGGTTATTAAAAAACAATCCAAATTCCTGTTCCCTCCTCATGTCTTTTGTGTGGAGTAAAACTGTCGGAAGCAAATTGTGTGGCAAATCGAAGTTGTACCCTAAGCTTTGGTGATCCAAATCTTAGGCTTTTCTGTGTGGGGAAAAATCTAGTTAGACCATTTAGTTTCTAGAAGGGGAATGCAGAGACTGATGGTAACCAAGGAATTGTAATTTGTACAGCTGTGTAAGACTGGATCCCCCATTTCATCCTCTTTCTTCCCATCCCCGTTCTACTTTTGTCTGCCTCTGTGGTTCTTAGAAGTAATGTACCTGTTGCCTGTTTGGTGTGTGAGTTGAACCCCAGTACTGACAGCCTGCTTAAAGTTTTACCCCCAGAGGATGCGGAGACCCGACAAGTGGTGGAAAAGCTGGCTAGGTTCGTGGCTGAAGGGGGACCAGAATTAGAGAAGGTCGCTATGGAAGATTACAAGGATAACCCAGCTTTTTCGTAAGTGTGGTAATAACTCTTGTCTTCCAAAGCAGCACACTGTCTCTTTGTAGGAGAAAAATGTTGGCCTTGTATATGCAGATCTTATGGATGTTTTTGGTTTAATTATCCTTTGGTGGATTTGAGATCTGTTGTGAATAATTGTCTTAAAGTTGGGGAAACTGAGACAGAAAGTGGTACTGTGATGTTGCTGAGGATACAGATCAGTTAGCAGGATTAGGAATAAAACTTGGAGATCTGGCTGTGTATACAGCATCATCTAGCATTTGAGGATACTGGACTGGATCTCCAGACTGTTCCATCTCCTCTGCCATTGATATGCTGTATGGATGTGGACATGCGATTCTTTCTTATGTGAGAAGGAGAGACTGATATATATATATATATATTTTTTTTTTTTTTTCTCAGTCAAGTGACGCAAAACATTTGGATATGAGACCTTAGATTAGAGCTAAGTGCATTTACATATGCTAAAGATTTTATAATTCAAATTTTAAGTGCATTCTGAGTAATTTATCTTCTATTTCTATTTAGTCTTTTGAGCTATTTACATCCCAGAGTATCAATGTTTGTGTGTAGCTGTTGCTGATGCATATTTTCTGCCCTTTTTCCTTCATTTCCCCAACCCCTACCCTTAGGTTTTTACATGATAAGAACAGCAGAGAATTCCTTTACTACAGAAAGAAAGTGGCAGAGATAAGAAAAGAGAATCAAAGTTCTCAGGCATCCTCTTCTGAGAAAGGTAATTAAGACTGGGATCTGGAGAATAGCCTATGAATTACAGAAACTACCTATGCTGCCTTCACTCTCTCTGTAACTGCTCGTTAGGTCTGTTTGGGAAACAGTTGAGGTGGATATTTGGCTGTCAGTCTACTACCTGTAAATAAAATTTCAAAAAGTCGCAAATGGAAGGAGATCGTGACACTATGGCATCAAACTCTTGTGCCAAAATGATTATTTCCCACGCCCGCAGTGTACTGTGTCATACTCTGTATACAGGCTCATGAAAGAGGTTTCCCTGGTGTTGTCCAAAATCCTTAACAAAGTGAACTAAAAGGAAAATGATTCTCCATTGTCTGTGTTCTGGAAAATATGTTTCAGTCCTGAAAATACATTGGGTAAAAGTGCTTTTTCTCAGATGTTCTTATTTGATTCGTTATCAATGAAAATGGTTTCTTCGTTGAACATCCCCATTTCTGCTGCTGTTTCCCTATCTGAAGCTTTTATCTTCTGTTTGGGACATAAATCCTTGCAAATAGGGGGCTGTGGTTGCAGGTGGAGAAACAGCAGAAGTGGATGATTTGCCAGCAAACGGGTATTGTGGGCGCAGAACCTGGTTAACTGTGTTAGGAGACAGAAGGTGTTTAGTGGGTGAGGTGAGGTCTGTGGGCCAGGCATTGTCGCTTCTAGTCCAGCCTCTGCTCGAGGCCTGTTGTGTGGCCCTAGCAAATGCCTTAGCCTTTCCGTCAGGTTCCAGGTTCCTTTTCTGTGAAAAGGAGCTTTAATGCAATTTAGCTGTCATGCTGATGAGTTAACAGCTCAAACAAATCATGATTTAATAGACTGTAGGCTGAAAGAGCTTGTTACCAATATCAACTAACTGTTACAACAGTTTGGAAGCTAAGCAGTATTATCCATACTTTACAGGTGTGGAATATTGAAGCGAGGAAAGGTTATGACTTGTCCATGGCTTATAATCATGTCTTCTGCCTCCTGGTCCTGTGCCAGGACACTGGAGTACTGGCACTGGTACTGTGCAGGTAGCAAATGTCATATAAGGCTGTCTTGGCTAAATAACATATTTGCCTGACTCCTTATAAACATCAAATATGCTTCAAATATTAATGATCTGAGCCTTCTCTGTGCCTTTGGACTAAGGCTGCAGTAACCACCTCTTCCAGGTGAGGATTGGGGCTATTCCATGGAGAGTTTCTTCTGTCCTACAACCCTCCCCTAAAATGGTGAGGAGATGCATAGTGACAGTAGGTACAAGTGGGATTACTGTGCGTTATTAGTTTGCCACTTTTTCTAGGGCCTTCCAATTTTGCCTCTGTTAACTTCAGTGGCAAATACTTTAAACTAGAGATGATTGAGAGTACTGAGGTGTAATGCTATGGAAAACGGCCTAACACAAGAGGAAGAAACAGACTTCCTCTGCAGGAGAGAGAAACAAATGTCTATCCTTGAAGACAAAAGCTGGTTTGTTTGTTAATCTGCTCTCATCTAGCTCCCAGCATAGAGGAAACTGTGTGAATGGGCACTCATCTGATTACAAAGTTGTTGTACCACTCTATGCAATATCATGTTCTTATGATTATAAACTCTTTGACTGTTTATTTGTAATATTTCTAAAAAATAAACTCGACCTTTTGCCCTTATTCTGCTCTTGGGGTTCTTAGAACAGATAGGCTTTGACTGTTGCTTGTGTGAGTTGGGCCCAGTACTGACAGCCTGCTTAAAGTTTCACCCCCAGAGGATGAAGAGACAAAGAACTTTGCTGAGAAACTGGCCAGGTTCATAGCAGACGGGGGTCCTGAGGTGGAAGCTATTGCCTTGCAGAACAACCGAGAAAACCATGCTTTCAGGTAAGGAAGAAACCTGCAGCTGAGTGTATTGGAGGAGGGAGGGAGGAAGGGAGGGCAGAGAGCTTGGCTGGGCCTTTCTTTTTTTTTAAGGAAAATAATAAACAAAATTGTGGTAAGTCTGAAGTTATAAGTGACAGTGCAATTATAGCACTGATACTCTTGCATTTACAAGCTGTTTCTGAAATAGCTTTGCAAACATTAATTAAGCTTCACAATTTGAACCAAGGTGCAAGGAGAGAAAGCGATTTGCCCAGAGCCACAAAGAGAATCAGTGTCAAAGCTAGGAAGAGAACAAAGAAATCTGTAGTTAACCCTGCTTGAACTAACTTGTAAGCATTTGCAGTGTGTGTTTGTAGCTGAGTTCTTTTGGATTATGTTCCTCGCTTGCCTAGCTCTCCCCGTTGTTACTTTGAAATTTCATCTGCCAGTCTTGATGTCCCTCTCTCCTACAGCAGTTTTCGTGCTATGTTTTTATGCTGCTTATCACATAAAAGGTTCTTCCTGATCTTGTTACCCTTTCTTCATCATTCTGCTACAGGCCTTCCTTTTTATTTACAGTGAATGAACACATGTTTACTTAAACTTGTACTAGAAATCACGAAACTGGAGGCCTGTCCTGTGGTCAGCTGATCAATTTGTTACCCATGCATTACCTCTTCTTCTACTTCTTTTAATCTGTTTTTGTCTATTTGTTTTTGCTGTCTTAAGCCCAAGTCCTGCCTGAAAGTCTGTATGAGCTCAGAACAGGTTCCAGGGGCTCTCTTCCATGTATCTGTTTAGCATCCAAGTATGTTGTTGTTCATTATTCATAGCAGACGCCGATTTGTGCCAGTAATGTTGTTCGCGCCACAGAACAACTGCTTTTGCAAAGCAGTAGAGCTACCATTCTGTTTGCTCTTCACTGCAAGATGCTCCTTTTGGCTAGTCAAGCCCAAAGCATTGTGAAAGGGCGGTGGTTTCTAAAACAGGCTGTCTGGTGTTTCTCCTCCAATGACAGCTTTCCCTAAAATTAATTTACAATTTCCTTCTCTCCCCACCTCCTTTCTGTTGCAATGTACTAGTATAATTCTAACCTTTATACTGTTCCCTGCAGCTGATTTTTTGCTGTGGGCCCCCAGCCACCACTCATTCTCACTGCTGCTGTCTGATTAATTCCCTGGGTTGCTCTTTACACAGCATCTTCACTAACCTGCAGGTAGCACTCCTTCACCGTTAGGTCCCCCTTTGGAAAAATCTTTCTCAGCCTATTGGATGTGAATTGTTCCCTTTAATGTTCACTGGCAGCTGTTTAATGTCTCCCTTTGGTCTCATGCATGGTTCATTTTTCTGCCCTTACAAACAATTTGGTGTGTTCCCTGGGAGTGAAGTGAGACTTGGCAAGCTTTATTTTGTTGCTGAAATGTTGGCATTTTATTGGCTGCATTCTGACCCTCTGGAGCAGTGCCCTTGTGTTGTGAATAATATTAGATGTGCTAATATCTGAGCTGCTTCATTATTTATTTTCCTTTAAAAATTATTTCCTTAAAATCCCACTGGTGGTCCCACCTGAGCACAGTCAAGTTAAACACCATCTTCAGTGTTTAGACTTCATCGGACATTCCTTAGGGAGTGTCTAGTCTTGCCCTGTGTTCAGTCTTGAAGCAATTCAGTAGTGCTGTTAATCAAATTGAGGGGCACAAGACAACATTTAGTGAATTTTAAAATACATCGGAGAGATGTTTGTGTTTGCCTGTGTGTTGTGTGGCATCGTAGCAGCAGTAGATGTAACAGGCAACAGACCTTTTCCGTTTTCCTCAGGAGAGTGTCTGCTCTTGCAGAAGAGAGTGTATCAAATATTAAACTGATCTTCATAACTCCTCTACAATCTTCCCTTTTTAGAAGAGACAAAGTTTCTGCCTAAAGTATTTAAATCGGGGTGGGGGGGGAAGCCCCCCCAAAATAACACATTTGTAACAAACATGAGCATATGTATTCTATGTAGCTGCTAGGCTGAGGACCGCTCATGTTCTCCCTATGGAGACTGAAGAGTTTTATTTCAACCAAAAGGTCAGAGATGCTTATTTCTGGAAGTGGTAGTAACTGAAGCAGTGGTTTTTGTGTATGAGGCAGCAGGAGGAATCATGGCAAAATTAAACAGGCTGCTAGTGTCTCGGCATCTAGGTTGAGCAGAGGGTGGGAGTAGTTTCTTTAGGCAGTGGTTTGGCATTTCTGTTGGTAAGACCTGAATAGGGGGGTTGTTCTTGTTTTTCTTCTGTGAACTGGAACTTGATGTGTTGCAGAGCCCTTGCAGTCTTTCCAAACATGTTCTGGAAGGCAAGTGTATTCTGTGGGAGGACCCTGAGTTTCTATGGATGTAACATGATCCATTTTAGTGCTGTGTGTTTATTTGGCACCATAAACAGTTGTGGTTCACTTATGAATGGGAAATGCGCTTCCTGATCCCAAAGGCTTGCAGTCTACCTTGCACAAGCGCACAGAGCCCTGCATTGCACAGACATATACACAGGATGGTGCTGGAGAGTAAGGAAGTTTGTGGGAAGGCTGGTTTTGCAAGCACAAATTGTAGGAAAGGGAAGCCCTGACCAATTTGTGGTGTAGGTCAACTCCTGGATATGACTGACATACAAAACCTTTTTCTCTTTTTTTTTTTAATTAGGTTTTTGTATGAGCCAAACAGCAAAGGCTACAAGTATTACCGGCAGAAACTGGAGGAGTTCCGTAAGGCCAAAACCAGCTCTGTGTGTGCCCCCTTGCATCTAGAATCCAGTCTGAAAAGGAAGACCGTTCCAGAGGCGTCACCGTCACCATCATGCTTATCGTCCTTGCCGCCGTCCTTGCCCTCACCCTTGCCCTTACCGTCACCGTCATCCTCTTTGACTCCATCTGATCAGACAGCTACAACTACTGCTACAACAACAACAACAGCAGCAGCAACAACAGCCACTGCTACTGCAACAGCTACTGCCACAGGCACTACTAAAAAGAAGCGGAAGAGCAGGTGGGGGCCAGAGGAAGACAAGGTTGAATTGCCTCTCCCACAGCTTGTCCAGCATCAGTTGGATTCTTCTCCTTCCCCACTTTCAGGTTAGTAGGTCTGTATATTGTGTTGATTAGCTGTTTTTCTTTGGGAGTGTGTTCTGCCTTGGCCCAGCTGGCTGTGTGAACAGGAAACCCAAGAAGTCTATCTCTTGTTGTAATCTCCTCAGTCACCAGCCCCCTATCTTTAAGCCCGGTCTAGCAGCTAACTCTCCCTGTGTGGAAACCCAGATAAACCACTTTATCTCCCTGACACCAGGGACTGGTTCTTATCGTTCTTCAGCTATCTCTAAAACCCTGCTGGGCTATAGCTCATTACAGCCTCAGACTGTATGCTGTTTAGGGCTATTTCACTTCAGGAAGAGAGACTGTCAGAAAACAAATATCAAAGGCTGACTGTGCTTATTCCCCATGGTAGATTAAAATCCCTGGACAGCGCTTCCATCTTATTTTTACTGATCAGAAGGCTAAATAGGAATAGCTGTTCCCCAGGTGCTGGGGGACACAAGTATAACTTCCAGTTCAAATTTACACCCATTTCAGTTCATTTGATTACGGTCAAGGTTCACAGTGCTCATCCAGTGTTGAGGCTGATGCCCCTATTACTTCACCTGCCAAGTTCACCCAGGGGGAGCAGCTCAATTTGAGTATCGGAAGATAATTCTTCCATTCTAGGTATTTCTAGTTGAGGTTGAACTCTTGTGGCCCATCAGTGCATGTGCAGATAGGTAATTAGGTAGACAGAGATGCATACAAAAACTGAGTCATCCCGTGACAACAGGTGAGTGCAGACATTTAAGAGGGCATACTTGAATCCTTTGCCCAATTAGTGTGGTATGGGGAAAGGATGTGAAAGGGAGAAAGAAAAGACACAAGATAAGGTCGTTGGTGTTTGCAAACTGAGAGAATTAATGGTATGAGGCTAGAGTCGCAGGAAAAGTAATAAATACCTGTCTCAGTAAGGACTTATTTCAAAAAGCAATAGCAGAACAGACGAAGTGAGATGAGTAATATAAAACAAGGTATAATTTTCTGAGCTGCAGGGTGAGATCACAGATAATTCTCAACATGCGGTCGGCCTGTAGAATTCCTTGCTCCAAGTCAGTGGGTCTTCGGCTCTGGTTGGGTTTTAGAGGAGATAATTGCTCAAACATTGATAGCTTTGTTAAGCTTGGATAAGATGTAGGGTTGTCTGTATATGCTGGAGTGTCTGATTGCTGCAGAGGTTGGGAAGGAAGGACTGTCTCCTCCTGCAGCACTTCAAATGTAGATGAAGAGGAGTTTCTATGTCATTTTGAAGCTCTATTTACTGATTGTATCTCCTTATAGAAGTTTTGTCCATACATCTCACTTGTACATACAAGACAAGATACCAACCTGGATGCCCCATTCGTTTCACCCTGAACTGCTTCTCCTAGTAAGCCAGAAATCAGTTGCAAAGGTCTTCCCTCATTTTGTACATCTAGAGGGATTTTTTTTTTTCTTCCTTCCTTGCAAACAGTGATGAAGCTTAGATGCTGAAGCTGGGCAGGCACTATCAAAACAAGTATAGAATTTCATCTTAATGCCTCCTGCTGCAGTGGGGGGTTGCAGAGCTATTCATGTGCTCATTCCAGCATGCTTCCTGCTGAAATCTCCCCTGGCTCTTCCTTTTAGCCTCCCCTTAATTAGACAGGGACATGCTAGCTGTGTTCATGCTCACTTTCTACAGGGCTTTGTGTCAAGTAGAAGAAAAGGACCGCAAACAATTTGCCAGGCATAACAAATCAACCATTAATGCGCTGTTAATGCTCTGCAGGGAGAAGGTTTCTCTTATTGGTTCAGATCAACTAATCCCTTTCTAGAATTAACATCTTTAACCTGACAGGTGAACAGAATACCAAATTACACCCCTGGTCCTGTGGAAGGTTAGAGTTGTGCATTGTGCTTTGGTTCCTAAATATCCATGTCTTAGCCCTGTATTCTTAGCAAATTTGGGGGGATTTGGTGGAGGACTGTTCTCATTCTTCTCCTGTCTACTCATAGTAATAAATCAGTATCATACAGAGGAGAAAGTGTAGCCCTTTTTGGACATAAATAAGACTCTTAAATTTATTGATATTGTCTGAAAAGCTGAATAGAACAGGGATATTGTGATTAGTGAACTCTGGGGATGAATATAAAATTAAGGGATATCATTAGAATATTCTGAAACCTAATACTGGATTGGGTTGGGTCTGATTTGTTTTGATTGAATATGATCTTCAGACTATAAAGCAAAAAATCAGACTCTTCTGTACTGTAACTTCTCCTGTTGTCCTTAAAGGACATTCACTCCTGTTGTAAGAAGCTCTTCTTTGGGCATGTGGGTAAGGGATAAACCTTCAGATAGTCTTCTGCCAATGCTGCAGATAGACTGCACCATTAACCCTGTAAGCAAAGCTGATGTCATTCAGGAAAAAATATATATTGCAAAACAACAGCTCTTTTTCCCAGGCCCGCTGAACACGAAACACAGAAGCAAATCCTTGTCTTTTGCCTGGTGTTTGCCTGGTGCTACCCTGTTGTAATGAACTTAAATCTTATTATCCATTTTTATGTAGATACATTGACTGGTCTTATTTGTGAATAGACTTTTCTAACTTCAGATGTGGCTTGAGGTGGAGCTTTGCTCTTTCTGTCAACTTTTCCTGGATGTATTGTTGTACGTTTGGCCAAGACTACAAAATAACCTCCAGGGCTAAATTTCTACAGTCACTCTTCCAACATTATCTCATCATAAAGTCTGCAAGTACCATACCAGTCAGACAAGCCAGATGTAGTTTTAGCGCAAGGAGGAGCAGTGGCGTTTATTTTCTGGGATGTAGAAGATGATGCTACAGCCTTACCTTTCTCCTTTAAGGTTATTATATATGCTGGCAAGCCACCAGTTAGTGGGGCCTCTTGAGCCATGCCTGGCTCTTAGCCTGAGTGTTTATGCAATTCAGAACTAAGCCAAAGAGCTGCTGACCTCTGTGAAGGGCAAAGAGTCTTCCTCGGTGCATTCAAAGAAAGCTTTCCCATGCCCTGAGAAAGGAGGTGAACCTGTGACTAGGGCTGGTGCTCAAGTACCCCAGTCTCGCATAACTTTTGGGATGAGATTATTTGCTGCAAGTTTTACATGGAATAGCTCTAGTGTATTCATTAAAACTGTCTCCAAATCTCACTGCTCTCTGTGAGACAGGAATCAGGCTTTTTATCAATAATGGAAAGATTTCTTTTTCTGTTTGCTGTTATTTCTTGGGAGCTGAAAGTGCATTTCCTAGTACCAGGCCTAGTGTAACACTGCTTATTGCTTCCCTTCTCTCAGAAAACCTCTTGCAGTGTTTTACATAACTCTTCCTGCAGAGCTGACTCCTGGCGCTGGTGTGAATGTGCTGAGGCTCTAGCTGTGTGAGGGAGGGATGATGCACTGTTTTATGTTCTCCTTGGGAGGCTGGAGTTTAAGGAAGCCACTCTCCAATCATGACATGTTTGGCCAAAAGCATGTTGGAAAGGAGGGGAGATACGAGTGCTCGGATCAATTGCCCTGAGGGAGAGTAAGACGAAGGGAGAAGACAACCCCTGGGGCCTAATTAGCATGCTGCGTAGACATTTGGTGTCATGAACAATGATCCTGTTATTATTGGGCTTCATAATTAATAGATGATGAATAATTAATGAAGCATCATTTAGCTGTAGTCTGGACTTACATTCCAACTGAGGCTTTTGCAGTCATTAGGAAGAAATCCTTTTCTTTGTATTGAAAAATGCAACATGCTTTCAAGTGCGGTTGTGTGTCTTCTTTTAATCCCTTAAATATTTAACCGTTGGGATGCTAACTCTGAGGTGCTTTAGAGGGGAACTGCCATCCTGCTACATGAAACAGGTTTGCAAGGCATTCTTCATTGCAAATTTCTTTTTTGCAGCTCCAGCAATGTTTCTATTACTCTTTTTCATGGTGTACCGATTAAAAATAGCCAGGGAGGTTTTTTGTTTTGTTTTTTTAACTTGACCTCTGAATGCAAAGTGCCATCGTTTTAAACCAGCAGGTTCCCTGCCCAGGTAATCTTAATATCTAATTTCAGGCCTTATCTGGTACAGCAGCAAAATCATTCCAAAGCAGGAGCTTCCAAGTGGGCCTCTGCAGAAAAAAGAGGCTACATCAATGGGATTCTCAAGCTGAGACTTAAAATTCTCCTGCTTTGAAAGTAGGGGTCAACATCCCTGGCAATGTTGTTCTTGAGCCTGTAGACTAGAAACTAAAATCTCCTTGGGGAATGGTAACTTCCAAAGAAGCATAATGCTCATGTCTTTTTTCTAATGTGGTCATTTGCTTTTCATTTTGAATGAAGTTGCTGTTTATATAGTAATCAGCATACGCTTACGTGCACAGATTGGACAATGTGCTGACAGGCTCAGATAAGCTTCTGACTCAATTCTGAATAATTAAGTATCACTCTTTGCAATGGCTGGGGTCCATAAGGAAGCCTCGTGAGGAGCATTAAGATGAAAGGAGAAATGATTTTTAAAGCATGGATAGTGTAGCAGATCGTCATGCAGCCTGACCTCGAAGGACGTGAGACGTAGGTTGAGTCCACTAACAGCGTATGAGCAGAGCCTTGGACCTAAATGAGGGAATGCTCTGAGCTAGCTGGCAGGGTCAGTGAGCCCTGGTGGCTTTCCTGCTCCTGTTATTCCCTAAATTCTACCAGGTCGCTATTTTTCAGTTAAATGTCTTAATGCTGGACCTATGAAATGAGTGTGAAACTTCTTGAGGGGATCTTGAGATATGGTTTCTCTGGTGTCAAGAGCTGTCTCAGATTTTTGAAAATCTTTTAACATGTGCTTATTTCAGTTCAGGACCTCAAGGGTCTTGGTTATGAAAAAGGGAAACCAGTTGGTTTAGTGGGTGTGACGGAGCTCTCTGAAGCCCAGAAGAAGCAGCTGAAGGAGCAGCAGGAGGTAATGTCCTGAAGTGATTCCCAAGTTCATTTGTGTACTAGCATATTACAGTGCAGCATGGCTGAGTTAGATGGGAAAATAGAGGTGGAGATAGCAAAGAAATTTTCCCACTGGCCCAACAAATAAATCTCTAGGATTTGTGCTGAATGCCTAAGAATCATGTGATGCTGCAGTCAGCAGAAATACCTTACAGGACTTTGGGGGATATGAATTAAGCCAGCCAATTGCTGTCCTACCAAACTAAAACCTAAAATCTATAAGGTTGTGACACTTCTGCAGCTGGTTATGCGTTGCTTTGGAAGTAGGGGGAAGGTGGGTGGATATGTGCAAGCTTTGGAGGAAAGAGAGCAGAATTGGCTTTTGCTGGGACGCGAGGGCAGTTTTAAACTGTGTGGGAATGATCAGATGGCAGCTGTCCTCAGTGTTAATCTCAAGATGCCTCTCTCGGAGGAACTGGTGCATAATGCTCCCGTTTGATCTGAGAAGAGCTGAGCAGATCAAGCAACAGCACTGCCTGCGGGGATTTGTGGTTGTTGTACCTGCAGTACAGAACACAGGTTAAGGCAGGTGTGGGCCGTACTGGAGAACTCTACAGGCCTCTGTGGCAGACCCTGCTGCCTATAAACTGGCTGTCTTAGAGTGGGCTGTTGCTTCTCTTCCCTTAGATGCAGCAGATGTACGATATGATCATGAAACACAAGCGAGCCATGCAGGAGATGCAGATGATGTGGGAAAAGGCAATTCAGCAGCACCAGCATGGCTACGACAGCGATGAAGAGGTGGACAGTGAGCTGGGGACGTGGGAGCATCAGCTTCGACGCATGGAGATGGACAAGACGCGAGGTGTGTGGAGACCTGCCGTGCAAACGTCTCACTTGCTCTGCTGTTGTACAGAGGCACCCAGAGGGAGGCATCTGAGATCATATTGTCACAGCGGGAGTTACAGGGTCACCTTTTCATTGGTCTATGCCTTGGTTTCCCTGCTTGTAAAATAGGGATAATATCCATCTGTTCCTGTGAGGCTTTACACCTCACAAAGCCCTCTGAAATTTCAAGTCGAAGAACATTGCAGTATTGCTGTTCTCTCTTCCATGTCTTGGGCAGAGTGGGCTGAGCAGCTGACCCAGATGGGCAGAGGGAAACATTTCATCGGAGACTTTCTTCCACCTGATGAGCTGGAGAAATTCATGGAGACGTTCAAGGCATTGAAGGTGAAATAGCAGAGATTTCTTAGGGCACAGTGGCAATACTTCAGACTTGTCCAGTGGCAATGAGGGAAAGACCTCAAGCACGTTCAGCCCCTTCCACAGTAGTTAGTCACCTTGGAGCTTTGAGCTATTTCTGAATGTCCTGACAGTGGGAGTTCTGTTACCACTTCTGTAGGAAGTAAAGGGTTAGTTTTCTGCTCTTTGCAGAGAAACAGCTGTAGCAAATTAGAGAAGAGACTATTGGGACAGGATTTGGGGGGGTTAGCTGAAATTACAGACAAACCTCTCAGACTACCTGCCATGTGTCTGCTGTTGTGGTTTAGGATAAGTGGTTGTTGCTGCCAAGCAAGGAAAATTTGAATTTTTATCCAGACAGTTGCAGTAAAGTATAAAGCCTACAAAAAGCTTATGCAAAGCTCTTCACACCTGCCAACTCTTCCTAAACTGTAGAATTTCTTAATGCTGGCATTCCTGATAATGTTTTCGTATAACCAGCATGGGGTCCAAGGTTCCCTGGAGATTTGGTTTAAATAAGAACTGTATCTGAGGCTTGAGCAACTTTAAATTCAGGAACTGAATATTTCTCAGCTTAATCTCATGGTAGCATTCCCTGCTTCTTGCAGATTATGTTATAGGGCTTGTGTGACTGTGCAGTGCTTTATCACTTACCTGTTTTCTTCTCTATGGTGGTGCAGAAATGGAATCCCAAGAAATCGTGCTAGTTACTAACTCTTTGCCAGAACCATCCAGCCACCTCCAGTAGCTGAAGTTGATTCCCCCCCTCCCCCTTTCTCTGACCCACAAAGATACATGTGTGTATACGTATACAAATTAATCAACGCTACCTTTTGTCTCTGTGCAGGAAGGCCGTGAGCCAGATTATTCTGAATATAAAGAGTTCAAACTGACTGTGGAAAACATAGGTTATCAAATGCTGATGAAGATGGGCTGGAAGGAAGGCGAGGGACTTGGCTCGGATGGACAGGGGATTAAAAATCCAGTCAGCAAGTAAGCAGAGTTCTTCCGCTATTGATCTGTTCCTTTCCTCTTAGGCCAATAACTGATGCTCCTTGGAAAGAACTGCAATGAATGTGACTGCAATTCATCACTTGAACAGAATATGGAATCTTTTCAGCAAAGGACAAAAATCTTTTTGTTTTGTTTTTTGTTTTGTTCCCTCCTCCTACTCCCCAAAAGAACTGGGTTTGTTACTTTACTCCAGGCAGGTACGATCTGAGCCAAGAGTATTTTGGTTCTACTTTCAATTTGCATAGTATATTCTTCTGAGAGGTGCCTTCTGTGCCTCACTTTCCCCATCTATAAAATGAAGATGATACTTGTCTGCACCTCACACAGGGAATGTGAGCATTAAGTCGTGTCTTTAAAGTGATAGATTTATTTAAATATTGAAGAACATGCATTTTGCAGCTGGAGTGCTCTTAATGCCTGCTCTTTAGTTCCTGGTATACCCTGTATGGAAAGGCATTTACTGGTATATGATATTACGAGACCTGTGTTTGAAAGATATTTTACCCCATATCCAAGAGCTCTGAGTGTGATCATGCAACTGTTTTGACATCACTCTGTTATGCAGAAGTTTTCTGATTTGATCACATTTTGTATACAATAAAACTTTACGTACGTGAGTTCCATCCGAAAATAGATCAGCATTTTTTTTAGGTGGCTCATCTGTTGGTAGCATATGCTGAACTTCAAAACCAAATATTGGTGCTAGGAAATACTCTGAATTGTTTTTACCGTTAGATCCTTTTATATATAACAGTTGTTTGTTTACTGCACAATACGGGGTATCTCTACAAAGCACTTCTCTTCCTCTTTCTCAGGAAGATTTCTCTGGTAATGTGCTTATTCACTCAAATAAGACCTGTGATAAAAGATTCCTGTGATCAAAAAAAGTGAAGCTTGCAAACGAAGGAAGGCAGTTCCTGCCCATCACAGGATTGAGCAGTGGCTTGCTAGGGCTCTACCATCTCTAATGTTCTAGGAGTTGACAGGAAGGTGCCTAATGCACACGGACAAGAGCTGCTTCCACTTCTGGACTGTTCTGGAGTGAAGGCATGGGAGGAGGCACTTTGTTTAACATTCTGTCTACCTCCAATCAGCGAGATACAAATCAGTGCATTTGGTTGCCAAAGGTTAATCCACCAGTCAGAACATGGTTCACTACGGAGGCATCCAAAGCGTAGGCTGTATTCCTGTAGCGGAGCTAAAAGGTTAAGCAAATATATGTTGACACTACTACTTCCATCTAACAATAGCGAGTGTCGTTGATTTGGCAGGGCAAGGTAGAAATGTGGCAACTGCGATAAGCCACTCGCTATTAGCTGTCTCTCCTGATGCAATGCTCTCCATGTGATGATGATGCCCAGTGCTCCTCAGTTCTTGTTCTCTGAGCTCTGGATACAGGAGGCAGCAAGTATTTCTGGTGAACAGGAGGTTGATCTGTCGCATTTGTTTACCCCGGAGGCTTTGTTCCCTCTTTTCAAACAGGGGAACTACTGCTGTGGATGGAGCTGGTTTTGGCATTGATCGTCCAGCCGAGCTAACCAAGGAGGATGATGAGTATGAGGCATTCCGTAAAAGAATGATGCTGGCCTACCGCTTCCGACCAAATCCATTGGTATGGTGATCCCTAAACCAGGCTACATTCATTGAGGCTTCTGTGCATGTCTTATAAGGGGTGGGAGTGTTTCTAGTGCTTAGCCAAGAAAGCAAATGCTCTGAAAGTTTCTCTTTAATTCTGTTTTCATGTTGAATCAAATCTTCATTACCAAAACATCCTTGGATACTCAGTTTTCCTTGCTATGTTTTTTTAATAAAGTTTGTGCTTTTAGTTTGAGCTG
Source organism: Apteryx mantelli (assembly GCF_036417845.1). NCBI lineage: Eukaryota > Metazoa > Chordata > Aves > Apterygiformes > Apterygidae > Apteryx > Apteryx mantelli. The sequence continues at coordinate 1,711,648 of NC_090007.1, forward strand.
GTACTTGCCAAGTATAAACGCTGCCCACAGAGGAAGCTGATGGGTTGTCCTTGAATCCTAGCATGATTTATTTTGAATAATCATTTTCCTGATTGCAATGTTTGCAGTTTTGCAATAGCCTGTGTTATATTCAGTGTGCCAACAGGCCTAGAAAGCTACATTTGTAATTTTTAATGGGAAATCTCAGGTTTCACTGTTAGAAATGTTGCATTTCAGTGGTGTTCTCGGTTATTAAACTGAAATGCTCATTGTTCTGTAAAGATAGCAATTTTGATTAATTTTCTCGTTATTCCCCCACAGAACAATCCACGACGACCTTACTACTGATAGCATTTTTGGGATGACATATTTTCAAAACAGTTGTAATTTTATTGTGAAATGTTATGAAATTGCATTATCATTCTCTTATTTACTAATATTGTAAAACTTACTGAAGTCACAATACCATCTTTTTCACCCAGAAGAAAGGCCTGTGAGCCCACTCACTGCACACTTGAGTGTCATGACAACCGTGTGGTAACAAGGCCTGGATGGTATTCGGAAAAGAGAAAAGAGCAGGTGACAATGGAGATTTTTATTCGGTGCCCTGCTGAGTGGAAGGGTAGCACCAAAGATACCAATAGGAATAGTTCAGGGACTCCGTGCATTTATAGCTCAGTGCCATGATACTTATCAAGGAATGCATTTTTTTGCATAATAGCTGATCCATCTGTTGTTCAGATATGCAGCTTCTGCTGCCCTGTCTTTTGGGGGTTTTTTTATTGCAAGTATAACAAGGGGCTGTCTCCAAGCTGACTTCTGAGGCTATTGTTTAGTCTTTATTCCTTGAAGAACTGGGTTCTGATGCTGTCGTGAAGTCAGAAGTCTCGAGTTTGACCTCCAGCTGACATTGCAAAACCAGTGCCTCGTTGTTATACCTCCGCCCTATGGAAGTCAAGGCGTGGATCGGCGCTTGGAGCATGGCTGCAAGGACTGAGGTGCACAGGGGAAGCTCATTCGGCTTCAGAGGCAACAGCCTCTTGCTTTCTTGAACACTAAGTTCACCCACAGCTTCCTAGCAAAACAAGGGACTTGCTAACGCTTTCCATGGATGTGGGTGATGAAGAACCAAGCCTTCAAACACAGTTTATCAAAGGCAATTTGGACTATGTTGTCATATTAAATGCCTCTGCAAATATAAATTTTCTTCATTCAGTCTGTAAATGAAATAAAACTCATTTGTTCCTTAATTTTTTTAATCACTGAATCATTGGAAAAAGTGATCTTGCCATAGGATTTCCTAGGCCAGGAGACTGCTCTAGTTCTCTTTTCTTCCCAGCGTCTTGGAGAAAACAAAGTCTTTTTTTGTTTGTTTTGTTTTGTTTTTACACTTGTTTTTCCTCAGTCCACATACCAAAATCTTGCCACTTAGCATGCGTTTCTCTTTTGTGAACTTTTCTTAACAACATAGAGTAAATGGCTTGGCTTTCAATAAAAATATTCAAAACAGTGAATTCAGAAGGGGATCATTTTGAGAAAATCATAACGTGTAAGTAAACACCTTGCAACGATGGAGCTCGGCTGACTCGGTTTTGTAAACGTAGGAGCTTACAGGTGAGGCTTCTGGGGGGTGGGAGGCATTTTCAGAATCACTTTTTATTCCAAACGTATGTAGTAATACATCCTATTAGCACAGGCAATGACCTGGTCACAGCATGGCCTAAAAGACAAGGGAAGTGCTCCTGGACAGGTTTTCTGTTATTACTGATTGGGTCGCAAAAGGTAAATCTGATAGTACAGCGATTACCATGTACTTGGTTGGTGTCACGTTGGCAAAAGTTGTTTTATTCCGTTGTTTCAGCACAGTGGCCTGGGTATTCCCAAGCCCCTTGTGTTTTGATAACGGGTACAGACCATGCTCATCTATAGGTGCTCTTCTGTGCTCTGTTTTTCTTGTGACGTTATTGTAAATAACGTGATTTTCCACATACCCTGCCACTAACAGAGAACTGGAGGTCAGCTCTGCAGAGTCTCAGCAAGCCACCTACAACAATCCTTTTTCTTCATCATCTACAAAGGGATTTAGTCTTCAGAAACCGTATCAAACAGCTGCTGCAGCATGCCCAGAAGGTCACTGAATTTGGACTATTTTGGATCAAAGAGTAAATTCCAGGTTCCCGGCGCCTGCCGTGAGAACAGCTTGCCTGGTCTGTGTGAGTGCGGGGGTGATCGAGCACGAGTGCCCTTGCTGACCGCAGCTGCGACGCTACGGCGCGGGGAGCGAGCGCTGAAACCACCCAGCCGGGGAGAGGTAAACGGGTTGGGGCTGGTCTGTTTTGAGCAGCTGTTGCAAGAGCAGGAAATGTTCCTTACTCGGGTGTAACGGCAGCCGCACAGGATGTTTCCGCAGGACTTATCTCTGCCTCTGCTTTAATTTAGCAGTGCTCCAGCCAGAAACGAAATCCCGTTGTTGCAGAGGCTGCGCAAGCGGAGCGCGCCTGACCCGCGGCGCTTATTAACGGGATGAAAGCAGCCGCAGGAAGATTCTGAAGTGACATTTTTAGAGGGTTGGGTGTCTCGGCAGATTTGAAGGTTATTGCCTCCGATCGGCCTGCGTTTCCTGGTCTCATCCCTTTGCTCACACGGGTTTCGTGCTGCGTTTCGCGCCGGCCGGTGGTTTCTCAGCCACGGCCGTGTTGTCAGGTCTGTTACCGAGCCCCGGGCATCGAACGCCCTCGGTCCCCAACACGCTCCCTTCTCTGGGGGCTGCAGGAGCATCGCCCAAGCGGCGGAGGAGCTGCCGGCACGGTCCGGGCCGTGGCACGAGCCGCCTTCCCGGGCCGCGCGGAGGCAGATGCGATACCTCCAGGGTCGTTAGCGGGCATCAGCGTCGCCTGCTCGGGATCTTGGTGCTGACGAGGCAGACGGCGTGTGTTCAGAGTTACTCCCGCACGAAGGAACAGTGAACTAGCCCAGGGCAAAGTGCAGGGCTGCTGATCCCGGCCGCGGACTCTGAAGCAACAGGGCAAAAGAGTGACACGGTGGCTCGCTTGCGAAGGCTTCGCGAGGAAGGTGAAAGGTTGGGCGGCAGCAGCCTGCGTCTGCTGCGCGCGACTTCGTTGCTGGAGAAGTTTGGAGCGCATGTCCCCGGGGTTCGCCACCGAGCCGGGTCTCTCCCTGGGCCGGCGGGGGGTGAATGCTCCCGTCGGAGAAGAGTCGAAGCGGAGGAGGTCGGGTTAACGCTGGGCTCCCCGCTGGACTCGGAGACCTTGAAACTCCTGCTTTCTGCTCAGTGCAATTCATTATTAAAGGCACGGCTCAAGTGCTGCCTTTCATCGGCTCTTCCCCTTCCCTTTTCCTCTCGCGGATCTGAAGAGCCGTGTCCTCTTGGCTCTTTTAAGCACTTACAGTTTCCACAACGAGTTGGGAGGGGGGGAAGCAGGCCCCAAGCAATCAGAGCCTCTTCTGCGCTGGTTTTATTCTTTCCCCCATAGCAGCTACCGCTGTTTCTCCAGGCGGCTCTCGAGTGCATTAAGTGGCTCGGTCCCGTGCAGCGGAGCTGTTGGGCGATGTGTGTTTCTGTACGTAACCGGCACGGCCGCAGGGGGGGAGCCCCCGGGGGCAGCCTCCTCTCCCCATCCCTCCCCGGGGGGGGCTGCGGGACCCCCTGGCTTCAGCCCCCGCGGCGCCGGGGACCGGGGCGGCTCCGGCGCTTTAAGGCGCTGCCTGTTTGCTCCTGCTCGGGGCCGAAGTCCGCGGGCTCCGGCGACGGCTCCGGAACAGCAGCGGTGGCGGTGGCGGCAGCTCCGGGCATGCGGCTCCCGGCCGTGCCGGGCGCGCTCGCCCTCTCCCTGCTCGCCTTCCCCGTGGCCTTCGGCGTGAACAGCGCGGCCGCCCTGGCGGAGTGAGTGCGGGAATGGGACGGGACGGGACGGGACGGGACGCGGAGCCTGGCCCGGTGCCGCGGGGAGCGGTTGGGTCCGGGCAGGGCGGCGGGTCCCGGCGGGGGCACCTGGGGCCGAGGGAAGGGGTCCGGCGCGGTGCGGCGCTGCGAGCGGGGCCGCCCGGGGGGCACCTGCCCCGGTCGAGCCGGCAGAAGGGCAGCTCCGAGCCGGAACGACGCAGACGTGGTTTGTGGCTGCGCTTGCGACTTTTAAATCCTGTTATCAGCAGGAAAACGCTCACCGGGGTTGCTTGGGCTCGTTGCTGCGCAGCACGGAGCTGACGGGGGCTCGCTGGCAACCCAAATCTTCCAGGGATTGAGGCGCTCGGCACCTCCCTGCTTTATGAGCATCCTTCCCAGCCAGCTGGCACCAGCGCGGCTCCCGGGGCGGAGAGAGAGAGACCCCCCGGCACTGTCCCCTCCGGACGCAGCTGCGCCTCCCCAGGGCGCTGAGCCAGGACCCGGCTCCCGGCTTTCCCTCGATCCCGCTGGGAGCTTGGCCACTGGCGTGCGTGAGCGTGCCCGGCGCCGAGCCCTCCCGCCCCTCGGCCGTGGCCTCCCGTCCTCGCCACGTGCTGCTTTCGGTTTTCCCGCTGTGTAAAACCCCGACGCTGCCCCGACGCCAGCCGTATCGGAGCCGTCCGCCGTGCCCTCGTGCAGCCTCCTCGGCAGCCAGCGGGAATCTGGCACCCAGCTGGCCGCATCGCTAGTGTTCGCGCGCGTTAGACGGACGCGGCTGCAGTCAGCTTTCTCGCCGGGGCCGTGGCACCACCCCGAATTACTACTTTTATTTCTCGTATGTGTAAAAGCACGCGTTGTTTGGTTGCTCTTGTCGTCGTCTTAGCGTCGCTCTCCAGAACCCGCCAGCTATGGGTTTTTCCCTTATGTTCTTTCGGCATCCCTTCTGTTCCCTCCATCCTTTAATTTCTGCCAGGCACCCTTTATCCGCTTTTTTTCCCATTTGTTACACATTTCTTTTTATAGCTAATTTCTGCCTTTGCTTTACCACTGAAGCGGGAAGGTATTTTACCCAAACTTCTCCTCTGTCTTGATTGTAGAGTCAGCGTTTTTTTGACCACCTGATTAGCTTTACTTAAAGAACTCCTGATTTTCATTCCCGTTTTCCCGTCCAGTCCTTTCCTTTCAGTCCGTTTTGCTCAGACCGTCCCTCGCCTTCCCCCGTCCCTGCGCGGCCGCGGCACCCTTCCAGCCCGGCCACCGCTGCACCTTTATATATGAAATCCAGAGCCCTCCCGCTCGGCCTGGTACCGGATGAAAATCATCCGTAACATGTCACCCGAATCGAAGCCCCTAACAGCGCTGTTCTCCTCCCCGCGCGCTGCAGGCGGATGGGGAAGGGATGCGGACCCACATCGCTGGTGCGGGTTCCACCTTTCCCGCGCGTCCCTGCGGCCTGCTCGTGCGCCCCGGGGTATTTCAAACCCTCTCACACGCGCGGTCGTGTCTCGTGGTGACCCGAGGAGCCCTGGGTTGCGTTCAGCCTCTCAACAGCAAGCTCTGTGTTTGAATTTTGAATTAATCATTCTCTGGGAGTAATTAGTCATGTAGTAATTAATTATGCAGTAGTAATAACGCACTTTTACTGTGGCAGTTCAGAATGTGATTGATTCTTATTTTTTTATAATATCCCTTTTGTATTTGAGTGCTCAGTGTGAGCCGCCGGGGGGTGAGGACCGGTCTCGGCCTCGTTCAGCGCCGGTGTGACCCCGGAGCGCCCGGCGCCCCGTCCTGCCCCGCTGTGCCGGGTCCTGCGCGGCCCCGGCACGGGCGACTCCGCCTGGTCCCGGAAAAGCAACCCCAGCGCGCAAGGCAAGCACAAGGCTGGTGTTTTTGCAGCCCTCTGAAGTGAGGCACGAGCTGTTCTCAGACTCGTAATTCTGGGGCAAAAAGGACGCTCAGCATCTCTCCTCTGTGTCTACGCGTTAGTCTGTGGTGCGCAGAGGACGTTTCGGGCTGATAATAAGGTATTTCTCCAGGATAAGCTATTAACACCGGTGTCTTTACAGAGTTAGCCGTGACTGTAACTTTTTTTTTTTCCGGTAACAGGGTTAAAGGCTTGAGTGAAAAATACCGTAATGTTTTCAGCTTTATAGGCTGAGAAGCAGAAGTATGAGCTAGACCAGACCTGCAGCTGTTACAACTAATGCAATTGCTTCTTGGAAGAGAAGAAGCCAGCTCAGGATAGATTTCCCCGCAACTTATTCACACTCTTAGGACGAATCTGCAATATCTCTCTCTTCATTATAGATTCGCTTTATAATCGGTTTACATGGTCTCTTATAATAGTGCATCAGTTAATAGCCATCTGTATTCAAGTGGGGTTGGCAGCTCTGCTCCTCAGAAGGGAGATGAAAATCTTAATGATTCCGACTAAAAATACCTTTCGGATGAAACCCCAGCTTGCAGCGCCTGCCTGGATTAGCGCCTTGGCGTTTTGCCCGCTGCCGCAACGGCCCGGCGCTCCGGGAGAGCCGGATGCGGGACTTCTCCCTTGGTCTTGCGCGGGAGACGCTGCAAAGCGGCTCCTTCCCGGGTGCTTCCGCTCTGCTCCCGCTCGCCTGCGGCTTCCCACGGGCTGCTCGGCTCAGAGCGACCCTGGAGGCCTGTCCAAACCGTCAGGGGCCGGGGCGAGCCCGTTCCTCCCAGGAGCAGGGGAAACGGGGCCCACGCGTGCGCGGGGGGCTTTATCCCCTCGCCGGGGGGCTTGAACCTGTCCTGCCTCCTCTGCAGCAGCCCAGGGGCGCTGATGCTGACAGGGGCGCTGGTGCTTGCGGGCCTCTTCGTCATCGGCTTCGTAAGCGGAGGGAGCCACTTCCAGGACCCCCTTTTCTGCGGTGAGTCCTCCGTGGGATCCCTGGCTGCTCCGTCTCCCGTCGGCCCTGGGAGCGGAGGTCGGGGATTTCCGGGCATTTCCCCGCTGGGGACATCGGACCCGGCTCAGGGCTGAGCTGGTGCCTGGTGCTCTGGTCCCGCAGTGTTTGCGGTGTTCTCCTTCACCTCCGTCGTCGACCTGATCATCTCGCTGGAGGAGGATGGCTACATTTCCGGCTTCGTGGAGGTCTACGTGAGGGAGGTACGGTCTTCCCGACCTCGGGATCCCGCACGCCGCAGCCTTGCAGCGAGCAGCTCTGCGCAACCCCGTCAAGCGCAGATGCAGCTTGTGCTCCTGAAGTCCTTGGAGCCGCTGGTGCCCTGGCAGGGGGAAGCGGGTGCAGAGCAGCTGAACGGAGCGGTCGCGGCTCCCGCGGGAGCGAGCAGCAGAGCGGCTCCATCCCTCCATCCCCGGCGGGGGACGGGGTGGCTGTGGGGAAGGTGTGTGACCCCCCCCCTCCTCCAGCAGCTCTATGATTTGGTGTCTTTCTGACGGGCAGGGCGAGCCGTACCTGCGCACGGCCCACGGCATCATGATCTGTTACTGGGACGGCATCGTCCACTACGCTCTCTACCTCGCCATGATCACAGCCATGAGCCAAAGGTGAGGGTGGCGAGGCGCAGCTGGCCCGGCATGGTCTGTGCTGAGGCCGGGGAGCTCCAGCTGCCTCGTTCCCGATGTTCAAAGCTGGGGCTAAAAGCCACGGGAGTCTCCTGCAAGAGCAAGCTCTTGGGAGACCTCACGGCGACGCGGGGCTGCCCCGTCCCAGCGTGTCCAGGGCTGCAGCATCTCCACGGAGCAGGTGTTTGGAGCAGGGTGGGCAGGAGGGGGTCCTGAGAAGGCAGCGCAAGGGGAGCTTGGAGGGGAAGGGAAGCGCCGAGCCTTGCAGGCATCTGATCTCCGCTGTCTCCGCAGAAAGAGCTACAGGAACCTGGGTCTCTTCTGGCTGGGCTCTCTGATGATGAGCATCGTCGTCTTCCTGCTTGGGAACCTGATAGGTACGGGGCTGCGAGGGGAGCTGCTGCCAGCGTGCCTGGGGGGCTCTGCTCCATCGGCCGCCCTCGAAGGGGACCTCCGGCCTGTGCCGATCCTTCCAGTCTGCCCGCGTGCCCCAGCCTGCCCGGAGGTGCTCCCTGAGCGACCATTTCTTTCCCAGTTAATCGCTCCCATGGGCAGAGGGAGGCATGAGGCCAAGCGTGTCTCCGCTCGGGCCCTGCGCGGGGAGCGGATGCAGCGCTGGCAACGCGCTGCCTTTGGGGCAAGCAGCAGGTCCCGGGTGCTTGCTGCTCTGCGGTACCTAACGCTGCGCTCCTCTTCCCCAGGGAAGTACAGCTCCGATATCAGCCCGGCCTTCCTGCTCAACATGCCCTATGTTCTCATCCTCATCTGGGCTGGGCTGAGGCTCTTCCAGCAGCCCAAGGCCCTGCCGTGCCTCACCGCTGATAAGGTGAGCAAAGCCGTGGGCTGGGCGCCTCGGCTGGGGCAGGAGCTGAGCTGGTGCCTCCGCGAGGAGCAACCGGGGGAGCTTCAGCAACGCCCTTCGCGGGGCTGGGCCTGGCAGCGTCGGCCCCGGGGAAAGCAGCGGCAAACGTGGCCTTTTCCGCCTCCCAGATCGCCGAGGAGCAACACAAGGGTCTGCATCAGCGGCCCCAGGACTTGGGCCTGGTCCTGTTCTTGATCCTAGCTGCGGCGTTCACCTTCTTCAGAGGGCTGGTGAGTGCTGGGACCCGGCGCGGGGGGTCCCTGGAGACGCTGCCGGGATGCTCAGGCAACGGTGGGGTCCTGGGATCCGGGGTGGGTGCTCGGGGCTTGGGAGGGTGCATCTGTCCCACCTCCGTGTCCCCAGGTGGTTTTGGACTGCCCTGCCGATTCCTGCTTCGAGTACATCTACCAGCACGAGCCATACCTGCGCGACCCCGTCGCCTACCCCAAAGCGCAGGTGAGCGCGGACGCCGGCGCCTGGGCCGCCCCCCCGGCGGAGGGGAAGGGTCTCCCCGCCGAGCCCCGCGGTGGCCGAGCCCAGCTGCAGGCAGCTGTGCGAGGGAGCCGCTGGGAGCATCCCCGGGCGCCCTGCTGCAGGCTCGGGGTGTTCGTCCCCAGGGCCCCGGGCTGGTGGCGGGCGATGCTGGGACCCGTCCTGGGCAGCACCTCCGGGTGCCGGGTCTGAGCCGGCTCCTTCCCTGGCTGCCCCCTCGCTCCTTCGCCCCCCTGCCCTTGCCGGGGACCGGTGCGACGCCTCTGCCTGCGCCCCCAGATGCTGGTCTACTTGTTCTACGTCCTCCCCTTCTTCTGCCTCTGCATTTACGGGCTGGTGCGGCCCAGCTGCGCCTGGATGCCGGACTGGAGCCTGGTGTTTGCCGGAGCCGTGGCCCAGGTAAGGGGTGGCGGGGAGGGATGCGCCGCAGGCTGCGTCCCGTGTCCGCACCCGCCCCGGCCGCGCCGTGGGGCGACTGCATGCGAGGGAGGGAAGGACGGAGGGAGGGATGGATGGAGGGAAGGATGGAGGGAGGGATGGATGGAGGGAAGGATGGAGGGAGGGAGGGATGGAGGGAAGGATGGAAGGAGGGATGGATGGAGGGAAGGATGGAGGGAGGGATGGAGGGAGGGATGGAGGGAGGGATGGAGGGACCCCACACGCCTCCAGCCCTGCGCTGGGTTTCGCGCCCGAGGCGCTGGGGCAGCGCGCCGGCCAGACGGGGCCCGGGGGTGCGGGTCGGCCCTCCGCTCCCCAGCCCCACACCTGCAGGCGTGCGGAGCGGTTTCCATGCCAACTGCCAGAGCCCGATAATTACTTTTTCCTCAGTGGATCTTAATGGAGCCGGGGATTAGTTTGACAGAAATAGACTGGAGCGAGTGGCCCGCTATAGATCTATAGATAGGACGCGCGGGGTCCGTGGGGCAGGCGGGCAAGGCTGGGAGATGCAGAAGTGCCCTGCCGAGCCGGGCCGGGCTGTCCTCGCCCTCGGCCACCCGTGTCACGAGCTGCCCTGTGCTCTGCAGGCGCAGTTCTCCCACCTGGGCTCCTCGCTGCACGCCCGCACCCCCTTCCCGTACCAGACCCCCGAAGATGCCTGGTGGAGCTTCCTCCTCACCAACGTGCTCTACGCGCTGGGGCCGCAGCTCCTGGCCTACCGCTGCCTCCGCCGCCCCGCGTTCTTCCTGCCCGCCGCTCCCGCGAGCCTGGACAAGGGCAAAAAGCGGCAGTGACGAGTCCTGCCCCCGATGCCCGCGCTGCTGCCCCCGTCGCCCCTCTCCCTGCCGCAGGGCCGGGCCGAGCCGGGGCGTCCCGCGGAGAGGAGGGAGGGTGTCCCGGCCGGCAGACTCTGCCCGAGCATCCTTGGGGACCGCGTGTTCCCCCCTGCTCCAGTCCCCCCGTTGCCTCCTAACACCCCCGGGCGCTGCTGGGGGGGTCCCGGGGCGCTGCGCGGCCTTGGCCTCGGTCCCGGGGCTCCGTGCACCCCAGGCCTCTGCTGGTGCCCGGCTCGGGACCGGCCCCGAGGGGCTCGCGCTGGGGGGGCAGGATGGAGGCGCTGCGGGACCCGGGTCCTCTCCGGAGGACACCATCCCGCCGGACGGACACGAGGACCAGGGACCTCCAGGAAACCACTGTTTACAAAATAAATGACTTCGGGTATGGCTTTTTAACCCCTGCATGTCTGGACTCCTGCTGGGGACCTCGCACTGTGACAGCGGCCGAAACGCCGCGTCGTCTCCCCACGTCATTCGCCCGGGCCCTGCCCGCAGCCCGCTGCCACCCTCCGCGCGAACCGGGCAGGGGGCCGGGCTGCAGCCGACCGGCGGCTACCTGCGCCGGTGGGCAGGGAGGAGCTGGCCGCGCTCTGCTGCCCCGGGACCGGCCGGCCAAGGACTTTGCCCCCTCCTGCCCTTCCCCACGCGAGCGGGGCCCCCACTGCCTGCGCGCTGCCCTTGCCGTGCCCTTGGCGCTGCCGCTCGGCGCTGGGGAAGCATCGTCCCCGCTGCACAGGGCTGCAAGTGCATGCACAGGGGTGCAAGCACATGCACAGGGGTGCAAGCACGTGCATAGGGGTGCAAGCGCGTGCACAGGGGTGCAAGCGCATGCATAGGGGTGCAAGCACATGCACAGGGGTGCAAGCACGTGCATAGGGGTGCAAGCACATGCATAGGGGTGCAAGTGTGTGCACAGGGGTGCAAGCGCGTGTTGAGGGTGCACACGCGTGTGCGTGCGCATATGTGTGCGTGCACCATGGTGGTGTCTCCGTGGGTGCACGCACGCGTCCCGGCCGTGCAGGGGGGCCGGTCCCCCGTGCACCCTCCCCCCCCCCCCGAGCATCCTTTCGGGGGGCGGTGCGCGCGTTTGGGGTTCGTCCCGCAAACCTCCGGCGAGCCCGGGCCGGTGCCGGTGCCGGTGACCTTGGCGAGCCGGCGGCCCTGCGCAGCGCCGGAGCCGGGGCCGGGCCGCGCTCCCGGTGCCGCCCCCTGCGCGGAGCCGCCGCGGCAGCACCGGCAGCTCCTGCGGGCAGCGCCGGGGCCCTTCCCGGCAGCACCGGCACCGGCACCGGCACCGGCCGCGCGGGAGACACGGTGAGTGCGCGGCGCTGCGGCTCCGCTCGCTGCAGCGGAGCCCGCGGGGGTCGGGCCGGGCCCCCGGGCAGGGGCTGCTCCCGCCGGGGCCGCCCCCCCCCTCAACCGCCCCCCCCCCCCCGCAGCCCGCCGGTGCGCTGCCCGCCCCCGGCCACCGGCGTCCCGCAGCCCCGGGGCTGCCGCCGCAGTGTCCCGCACTGCAACACTGCACCGGCCCGGCCCCGCCGCACCGGCACCTCGCGGGGGGGCGGCCCCGGGCCGCAACCGGGCACCGGGACCCCCCCAGCAGTGCAGCCCGGTCCCCCCATCCCCAACCGGGTCTCGGGACCTCCGCAGCGGGGCAGCCCGGTCCCCCATCCCCAACCGGTCACCGGGACCCCCAGGGGGGCAGCCTGGTCCCCTGCCCCACAACCAGACACCAGGACCCCGGGGGGGGGAGGCTGCCCGGTCCCCCTGCCCCACAGCCGGGCCCCGGTGCTGCGGTGCCCTGGGTTCTCCTTCCCTGAGCCCCCCCTGCGCTCGGGGCGGCTCGTTCCCACGGGGGGGCTCCGGGCCCGGATCTGGGGCATCTCCGAGGACGCCCCAGCCCTGCCCGGCAGCGCACCGCGGGGGCTCGCAGCCCCCCGGCGTCCCTGGGGTCCCTGGGCAGGGGTGCAGGGGGGGGTCCGGGGAAGGGGGGGCGCAGCCTTGGGGCCGGCGGCCGGCGCGGGGCACCGCGGGGCTCCGGGCAGCCGCAGCGCGCTCCAGCGCCGGCAGTTCGGCTTACAGATGTGCCAGCGTTGGCATAAATAACTAAGCAGCTCCCGCCTGGAGCTCACGCCATGAAATATTCATCCCGGCTGTAAGCGAGCGGGTGAAGCGGAGTTCAGCGCTGAGCCCCTGCCGGGGGGCGCCGAGAACAGCGCAGGGCCCGGAGCTGTGCCGCCGTGCGGGACGCCGGGAATGGGGCCGCGGGGGTCCCCGCCGGAGCAGGGCCGCGTAAGGGCTGGGGGTGGCCGGGAGCAGCTCAGCGCGGCCAGTGCGCCGCCGCCTCGCCCCCCTCTTACCTGCAAAAGCGCAATTTTTGCAGAAATAAGGTGCATGGCGAGCGTGGAGGAGCCCCCCCGCTCAGCAGGGCAAGTAACGGGAGCGTTGGAGCCAATTCCATCTCCAGCTCTGGATACAGTCTGCTCTAATCTGTGCACGTAACAGGGTGCGCTGCTGTGCGGCAGCGGGAGATGAACCCCCCCGGCACAGCCCGGAGCGGGGTGCAGGGGCGGCCGCCCCGCGCCGGGGGCTGCCGGAGCTGGGGGAGCCAGGCAGAGCCACGCGGGATCATCCTCGAGCACAGCTGGAGCTCAGGACTCGCTTTTGCACGCAGCACTCTGCTCCGGGCTGCCTCCGCGCCGCCTGGGCCGCACTGTCCGGGGCGGCCGCCCCACGCTGCCGGCCTTTTGACGGGCTCCGCTTCCTCTCCGCAGATGCTCCCCGGGCGCCTGTGGCCCTGGGCCGGCGGCCCTGCCGCCCTGCTCGTCCTCGCCGGTGTCCTCTCCTCCGCAGCACTGCCCGGCAGCAGGGGACACAAAAAGGTGGTCCACGTCCTGGGTGAGTGGATGCCGGTCTGCGGGAGCCCTTCCCGCCGCTTCCGAGGCGCGGGATCCATTGAAGCCCGGGAAAGCAGGCTTGCTGGGCCAGCCACGCTGCCACCCGCTCCCCAAGCTAGGGGAGCTCTGCCCGAGCCGCCTCGTGCTTTGCAAAGCCCCCAGATGAGGGAAATCTCCCCCCCCCGCTGCATCCCCAGCACGTGTTTTCCCCGCCGCGGTTTAACCTGACCGCGGCGTCCCTTGCAGAGGGCGACAGCGGCGCCGTGGTGGTGCAGACGGCCCCGGGCAAGGTGGTGACGCACCGCGGCGGCACCATCATCCTGCCCTGCCGCTACCACTACGACGTGTCGGCCCACGACCCCGCCGAGATCCGCCTCAAGTGGACCAAGGTGACGGAGCCCATGGCCTTCGAGGACGTCTTCGTGGCGCTGGGCAAGGCGCGGCGGGCTTTCGGCAGCTACCGCGGGCGCACGGCGCTGCAGGAGGACGGCTTCGGCGACGCCTCGCTCATCATCCGCAACGTCACCCTGCAGGACTACGGCCGCTACGAGTGCGAGGTCACCGACGAGCTCGAGGACGACACCGGCATGGTCAAGCTGGACCTCGAAGGTAGCGGCGCCGGGGCCGGGGAGGGCCACGGGGTCCCTGCATCCTGCACGGAACGGCCTGGGAGAGGCTCCCGCGTCGGCTGGCACCGCGGCCCGGAGCTCAGCTCAGCCCTGCTTTACGGCCGGTTGTTTTTCCTGGAGTGTGCCGTGTTTTATTGCATCTGTTATTGGCTTTTATTGTTGCTCCAGGTTTACGTGCTGGCAGCTAATAAACGCCAGAGATAGATAGCGGCGCCGCCTCGTAAAGCACCGGGGGGGGGAACGCGTCGGCAGCGCGGCCGCTGCACGCGCCTCCGTGCCGGATCCTGGCCCCGGAAAGCGAGATCCCCCCTCGCGGCACTGCCTGCTGGGGGGGGGGGGGGGGCACCACGGCCGGGATGCAGGGATGCCCGGGATCGCAGGCTGCCCCAAGGCACGGCCACGCGGCTCAGCCAGCGCGTGCGCTCTCTGGGGACGCTGGGTTCGGCCGAAAGCCCCGTGCCGGGTGCTGCCACTGCGCCCCATCTCGCTGTGCCCCGTGGGGGGGGCTTCGCAGAGCCTCCGTTAGCTGGCGGCAGGCTGCAAAGGGCTCGAGCTCCCCGAGGAGCGAGCAGAGCGCAGCCGGTCTCGTTAGGCACCGCAGCCCCCCGTGACTTTGCAGCCGGCGCCAGCTTTGCTGGCTCACGAGCGGCAGCTGCCCGCGGCTGGCGGCCCCGTTCGCGGGAAGCTCCCCGGCGCCTCGCGCTGCTGCAACGAGCCTTTAACCGGGCGCCGCCGGCGGGGGGGAGCCCTGCCGCCGCCGCCGCCCCAGCGCTCCTCTCCGTCCTCGCAGGGGTGATCTTCCCCTACCACCCGCGCCTGGGCCGCTACACCCTCAACTTCCACGAGGCGCAGCAGGCGTGCCTGCAGCAGGACGGCATCCTCGCCTCGCACGACCAGCTGCACCAGGCCTGGCTGGAGGGCATGGACTGGTGCAACGCCGGCTGGCTGGAGGACGGCTCCGTGCAGTACCCCATCTCCCGGCCGCGGGAGGAGTGCGGCCGCAAGGACACCCCCGTGGGGGTGCGCAACTACGGCTACCGGCACAAGGACAGCGAGCACTACGATGCCTTCTGCTTCACCTCCAACCTCAACGGTAACGGCGGGGGGGGGCCGGCGCGGAGGCGGGCTGGGGCGTCCACGGGGAGCAGCTCCTTGCAAGGGAAACGGAGGCACAGCTCGGAGCATCCGTCTTCCCTTTGCATCTGGGCTCGGGGAGCCTTTCCCACAGCAGCCCTGGGAGTGCCTTAGCAGTGATTTCCTGCGGAGAGAAGGGGCTGGGGGCCAAATCTCCAGCCCGTTCCTCTCTTTTGCTTCCTCTGCTGCGGTGCCAGGGTCCTGCGGCGCAAGGCTGCCGTAGCTGCCTCGGCTCATCGAGGGCGGCTCGGTGCCGCGGAGCCCTGGCAGGGGTCGGGCTCCGTCCGTGCGACCCCGTCGCCGGAGGGGCCGGGGCGCCCCGGCCGCAGCAGGGCTCTTGTATTCCCCGGGCAGACGCCGGGCGCGGAGGTAATTGCAGCAGAAAATGGCCCGGGTGATGGATGAAGCCGGGGCCGGGCGAGACAGATCTGAGCCGGGAGGGTTCTCCCGCTGTGTAAATTCCTGCTGGCTGGCAGGGCCACGCGCGGGGGGGGCTATGCGGATGTTTATTTAATGGTGGCAGGCAGGATAAATAGCAGGCGTAATCGCCACGGGGAGCCATCGCCGGCTGCCGCCGCCTCGCAGCCCCTATAAATCCGCCTGCGCCGAGGCGGCGCTTCCCGGGAGGCCGGCGAGCGCCCGTGCTGCCGGCTGGCCCTGCTCCGGCCCCTTCCCGCGGGAATGGCTCGGCTCGGCTCGGCTCGCTGGCGGGAGCCGGGCGCTGACGGCCCCGCTCTGCCCCCAGGCAAAGTCTACTTCCTCAAGACGTACCGCAAGCTGAGCTACGGCGAGGCGGTGCAGGCGTGCAAGGACAACGGGGCGGCCGTGGCCAAGGTGGGCCAGCTCTACGCCGCCTGGAAGATCCAGCTGCTGGACCGCTGCGAGGCCGGCTGGGTGGAGGACGGCAGCATCCGCTACCCCATCGTCAACCCGCGGGCCCGCTGCGGCGGCCGGGAGCCCGGCGTGCGCAACCTCGGCTTCCCGGACAAGAAGTACAAGCTCTTCGGGGTCTATTGCTTCAAGAAAGCCGGCGCGGCCGCTGCCGAGAAGGCGCCGAGCCCGGCGCATCCCAACCGCGTGTGAGGCGGCCCCGGGACGGTCCCCCCGGGACGGTCCCCCCGGCACCATCCGGCAGAGGCTGCAGAGCATCCCCGGGACCCCCAGCCCACGTGTCCCCCCCCCCCCCGCGCGCCTGCCCCCGGCCGGCCGGTGCTGGGCCGCGGGACCGGGCTCTTGACGGGGACAGAGAGGGAGCGGGATGGGGGAGCTCCAGCTGCCCCAGTCACTCCGGTTTGGGGCTGTCTGGAGCCTGCCCTGCCTCTGCCGCGCTTGCAGAGGGGCTGCTCTCCCCTCCGGTCGCCCCGTTGCAGACCGGACCCCCCTTTTCCCCTTTGCTCTGGGGGGGCAGCGCCCCCCCAGCATTGCCGCTCGGAGCTTCCAGGACACGGCCGCACTCCTGGACACGGCATCGGGAGCGGGACGTGGGCTCGAGGCTCTGCGGTCGCCGGCACGTCGAGCTGGAGAAGCCGTCGGTGCAGCGCCGGCGAGCCTGCTCCACCGCGGGCCGTACAGAAGGACAAGGATTGCTTGGGGAAACTGAGGCACGGAGCAGGAGAAGCGATGCGGTGCCGCCCCCCCCCCCCCCCGAAAGCCTGTGCCGGGGCCCGGCGCCGGCTGCTGCTCCCCAGCGCAGCGCAGCTGCAGTTATCGCTCTGTAAATCAGCGTGTTGCATGTGCAAAAGGCCCTGCCGGAGCCAGGCAGCTCCGAGCCCCCGCGGCCCCGGAGGCGCCGCCGGCCCGAGCGGGACGGGAGGGGGGTCGCGGGGGGGGAGCCCGACCTCGGCGCGTGCCGCCTGCTTTCGCCCGCCCCGAAATCCCGCCGGGGCAAGGGGGGGGCTCGGCTTTGGCTTAGCGCGGGAGCGGCCGAGCCGCCGGGGCCGGGAGCTGCCGCCGGGCGCCGTCGCGGCCGAGCGCCGGCTCTGCGTCGTTCATGGTGGCATCGAGCTGCTCCTAGACGAAATATAAAAGCTTTGGCAGCTTTTGAGAACCGCGCCGGGCTCGCGCGTCTCCTTTGGCGGAGGGGGATCCGGAGGGATCGTGCCTGGGGGGGGGGGGGGGGGGCAAAGCCGCTGCTCCGCGTGGGGCCGGCGGCGATCGCGCTCGCTTCGCCGCCGCGTTCGAAGCCGGAGCATCCCTGGTGAAAGCCCGCGGAGAAGCATCGCGTTCGCTTAAAATTAACTGAGCGGCAGTGAAGGGAGGCAGAACGCGAGCGCCGGCAGCGAAACGCAGCCGAGCATCCCGGCGGGGGCTCGGGGGCCCATTCCCAGGGCCCCCCCCACCCCGCGCCGCAGAAAGCACCGCGCCGGGGCCTGTTAACTGTTAAAAAAATTTATTAAAATGTCCAGCAGTACAGAAACGCAGAGTCGGAAACGGCCCGGCGGAGGGGCCGGGCGGGGGCTACGGGACACGGCCGTCACGTCGCAAACAGCGGGGGGGGGGGGGGGGGGGAAGCGCCACACACACACACACACGCCAACTCCGAGGGGGACCGACAACGACCGGGAAGGGGGGGGGGGCGGAAAAAAACCACCCCCCGAAACCGCCCGGGCGGCTCGTGCCTGCCCGGCGCCCGCCAGCTCCTCCGCTGCGCCCCGGGGGTGCAGCCCGGCTCTTGGAAAGGCAACGGGAAATACGGGGAGCGCGGGAAGCGCCCGGGGCGGGCGGAGGAGGAGGGGGGGGGGTGTTAAAAAACCGGAGCCGTCCTCGGCGGCGGCCGGTGCGGCACGGCGGGCGAGAGGGAGCCGAGGCAAAAGGGGGGAGTGGGGTGCCGGGGTCGCCCCGCCAGCCGCCCCGGCCCCGGAGCAGCCCCCCGCGGGGATATTTTTGGGGGGGGGGGGAGGGCGGGGGGGGCTGCCGCGGGCTGAGCGTGGGGCATGCGGGGAGGGCTGGGGACGCGCGCGCAGCCGCCCCCTCCCGGTCCTATTCCCTACGGAGCCGGGCATCCTAGGAGCTAAAGCCAAGGGGGTTTATAAAAGGGGGCCGGGGGGGGGAAGGGGAAGGGGAAGGGGGGCGGGAGCAGCCGCCGCGGCGCCCGCGGGGGCCCTTGTGCTTCCTCGCCGCCGGGCTCTAGAAGTAGTGGCCTTCCTCCATCCAGTCCAGCCGGAGGTGCTTGCGGCGTTTCCTCCGCTCCTTGCGCGGCTGGTGGTGGTGGTGCTGGTGGTGGGGGTGGCTGTGGCGGTGGCGGTGGTGGCGCCGGGCCCGGTGGGACCGCCTGGCTAACGGAGGCAAGGGGGGGGCACGCGGAGTGGTGAGGGGGGGGTCCTGCTTGCCTGAGCCGGCCCCGTCCCATCGCATCCCATCCCGTCCCATCGCATCCCATCCCGTCCCATCCCATCCCATCCTGTCCCATCCCGTCCCGTCCTGTCCCATTGCATCCTGTCCCATCGCGTCCCGTCCCGTCTCATCACATCACGTCCCGTCCCATCGCATCGCGTCCTGTCCCATCGCATCGCGTCCCGTCCCGTCCCGTCCCATCCCATTGCATCCCATCCTGTCCCGTCCCATCGCGTCCCATCACGTCCCGTCCCGTCCCATCGCGTCCCGTCCCGTCCCATCGTGTCGCGTCCCGTCCCATCGTGTCGCGTCCCGTCCCATCGTGTCCCATCGCGTCCCATCACGTCCTGTCCCATCCCATCCCATCCCATCCCATCGCATCTCGTCCCATCACGTCCTGTCCCATCCCATCCCATCCCATCCCGTCCATCACCCCGCTGCCCGGGGCGTCCGCGGGTGCCGCTCACGTTTTGTGCAGAGGATTTTGGGCCGGTCCCACTTGCCGTCGCTGTGGCACTTGATGGTGGGCACGTGGCGCTGGGTGAAGCCCTCCTCGCACTGGTAGCGCACGCTGGCGTGGATGCTGTACTTCTCCTTCCTCTTCCCCACGGCGAAGGCGTTCTCCACCTCCGGCGGGGGCCCGCACAGCACTGCGGGGACGAGCGCCCGCTCAGCCCGCGCCCCGTGCCGGAGCCGGAGCCAGAGCCGGAGCCGGAGCCGGGCGCACACCGAGCTCGGCCCCGCTCCAACGCCCTGCGACCGCTGCCGGGCTGCCGCGGCATCCGCCGGCTCTGGCAGCGGCGGACGGCTTGGCTATAAATCCCGTCCGTCGAGAGGCTCCTCTGACAGTTTTGCGCCAAGGTGTTCGCCCAGGATTTACATATTTAATTAATGGCCTTAGCGGGACAAATATATCATTACACGTGGCCGGCGGGAGTGGGAGGCGCACTCCTCCGGCTCGGCACGAACAGCTGGAGGTTAATATAACTTTCAAGATAAGGAATGAGAACTTAATAGTTTTAATGGTGGCAAATTAAGCAAATTAAAGTGGAGAGGGAAGAATTAAGCTGTGGGGAAAAAAAAATGGAGATTAAGGGAAGCTGTTTGAGTTTTCCTTGTCAAAGGGCTGCGAGGGCAGCGGAGGGGAAAGGTTTCCCCAGGACGAGGAGGTGCCCAGGAGCCGCGGGGAGGGATGCCGGGGCCACGGATAGTACCCAGGTGGGATGCCAGGACCATAGGATGGGATGGTACTGGGGAGGGATGCTGGGGCTGTGGAACAGGGATGGTACCTAGGCAGGATGCTGGGGACGTGGGATGGGACGGTACCGGGGAGGGATGCTCAGGACGGGGACGGTACCAGGGAGGGATGCTCGGGACGGGGACGGTACCGGGGAGCGATGCTCGGGACGGGGACGGTGCTGGGGAGGGATGCTCGGGACGGGGACGGTACCGGGGAGGGATGCTCGGGACAGTGATGGTACTGGGGAGGGATGCTCGGGACGGGGATGGTACCGGGGAGGGATGCTCGGGACGGGGACGGTACCGGGGAGGGATGCTCAGGACGGGGACGGTACCCGGGGAAGGATGCTCGGGACGGGGACGGTACCCGGGAGGGCTGCCGGGGCCGGGGCCAGGCGGTACCTGTGCCTTTCTTGCAGATGTAGGGCAGGTTGTAGTTGCAGGGCACGTCGTTCCACTTGCCGATCTCGTGGGACACCAGCACCACGCAGTCCTCGCCGCCCGCAAAGAAGTTGTCGGGCTGGTTCTCCCGCCAGTTCTCGTATTGCTGGGGGGCAGCGAGAGAGGGTGAGCGCCCCGGCACCCCGCGCAGCCCCGCGCCCTCGCCCCCGCCGCGGCCGGCCTCACCAAGCCGGTGTTGTCCGTCCACTGGAAGTCCTGCTCCACGATCCTGTCATTGAGCCCGATCCAGGTGTTTTCGTGCCCGAAGCCTGCAGAGAAACACGTGAGGCTCCGAGAGATGCCCGCATCTCACACGGCACGAGTGCCAAGAGCACCCAGGGGTGCGGGATGCTCGAAAGGCACCAGAACAAGGTGCCGAACCCTCCCGTGCTCCCTCCTGGGGGGGCGTCGGGGCTGTTGCAAAGCCGGCGCGCGCAGCGAGCGGGTGCCCTCCGCGCCGGCGCGCACATGCACGTGCAACAGGAGCGAAACGAGGCCGAGCTGCGTTTCCCGGCTTGGCAGCTCGCCGTCACGAGGGAAGCGGCCCAAGTCAACACGGGGCATTTCCCAGGCTCCCGGCGCCGGCCCTGGAGCCGCTCGCCGGGCAGGGTAGCGCCGTTTCGGAGCCGGGAGAGCCGGGGCTGCAGAGGGAAGGGCTGCTCCCCGCCGCTGCCGCCGCCGCCGCCGCCACGTACTGTTGATGAAGCCGTGCTCCTCGCGGGAGTGGATGCTGGTCAAGTGGCCGGCGCGGCGGCGGCAGTCCCGCTCGGCGTCCTCCCAGGAGCGCCGGTGGGCGAAGTAGCGGTAGCAGTGGCCCTGGAACTTGTGCCAGTTGTGGTCGCAGCCCTCCGTGTCTGCCGGGAGACGGGGAGGCCGATGGGGGGGTGCCGCGGAGCGGGGCCGGGGCCAGGCTGGTTTCGCCGGCACGGCGGCGCGGAGCAAACGCTCGCGGCGGGGGCTGGCGGGGCCGAGCGCCTGCGCGTCCCCCCGTCCCCCCCCTCGGCGCCCACCTTTCTCGCAGCGGCTGCCGCCGTAGCTGGGCAGGCAGAGGCAGACGAAGGCGTTGATCTCGTCGATGCAGGTGCCCCCATTCTGGCAGGGGCTCGACAGGCAGTCGTCGATGTCTGCGGGGAGAGGTGCCGGAGCTGCGGGCGGGCGCGCGGGATGCACGCGACGCCGCGGCTAGCGAGCTCCGGCTCCGGCGCCAGGGCAGGCCCCGAGGAGGAAGCAGATGGAGCAGGAATGACGGCTGCAACCTGGTTCCCCCTTCCCGCTCCCGATGCCATGTGCAAGCGGTGACCGTGGCCGGCACGGCTTCCCAGCAGCCACCGCCGCACCGCGCCGTGCTGGGGAGATGCAGCAAGCCGGACCGACGCTCCCGCTCCCGGGCACGGTGCCGCGGGGAGAAGCTCGGGGAGGTCTGGGAAGCGCGGCGCCGGCACCCCCGCTGCAGGGATGCTCCGGCGAACTCACCGATCTCGCAGTTCTCGCCGGTGAAGCCCGGGGCGCAGCTGCAGCCGCAGACGGTGCCGTTGGCCCGGCAGGTCCCGCCGTGCAGGCAGGGGTTGTTGTCGCAGGGCTCGGCCGCAGCTGCAAGGCAGGAGCCGGTGCCGTGAGCCGCCGCTGGGGCCGGGCGAAGCCACCGCCGCCGCGAGCGCTGACGCGGATTTCGGCAGCTCCGCTCGCAGCCGCGCGGGCGCTTCGAACCGCTGCGTATTAACCGCGTTGACTTTTCTGCTTCTCGGTGCCTCTAAACTTTAAATGCATTTGTTGCCTTTTTCCCAGACACTTGCAGGCTCTGTGTGCTAAACACTCGCTGCCAGGAGCTGCCTCCCTAGCTATTATTGTTAGCAACTGCAAATATTAAATATTTAAGAGGTTTCCCGGTTCTCTTTAATAGCACGGCTCACTTTGAAAAACCCGGGATGTGCTCCGAGCCCGCGGCGGCCGGGAGCAGGGGGCTGGATAAACACCACCGTGAGTCAGTGGGTTTGGACAAAACAGAGAAGCCCCTAAAGCTCTGCCTGAAGGCTGGATCCGTCTGTCTGCGTCTGTGTCTGGCCGGGGGGGAAGGCGATGGGGCGACGGCGGGGTGCGAGCGGGCAGGTCCCCGTCCCCGTCCCCGTCCCCGTCCCGGGCGGCTGCACTCACCGGGCAGGCTGCCGTTGCTCCCGGCCGCCCAGGCCACCAGCCCCTGCTCCTCCGGCAAGGGCTCCTCTCCGCTGCCGCTGCCGGCCTCCATCAGCGGGGATCCCCGCGGTGCCGCCGCCGTGGAGGGCTGCGAGAGCGGCCCCGCGCTCGGCCCCCCGGGCTGCCCCCCGGGCTGCGGGGCGGTGGGCGCCGCGGCCGGGGGCGGCCGGCTGCCGGCAGAGCTCGGGGGCGCGGGGGGCTCGTCCCGCTTCGCCTCCTCCGTGCCGGCGGCGGGGGGCTGCGTGGATGCCGGCTCCGGCTCCGGCTCCGGCGTGGCCACGGGCTCGTGGATGCTGCGCTCGGTGGCCCGCGGGGCGGCGGGGACTGAGCCGGCGGGTCCATCCGTGGCATCGCCCAGCCCTGCCGCGGTGTCCGCCGGGGGCTCGGCATCATGCTGGGGGGCCGCGGTGCTGCCGGTCTCCCCGTCCTGGCGGGGAGGCGCAGGCGAGGGGACACCCCACGCCGGGGGGGTGACGGCTGCGTCGGCCCCCGGCTCAGCGCCTCCCTCGCCGGGGCGCCCGGGCTCGGCCCCGGTTTGGCTCAGGACCTGGGCGTCCGCCGCCGTGGGCAGCCCGGCGGAGGGCTCCGCTTTCCTCTGCCTCTCTGGCGAGCCGTCGGCACCATCGGCGCGGGGCTGCGGGACCGTCGGCGTCCCCGGGCCCTCAGCTGGCAGCAGCACCGGAGGCGGCACGGAGCCGCCATCCTCCTTGCCGAGGGCGTCCCCGGAGAAGTCCTCGGTGGCGGCGGCGTGGGGCGGCTGGGGGGCATCTCCGCGGGCGCCGGAGGCAGGCGGGGATGGGGACGGCGGAGGCGATGGGGACGGCGGAGGCGATGGGGACGGCGCGGGCGCCCCGGGTCCCCGCGGAGCCGCCCGGGGGCTCCAGCGTGGCGAATCCCTGGGGGCAGGCGGCTGCGGCGGCGAGGGGGGCGCCGGGGCCGTCACCGTCCCTGCAGGACCCTGGCGTCCCGGTCCCGTTGGCTCTGCAAAAGAGACGGCGCAGCCCGTCGGGGAACGGCCCCGCGCGGCCTC
Source organism: Apteryx mantelli (assembly GCF_036417845.1). NCBI lineage: Eukaryota > Metazoa > Chordata > Aves > Apterygiformes > Apterygidae > Apteryx > Apteryx mantelli. The sequence continues at coordinate 1,734,605 of NC_090007.1, forward strand.
GGCCCCGGGGGCTTCCCGGCACTGCTTACCCTGGCCGACGTCTTCCTCCACCTCGTTGGAGAGCGGGTAGGCGCCTTCGCCGCGGGGGCTCTCGGCACGGGGCACCTCCGCGGCGTTGTCTGCAGCCCCCTTCTCCGGCAGGGCTGGTGCGGGGGCCGGGGGGACCGTTCCCGGCGGGACCGTCCCCGGGGGGACCGCGGGGTCCCGGCCCCGGCGCTGCAGCTGGAAGTAGCGTCCGTTCAGCCCGGCCGAGCCGCTCCGCTTCGGGGCGCCGGTGGCCTCCGTGGCACCACCAAGCCGCTCCGGGCTTCGGGCGCTCGGCGGCGGGTCGGGGAGCCGGCGGGGCGGGAGGGTGGCCGTGGCGGCCCCCCCTTGCACCGCCGGGGCCGGGCTGGGCACATCCCACGCCGGGGGGCTGCTCGCCGGCCCCTGCTCCACCGTGTTGAGGGCTTCGTCCTCGCGGCGGTCGCGGGGGGGCTCGCCGGACGCGCCCGGCTCCTCGCGCTCCTCCGCCTGCTCCACCAGCACGTTGTCGCTGCCCGGCGGGTCGGGCACCTGGTGCCCCGGCTCCTCCGACACCGGCGGCCCCGCGGCCGGGTGCGCTGCGGTGAGAGCGTGGCCGTGGCACCGTGGGGACGCCGAGGGGCTGGCGGCCGCCCCGGGACCCCCGCAGCCACCCCGCTTTGCAAGGCGGTGCGTGCATGCACAGGGCGATCCGTGCCACGTGCCCCCCCCCTCGGTGCAGCACCCCTCATTTATCTCATTAATTCCCCAATTAAATATTCATGCACAGCCTTGCCCAGGCGGATCCGCCACTTCCCAGCGCCGCGGGGCTGCACGGGGCCGGGGGGCGCAGGGTCCCCACTAGGGTCCCTTTCGAGCGGCGTATTACCGTTACAGCGGTATAAATTACCTTTATAGCAGTAGGCGTCGAACCTGGCGGCGGGGTGGGGGAAGCCGGTGCGGTTGGGGAACTGGTAGACGGTGCGCACGCCCGCCGCCTCGCCGCCGCACTTGCGCCGCGGCGCGCGGATGGGGTAGCGGACGCTGCCGTCGGCCAGCCAGCCCGGGTCGCACTGGTCCAGGCCGGCCCGCCAGGCCAGGTGGAGCTGGCCCGCGGTGGCCAGCGAGGCGCCGCGGCTCTGGCAGTGCTGCCGGGCCCCCTGCCACGTGAACCGCCCCGGCGCCGCGGCGTGAAACACCGTCCCTGCGGGGCAGAGCGGAGCCCGTCGGCGGCGCCGGGCACCCGGCGAGGACGCGGGGCCGAAGGACCTGCGATTCCCGCCGCTCCGGGCTGCGGCTGGGCGAGGGCAGCACGGAGACCCCAGCGCTGCCGGCACGGTGATGCCCCCGGCACGGCCCGCGCCCCGCCACCGCCGCCGCTTGCCTTGCAGCTCGCTGGCGTAGCAGTAGACGTCGTACTCCTCGCCAGGCTCCCTCTGCCCGTAGCTGCGCACGCCGGGGAGGCTGTCGCGGTCTCCATAGCAGCCGGGCCGGGACAGCGTGATGGGATACCTGCGGAGAGGGGCACGGCGGGTGCTCAGCTCCCGCGGCCGCACGCCGCGACGGGCTGCACCAGCACTGCGCGCTCACCGCACGGTGCGGTCGGCCAGCCAGCCGGCGTCACAGTTGTCGTAGCCGTCCTCGAAGGCGGCTTGCAGGTGCCGGGGTGAGGCGATGACGGCCGAGTTGTCCAGGCAGGCGCGCCGGGCGGCGGCGAAGGTCAGCGCGTAGCGCTCGCCGGCGGGGCGGTAGTGGAAGACGACACCTGGACAGGGAGCGGAGGGCACAGCTTGCAGGGGGGCTTGCTTGCATGGGGTGCACGGTTTGCACGGGGGGCTTGCATGGGGGGTTTGCATGGGGTTCATGGTTTGCATGGTGTGCGTGGGGGGCTTGCATGGGGTGCACGGCTTCACAGGGGACTTGCATGGGGTGCATGAGGTGCATGGTTTGCACGGGGTGCACAGTTTGCATGGAGGGCACAGGGGCTTGCATGGGATGCATGGCTTGCATGGGGTGCATGGCTTCACAGGGGACTTGCATGGGGTGCCTGAGGTGCATGGTTTGCACGGGGTGCACAGTTTGCATGGGGGGCACAGGGGCTTGCATGGGGGTCTTGCATGGGGTGCATGGTTTGCACAGGGTGCAGAGCTTGCACGGGGGGCATGGGGGGCTTGCATGGGGGGCATGGCTTGCACGGGGGGCTTGCACGCACCCGCAACTCGCGCAGGACTCGCGCAGCAATGCCACCGCGCAGCGGCGCAGCGCCCGGCCCCACTCACCCGTCACCTCCAAGGGCAGCAGGTCCTGCTCATCGTCGATGCCGGCCACCACCTCGCAGCGGTAGAGGCCCGCGTCGCTGGCCCGCGCGGCGCTCAGCAGCAGCGTGGCGTTGTAGCGGTCGCGGGGGTAGCCGGGCAGCGACACCCGGCCCTCGTAGGCTTTCACCACCTTCACCGCGTTGTCCTTGGCCACCAGGACGGGCACGTCCTCCCGCTGGCCGGCGGCCGAGCGCACCTTGCTCCATTTGACGCGCGGCGGGTCGGGGGGCTCGTTGGGCCCCAGCGCGGCGGAGGGCTGGAGCAGGAAGAGGCAGGGCAGGGCCACGGGCTCCCCCAGCCCCGCGCGCACCGCCTGGTGCTGCACCTTGCGGATGCGGATCACCTTCCCGCCGTCCTGCGAGCCTGCGGGCAGAGGCGCCCGGATACCAGGGGGACGGGCAGGCAGCGAGAGGCCGCGGAGCTCCGCGGGGTGGAGAAGGATCCCGGCTCTGCAGCAGGCACCCCCAAACCCCCCGAGGAAGAGCATGAAGCAGGACCCGGGGCTGGCGATTTGGCGGCACCAAATGTGTCGTGCAAGGAAGATCATCCTCAACCTGGGATAAAGCCTGGCAGCAATAAAGGCCTCCTCCTCCTCCTCCTCCTCCTCTTCCACTAACCCTGGCACCAGCCAGCGCGTGCTCCCAGCTCTGCCGAGCGGATCCCGGTGCCTGCCCTCCGCAGAGCGGCGCTGGCAAACGCACGTGCCCCGGAGGTGGTCTCGGCCAAGGAGCAGGGCGGCTCCGCGTGTCCAGGCTCGCCGACGCGCCGCCGGCGGGATTAAGGATTCAAGGTGTCCCGCTGGGATCCCCCACGGCTGGAGCCCGGCGATGCCGGGGGACGCGGCCAGCCGGGGGGCTTTTCCCTTGCTAATCTCCCACCCGGCGGAGGCCGCGATCCCTGCGGGCCCCCTGCTCCGGCCCCGTGGGCGGCACTTACCCAGCACAGCGGGGAGCAGCGAGAGCCCAAGCAGGAGCCAGCAGCCGGCATCCCCCATCACATGGATCATCCTCGACCTGCAACGGGAGCGGGCGGCTGAAGGCTGACGCTCACCTGAGCCCCGTTTGCTTGCCCACGGCCATAAATCACCCTCAGCAGCGCCAAGCCCCCGCTGGCATCTGCCTCCCGGGAGCGGCGGGGAGGAGATGGCGGGAAGAGCTGGATTAGCTCCATTGCACGGTTGCATTAGCCTGCCGGGAGCCGCACATCGCCTCGGCACGGGGAAGGACCGGCAGCCCGTCGAGCCCCCGGCCGCTCTCCCGCCGCGCCGGAGCCCCCGCGGCCCTCGCTCTCCCCCCGGCGTTAACATGCAGCGGATGCCTGCGGCTGCCGGAGCCGGGCGTGCGGAGCGGGCAGCGAGCACAAAGCCGGTGACGCCGCTCGCCGAAAGCCTCCTGCTCCTCCGCTTTACCGCGGCCCCGGTTATTTTCTAAATCACTGGATCCCCGGTCCAGGAGGGAAGGTAGACGTGTCGGCCTCGGGACGCGGGCGCCAGCACTGCCGGGTTTTACGGCCAGGCCCCGCTGGAGCTCGGCAGCGCGCTCGGAGCAGAGCCCGGAGCTGGGTCCCGGCAGCCCTGAGGCCCCGCGATGGGCTTGTGCCCGCACTGCCCCGTCCCTGCTGCTCTGCTTCCCAGCCCTTGATTTCTCCCTTTGTCTCTTGTGCTTTTACGGGACAAAAACAGGAGAAAAGAGGGAACAGCGAGGAGAAGGGAGAACCCGCTGTGGGGCTGCTCTCCAAGCGTCACCCCCACGCCGAGGGTGCGGAGCCCCCAGCTGCTGCTTCCCCTCAGCTCTTCCCTGCCTTCCCGCCGCCTGAAAACCCAAACAAACGGAAAACTTGATGTTACGGAGCTCTGGAATTCTCAGCTCCTCCCCACTGAGATGTGAATCTTGACTTTCTCCCAGGGCAGGGGGGCAGAAGGGGGCTTTTCCAGCACAAACCGTTAATGCCCGGGTGCGGGAAGGGACGTCTCAGGTGGCCCTGCACCCTCCCGGCCCCCCCAGAGCCCCCGGCCCGGCGACGCTCCAGCAAGGATCGGGGCGGTGGGTGCAGGATTGGGGCGCGGGACACACAGCAGCGGGGGGAGATGGGGGGCGCCGGGTGCCGCGGGGGGCTCAGCGCCGCGCTCACACATCTCCTGGGGCAGGGCTCGAAATCAGCCGTGTTTCCCTCTTCTTTTTTTTTTTTCCCTTTTCACCCACGTTTTCCCTTTTCGCATCTCTCAACACTTCCCCCTTGCAGCTTTCGGGAGACTTTTTTGCTTCTCAAGTGCAAACGAGGCGTTTCCCAGCGCGGGAAGGCGGCGGACGGAGCAGCACGGACGGCTCCCACTCCCACGCGGGGCTGGGTCCCACCCCGACGCCTCCCCCCGCGCTGCCGAGGCCTTCGCCTTCTCCATCCTCCTCCTCTCCCGGCTGAGACCTTTCCCTTCTCCATCCTCCTCCTCCTCCTCTCCCAGCCGAGACCTTCGCCTTCTCCATCCTCCTCCTCCTCTCCCGGCCGAGACCTTCGCCTTCTCCATCCTCCTCCTCCTCTCCCGGCCGAGACCTTCGCCTTCTCCATCCTCCTCCTCCTCTCCCGGCCGAGACCTTCGCCTTCTCCATCCTCCTCCTCCTCTCCCGGCCGAGACCTTTCCCTTCTCCATCCTCCTCCTCTCCCAGCGCGCAGCTCCAACACTCCTCCCAGCCTCCCCTTTGGGGCAGCTCCCCATTCCCGGTGGCTGAGGGCTGCCCCGTCCCGGCCCCCCGGATGCTGCTCCGGAGGCAGCTGGCCGGAGACCCCAAGGAGCAGCTCCCACGTGCCAGCGTATAAACACCCCGCTAAGCTCTGCGCCGTTTACCCAGAGCCGCCGTGCTGGAGCCGGGTCCTCGCTGAGCAAACGGCGGCCAACGCCGCTGGGTAAACATCCAATATTTTATTTAAATGTTAAACATAGAAGTTGCTCTTTGGATTCGTAACCGGCATCCGAGCGGGCTGCGGAGCGGCTGCCGGGCACCTGGCCGTGCGCGGGCTGGGCGGGCGGGCGGCGGGTCCCGCGGCCGGGGGATGCCGCGGGGAGGAGGCGGGGGGCAGCGAGGGGCTGCAGAGCCGCGCGGCTCCCTCCATGCGGCCGCTCGCCTTCCCTGACATCAGCATTTCTGCAGCTTTTGCTTTCGCAGCAGGAAGGCACAGCGGGAGCCGGAGGGGGGGGGTCCGCGCCCGCCGGCAGCGCCCGGCACAGGGGCTGTGGCGCCGGGGACCCCCGGCTGCCCCCTGCCCCGGCGTGCACCCCCGTGCCGCGGGTCTCCCGGGGCCGTTTCGCTGGCACCCGTCCCCGTGCCGCCCGGGAAGCACGCGGGGACACCATCTCCCACCCCGGTGGGCTCCGCTCCAAGCCCCGGAGACAAAGAAACACCCCCGCAGCCTGGGAAAGTTTCTCCCAAGGTCAGGGGGAAGCGGCCCGGCAGCCTCCGTCCCTGCGGAGGGGCTCGGGGATGCGGGGGCACCGCAGCGCCCAGGCCTGTCCTGTCCCGTCCCCCCACCTCCCGCGGGCGCGTTTCGCCCCGTGCCGGTGCCCCTGGCTCGCGGGACCCCCGCACCCCGCCGGGGGCCGGGCAGCACCCGCCGAGCTGCGGCGCCTCGTTAATTAGGGCGATCGGCTGCCTCCCGCCTCCTCTTGATCCGCTAACCCACAGCGCAGCCCAGGCAGCGCCGGCGAGGCCCCGCCGCCACGCGCCCCCACCCCGGGTGCCCGGCTGGCCACGCGCGGAGCCCAGCCGGCTTCGCGCTCCGGCGGCCGCTGCCCGGAGCCGGGCACGCGGCCTCAGCCACGGCGAGCGAGCCGCAGCGGGAGCAGAGCGCGCACGCGGCGCGGGAACCCCGCTGCCCGGTGCCGGTTGCGGCCGGGCGGCCGCGGGCTGCGTTTCGTGGCCCTGCAGGTCTCCGCAGCCAGGGAGCTGCCGGGCGCGTGGAGCGGCCACGCTCTCCGCTGCCGCTCGGGGACGAGGAGCGTGTCGCCGTGCCCGGAGCGGCCCGCGCTCCGGCCGCAAGCTGAGGGAAAGCCGGAGCAACGGCAAGCGAGAGAAATCTAAAATAACGCTGGTGCAAAGCCGCCCCCCCCCCCCCAAGCCAGGGTGAACATTTTCACATCTGTCACTAGCTGTCACAGCATGAATAATTCATCGGCCTCATGAATACGCAGAGCCGGGGCTGCTGATTAGCTTCGGATGCAACGTAGCTTAATTCCTGCCGGGCCGCCGGGCGCCAGGACGAGCCGGGGAGTTTGGGTGCCTTTTCTCTTGCGGACCTGCCCCAGGCCATGGTGCAGAGCCGGGGGGGGCCCTGGGGGAGGGCGGACAGACGGACACCCGACGCAGGGGGACGCCAGCCGGGCGCAGGGCACGGGGGAGGCAGCGGGGGGGTCACTGCGGCCCCCCCCCCCCAGCAGCCTGGATGGGGCAGGCTGGGTGTCCCTGCCCTGGGATGTCCCCAGCCCCGGGGGGGCCCCCAGCCCCGGCGCGGAGGCCTGTGACCTCTGCCGTCCCCATGGGTCACTCCGGTCCCCAGCGTGGGACACGAGGGGAAAAGCAGGGGGCATTTCGGAGCCCGGCCACCTGGGGTCCAGCCCCCACGGGGGACACCCCGCGGGGCCGATCCTGCCCAAGGCAGGCGGTCCAGAGCCGCCTCCCCCCTCCCTCCGCACACCCTTCCCCGTGCCCGGCCCTGCAGGACCCGCGCGCCGCGAGCATCGCGCACCCGCCGGCACCCACCTCCCCTGGCGGCGCCTCTGCCGCCCCCGGGCCGGCGTGGGGCGGGGGGGGGGGCGGCGGCGGCCCCCCCCGGGGGCCCCGCGGGGCTGCGGCGGCCGCGGCGGGAGCCGGCAGCCCGGCTGCAGGTCTGGCTCCGCTTCGCCTCCTCTCTGCCCACAACAAAGGAATTCTGCAAACCTCGCTGCCGTCACCGCTCGCAGGCAACGTGATGCTTCCCGCGCCCCCCCAGCCTGCGAGAATAAATTAGCACCTCGGAAAACTGTGATCCTGGCCAATATGGGCCCTTTGCTGGGTGTGATTTTTATTAGGCAGACAGTCTGCAGCCTTTATTTTCGAATTCTCCTTTTCTTTTTTTTTCCCTTTCTTTTTTTTTTTCCCCTGCCTTCTGTCTCTCCCAGGGAGGCTGAAAGCACGTTGCAGGAGCCCGAAAGCCCCGGCAGCGGCGCGGCGAGCCCTGCTCCAGGCTGGCGGCTTGCGCGGTCCCCTTGGCGGGCGGATCGCACCGCCGCACGCCGGCAAACGTCTCCGCACGCCGCGCCGGCGCCCGCCCGAGCTCGCGGCAGGAGGCCGCCGGGGCGAAGGGCCTCCAGCTGGCAGGCCTGGCACGGAGCCGCATGGCGCCCAGGCCCTCCCGTGCCTTTTCCACCGGGAAACACTTGCACGGGCTTTGCCAAGCCCCCAGCGGGGCTCGGGAAGCCCCCGGCCAACTCATCACCGCTCCCCGCTCCGGGAGGCTGCTCCGACCCGCGGCACCGCTCCGTCCGCCTGTCCCGGCCTCGCCGCGCGCAGCATCCCCTCGCCAGGGACACGGGCCAGGACTCATCCTGCCGGGGGGCTGAGCCCCCGCCGCGACGCCAGCCCTGCTGCCCCCGGCGCTGCCGCCCGCCGCCCCCGTCCGGGCTGCAAAACTTTCTGGCTTCCTCCCCGCCAGGGCAACACGGATCCCGCCGGTGCCGCTGGAGAACTGGGCAGCGGCACCGGGGAAGGGGCTGAGGCGAGCGGAAAGCCGCGGCGGGGACACGGCCGCCGGCCCCCGCGGTGCCTCCCACCGCCCCCGGCCCCTGGCCGCCTCCGGCTGCGCCGCCCCGGCCGCCAGCGCGGGATTGCGGGGGGGCTCCCGGCCGAGCCCTGAGCTGCCCCCGATGCCGGCGTCCCCAGCCCCCGCTGCCCCCCAACCCTGCTGCCCCCCAGCCCCCGGCTGTCCTGCCGGTGTCCCAGTGTCCCCCCTCCCTAACAATACCAGTCCCCCCAGTGTCCCCCAGGCCGTGTCCTGGTGTCCCCAAGGCCTGGCGTCCCCTGGCTCCGGTTCTGGTACCCTCGAGCTCCAGTCCCGACTCCCCAGTCCCCGCGTCCCCTCCCCACTCCCGGTGCCCCCAGGCCCCGTGTCCCCCCCCTCCCCGGTCTGACAGCCCCGGGCCCGCAGCCGCCGTCCGGGCACCCCCCAGCCCCGATGTCCCCCGAGTGTCCCCCAGCCCCGGATCCTGCCGTCGCGGTGCCGCCCCCTCCCCGTGCGCTACCGGCACCGGCACCGGCACCGGCACCGCAGCGGGGGCGCGGCGGGGGCGCGGCGCGGGCGGGGCGGGGCGGGCGCTGCCGGTGCCGGTGCCGGTGCCGGTGCCGGTGCCGGTGCCGCTGCACGTACCTGGGGCCGGGCTCAGAGCGCGCAGGGGGTCATCGCCGCCGGTGAAGCCGCGCACCGAGCGCCCCGCCGGCACCGGGGGCTTAAAAGCGGGGCGCGGAGGCTGGGGGAAGCGCGGGGGGGGGGGGGGGTTGGAGGTGGGGGGGCAGCGGGCCGGGCCCCCCGGAGGGGGCCGAGCCGGGCCGGGCCGGGCCAATCGCGGCTGCCGCCCGCCGCGGCCCCCCCGCCGCTGCCGCCCGCCCGCACCTGCCCGCAGCCGGCGGCGAACCCGCGCCCGCTCCGCGCCCCGCCGCGCTGCCCGGCGCAGGGCGAGGGGCGGCCGCGCATGCGCCGCCCCCCCGAACCGGGGCCGCCCCCCCCGAACCGGGGCCGCCCACTCCCCCCCCCCCACGCCGCACGCACCGGCTGGGGCCCAGCACGGTTTTTCCGGGGGGGGTCCAAAAAGGGGGGCGTCCTCCAGCCCCCCAAACCAGCGCCGAGCCCGCCCCCCCCCCACCGTGCACCACTCCCCCCCAGCATCCCCATCCGGAGCTGGCTCTGGGCATGCTTTTGGGGGGGGGGGAGGGAATCCAAGAAAAGGGGGCATTTCCAGCCGCTCTGCACCCCTGTGAATGGGAGCTGAGCCTGGCACACGCGTGCGTGTGCCCCCGCGCAGGCACTGCATCCCGCAGCCCTGCCCGCGCCCCAGCGCATCCAAGCGCAGTTTTAGGGGGTCGCCAAAAGGGAGAGCATCTTCCGGCCCCTCTGCACCCCCTAAATCAGCGCTGAGCCCGGACACACACACACACACAGCATCCCTTCTGCATCCCTGCCCTGTCTCCTGCCTGGGTGCAACTATGGTTTTAGTGCAGGGGTCCAAAAAGTGGGGCATTTTCCAGTGCTTCCCCCTCGTTCCCCCACAAATTCCCCCCCCCCGGGCCGTGCTGCCCCAGGGATGCAGCTCACTGGCGAGGGGTCCCCGAGGATGCCCCTTGCCCCAGGCAGGGCTTTCGGACGGGCAGGGTATATCCAGCAGCATCTTCCAGCCCTTGGGGCTGTACAGAGGAGTGGAGGAAGATGCTGAGGATGGGTCAAGGCCTGAGGAACCCCGAGGAAAGGCTGGGACATGGCAGGGAGCGGCGATGCTGGGAACGGTACCCAACGCGGGGGGAAGCGGCACTGAGCTTGCGGCGGGACGCTCGTTCCCTGGCCGGGCGCGGGAGCCCCGCCGAACCTGCCGGCCTGAATGGAGAATGCCGGCCTGTCTCCCGCGATTTGGCACCGGCCGGCAGAGCGCCGCGGCGGAGACGTCGCCCCTTTCACTTCTATAGGATGGGCCCGCGGAAACCCGATAGAAAAGTTCTCATTTCCTATTCTATTGTATAGGACTTTGCCATACAGGCGCCGCTTCCTGCCTTTTGTGAGTCCCTGCCACAGGCCTGGCGCTGTCCCCGCACAGAGCCCTTCTGTTCCCCTCCTTTATGCGGCTGCAGCTGGCCTCCCCCATAGGTGCCCAGGCGCGGCGGAGAGCGGCAGGGGTTAACGGCCCGGCACCCTCTGCCAAGCGGGGAGAGGGGCCCAGGCGTCCTGCCCCAGCCGCTTCCCGTCTCAGGCGTCCGGTGCTGCGGTCCCATGGGACTCCGGCCCCTTGTGCTGCTCACCGTCCCGCTTCGGCCGTGGGACCCCACCGCGAGGGGCAGCGAGTTCTGGCCCCCGGCTCGTGCCCCAGGCGCTGCGCTGGGCTGCCGGGTGTCTGCCGGACGGGACGGCGGTGGATGAACCAGTGGCGCCCGGCCTCGTCCCGCTCGCACCGGGGCCTGCTGCTGCCTGGCTGGAGCAGGGGCTCGGCATCGCTCGGGGGCTCGGATGGGGTGAAGATGCTCCCGTCCGGTGCACCCCATGGCCAGCATGCTCCAAAGCTCGTGGCGAGCCCTGTGATCCCACGGCCAGCGCGATCCGATGCCCGTGGCCAGCCCTGAAGCCCACGCTCCGAAGCCGGGCAGCAGCGGGCTCCAGTGCTCGTCCTCGCAGCCCCTCTCGAACCCTTTTCCCTCCTCTTTATTTTCCTAAGCTTCAGCTGAAAAGCCAGCGGTGCTGATCCGGAGTCTGATCCGCACGATGAATCGGACACAAGTGGGGGATTAGATCCGTTAATTTAGCAGCCCGGCTCCTGGCCGCCGCCTGGGCGTCGCAGGGCCGGTGGCTGCGGCGGGGGCTCTGCGCCCCACGCGGGCAGCGCTCGGGAGCCCGGCAGGGAGCTCGGCGCCTGGGCCTGGAGCAGGGCCTGTGCCGGGGAATGCGCCCGCCGCCCCCTGTGCCGTTCCCAGGCCCCGGCCCCGTGGGGAGAGCGGCGGTGGCGGCGGCGGCGGCGGCACCACGGCTAATCTGCTCCCGGCCATTTGTCTTGATGAGTGAAGGTGCCGGCAGTGAGTTATTGGAGCTCTCCTCTCGAGTGCAGATAAATGTCATAACAGACACCAGCCAGCGCGGCTTATGGATGAGGATTTAATAGACACCTCTCCCCCCGCGCTCGTCCCCGCGCTGGCAGCTGCTCCCGCGGCCGGGGGCCAGGAGGCGGCCGGGAGCCGCAGCCGCGGCGGGACGCGGCGGGACCAGCTCCGTCGCTGCCGCCGGCAAAGGCTGCGCCCCCCGGGTTTGGAGGCGCGTTTGTGGGTTTGGCTGCGTCCCCCTGCTCCCGGCAGAGCCTGCGGCGGCCCCGTGGTGTCCATCCCTGCCTGGCGCGCCCAGCTCGGCGTGGGATGGCGGGATGCTCCCTCTTCCCATCCTTGTTCTGTGGGCTCGGGGTCCCTTCTGCACCCCGGCTGCCCCGGGGCCTCGCGCTGCCAGTTTTGTCTCCAGCTGCAGGACAGCCCCAGCCAGACACCCCCGGCTTACCGGGAGACACTGCCGAAGCCTCTCGGGATGTCGAATCCCGAATCCCGCATGCTCCCCGGAGCAGCAGCGGCCCCGCTCTGCCCTGCACGCTCCCGGGAAGCAGCACCCGCCGTCGCAGACCCCACTGCACCCATGTCCCCTTTGCACCCAGGGATGGGATGGGACAGGAGGACCCGTCCCTGTCCCCATCCCTGTCCCCATCCCCATCCCTGTCTCCGGTGTGCCGGGAGCGGCACAGGCAGCTTGGTGACCCTCCCCCCCTCGGTGTCCCCCTCGGGGGTGGCTCGGCGCCGGGCGAGGGCAGCCCTCACGGGGGGAGAGCCGGCCTCGGCATCCTTTTGGGCCGAACCAGGGCTTTCCAGCGAAATCCTGCAGCAGTGTTGCCGTGACGACCCTCCCGCCGTTTCCATCCGAGGATGTTTTCCTTTGTTGTGACAGGGACGAGCGGGGCCGGCGGCGGCGGGGCTGCTCGGGGGCTCGCGGGGGCTCACGGGGGCGGCCGCCGCGCGGGGGGGCCTCGTGGCGCCGGCTCCGGCCATGGGGTGCCGGGGGCAGAGCTCACGCCGCCCCGGGGAGGTGCGCGAGGACGGCAGCGGGTGGGGAGAGGCACGGGGACACCGCGGGGACCCCAGCTCCGAGCCACCTCATCACCCTGAGATTTATGGGGCGCCGAGCCTGGGAGCCACCCCGGAGCACCGGCGCCAGGCTGCGGGGTGCTGAGCGGCGGCAAGGAGGTGCCGGCAGCGGCAGCGGTGGCGGCACATGGGGACCCTGTCCCGAGCCCCGCAGCGGCGCTTGTTATTCCGCTCAGGTCTCCCGCCGGCTAATGAAGCCGGTTCCAGGAGAGCTGCCGCATTCATCCGGAGCCCGGCTCGTTAATGAGGCCTCGGCCACCGCAGCTGGGGCCAGCGCTCGGGGCGCTGGCACAGGGAGGGCACCCCGGCAACAGGACACACAGACACATGGACGGACGGATGGACGGCAGGATCCCAACAGGATGGGAGGACGCACCGGGCAGCCAGCGCCTGGCATTCCCGTGTGCCGGCTGCGACGTGCGTCCCAGCACAAAGCGCCGCCAGAGCCCCCTGCCCTCGGAACGGCTTCTGCTTTTGTTGGTATCATTCACGCCACGGTGATCTGCAGGGTCCGTCCGTCCATCTGTCCGTCCTGCCCTGCATCCGCAGGCACAGGGCCGAGGGGAGCTCGCGGGGCACCGCTGGCGAGTCGGAGCATCCCCCCATCCCCGGTCCTGGTCCCGGCCCCGGCTCGCCCGGCCCCGGGGCTGCCGGGACACGAAGGGCCCCGGGGCGGCGGGTGCCCTGCGCTCACCGGGTGCCGCCTCCCTCCAAACCCACCAGCAGGATGAATTGATTTTATTTTCTGTTTCCATGGCAACTGCCTCCCTCCCTTCCCCCTTCCGCTTCCCGGCAGCCCAGACCGGCTCCCTCGCCCTCCGCCAGGACCCTTCCTCCGGTGTGGGGGACACGGGACACACGAGCGCAGTCCCCTCCTGCGGGCAGGTCACCGGGGAGTGATGGCACTGGCTCGGCATCCTCGGCAGCAGGGCCCGGAGCCAGCAGCCGGCGGGTGCATGCGCACCATGCATGCAAATCCCGTGCCATGCCGTGCCGTGCCGTGCCCGGGGCTGCGCGCACCCAGGGGGACACCGACCCCCGGCTCGGCCCCCTTTCCCGTGGCAGCGCTGCCCCTGCGGCGCCGGGAGCACCCGGCTCGTGGGCATCCCGCCCCGCTCGGCTCCCCGCCGCCATCCATCAGCTTCCCTGCCGGGCGCCGCGGGAAGGTCAAAGCGAGCGTCGGCCGGGGATGCTGGAGCGCAGCGGGGACAAGCCGGCCCTGGGGGCAGCTCCGTGGCTCCGGGGTCCCCGGGGCGCCCGGCTCGCAGCTGCGGCCACGCTGGCATGCGGCTCTGCTGACACTGGGGATAATTAGCCGCAGGGCCAGGCCGGAGCTGCTTTATTAGCCATTGCCAGCTCCGTAATTGCCCCGCTGGCGCGGGAAAGCCGAGCCGCGTCGCCCGTTAGCAGAGCACACGCTCGTTAAGGGCACGTCGCACCCTGCCACCTGCTCCCGGCGGAGGCGCCGCTTTTCCGGCCATGCCCCGAATCGCGCTGCCCGCGGCCCGGGAGCAGGGCGTCCCACGGCAGCCTGCCGCTGGGCGAGGAAGAGCCCGTTGCGGCCGGGAACCCCGCCGGCAGTCCCGTTGCGAGGGGCACAACAGCCACTCCTCATTCGGGAACGGCGCACCGCGCCAGCCGGGGCTGCTCAGCAAAACTCCGCGCCGGGACCTCGGGGTGCAAAAGGCGCCGGCACTCCTGCACCGGGACCCCCGCCGGTGGCTTGCCCGTGGCAGCGCCAAAACGCCCCGGGATGCCGCGGCGCCAGAGCAGCCCTTTGCATCCCCGTGCATCCCCGCAGCAGCAACAGCTGTGGGCCGGCGGGCGCAGGTGGGAGCGGTGCAGGGCCTTGGCTTCGCGCCGGCTCCTCGTTAAGCACCAGCCTTTCTATTAGCTCGTGTGTGAAATGCAAACTGCCCCCCGGCGGGCTGCTAAGTGCCGGGCTGGAAGGCAGCCTGTGGCCGCCGCGGCCAAGCAGCTCCCGGCGGAGGCCGGCGCTGAACAGCTGCATTTGCAGCCCGCGTCTTTCCTCGAGAGCCGGCTCGGCGGCTGCGGCAAGGCGCAGGGGGCTGGGAACGGCGGCGAGGTGCCGGGGCCACGCGGGGAGGCTCCCGCCGCTGCCCTGTGCCGAGCAGAGGCGCCGCCAGGAGAAATCGGTGGGAGGAGACGCGAGCTGCGGCGCTGCGGAGCCGCGGCCGCGCAGCAGAAATAGCAGCCCTGGCCCCGATGCGCCGAGTGGCAACCGAGGCTCCCGTGGTTTTGACCCAATTTCCGAGGCGAAACGCAGGGAGGGGGAGGAAGGCAGAGGAAGATTGCCGGCCGCGATGGCGGCGGGAGCCTGTGCCGTGGGCACGGGCCATCCTGGCCCTGGGACCCAGCGCCGGCTGGAGCGAGGCGAGAGCAGCAGCGCAGCTGCAAAGCACCTCCCTGGCAGCAGCTGCATTTCGGCATGCGGCGATGGGGCGCGACGCCCCGCTCCCGGCCCGCAACAGGCTCTGGGCGACCCCCGCACCAGGGGAGGTGTTTTAGCAACGCGGCTGTGGCCACAGCTCTGCTCCCCTCGGGGGCTGGCGCTGCTAATTGTCCCCTTGCTCACTAGCCACGTGGCTCTGCAGGCGGCAAGGCCGATGGGGCACCAGGCAGAGCGGGGCCCGTGGCCCATGCGTGTGCAGCTGTGTGTCACTGCGTGCATGCACATGCGTGTCATTGCGTGCATGCACTGTGTGCAGCTGTGTGTTGCTGCATGCATGTACGTGTGTGTCATTGCATGCGTGCACTGTGTGCAGCCGTGTGTCGCTGCATGCATGCATGTGTGTGTCATTGTGTGCATGCACCAGGCACAGCTGTGTTGCTGCGTGCATGCACGTGTGTGTGTGTGTGTGTGTGTGTCACTGCACACGCCGTGCGCAGCTCTGTGTCGCTGCGTGCATGCATATGCAGGGATGTGTCACTGTGTGTTTGCACGTGCGGGTGTGCGTCACTGTGTGCGTGCATGTGCAGTGCCTGCGTGCGTGCGCGCAGCCCCAGCCGGGGGTCCGAGGCCTGGACACTGAAGGCCGCGGGTGCGTGAGCCCTGCAGCCGCGGGCCGCGCTGCGAGGGGGAGGTGAGGGCTGTGCGGCACTCGGCTGGGTTTATTTTTGCTTTTGCTTGAGCGAAGGCAGCCCAGCGCGCGTGGCGTGACTCATGCACAGGCGAGCGCATGGAGGCTTGCGAGCGCTGCAGCCCGTGCCTTCGGGGTTGGCTTTTGCTGCCTCCCCCAGGAAGGCAGTGCTGGGGGGGCCGGAGACGTGGGGCCAGGGCAGGGCTGAGCTGCTGCACTGAGAACCGGGGAGGGGCACGTTCCTAAAAACACGGGGACCACGGGCAAGTGCAAAGGCACCATCTGCCCGGGAAGGTTAATTCTAAGCAGCCGCCGCGTGCACACCCGTGTGCGCGTGTGCGTATCCCCCCTTGCACAGCTGCTCAGGCCTCCCCACTGCCAGCTGCCCCCTCGGGGACCCGCGGAGCCCGGCGCGGCATGGCACAGCTGCCGGGGGCTCTCCGTGGGCCACGCGGCCGCGCTGCCTTTGCCGAGAAGCAGCAGCGCAAAGGCAGCACCGGGGAAGCAGAGATTTCTTGGCCTTTCTCGTGCTTTGCGCTGGCGCCTTGCACCGGTGCAGGGATGCCCGTGCGCCTAGGGACGCTCCGGTGTGCCGGGATGCCCAGATGTGCGGGGATGCCCGTGCGCCTAGGGACGCTCCGGTGTGCCGGGATGCCCAGATGTGCGGGGATGCCCGTGCGTCTAGGGACGCTCCGGTGTGCCGGGATGCCCAGATGTGCAGGGATGCTCGTGCATTTAGGAATGCCCAGGAGTGCAGGGATGCTCGTGCGTTTAGGGATGCTCCGGGGTGCCTAGGGATGCGCAGGCCGTGTGCGCGGCCGCTGCAGCGGGCCGGGCCGGGCCGCCCGCACCCCCGCGCCGGGCGAGCCGCGCTCCGGTAGCGCCACCTGGAGCGTCGCTGCGGGAGGGCGCCGGGCCGAACCGGGCCGAACCGGGCCGGGCGCGGGGGGCACCGAGCCGGTGCTGCCCCCCCCCCCCCGCGCGCTGCACCCGGGCCGCGGCGCGGAGCTCGGAGCCGCCGCCCCCGGGGGGGTGGGAGGGGGGAACCGGGCGCTCCCGGACGCCTGGGTCCCCGGAGCCGGGGGCGGAGCGCTGTGCGGGGGGGGCGTTCCCGGACGCCTGGGCCCCGAGGAAGCAGTTCCGCCGCTTCCTGCGCGGCGCCGGCTGGTGAGTGCGCGGCGGCGGCGGCGGCGGCTCCGGCCCGAGGCCGCGGGGATGGGCGCGGGCCGGGATCGCGACGGCGGCCCCCGGGTGTCCCCAGCCCTGCCCGGGTCTCCCCGTCCTGCCAACGTGCTCCCAACCCTGCCCAGGTGCCCTAATCCTTCCCGGGTGCTGCCTGCCCAGGTGCTTCCAGCCCTACCTAGGTGCACCCACCCCGTCCGAGTGTCCTAACCCCATTCTGGTGTCCCCAGCCGTGCCCAGATGTCCTCAACCCTGCCCAGATGTCCTCAACCCTGCCCAGGTGCCGTCATCGCTGCCAGCATGTCCCAGCCCCGCCTAGGTGCCCCTATCCAGTCTGGGTGTCTTGACCCTGCCCGGGTGCCCCAACCCTCTCCGGGTGTCCCCAGTCGTCCCCACCACGCTTCGTGGCCGGTCCCTGACCCGTGTCTCTCCATAGGCAGCGGAGCCGCACGCCGCGATGCCCGAGGTGCCCTTGATCTGCGCTGACACTGCCGCACGGTGAGTCGAGGGGACGGCGGGCACCAGGGCGCTGGGACCGCGTCACCCACGCGGGTCCCTCTTGGGTGCCACGCGCTGCCCCCGGCTCTGCTCCCCGACCCCGGTGCACCCCGGCTCCCTGCATCGCCGTCCCCCGGCCCTGGCCCTGGCCCCGGGACGGTGACGCGTGTCCTTGCAGGGTGAGCTCCGTGCTCAACCGGGACGTGAAGCAGTTTGGGAAGAAGCACATGTTCGACGCGAACGAGGAGACATGCTGGAACTCGGACCAGGTTGGGGGACGAGGAGGGGGGGAAGCCAGAGGGTGCCAGAGCCGTGCGGGCGCTACGCAGTGGGCTGGGACGTGCCGGGGGGGCTCCGGGCTCCCAGCCCTGCGGGGACCTGGTGACCGAGCCCCGGTGTTGTTCCTGCCTTCAGGGATCGTCCCAGTGGGTCACCCTGGATTTCCCCCGCACCGTCAAGGTCTCGCGGCTCCGCATCCAGTTCCAGGGGGGATTCTCCAGCCGGCTGTGCACGCTGGAAGGTGAGGAGGTGCCTGGAGGTGCGCAGTGCTTTCCCCTCCTTTTACCCAAACCGGGATCCTGCAGTTCTTTATTGCAGAGCCCAGAGGTGTTTGGGAACTGTTCCTGAAACTCTGGAGGGGCTGAGGCCGGAGCAGAGAGGGGTGAATAGGGAGGGTCCTCCAGGACCCCTCGTTTGCAGGCTGGAAAATGCCTTGCCAGCGGCTAATCCCGATCCGTTAGATATCAAATGCGCTACAATGCCTGCGGGTTTCTGCAGCCCAAATTCAGGATGCAGGAGCTGGGCTAGGCAAGGGGGGGGCCGGGTCCTAGGTTGGACCCAGCAGACCCTTGTGTTAGGACGGGTCGCTTTGCTCCCGCGTTGCACCCGAAAGCCCAGTGAAGGGAGGCGGGAGGCAGGCAGGCGGCTGCTGGCGCTGCTCCCACCCGGCTCCCCGCAGCAAAGCCCACGCGGGGAGGTTCGTCGGGGCGGCCGAGACGGAGGCTCCCCCGGCACGCGAGCCCGCCACGCGGCTGCCTCCACCTTTGCCCTCCGCAGGCTGCAGAACGGGCGAAGAACTGGTGAAAATATCCGACTTGTACCCCGAGGACGTCAACGCCCTGCAGATATCCTTTGGCTCGCTGCGGGCTGGGCCGAACGGCTTGGCGGAGGGGTTCAAAGCCACCCGCAGCCGCGGAGGGACAGGGGCAGGCGTCTGAGCTGCAGTTTAGAGTCCGTCGCAGCTGCCCGTTGGCACTTTGCTACGGCTAAAGCAGCTTGGTGGGGCGGGAGCGAATTTGGGGAGCGGCACGCCATGTGCGAGCCCCATGGGGGCTGCCGCGGCGTCCAGCCGGCTCAGAGCAGGTCTCCCGCGTATTGCTGCATCCCTCTGCCCGTTCCCTCCTTGACGCGCTCCGCACAGCTTCCAGGTGGAAGAGACGGCGCTGGATAAGCTGAAGATCACCTTTGAGAACAGCACGGACTTCTTCGGGAGGATCGTGGTGTACCACCTCGGGGTGCTGGGCGAGAGGCTCTAGGGACCGCGGGGTGGGTCGTTCCCCGGCCGCCGGGGCCCCCGCGGCAGCCCCTCTCCGGGGGCTCTGCCGTGCGCGGGGACGCGGGACAGTGAGCCCTGCCAGCAGGGACGTGCTGGCCCCGCGTGCGCCCCGAGGTGCTGGCGGAGGGGGGACCCTGCTGCCCCGCGGGATGGCCGGCTGGCCGTGACGGAGGGACACCGGTGCAGAAACCCACGTGCCTGGACTCGCAAGCCAGCCTGGGGCCTCTGCTGTGGGACAGAGCCCAAAAAACGGGCTGAATAAATGGTTGTGGCCCCCCTGCGCCCTCCTGACTGCTCCTTGGGCAAGTGGCACCCCCAGACGGGTGCCCTCTGTGCCCAGCCCCAGGCTCCGTTCTGCTGCTTCATGATGCATCGTGTGGCTGGAGCAGGGAAGAGGAGGAGGAGCTGCCTCCCGCCGTGTGCTGCGGGGCTCTGGCGGTCTCTCGCCTACTCTAATAACCCCCAAATCCCTTCCTGGAGCAGCTGTTTGCCGGCTTGGCAGGGCTCGGCCTCGGGTTGCAGCGGGCCGGCTGCGCGGCCTGGGCCGTGCTTGTTCGTGGCTGGCAGGGCGATGCTTCCCGCGGGCGCTTGCTGGATTTTGCTCCTGCCTACGGATATTTCCCCGGCTCGCTAGCAGTGCGGTGTGTGGGGAGGGCTTGGCAAGTTCACGGGCATTGGGATGGAGCCTCACTCTTCAAAGAGACGGCTCCAGAGAGGAACACCAAGGGCTGGGCCCTCCCAGTGTCCCAAAGAGGTTGGTTGGCCCAGTGCCCCTCGCGGTTCCCTAGTAGCTGGTGCTGGGATCAAGGACCAGCTGCTGCGACCGGCGGGTGGGATGTCACAAGGCAACAGACAGGGCTCCACGTGGCTGCTTTAGAGTTTACTTCCAAAAATGCAATACCTGAATACCCGCGCACAAAGCAACTGAGCCTGGGCAGAGCAGAAACGCAGCTGCCCCAAGGAACTCGTGCCTGCGGGTGCGAGGCGCCGAGGCCGTGCCGCCCTCTGGGAGAGGCGTAAATCCGCCCAGGGCAGGCGGTTCCCTGCTTCCTCCACATGCTTCTTGCTAGAAGCATCGCTCCGCTGCCCGTTTTGGGACCGCTGGGTCAGGCCGCTGTGGTCGTGGAGGAGAGTCTGTGTCGGCCAAGAGAAGCGCTGGCGATGCAGCGCAAACCACGTCACTCCAGCCCCTTGTTCTGAAACAGCCTGAGGATGTGATTTTCGATAACCTGTTGGACTAAGGCAGGGAAGAGAAGGGAGAGAAATGAAACCCAGGGAAGCCAAGCCTTAAAAGAAGCTAGCATTGCTGCAGGTAGGACATCCCCTGGTCGGTCACCGTTTTGCTCCCGTTTTCCAGTGGGAGATAGGGAAACTGCTTTCTCCAGGGGCCTGTCCCCAGCTCCCCCGCCCCAGCCCCGTCTGCAGCACACCTCTGGTTTGGGAGGGGGAACAGGACCCACATTGATTTCTCTGGCTCAGTTTCTCTGTGCGGCAGAGCAGGGAGCTGTGGTAGAAAGTCAGGAAAAGCCCCAGGCAGGGCTGGGAGCTGGGAATTGCCTGGGCCCTTTTCCGGGGGTGGGGGGAAACGGGCTCTTTGCCAGGCACGCAGCAGACACTTGCCTTTCTTGTGTCCCAGGGCCACAGCCAGATCCATGGGGGTGTAGCCAGAATCCGCCTCCGTCGTCAGGTCGGCGCCGCGAGCTGCAAGCGGGCAGTGGAGATCAGGGCTCCCCTGCCGATGCGGCATCCCCTCCGGGGCAGGCACGGGGCAAGAGGCCCCCCGAAAGGGGCCGGCGCCCGTCCTGGGTGGGCACCCCGTGATATCCCCGGGCTGCTCGGTTTCTCCCCCCGGGTGTGTTGCGCTCTCTCTGCCCGAGGCGGTTACCAACAAGCAGCGATTTGAGGCCAAGCGCTAAGTGCGGATCTTCCCCGTTACCTAGTAGGGCCTCGACACACTTGACGTGGTTGCCGCGCACGGCGTAGAGCAGAGGGGTGCCGCCGTTCTGCAGGGAAAGGGAAGGCGCCGTCAGCGCTGGCCTCGCGGGGCCGTGCTCACCCAGCCCTTGAATTCGCAGGGCGAGTGCGTGGGAGCCACGTATCCATCGAGCTTGGCTCGGCCCTCTCCACTATCCTGCCTCATGCCGTGCTGCTCGGGACCGAGGACCCCGCTGTGCAGCCTTGGCTGTGCTGGCCCTGTTTCTCCCAGAGCGGTAGGTCCCAGAGCTGCTGGCTTCCCCTTTCCCTCCCCTCCCAGCTCCAGGCTGGGTGTTTTCTTGCAGAGCGGCTCTGCGCACATTTTATTCCCTGATTCTCTGTATGTTATACAATAACTTTGTATTATTTTAAGGACAACCTGAATTTATGAGCACAGCTTCCTTGCGGCTGGTAAAATCACCAGCATGAGCAACTGAGGAAACCATTTAAAATTATTATCCAGATTAATTTCTTTAAACAACCATGCGAGCATGCAAATGAGCACTGCAAGCCTGGGCAGCAGCTGGGAGAGAGGCTTTGCCCCTAACTCGGCCCAGAGCAGGAGACAGAGCAGCAGCAATGTGAACTCGCTGCTGTTTTTTAAAATGAGCTCTGCGGAGCCCCGTGCAGGGCTTGGTGTCACCCCCAGGGCTGGCGCGGTCCCCGTGGCAGCCTGGGCCCAGCGGCACTCACCCAGTCATAGATGTTGATGTCCACGTTCCTCTCCAGCAGCATGATGACGATGTCCGTGTAGCCGCCCATGCTGGCCAGGGACAGGGCGCTCTCCCGCTCCTTTGCCAGCGCATGGGGGTCAGCGCCCTGGGGACAGCACAGGCATTAGCCTCCCGAAGGGCGAAGGAGCCCTGCTGAGAACTGGGGTGCTCAGCGCGAGACCCGTCTTGCTGGTAGCCCCAGGAGGGCTGATCACAAAGCCGGGGCCAGCCAGCCTCGCAGCCTGCGATGCTCCGCGTCCAGGATGCTCCACTAGTAACAGCGTTAGTGGCCTCGTCTAGTTAGAGGCTTGTGCAATGGCCTGGGTCTCTTTGTTGCCGATTTCCCTAGAAAACCCACCCGGTCCTCTGAGCCCTGTTAGCTATGGACCTCTCCTGGACTTTGTTATATCCTTTATCAACGTATCACCTCACTTATTTTGGTTTCTACTTGTCTTTCTGATGATGAATTGCAGTCTTGCTGCTAATGCAGCAATGAAGCCAGTGTTTGGCCGGCGCTTATGTGGCCTGAGCACTCACTGATCTGCGGACACGTGGACGGATGCGGGACTGAGCTTTGGGAAGCGGCTGGATCCAGGATGCGAGGGGGATCTGGTTCCTGCCTGGCCCTGGGACAACCCCCAGCTGCAAGCCCAGCACTCAAGGACAATGCAGCAGTGAGTTCATTAACTGCAACACCACCTCGGCAAGCACACTTGCTGGCAGATTACAGGGCCCAAATGATAAGCCTGATCTCAAATTACCAAAAAGCAGATATTTAATTACAAACAGTTATTGCTAACTAGGAGATAAGGCTCGTTCATACTCCTGACTTAGCCCACAACCTGATGGGGAATTGCGTCCAACAGCAACTGTCTGAGCCATTAGCTCTGCAAAGGCGTCCTCCTGTTCGGTGCCACGGGAAGAGGTCAGCTGAGATGGTGTCAGGCTGCTACTGGACTTTTTGGGCAGGAGCTGGGGGCTGGGAAGTCTCCTGTTAACCTGACACTGCGTTAGCACATGCCCTTACCCATTCCAGCAGGTGACGGACTGTTTCAATCTCTCCAAAGGCAGCAGCCCAGATCAGCGGGGTGAAGCCTCTCTCATCAGGTTTATTTACCAAGTTCTCACCTGCACAAACACAGGCGAAGCATCTTACGTAGGTAGGACAAAGCCTCCTCTGCTCCCTGTCTCCCAGTAAACACAGCAAAGGCTGTAAAACTAAACCGAGGGTTTATCAAAGGCTGCGTTATGACCTGGCAGGACTCGACGTGATCTGGGGTGGAAACCCAACCTGTTGCTACTCTCCCACATCCCCTTTTGCTGCAGCAGAGACCTAACTAACACCGGGAAAAGTCTAGGCAAGGCTGAAGGAGACACGTACCTTTCCGAAGATGCTCCTTCAGCTGGCTGAGCTCACCTTGGGCAGCTAACTGGTGAATGGACAACGCTGGGGAATGGAAGGAATTAAACTGTCAGGACAAAGCGTTTCCCCAGCTCGGCACCCGCTGTCTGCAGGCAGCCTCCCTGTTCCATCCTGCCACAGTCGGACCTTCCCTGCACCTGGCAGGACTCGGGGCACCTACGAGTCCCTCCAAGTCCGGGGCGGAGGTAAATGCACAGCCCCAGGCTGTCCCCAAAAAGCCCAGTGGGTAACCAACACCCTTCCACCATTCACTGGTGGGACCAGCCAGCCATGGCAAGAGACCATCCCATGGGTGCTGCAAAATGCCAGGGTGTCAGGAGACAAGGAGGCTCTTGTCCCGCTTTCCCACGGCTGCTTCCACCCTGCGGAGCCCGCGATACTCACTGTCCAGCGTGGCGGGAAGGGCCGAGACCTCGTTGCCCCGCTGCCTGTTCGTCAGCGTGTTCGAGTGCCGCAGGGGGAAGCCTGTTCCAGAGAGAGGGGAAAGTCAGAGCACGTCTCCTTGCTACCCAGGTAGGAGGTAGGCTGTCTTGAGGCCGAGAGCTTCAAAAGCGGCCAACGGCTCACGTCAGCCTAATGTGCCTTATCTGGAGCTGTTTCCTCCTGCACCTGGTAAAAACTGAGTGCCATAAAAATGGAATTATTCCCTTGCAAGCAAAGAGGTTGGAGAGCAGGTCTGACCAGTGGGCAGGGAACAACAGCTGAACAGGGAGGATAAAACACAGCCCGAACAGCTGCCTGTGGAGAGGCACGGGCCATCGGGGCCCAGCGGGAGGCATGGATCTTGCATTAATGGCATAATCACACATGATATCGTGCCACAGGAGGCAGGCTGGGACACACTGAGGTTCATCCTTGTTTTTCCTACCCTTAAAGAGCTCCACTTGGAAATCTCAATGTGTTTCCAACAAGCATGTTACAGTTCAGTCAGGAAAGCACGTGAAAAGAGTTTGTAATCTGCAATTCCACTGCGTGGAGCTGCAGCGACCTCTCACTGCTGACACGAGTCATCAGCAAGGTCTGGATTTGGACTCGGCCTTGCCACGTTACTGCAGGGACCGGCAGCAGTAAAAGGCCTTTTTTTTTCCAGCTGCCTCCGTGGGACAAAAGGCCCCTTTGGTGGCAGATGAGCTCTCCGCCCCGGAGCGGGCCAGGGCTGCCGCCGAGGGCCCGCGAGCCCGGGGCTCTGTGATACTCACTGTCGAGGGCCGAGACCTCGGTGCTCCTCTGCCTGTCCGTCGAGGCGGTCGAGGGCTTCGGGAGAGCGCCTGCTCCACGGGCAAAACGAGGACAGCAGTTAGGGGCCGGGGGGGAGAGGCGACAGGGCGAAGCCCAGGGGCTCCGAACCCTCTCGCCCGGCGCACGGTGCCCCTCGTCCCCGGGGGCCTCCGGGATTTTTATCCACGGGTTTCCCGCTTCCCGGCCCAGTCTCCCCCAGCGCTCACCCTCCGCGCGGCCCGAGCCCCCCGGGGGGGCACCACCATCCCCCGGGTCCCCGGTGTCGCCGGTGCCGGTCAGCTCCTGCGGAGACGCTTTTCCCTCCGTGCCGCCTGCTGCCTTTCCCGGGAGCCCCCGGGTGTCGCCGCCGCCGGCGGGGGCCGCTGCTTCCCCTTCCATGGGGCGGCTGCTGCACGGGAAAAGCGTTAGAAACGGGACAGAAACGGGGACATCGCCGCCTCGGGCCGCGCCGGGCCTCGGTGCAGGCCGCGACCCCCCCCCCCCCCCGCTCCCCGGCGCGGGGCCTGGGCTCACCCCCAGCACCCTCCGGAGCCGCCGGGCCCCAGCACTTCCCCTTCCTCCGGCCTCGAGCCCCGCTGGCGGCGCTGGGGCTGGCGGCGGGGGCCCGGCCGGGGGAGGCCGCCCTGTCCCGGCCCGGCCCGGCCCGGTGCGGCCCGGGGCTCAGCGGGGTCCTGGGGGAGCCCCCGGCCCCCCCCCAACCCCGCGGCGCGACTGGGGGGGGCGGAACGGCGGGGCCGCGCGGCGGTTTCCGGCCGGGGCGGTTTGCAGAGGGCGCCGCGGGGCTGGGCGGGGCGGCGAGGGGCGGGGCCTCGCGGCGGTTTCCGGCCGGGGCGGTTTGCAGAGGGCGCCGCGGGGCTGGGCGGGGCGGCGAGGGGCGGGGCCTCGCGGCGGTTTCCGGCCGGGGCGGTTTGCAGCGGGCGCCGGCGGAAGCGGAAGTAGCGGCGGGGCGGGCGGCCGGCGGCGGCGGCGGCGGCATCATCATCATCATCATCATCATCATCATCATGGAGGAGCCTGAGATGCAGCTGAAGGTGAAGAAAGGTGAGAGCGGGCCTGGCGCCTCCGGGGCGAGTCGCGACAGGGCAGGGCAGGTCCCTGCCGTGACAGGCCGAGTCGCGACAGGGCTCTGCCGGCTGTGACAGAGCTAGTCACGACGGAGCAGGGCACGACGGGGAGCTGCAGCGACAGGCCGAGTCGCGACAGGGCTCTGCGGGCCGTACAGGACCAGTCACCGCAGGGCAGGGTGCTGCAGCGACAGGGCTCGTCGCGACAGGGCTCTGCGGGTCGTGACACGGCAGGGCAATGCAGCGACAGCACCAGGCGCGACAGGGCACTGCAGGTCGGGATAGGGGACGGCAGGCCGCGACACGGCTAGTCCCGGCGGGGCCCCCGGCGCTCCCCTTCCCGGCGCCCCCCTCTCGGGGGGATTTCGGGGCTGCCCCTCGCCGCCTGGCTGCTGCCCGGGCCTTGCCCTGTTCCCGGGGTGACGCACCGGCTTTTAGCTGCTTCTGCTGCTTTTTGGCCGTCTCGGTCCCCTGCTGTTCTCGCTGCGTTAAACCACTTGCAGCGTCGCGCTGCAGAAGCGAGGGGCTGCAGCCCGGATTAAGCCAGCGCGAGCGGGAACTGGGGAAAACACAGGAGCACGGAGCGTGCGGCCAAGGCCGGAGCCGTCCCTGTCGCGGGCTGAGCAACCCGCTGGGCTCGGGGAGGTGCTCGAAAACTTGAAAGGCGGGGAATGGGTAATAATTTTGTTAGCAATGGGGAAGTGTCCCAAGGGTGTGGATTTGGAAGTTGGAAGTTGCTGCCCCTTTTTGTACCAAGCTGCAGATCGTGCAGGGTCCTATGTCCATTAAAGTGAGGAAGAAGCAAAGAACCTCAGTAGCAGATGGTAAATAGCTATCCGCTGTGCTCGATTTACACTGATCCCAAATAGTCAGGGGCTCCTCAAGCATCAGGACTCTCGGGAAGGTGGGTTAACACTAAACGTTACCGTTGTGGGTGCCTTCCTTTCTCATGGGGTCTCGCGTGCTCGATAGCAAACATGCAGGAGGGCGTTCCTGTCTGCCAGGTGACCAGGTATGTGGCTTCCTCCTCTCCTGACTCCGCCCTTCTTTACCTGCCCAGCTGTGTGGATTCACACCTACTGCAAGAACTCGTATCTGGAAGGGAGATGGATATTGGCTGTATCAGCCCTTTTAGGATTGTGAGCTTGGAAAGATGGATATAATTATTCTCCTAAAGTTTTGCGTTTAGTCACATTTGCGTTCAAAAGGTGCGGCGTGTCCGCCAACGTAACAAAACTGCAATATCTGAACAGTCGCCACTGAAATAAAAGCTCTGGAAGAAGAGAATTGTTTTCCTTAAAATAGAAGACTCTGCAGAAGCCAGAAGGTATTCCACTGCAGCGTGATGAAAAGGCCCCCCGTTTTTGTTGTGATTAAAGGAAACCCACACCCATTATAAAAAACGAAACGATCTCTTAATTATTAGGTATTATGAGCCCTGAGCATATGCCTTGCAAATGCACAGAGAAAGAGATCAAAGCTGCAGTGTAAAACTCGGCCTGTGAAGACTGCGCTGAAACGCAGAGCACTGGTGTTCCCTTATGGAGGGTGTCAGGCAGACTGGCCCGACGCAGCGCGCGGTGTCGATAGGGAGGCTGGAGTGGAGGCAGGTGAAGAGGGTGCAGAGAGGGAAAGCGGCGTCTTCGGGGCCAGGCGGCTGGTTTGCAGCGGGTCCTGAATCGCACCCCAGCTTCCCGAGCCCTGCTGCGTGGCCACCATGTCTCCTCGGTGATGTTGTCACCTGGGGGAGGTTTCCTGAGGGGAGCAGCAGAACGAGTCCCCCACGGGGCACAGCTGAGACGCAGAGAGCAAGAGGCCCTGGGCCGGGCCGGACCTGAAAGGCTGGTAACCAGACAGGGAGCTTCCGAACCGGCACTCCGGGAGGTGTCGGGGCTGTCGGCACCCCGCCGCCCTCAGCCAGACGGGGCAGCTGTGCGGGGTGGGAATGGGAGCTAAGCTTCCCCGTCAGAGTGTGGTTGGGCTCTTCCCATCTCCTGGCTGCCTCTAGATGGGTCAGGAAGGGCCCAACGATGGGTCAAATCCGAGTGGTCCGTGATACCAGCGCAACCGGAGCTTTGATAGGACTGTTGGGATCAGTGACAGCCCGGTGTGGTTTGTCTCTGGCTGTTGCTGAGCTCGCTGCTGGTTGCACATCCTGTTATGGGGAGGCTGGAATGCAAACTGCCTGTTTAACAGGATTTTGCTTTCACGTTAACAGACTAGTTACCCAAAATATTTGGGGTTTTGTTCTGATCTCTCTTCTTTTTCTCTGGCATGTTGTGGCTTTTGAAACTTTGGGCCTTCTGTCATAAAAGCCCTGCAGGGTACTGAAGCGGTTGTGGCATGGGAGGTGTGCGGCGGGTGGTCTCTGAACCTTTCCAGCCCAGATGCCTACGGCAGGTTTCGGAGACTGCATGGGGGATGGTGCCAGTGCTTCAAGGGAGCCTTTGCAGTCCTGTGTTCCTCCCTGTTTCTCCCCACTTTCCCTAACTCGGTTGTTTTTCTTGTTGCAGTTACGGACAAATTCACCGAGAGCATGTATGTCCTGGCCAACGAGCCGTCCGTGGCGCTGTACCGGCTGCAGGAGCACGTGAGGAGATCCCTTCCCGAGCTTGCGCAGCACAAGGTGAGTCCCGCTTCGGCTGGGCATGAGAAAGAGTCGGACACAGGCTGCTTTCCTGAGCTGGCCGGTTGTGCCCGTTTCACCCGCCTCCAGGCGGGGGGAGGGAGGAAATCGCCCATCGGGGCGCAGGCAGCGGGCAGGCAAGCGAGGTGTGCTTGGGACCCGCGGTCCAGCCGAGCTGGAGGAATGAGGTGACTTTGCAAGTTCACCTGCAGATGTGAGAAAAGAATTGGGGAGTTGGACTGCTCCCTGTGCTCTCGCCACTGGACTTGAGCACAGAGACAAAGAAATAAGTAGTCTGTCTTGTATGGGGGAAGAGGGGGGAAGGAGGGAGATGTTAAATCTTATTACCCCAGCTACACTGCGAGGTTTTTATTTCCTACATAAAATAAGGAGGAGGGTGAAGAAACAAGTGAAAAGAGCCCACAAGAGGCAAAGCAGGATAATGAATCGCGTCTCACAGCTGTGTTCCTACTTTCCTCCAGAGCACGGAGCACAGGCACTTTAATGCCAGCCTTGTTGTCCTTCTTCCTTTCCTGCCAGTCATGATTCATTAGGAGTGATGTCTCATGAATAGATTACTGCTTCATGTCTATGCTAATGCACTGTCGGGCCCCATTTTTCACCTTTGCTTTACAGCCCTAGTTTCCAAATTAACCTGGATTGTGACACTTTATTATTCAATTATTTATTAACATTTTGTATACGTGCCTGTGTGCAATGGTAGGTGTATAGAGATGTATGTGTATGTATAGCACGTGCTGATATGATTGCATCACTGGGATACAGGAGGTTTGTAATATTATTCCTGAGCTGTCACTTGCTTTGATTTAATCAGAATAGTCCCAATTTCAGGGAATGTGTCCAGAACAAAAGGAAATTGAGCAAATTGTATGACAAGTCATGCAGAGGGAAGAGATCAGTTTCCATCACGGAACAGTTTGTAACGGGGATGGGGGCGAGGGGCAGCACAGAAGTGCTAATGGAAACGACAGCTCGGTGAATGCACCGGACACGGAACGTGTTGCTAGGCAGTAGGGTGTGTGCTTGGCAAGAGCTTTCAAAATCTTTGATTCTCTCCTTTTTCCTGCTAGGCAGGCTTGTCTTCTCAGTTATTTGTAGTGCTTTGTGACCTCCCTGAGTCAGCTAAGTTCATTTCCTGGCGGCTGCCATCCCAGAGAATCCTCCTTTCTTAGACAAAATTGCTGCTGGTTTTGCTTCCTCCCTGTGAGAAAGGAGGTCATGTCTTCCTGGGGATTCCAGCAGCGAGTGCGAGGGCCCTGTACATCCCTGTGTGACTGCAGCCGTCACGAGCATCAGATGCTTTTGGTCTTTGATGCCTTCCTGTTCAAGCCAGCCCTCGCTGGGGTGGTGATTGCCCTCAAACACGAGAAAGAGGTCTCCCTGCAGTGGCAGTGGGTGTCAAGGCAAAGGTGAACTAGCTGTACGGTGCTCTCTGCCCCACGGCCACAGCCAGCAGGGCACTGCCCCAGCGCTGCTCCACTGGCTGTTTGCTTCTCCAGTGTTAGGAAGCGTTTCCTGATGCTTGCTCTGAGTTTCTGTACCTGCTGCTGTTTAAGTCCATTTCTTTTTGCCCAAACCATGGGCACCTTCAGCTTCTTAAACAATTTTCTGGTTCCTGCCTGCTTGTTTAATGGTGCACTGATGTGGCAAGAGCTGAGAGAAAATGGAAGGAAAACTACTTGTTGCAGCTGAAACAGCAGATCCAGAGCTGCTGCTAGTGACTTTTCTCCCAGCTTCATCAGCTCTAAAGCTCAGTTCTTCCAAGGCTGCAGGATCGTGTTTGGGAGCACGTTCTCCTCCCTGCCAGGCCCTGGTCGTAACTGTGAGGGTTAAACATAACTCGGCTAGATGGGCATCCTGACTGCACTGCCAGTCGATAACCTGACCACGAGCCCCCGTTATCTCTGTTGTCCTTGATCTCATTCTCATTCTATCCGTTTCATGCATTGGTGTTTGCGATGAACAGGTTGGGCCTGTCAAGCTCTTGCGCCCAGGCAGCCAAACCCCCAGGAGAGAGGGATGGGCTCGGGGCCCTGACAAGGCCATCGGCACTGCAGAGCGTTCAATTAGATGGGGATGGATATTTTGGGTCGCTCTGCCAGAGCCCATCGGCTCTGTGGCAAGACACTGGAACGGGAGGGTGTCAGCAGGGCTCTGCACCGTGAAAGTGCTGTCAGGTTTTATCTAGATCAGAACAAAGGCATTAAACAGAGGTGGTTTTAATTCTTCGGAATGGAAAAGAAGAAACAGGAACATTCTGTGTGGATCCATTCTCATGTAATTTAGTCCCAAGATGAAGGTGATGTATAAAAGGAAACAAGATTTATTGGTGGTTTCCAGCTTTCCTTGGCCCATGCAGCAACTTCATCTCTGGCTGGCAGAGTTCTACTAAGACACAATCTTTGAAATTCCCAAAGGGCTTAAACCTAGGAAAAACTGGGAGGGAGGGGCAGAAAAAGTTTATGCAAGGAAAAGGTCACCTCCATGCCCTTACAACAAGCAACTTTCTTTGATTTGATTTAAAATAATCTTAATACCTTCTTCACCATCTCAAACTCTCCAGGCGGATTTACCGCCTCGCTGATAAGATGCAGCACGATGCAAGGCCCTGGCTGCCTCCATGTGTCTTAGCAGTGCTGCTAAGCCCTGCTCCCGCCCTGCACGAAGCAGCCTTTCTGCATTTCCCCTGATCTTTTGAGAACTTATATCTCCCCATTAATTTACTGTTGAGCAACAGTAATACATCATTAGTGCTACTGTGTATTAATAGCTGGCTTTAGCTATTTAACAGCATCCAAGGACATGTCCTGGGAATTTGAAGAAAGGACATCACGAAAAGATTAAGAAGTCAGGAGCTCTAGGGAAAGACTCTTGTTCCTAATTAAGGGCATGAAAATCCCAGGAAGTGGTGGAAATGCTGGGAATGGACATCACTGGCTCTGATACAGGATAATGATTAAGATCTACTGGTGTTCAGAAACTCCAGGGCCAAAGGAAAACTGCTGTTGTACCAGACTGGCTTTATCATCTCCACCACTTTTTCACAGGAACTTTGCAGCCATCTGTCTCCAGCTTTCCAGCTCTGCCTCTGTGCCCTCATCCTGTGCTGGGTTTTGCAAGCTGACGATCGGTGCTTTGAATTATCCAGAAACTGCCTTGCTGCTGGAGGGAATGGGATGGATAATTCATTAGCTGGAGTCTCCTTCCCTTTGTGGGTCAAATCCCTCTTTCACCAGAGCAGTAGGCAAGTGCTGCGCTGGTGACACATGTGACTGAGCCAGTGTGATGCCAGGCTCCTAAAGATCGCCAGAGATCTGCTGGCACCTCTTGGAGAGAACAGGGTGAGAAGCTGCGGGAAGATCCCTGCTTCTTTTGCAGCTACCTCCACTAGCAGAGTGTGTTCTCAGCAACCGATATGGTCCTGTAAAACGTGACTGGACTTTGGGATGGGCGTGGACCCTGGAGGACAGTGTGTGGGGTTGTGAGTCCTGGACCCTCTGCTGCAGAGAACTGCCCAGAGTTGCATGCAGAGACTTGTTTCTTTTGTAGTTTAAAGCTATGTGGTCAAGTGTCCCGATGCAGGACAGGCTTTGAACAGCAGAAGGGATTTTGGATGCAGTCCAAGCTCTTACCAGACCTCCTTCAGTCACAAAAAGAGGCCCTTGGATTTCCTCTGGCCTGTAACTAGAGTCGGCAGAATAGACTTGAGAATTAGCTCCCATGAGAACATATTTTAAAGAGCGCCTGAACTACTTAAGGACTTTTTCAAAAGTTATCTATTGAGCTACACCTCTGAGTTCAGCTGTGTTTTCATTGTGATTTGTGCATTCGTTTGGTTTTCCCTTTCCATGGACCTGCCGTGTACAATTATCTCCCGTGCCAGAATTGGCTGCGTGTAGTTCTGCTTGAGTCTGTGTGAAGTTTACAGGGCTCCTTGTAATCCCTTGAAAGGAAAGGCACTCTGGATGTTCTCATTATTAAATGCTGACTATTACTTGGGATCAGACAGCCAGAGTTTCAGAGCAGACTGGAGGACAGGGAAGCCTGCGGTTGTGAAAATGCTTATGAGAGAGGGAACTTTTAGTGCTGCGAAAGAAGCTGTTCTACCTGGCTTTGCATGCGAGACTGAGGACTGGACTCGCCAGGAGCTGCGTTAGTTCTGATCAGCTGCCTTGCGTGACCAGACGCCAGGCGAGCTGAATGCTTTGAAATTTCCAGCCGGTCCGTTACACTCAGTTTAGCTGCTGGTTGCTAGGAGCCTGTCGTGCCTTTGCTCTCGGCTGGCTCATGGGCACATCTACAACCAAGGGGAATTTTGCTAGAGCATCCAAAGCATTGGCCCGAAGCAGTAGCACTTCCAGAAATACACACAATGAATGTTTCTTTTAAATACTAGTGCATGGCACTCGGAGCCCAGAGCATGTCACAAGCTGTCAAGTGGGAGACAGAGTCCAAGTGCAATTTCCTGTGAAAAGCAGCCGCAGCCCTTATTTGGGCAGGGCCGGCAGAGCGTATCTCGAGGGCTGCACTGCTGAAGACAGCGTCTGTCTAGTGTGCACCTAACGATGCCTCGTTCTCATTCCCTGTTCTGTGATCTGCTTTCAGTCTGACATGCAGAGCTGGGAGGAGCAAAGCCAAGGAGCGATCTACACCGTGGAGTACGCCTGCAGGTACAGGAGACCCTTCCGAGGAGCGGGCACAGGCTTTGCAAGTGTGGTAGAAGCACCGCAGAGGCCGTCCGTGCCTCCCTGCTGCTTGCCTGGTGTTGGCCGGGGAGAGAGCATGGTCGGAGTGGAAGTGTGTCAGCGTGAGGCAGTTCTCTCTGAACTGTTACCGTGAAACTTGGCCGCTTCACTTCGGTTAGCGTGCCAGCTCTCCCCACACGTGTGCAGTGCAGACCTGCCAATCTCCTGCAGTAAATCAACCCACTAGCTAGTGTCTGAAGATGCAAAACACCGTATAAAGCTGAGGCTTCTTATTAACAGTACCCTCATGCTGGGGTGTGTGTACACTAAAAGTGATGCCCATGAAAGTATTAATCAGTCCTCCTTCTCCCTCCCTCCCCCTCTCTCTCTTTCAGTGCCATAAAGAACATGACTGACAGCAGCGTGTATTTCAAGAGCATTGACAGTCTGCTCAAACACGCCATAGCCATGAAGGATCAGCTGAACTCTGCTCAGGGCCGCAGGTAGCAAGGGATGTGTGACACTGACTTTCCATTACTGCCCTACCTGTTTATCTGAACGACCTGTTATTCTGGCTGACGGAGGCTTTGGTGATGTAACGCAGCCCAGTACAAATAAGCCAAGCAGCTATCTCAGTAATGTGATTCCACACTTATTTAAAGAATACGCTGCTTGCTTTCCAGTGAGTCTCTGGTTTTGTTTGCCTTGGGAAGCAAATAATCTTGTTTACAAAAGGATAACTGCAAAATAATTTATTTCCTTATTTGAAAAGGGATGTTTGTTTGTTTTTGTAATACGCTAGATGTTTGTCATGTCAAAGGCATTTGGAGTGTGATGGTGTCACTGAGATGGAGCAGGACAGAGGCTGCGTTTGGTGCTGTTCTTTGTCGTGTATGTGGCTCTCTGTGGGGAGAGTCCCAGAAAGATCTGGAGAGATAAGTGGTGCTGACAGATGTAGCAGAAAGATGATGCATTTTCATATGTTTGCAGTTGAGCTACAGCTACTAAAACATCTTCTAGCAGATGGTCTGAGTCTAGTGTATTTGTCTCTCCTAAAAGCTTTCTTGGTATTGGAGCCTGCCTGTGTGGGAGTGAGAAACTTCCAAATGCCCATGCTCCCCACTAACAGCTTTGAATGTTCATCCCTGAAAAACCACCACAGCAAACAGGGTGCCTCTGTCTCTGCAGAATGACTCTGTTTTAGACATTCGTGGTACAGGTTCCATATTCTCCTAATTCCTCATGTGGCAGGGTCACACTCAGTTCAGCCCAACAGAGAATTCCTAGTGGCGCTTGCGTGCGGTGTGGCTGTGAAGACTGCTTTCTCGACGCCCACGGAGGCTGGCGTATGCTGCTTTGCAGTCTGCACGCCCATGGCTGTCCATAAGCTGTGCTTGTCTAAGCTGCTCTCGTGCTGCAAGCAGTGAGGTTTTATTTGAGGGAGCCCCCGGTTCTTCACATTCCCACAGCTGCTGACGTCCTTCCTGCCTGCTGGACGTGACTGTCTCTTTCTTTTTACAGCACTGTTGCCCAACAAGCCAGGAATCCTCCAGCCAGTTCCTGATTTCAGACAAGACTGGCCATCCTCTGCCTTGTCCTGAGTGCAGCTCCGTGTTCTCCAGCCGCCTGGAGGAGGGAGAAACCTGCTCAATCAGTGAAACTGCGCGGATGCCTCTGCCTGCCCTCTCCATTTCAAATACCAAGGTGCTGTACCTGAGCAGGCCTATCCTGCTGCTGGGGTCAGGCCTGCTTTTGGGGATGTTTTAGGGAGCAGCTGTGTCCCTCTTTAGAGCACTTTGCAAAAGGGAGATGAGATTGTTCTGCATTTGTCCTGTCCTGTTCTTTTTTTGATGGCAGACTGCTATGAGGCATTTTTCTGTCTACCTCTTGGTTACAGAAACATCTCAGAAAAACTAGGTCTTGCTTTCAGTATTTTGTTGAGGACTATGTAAAAAGACTTGAAATAGGCACACTTCAGCCTTGTTCAGGAGGCATTCTGCAAGGAGAGTTTTTCATGTGTTTGCCAGAGAGTTGCTGAGTTTGGTTTTAGTGAGAACAATAAAAAGAAAAAACAAGAAAGTCCTGTCTAAAGCTTTTCCCTCTTGCTCACTTGGGCTGGGGGGGTCTTGGAGCCTGCTGCCTCTGTGTGTTTCAAAGGGCAGGGAGCAAAACAAAGACATGCAGATTTAGAGCTTTTCAAGAGAAAAAGAAACTGTCCTGCTCTTCAAAAAAAATTTGGACGTTCTTCATCCCTTGTCAAACAGTGGAAAGCAGAGCTGTACACATAGTTTGGAGATCACTTGAAAAGCGATGTAACTTCAATGTTAATCTTTCCTTGGAACCAACAACTCTGCTCTGCTGAAGAATTTAATAAGGATGCGGTTTTCTTGGGCTGTGGAGGAAAGTGGAGAAAAGACCCTGAAATCATAGAAAGATGCTTAGCCTGGACTCTCCAAAGCCCAGTAAATAACACACAGCAGTGCTCAACCCAGTTCCCCCCAAAAGTACTCTGTTTTGTAGTCATGGGTTGTGCTCAGGATTACAGGTGTATTATCAGAATAATAATTTAGGAGGTTAGAGGAGATCTGCGTGGGTCAGTGACCTCCCTTTGCTCCCTGAAATGCTTTACTGATTGCCGAATGACCAGGAACTGTTGCCAGACCGGGATTGTGAGTCACCAGCAAAGCGTCACATCAGAGCAGGGCTGCAGTAACGGAGTGAGTTGACCCCGCTTGTGTTTCACAAAAACAAGCTCTGCCTTTAGTACTTGCGCTTTCTGGCAGGAGGCACTGGGGGCTCAGGACAGATGGCTGAGCACTTTTGGGTTTCAGTGGAGGCTGCATCTTCTCAGTAAAAGAAGTGGAAAAACATCAGGCCGTAGCTGCACAGACTTGTCTTCCGTGGCTCTGCCCGCTCTCTGAGCTCACCAGGCAGGTTAATGTAGCCAGACTGGGGAGAGAACCAAAGTCTCTTCCTCCACACGGGAGGGCGGAGGATGGAAAAGCAGTCATCCCCCTGTCTGATGAGGCTCCTCGACATGTGGGTTCTGACATGATCTATGTTAAGCTCTAAATAGAAATGCAGATCTTGGCCCTGCTGCTACAGCTGCCTTCTGATGAGCTGGAGCAAAATGGTCCCATTTCCACTCACACCAGAGTTGAATCCTTCCCCGAGGCTGCAGGTTTCCGTGACAGTATATTCTTCATCTCCTGGGTGACGCCGTTCCAGGGCTTGCTCTGTGCCTGCAGCAGGCCTGACTCAGCCGACAGCGTCCTGTGCGTTCGGGGCAGGT
Source organism: Apteryx mantelli (assembly GCF_036417845.1). Taxonomy (NCBI): domain Eukaryota; kingdom Metazoa; phylum Chordata; class Aves; order Apterygiformes; family Apterygidae; genus Apteryx; species Apteryx mantelli. The sequence continues at coordinate 1,770,195 of NC_090007.1, forward strand.
TGTAGCTCTCCTTCTCAGAGCGAGGCCTGGGGCTCCCTGAGGAGGTGAGGTTGCTGCTGGCCGTGGAGTCCAGCTGGGATTTACGCTCCAGGAAAGGAGGGAAGGAAAATTCCCGGTGGATCTCGGGCCGGGGCCGGGGTGCAGCCACATTCTTGTTGTTCGGATCATTGGCGGAGGCTTCGTCACATTGAGCAGAGTCGTTCTCGTAGAGGGTGTGAGAGACCTCGGAGTGGCTGCGACGTGAAACCTGGGATGCCCGTACCAGGGCGTGCGTCACCGTGATCAACAGGACAATGATGCCGGAGGAGAGAATACAGGCGCTGGCAATGCCAGCTTCGAGTTCGAACAGCAGCAGCATGTAGATGGCAAGAGCTGGAAGGAAGGGAGAGTGTAATATAGCTTGGGAAACCTGAAGGACTGAAGTGATGCATTTGTCCTGCAAAATTCAGGCCCGAGAAATTGCCTAGCAAAGGCTGGTCATGAGAAACAGAAAGAGGAGACGTGCTCCGCTCTGGGACCGCTCTCAGTGCGAAGGCTTGTGCTGGGGAGCCCTTGTGCCTTGGAGCTCCCTCCCCACAGCCCGCAGGGCGTTCACAGCAGTAAAGCCTATTTCCAAACCACCTCGCAGGTTTGCTCTGTTCCCCCTGACCTTCACCTTTGCAAATGCCGCCTGCTACCAGGGCCCTCAGCCCCACGTCGATACCGCGGCCTCTGTGCTGTCGAGCTGAGCAACACAGCCTTTCCCTAGCCCAGCCACCTCCTGTCGGCAGCCAGGCACCAGCACTTCGCCCTCCAGCAGGATGTGCCCCTTGGGGCATCGGCATTATTTATCCACAGGTGAGTGGGAGCTGGGGTGAGACCAGAACCGAGCCAGGCTCCCGTGGGGGTGCTGCTAAGCCTCTACCCTTCGCTCGACCTCGTGGGACAGGGTCTGTCTGCTTCAAAGCTGATAGACTCGCGCTTTGCACCCCCCAGCAGAGCGAGGGGCATCTGCACTGCTGCAGTGAGTTGGTGAAAAACATTTGCAAAACAAACTTGATTGTAAGTAGAAACTCGGCATCTCCTGAACACTTGGCAATGAGTGTGGGACGTGTGTCCTGGGGTGACAACGCACAGTCCCTGCTGGGCCAAGCTCAGGCTGGGCTGGGCTGTGCTGGCAGGGAACGGGCACTTGCCTGTTAGATAGACTGAGACCCCACAGCAGAACAAGCCGATGGCAGTGTGGCGAACCGTCCGGCTGTCCAGGAGGAACCAATCTGCCCTGCAAAACAGGTGAGAAAAATACTTTGCCAGCTGGCTCTGGTGGGTGAGACAGCTTGAGGTAGTCTCCTGGCCCTGGTGTCAGCACACAGAAGTGTGTGATGCCCTGGTCCCTGCTGAGGACCCAAAACACTTCAGCTCTGCATAGCTAACGGATTCACAAGCACATGGACCTCTGCTGAATTGGGGGATCCCCCCCCCACCCCCGGCTGCTGGTTCGCACACCTCTGGGCCGGTTGACTTTCTGTCCCTCTCTGGAATAGGAGAAGACTTTAAGATCACTTGAATTTTGAAACCTTTCCTGCCTGGTTCTAGCTCTGTTTTGGAAACCAGGTGCTGGGGAGAGGGAGAGATGGCTCAGGGCTATTTGCAGGTGATTATTGCAGGGACTGAAGAGCAAGCAAGGAACAAAACGGAGGCAAGTCAAGTCCTCTCCCCTTTTAAGAAAAGAATGGAAAGTAAAGTGCTGGTGCACTGGATTAAGCAAGGCCAAGTTGCGTTTTCAGTGTTGGGATTGGATTTCTTTGCTCAGCTCGGATTCCAGGCCTTTTGTTCGGATGTGGTTTGGTGTTTGAATTGTGCATAAAACACATCAAAAGACCAGTCCCTTTCCAGCAGGGCCTTTGTCTCGCTTGCGGCACCGCAGCGCCTGGCCCCTGCGCCCGGCCGCGGTGCCGCGCTCTTTCTGCGGGCGCAGTCCCTGCACAGAGGCTGAAAAGCGCCTGATAGCTCTGCTCGTCCAGCTGCTTGAGCACGTTCCCCTCTTCGGAGCCAAACTGACCTGGCAAACCTCTGTGCTCGCCTCACTGGGCTTCGGAGGCCGTTGCCACCAAAGGCTGCCTTTGCTAATTGGGAGAGCGGGACGTGGTCGTTAGGGGACGTGGCGCAGTGGGGACGGGGTGAAGGTCGGAGGAGCGATGCCAAGCGACTGCGGGTGGCAGACAAGCACCCTGAGAGATGCTGGTGGGACTGTGATGTTGGGAAGCTGCAAACTGTCCCTGGAAATGACTGCCTTGGGGGGCTGGAGGTGCATGGGGCTTTGCTGGCCCTGCTGGGCACCTCCAAAGGCCCCAGAGAGTAACGGGGAAGTGTGTGGGGGGGGGTTGGAAACGACTGCCTGGGCAGCAGCACGGACAGTCCTCCGGGCAGGACCGGCCCTCGCGTTGCTCCCCTGCAGCAGCCGGCTCTCCCCCTCTCTGGGATGAATTAGGCGTCCGAGGGATGCACGTCCCCGTCTCCCCCCGGCTTGCGCGGGGAGCCTGCCGCCAGGAGCCGTTAATAGACCCTGGCCCCGCTCCTGTTCCTCGCTGCCCGGCGGCGAAGAGCAGCCACTTTGTTTTATTAATTACCTGAGCCGGGGCGGGGGGGGATTAGCGGGGAGGGGAAGGACTTTGTTCGGAGCTGGCTCCCACCGCCGAGCGCGGCGCTGAGAAGCAGGGCGGTAATTCACTGTGACAGGCCCAACGTGGGAAAGGTCCTGGGGACGTGAGCGGCTCCCTAATGAAACCGGAGCCCAGTGGGGCCGGGCCAGCTCAGCCGCGGGGGGACGGCAGCGAGCGGCGGCGCGGGGGAGAGGGACCGGGCAGCCCCCTTAGCCCCTCCGTGCTGCCAGCGCTATAGCATATACATCCTGCCGGCTCCCCCTGTCCGAGGCGCCGAGTGCTGCCCGCAAATGAAATTTCCCCCCTTGCAAGAACCTGCCCTTTTCCTGCCAAACGCGAGTGTGACCCTCAGGTCACAGCTGGGGAAACTGAGGCACGGCAAAACTCAGTGATCTGCCCGAGACCAGCAAGAGCATGATGCTGGGACGGGAACCCAAGGCTCCTGCCTATCGAAGCCAGCCCAAAAGAGCTTTGCAGGGATGCACAGGAATATTATTTAAAATCAGATTGCTTGGGAACGGCGAGAGGCGCTCGCGGGGCTTTGCTGCTGTGCGATGGCTGCGCTGACCCGCGAGTCCTTGAGCAAGTCACCGCTCTCCGAAGTGCGGCCCTGTCCCGCGGCCAGCACGCTTGGTCTCTACACGTGTGACTTTGCATTCAGCTGCCTAATTAGTTGCTTGTCCTGTTTCGCACTTAGGGGTTTCAAAGATGAACTTCACAACTTTGATTTGGGCTGTAAAATGCTCATTTTCAACACCAGATCTAGGACAAGTTTACAGCTGATTGGGAATTTTCTGCTATCATGGTCTTCCAGCAGAAGCTCAGCTCCCACAAAGAGCAAAATTTAGTATGGGAATTTTTGGTTTTGCAAAAATATTTTGCTCTCCTTTGTTAATGAGCACACTAAGCATCGTCTTCGCTTGGAAGATGCTGAGATGAGACATTTCTCATTTGCTGGAGTGCCTCCAGATGTCATACTCCATACGGAGCATTATGCATTAAAGGTTTTGTCTGATTAGGGGCAAAACCAAATGCTGAAACACTGTAATTTCCTCTAAATGAGTTCTGACTTGCTGAAGTCAGAGTGGTCCCAAAATGGTCCCGTGGGGGCCATCACATGAGCTACATTGAGGGACCTCCACATACAGAGCAGTTTCCACATTTAAACCCATTCATTTGCAAGTTGCTTTTCTCTTTGAGCGCAGGTGAGGAGCTGGCGCCGGGCCCGGGCCAGCCCCGGCAGAGAAGCCGCCAGCCCAGCTCTCGGCAGAAGGAGGAGAGAGGGACTGTTTCAGAAACATTTTTGCAAGTGTAAATGTGCTAGTAATGATTAAGTCAACACATGTCTTAGGGTTAATGATTTCAGGCCTAGAGTCGTTTTGTGCTGTGCGAGTCGCCTTTGAAATCGCCCCAGCAGCGACCCGAAGCGCCCGGCTCTCCCGCTGCCGAGGGAGAGGACTCGGGATGGCTCCTGGGTGCTGCGACGCCTTGCCAGGACTTTCTCCTGCTTTCCGGAAAGTTTGCTCGCAAGGGGCCATGCCCATGGCGAACGTCTCCTCGAGGCCTGGATCCCTGCAGCGAGAGCGATGCCCTGCTTTGGCCCCGCAGCCGAATATGGGTGCAGGCTCCCTGCGCCCCGGACCCCCGCGGTAGTGGTTAAGCTCCTTGCATCTCCCTCGAGCTGCTGCTTCCCGTTTGCAGGGGGATGCAGCGACTGGGGGAGCTCGGAGCAGAGGCTGGATCTCGGGGCCCGTTGCAGGAGAGCGCATGGGGCTGGCAGGGCTGTGTGAGAGCCCCCATGGCGGGGACAGCACCCTGCAAGGGCGGCCTGGCCCTGCGGGAGCTGTGGCACCCTGCACCCCTGGCCCTCGACCCTCTGCACCCCTCCAAGCCCTTCTGCACCCCGCCAGGCCCCCGACACCCTCCCTCCCCTGCGCATCCCTTCCCCTGCGGCCCCCCAAGAGCCCCGGAGGTCCGCGGCTTCCAGTGCCCACGACCCCTTGGATGCTCCCCTGCACCCCCCCAGCCACCCCGATGCCCCAGAGCACCCCAGTATCCCCGGCCCCCTCGGCCCCCGGTGCCCCCCACATCCCCCTGCCTCACCCCAGCCCCCGGAGCCCCCCCAGCTCTCACCGCTCGGGCCCGGGCTGTCCCCGGCACAGCTCGGTGCTGAAGTAGCCGTGGAGGAGGCAGAGCAGGAGGCAGCTCACGTTGAGCACCAGGCAGAGCGCGGCCAGCACGGCCGAGACCGGCAGCAGCACGGCGGCCGCCGGCGGCGGCAGCGCCCCGCTCCCGGGACCGGGACCGGGACCGGGGCCGGTCCGACCCGCCGGCAGCTGGAAGATGAGGCTGGAGGCGAGCAGGGCCATGGCTGCGGCCAGCGTGCCGAAGAGCAGGAGCACCGTGAGGGCCCGCTGCGGGTAGCCGGCGGGCATGGCGGGGCCGCACCGGGGGGCACCGCGCCGGGAGGCGGGTGCCTCCCTCGGGGCGCCCCGCTGCCGGGCCGGCACCGGCACCGGGAGACCCGCTCCGGGCGGCGAAAGTTGCTCCCGCTCGGCCGGCGCCTCCCTCCGGGCCCCGCAGCCTGGCCGGGGCGGGACGGTCCTGCCCCCCGGGGACGGTCCTGCCCCCCAGAGCCGGTCCTGCCCCCTGGGACCGGTCCTGCCCCCCGGGGCCGGTCCTGCCCCCTGGGACCGGTCCTGCCCCCCAGAGCCGGTCCTGCCCCCCGGGGCCGGTCCTGCCTCCCCGGGGCCGGTCCTGCCCCCCAGAGCCGGTCCTGCCTCCCCGGGGCCGGTCCTGCCCCCTGGGACCGGTCCTGCCCCCCCGGTCCTGCCTCTCACCGCGGGGGGCTGGAGCCGAGCGGCCGCCCCGGGCCGGTTCCCCCCTCCGGGACACCCGGACCCGGGGGTTTGCGCCTGCCCCGAGGGGGTCCCCCAGCACCGGGAGCCTCGCTGCCGCGGCTGCGGCGCTTCTTGGGGTCTGGGGGCTGTAGGAAAGCAGCAGGGCTGGGGGGGAGCTCCAAGGAGCCGCCGGGCAGACAGACGGATGCGTGGATGCACGGTGGGTACCGCAGCTGCGAAGGCTGCGCCGAGCATCGTGTCCCGCCAGCTGCCCTCCGCTCTCAGCCACGGCCTGAGCCTCCTTGCAGCCCTCTCCGCTTCCCTCCGGGCTGTCGCCTCATCCCTGTGCTTTTCCCACGCTGCCACAGCCAGCCCAGACTTCCTGCTCGGTGGGAAAATGCTCCGAGTTGGCCGGGAGCTGGGATCAGCCCCGTTAGCGTAACCCTGGTCCAGGTTTGACGTTTCTGCCTGGGTATAGACAGCCGCGAGTGGGGCACAGGGGGACCCTTGGGGCCAGGCCAGGGCCACTACGATGGCCTAATCCTGCTTCCCCTGGGACAGATGCCTTCAGCCTCCACCTGCTGCTGGACATCCTCGTCCAGGCTGGCATCAACACCCACAGTACATCCCTGCGAAGCTGAGAAGCAACCAGCAAGGCACTGGCTTGCTGTCAGCCCACAGCCCCTGGAGCCAACACAGCTTTGCTATATCTTATAAATACTGCTGGGAAGCGGTGGTGCCTTTTCCCTTGGGAATGGCCCTGCCGGAGGGTCGCCCTCCGCAGCACTCTTCCTCACGGGGCTCTTGCTGTGGCGAGGCCAGGGGCGTACAGACCCCGGCCCGCGTGCCCTCCGCTGGGAAGACTGGCTGCTACCTTGGGAAAATTCAGTCTGTAACTCCCCTGCTGCCTTGGGAAAGACACTGCGCCTTGGGAGCAGTGGGGAAACTGAGGCAGAGTTAGAGCTGGGGCTGGATCCTGGCAGAGTTTGGCCTACTCAGACACCAGCTCTGCACGGGGAAGAGCTCAAGCTCTCCAGCCCCGGAACAGCAACTCCCCCCCGCGCTTGAGATGAGGGGGCACCGGGGCCAGACCTTTCCGTGCACATCCCGGGCAATGTGCCAGGGGCGGGCGGCCGGGGACTTGGGGCAACGCTGACTCCTCCAGCCTGGGATCATCAGGGCTGGGGCCGTGCCAACATCCTGGGCTGGGATCTGGCTGGGTGACCTTTGAGTCTGGCGGAGCAGCGCTGCACCGCTGTCTGCCTGCCTGTCCCATCCCGTCCTGCCCCGCGTGGGTGGTTCCCGCTGGCACCCTCCGTTCCAGCCGGAGCAAAACCGGACATGGCTATTTTGGAAGCTGGTGTGTTGGCCTTGGCAGGCGGCTCCGGGTTGGCTCCCGCTCATTTCCAGCCCCGCTCACATTTTTTTGGCTGTAGGGGATTTTCAGCCCCCCGTCGCTGGCACTTGGCCCGAGGTGACAGACTCAGCACTGGTGTCTCGGTCTCCTCCCTGCCACCCGCAGCCACCAGCCAAGCGGGGCCCCGCGCCATCCCGCGGTGCACCGGGAGCCGAGCCGCGGGCCAGGCCGGCGGAGAGGCCGGCAGCTCTGCCGACAGCGCGGGTCCAGCCGGGGGAGCCGAGGGGCTTCGTGCGCCGCTGCGGCTGCCCTGCTCTGGGCAGGGGAGCGAGGCCGGAGCCCAGCCGGCAGCAGCCCAAGGCCTTGGGCTTGCGTGTGTGGCTCCAGCTCCCCAAACCCCAGGGAATTTGGGGGCAGAAAGGGCCTCAAGAGGGAGCTCAAAGCTTTGGAGCCGCCGGCCTGGAGCTTGCAGGGAGCAGCCGGCCGGAGCAGTCCCTGGCCCCAGGGGCGAGGGGCCAGCAGCCCCCGGGAGCAGCTTGGAGCAGCACGGCTGCAGGCAGCTCTTAGCCAGGCCAGAGGCGAAGCCAGTGGCTGTGGCAGCGCATGGCCCTGCGGGTGGCACAGGGCAGGGTGCTCCCGGGGCCCCGGGCTGGCTAGGGGCCACCCGGTGTATCCAGCACCCCGGAGCCGGGCCCAGCTGGGCATCCCAGAGCACCCGCTGCCCCAGGAGCCCCCGCTCACAGGGTGCTGCTCTGCAGATGCTGCCGCACCTTCTGCTCTCCCTCCTACCTCCTCCTCAGGATCAATTAAGATTATGAGCAGGACTAATTAACAGCCTGCTAATTGCACTCTGAAGCCCTCTATAAATCATGAGATTTCAAAGCAGCTCTAGGGAAGATGCTGTGTCCTTTCTGCCGGTGCAGTCTGCAAGGAAAGCCTCGTCCACGGCGTCCCCCCTCCATCCTACCACCCGGGGCCGGGACCGGCTATATCCCTTGGCACGGCCGGGGTGGAAGGACGGACCCAGCACCTCGATGGGTCCTGGGCTCTATGTGCCCCAGCGCGGCCAGGCTGATCCCTCCGCAGCAGCGCTCCAGGCTCAGCCCCCGGGAGCCTCGGCAGGGGCAGGATGGAGACCCCCAGCTCCACCGCTGCCTCGAGGGTCCCGTGGGGCCGGCGTGGGGCTGGGGAGGGAGCCGAGCGGGCCCCTTCCGATCGCCCTTCCCAGCTGCTGCCCCGGCAGCGCCTCTCACGTAACGAGAGCCCGGGAGTTGCATCAGTTGCGCCGCGCGGCGGTAAACACGTGCGCGCCCCGCGGGAGCCCGCGCGCTCCCAGCGCCCAGCGGCTCCGGGGCAGCCCGGCACGTCACCCCCTCCGCCTGCGGGGTGCGTGCGGCCGTCCCCGCCGGCGTCCCCCCTCCGAGGCCCTGCTCTGCCGAAAGCCCCCCATCCCACCCAGCCCTTCCTCAGCCCCCATCCCCGCTCCGGGGGGGGGCTAGAGCCTCTGCAGGAGCCCACCCAGGCCGGGGAGCACCGCCGGGCTCGCTGCCGCCGGCACCCCGAGCCCCGCAGAGGCAGCAGCCACGCGCGGGCAGGAGGCCAACGGAGGTGCGGACTGGGCAGCGGCTGCCTTGCGGCTGGTTTGGGGCACTGGTTTGGGCCTGGGCGAGAAAACCATGGTGCATCAGTGGGATGCAAGCACCGGTTGTGCTTTCCTGCAGGAAATGCACCTTTCCCGTAGCCTGGTTTTCGCCTCCACAGCCTAAACCGCCGGCGGTGGACACGGCGCTGTGCGGGCCGCGGGGCAGCAGCCGCTCTGCTTCGCCCGTGCAAAGGCAGCGCTGGGTCTTCACCAGTTTTGAGCTCGATGAGCCGCCGACACGTGCGGGAGCCGCGCTCTCCCCAGGCATCTGGGACCCCCAGCCCTCGCTCCGAGCGGGTAAACGGGACCCCAGCCTCTGCCAGCGCCCGGAGCAGGCGCCCTGGGGTCTCGGGCTGGCCAGCACGGACGTCGCGCAGCAGCGGGTTCCTGCCGCGTCCCCAGGCTGGGAGGGTGCCACGGCGCCGGGAAAGCGCAGCGCTGGCTTGTCCCGCGTTTCCCCAGGGCCGGGCCCCGCTCTGCGCTGGGACGGGGGTGCTGGGGGCTGCAGCGAGCACCCGTCCGGCTGCTCTTGCTGGGACGGGTCCCCTGGAGCAGGGCAGGCGCGTGGCCAGGTTTCGCTCAGCGCTTCCTTGCAGACGCCCTCGCATGCCGAGGTGTTGCTGGGTTTTAGGGAAACGCTGGGAAGCCGGGCTTGGAGAAGGAGCCCAGGCCTGGCCTCACGGGGTAAATCACCCATCTCTAAAAGTACAAGATATAAACAAAAAGCGTGGGTGAGTTAACTGTTCCCTTTCTGAGCTGTAAGTCAGTGGCTGGATTTTGAGCAAATGCGAAGTTTTTTTTGCCATGGCCTAGCTGAGCCCCCCCCCCCCACTGCGACCTGCGGGACAGGGGGGGCCACGCACCCACCACCCCGCTGCTGGGTTCGCCGGGGGCTGCGCAGGGAGCCAGCGGTGCTGGGGAGTAGGAAATCCCCCCCCCTAAAACCCCAGGGGTGGGGTGGGGGCGCGTGCTGTGGTCCAGACACAGAGCCCAGGCCCCCTCCCCACTGCCTGGGCCTGAGCCCCCCGGTGAGGGCACGGACCCTGGGCCCTGGCTCCCCCCAAACCTCACCCCCAGCCCAGGCTGCAGCTCCCCAGCCTGGCCCCCCCAAACCCCCCAACCCTCACCCCTATTCCAGTCCCCCCCCCAAGCCCCCAACCCTCACTCCCACCCCTGGCTGCAGCCCCCCCAGGCTAAACCCCCAAATGTCAACCCCATCTCAGCCCCCCAAGCCCCCCCCAGTTCTCATCTACATTTCAGGCTACAGCCCCCCCCAGACCCCCAAACTTCCCCCTAGCCCAGACCCCCCAGGCTCCCCAAATCTGCCCCCCAGCCTCTCCCAGCCCCCCCAAACCTCCCCATAGCCCAGACTCCCTAGACTCCCCAAATCTGCCCCCCCAGCCCCCAAACCACCCCCTAGCCCAGGCCCCCCAGCCCCCCAGATCTGCCCCCCCAGCCCCTCCAAACCTCCCCCTAGTCCCGGCCCCCCAGCCCCCCAGATCTGCCCCCCCAGCCCCTCCAAACCTCTCCCTAGTCCCGGCCCCCCAGCCCCCCAGATCTGCCCCCCCAGCCCCTCCAAACCTCTCCCTAGTCCCGGCCCCCCAGCCCCCCAGATCTGCCCCCCCAGCCCCTCCAAACCTCTCCCTAGTCCCGGCCCCCCAGCCCCCCAGATCTGCCCCCCCAGCCCCTCCAAACCTCTCCCTAGTCCCGGCCCCCCAGCCCCCCAGATCTGCCCCCCCAGCCCCTCCAAACCTCTCCCTAGTCCCGGCCCCCCAGCCCCCCAGATCTGCCCCCCCAGCCCCTCCAAACCTCTCCCTAGTCCAGGCTCCCCAAATCTGCCCCCAGCCCCCCCCACCCCCCCGAACACCTCACCCCGCCCCTCTTCCTGGAGGGGGCGGGGATATGCAAACCAGCCCGGCGGGGGCCGCCAATGGCGAGCTAGCCCGGCAGCGCTATGCAAATCTCTTCCCGTGGTGGGCGGGGATATGCAAATGTTGCCGGCGCGGCTGGGGCAGGCGGCGGCAGCGGCGGGCTGCTCCCAGGACTTACACCGGGACCGGGACCAGAACCGGGACCAGGAACAGGACCGGGACCGGGACCCGACCCGACCCGACCGGGGCCGGACGGGGCCGGGCCGGCTCCGCTGCAGCGCCGGACACCCGCGGCCGTGCCGGCGGGGACTCGCCAAGGAGGAAGAGCCGGTGTCCAGGTGTGTGTCCCGGACGGGAAGGGGGGTCTCGGGTGCCCCGGGGGGTCCCGGGCGCACGGGGGGCGCGGAGCCGCCCCAGCCCCGGGGAGGGGGGATCGGGCAGGACCTCCGGGACCGGCCCGTGCGCCTGCGGCTTGCTCCGGGGCGGCATCCTGCGGGCGCCGTCGTGCCGCGGCCGCGCTCCGCCGCGGGGTGCCGGTGGGTGCCGGTACCGGCGGGGTTCGGGCTTCTCCGGCCCGACGGAGCCCCTCACCCGCGGCCAGCGGCCCCGCATGCGGCCGGCCCGGCCGCCCCGTCGGGGCGCACGGGCTGGGGGAGCGGTGCCGGCCCAGCTCGGCCCGGCCTGGCCCGACCCGACCCGACCCGGCCCGGCGGGGCTGCCGGTGCGGCGGGGCCGGCGCCCTGCGGCCGCCCTGGGCACGGCGAAGCCCTGTCCCCGCGCCCCGCCGTCTAGGGATGGCGCGCTATAAAAAGCCTGTGGTTTGTGCTGTGCTCGGGGCGGTTATTTTTACTCGTGTCTGCGCAGAGAGGAACGCCTGAGTTTAACCCAAAAGTGCAGGTTGCCAGGCGGACGCGGGGCCTGGCCCTGGCATCGGCCTCCCCCCGGGCTCCCGGCACCACCGGGCCCCAGCGAGGCCTTCGGGTGCAGGGGCTGAGCCCTGCCCGGCCCGTTGCACATCAGGGGAAACTGAGGCACGGGGCAGCAGGGCTGTTTGCTCAGCGGAAGCGCTAAGGCTGCAGCACACTGAGCACCGGGCTCAGCCGTCCGGCTCCCAGGGCCTCCACAGTGGGTGGCCGTGGCAGCTGGCTCCTTGGTCCATGTCTCACCTCTGGTGTTACAGCACAGTGTGACACTGCACCCCGGGCTGGCGGGCCACACTGTGGCCCAGCACCCCTGGAAAAACGCTCAGGGTGATGGTTATTGATTGGGTTTTGCTGTGATTTCCATCCACTGCAGAGGACACTTCCAGCAGAAACTGAAGTGCTTGCTGGGAACGCTAAAACCTGTGTCCCGTCCTGGCTTTCCCAGGCATCCCCTCCTCGCCGCTTCCCGAAGGCGGGGGAGATGGGGAGCCTGGGGACTGCGTGGAGCGGTGGTGGGAGGGCAGGTCCCCAGCCCCAGGCCTGCAGCGGGGCCACGAGCAGGGCCTCATTTCCCGCTAGCTTTGCTGGGCTGTTGCACTTGTTCGGTAGTTTATAGCATGCGCTGAACTGCTGAGAGACCCAGCTCTACCCTGGTGCTCCCAAGTGGGGATTTGACCCGTCCGTGGCTCTTTCTTCCCAGCACATGACGTTTCCAAACTGTCCCAGTGCAGGCGAGTCTCACTATGTCGCACATCCCTCCGGGAGAGCGCGGTGGATCCTCCGCCGGATCCTCCTGCCCACTGCAACCGATTGCCAGCAAGTCCCTGTCCCCAGGGCTTTACTCTTTTAATGAGGGAAAGTTTCCCAGAGCTGCTGGCTTGGGAGACGGGGTTTTACGGGTAATGAATTCAGTTTGCAGCTGGCAGGTGAGCTCTGTGCAGTTACCTGGCAGGCAGGGACCTGCTTCAGGGCTTAAATTGGGCAGGCGATGGGCTGTGCTCCCCTCAGTCCGTGCACGTCCTTCGGGGCAGCTGGTACCGGTCGCTGTTGGAAACGGATCCCGGGTAACCCAGCCATGGAGCCGGATCCCGGCCGCTTCCCATCTTCCTGGCTGACAGTTGGACTAATCGCACATGGCTCCCGCGTGGGGGAGACTCGTGCAGCGTGGGGAGTGAATTTGGGGTTGGTTTAAGCTTTCACGCATTCCCGCTTGCCTCCGAGCACTGGTGATGTTGGCCGAGGGCAGGCCGCGGCGCACGGGCTGTGGGCTGCGGACAGTCTGGCACAGCAGCCTGGAAGCAGAGCAGGGTCCCGGGGCGCCAGCGGAGCAGGGATCATTGCTCCGAGCCCGGGAGAAGCGTCCGTGCGGTGGCAGGACGGGGCAGCAGCGAGGGGGTTGTGCGGGGCTGAGAGCTGGAGCGCGGCTGCGATGCGGAATTGCATTTGGGCATGATTTACACCCGGAAGAGCGGGGGGGGAAATTTACTGTATTTGAGACCCTTGAGTTTCCCTCTTCTTAACAAGACTAATTATGGCATTCTCAGGAACAACATTGCGTGGGTTTGCAACCCCTGCAGCCCAAACACCATGCTGATGGGCTCAGGTCAGTGGGCAGCAACTCAGGGCTGCCCCCAGCAAGCCCTCCGGCAGCAAACGTGCACCGGTTCCTGAATTAACCGCCAGCGCTAGCATGGGACGGCCCGGCCCAGGCAGGAGCAGCCTGTTCCCTACCTGGGCCGCTGCTAGAGGTGCGACCGGCTCCCTGCAGGGCTGCAAGCGCTGAGCGAGGGCGGCAGTCCGGCCCCGAAGCGTTACAGCTGGCAGGGTTCGGGTGTGCGCCTGTATTTCTAAGGGAGGGGGGGAAATAGCCGCCCCGTTTTGCGGGGACATGACCATCCGTCCTCCTTCCGCACAGTCATTTTGGAACCGAAAAGCCTCCACCCATCGCAGCAGTTTCGCCAGCCGCGCGCTGGGCAGCGGCGATGCCTGCAGGCGAAGGGACTTTCGGTCTGCGTCACCCCACGCGGGGCCGGTGTCGGTGCCGGCCGGGCCGCGGGCTCGGCCGAGGGCTGCCCTCCTTTCCCCGCTTCCCAGCGGCTCCTCCCGGCTTTCCCACTCGCCTGCCCGTGCACGGTGCTGCGCTGCCGCCCAGACTCTGGTTTATACTGGCCGCTTGTTTAGACAACCTATAAAAAGCAGCAGGGCCCTCCAAGCCCTGCTGCAGTGCTGGCAAACTCGGCCTTTTCCCCGTGCCGGCCTCGGGACGCTGTTTGCAACGCGCGGCTCCCCGGGGAGCGCGGCGGGTCGGGGGCCACGGCCCAGCCCGCGGCAGGAGATTGAAACCAACCCCGTTTGGTTTCAGATTTGCAACCAAATCCCAATTGCTTGGCGAAAGTGGACTTTTTCCCCATTTTCCCCCAAAACGCCCTGTTGGGGAGGGAAAGCGGAGGTGGGAAGATGCAGTGAGCTCCAAGAGAGGCAGTGCCCAGCCTCGGCGAGAAGCAACGTCTGTTCTTAGCGTTGTAGCCACGAGCACGTGGGGAGGGTGAGGATGGAACAAGTCCAGCCCTGCACCTTCCCCAGCGCTCAGCTGCCGAGCACCCAGCTGCACTTGCCAGGGGAAACCTGCCCTTTCCTTCCTCTCTCCCCCCTCAGAGACAAGCGGGAAGGAGGGAGCCCCCTTCCCCGGCGTCCCCGGTCCTGCCGGTTGGGACACGGGACCCGGCTCGGATGCTGCACTGCTCTGGCCGCCGTCATCGCGTCGCTCCCATGTGCCTGCCCGCTCTGGTTGCAGCATGGATTTAGGGCGAATTTGTCAAATTCGGCAACTTCAGCTGCATTTCAGAGGCCACTCAGCGACCGACAGGGTTGCAGGGCTGTAACAGCCGGCGCTGGGGACCGGTCCCCGCGTGCTGCTGGCGTGTCACCCTGCAGCCCGGCATGCCGAAACCGCCGCGGGGGCCCGTGCGCGGTGCAGGGCGGCGCGGGTCCTCATGCCCGGTGCAGCCAGACCTCGCTGCCGCCCTGGGGTTGCGCCACGGCGCTCGGAAAAACACGCTGCTCTCAGGGGGGGTCGCTTCGTCTCCGCGCACTAATGAGGAGTTCAGGTAGGAAGTTTGCGCACGCTGCTGTGATGCAAATGACCCCTAAAGATGCGCAGGATCCGCCGGAGTTAATTATAATGCGGCCGCGGCCGGGGGTCCGGAGCAACGCCTCGCCGCGCTCCGCTGGCCCGGCGGGGAAGCGGCGGCTGGCGAAGGGACAGCTCGTAAAAGCCGCCGCGCATCTGGGTGGAAACAAGGCCGGTGCGTGCGAAAGAGCAGCGAGCCCGGGCTAAAGATACGCGCGCGTGGGAGGGCGCGGAGGCCGGCGGGGCGCCAGGCATCGCCGGCACCTCTGGCCGGCCGAGGCAGAGCCAAGCATCTCCTCCCTTCGCCGCGCGGGGGGGGGGGGGAGACGGGCAGCTTTTATCCTGGGCCGGCTCGGGAGAGGAGCCGTCGAAGCGGTGTTGAAGGCTCTGCTGGCGTCGGCACGGGGTTTTGCTGGGCTTGCGCGTAATGACCGTGCTGTCACGTCCCGCCCTGGCGGAGGCCTCGCTGGGTGCCGGCTCTGGCACCGCGGCGGCGGCAGGGATGCTGCCTGGCTGGGCCGGCCGGGGCTGTGCCCCCGCGCCGGGCAGAGCCGCCCCGCTGCGCCCTTCGCCGCAGGCTGCGATAATCGCCTGCAGCGGTAATGCTGCTTATCGCCTTATTGCACGGGCGAAGCAATTAAAATCCGGAGTGAAACCCCCCCCCTGCTTCCCTCCCAGACCCTTAATACCTGGCGGGGGAGCCAGCAGGGAGCCAGCTGCGTCCCTCGGTGCCCCTGCCGCACTGCGGCCTCTGAGCCCCGGCAAACTCGGGGCGCGCGGGCCCCGGAGCAGGCGGCCAGGGCTGCTCCGTGCCCAGGCAGCCCCCGAGCTGCAACGGCCTCCGCCGTGATCCCCAGAGCCCCTGGCTGCCCGGCACCACCGCGGCTGGGCAAAGCCCTGGCAAAATACCCAGCGTGCGGGGCCGCGGCTGGGGCCGGACCCCGGCAGTGCCCTGGGGGAGCGGAGCCGCCCGCAGCGCGCCGCCCCGCTCGCCGGCTCCTGTAATGAGCTGCTCGGGGAGGCAGCTGATGAAACGGCCCCGCGTGTTGCAGGAGGCCTGGCTGCGCCGGCGGGCGGCCGCCCCGCTCCCTGCTCCCTGCTCCCTGCTCCCCGCTCCCAGCCTGGGGCGCGCGTGCCGCGGGTCCGGGGCCCTTCCTGACAGCACCGCGTCTGCCACTTCCCCTTCTCTGGTTTCGTGCCTCCTTCCTCCGCCTGCGTTTCTGGGCCGGGAGCGCGGGGCTGGGAGCGCGGGGCCGAGCGCAGCGGCAGCGGCAGCTGCCTCCGGGGAGCAGCTCACCCGGGCGCCGCCGGTGCCCCGGAGCCGTGCGGGGCCGGAGCCGTGCAGGGCGGCCGCTCCGCTCTCCCCATCTGAAACCTCCCTGCTCTCCGGCCACTGCCGTTCACCCACAGCACACGGACGCATCCTCCCCTCTCTCCAGCCGGTTCGGCACGTGGCGCCCGGTCCTTGGCGGTGCAACGCGTTGGCTGCAGGCCTGGCTCCCGCAGGACCCCGCCGCGCTTCGCAGCGGATGGACGGGGGGTGCGGGGGAGCAGAGCCATGCAGGAGCTCCGGAGTGTCGGCATCACTCGGGGCTGAACCTACCCGCTGGGCCCAAACCCACCCGTTGCAGTGCCGGAGCCCGGGAGCGCGAGCCGGACCTTGCTCCCGCCGGTTGCTCCGCCGGGGGACGGTGCAGATGCAGCTCGGTGGCACCACGGGGCAGCGGCGGGGGGCTGCGGCCAAAGGGGCCCTCGGCAGCATTTCGTGCCCTGCACGTGGGAGCCGAGCTGCCAGTCCCGACTCCCCCTGAGCCAGGAGGGAAAAGCTCATTTCTCCGCACCCTGAATGAAAGATCGTGGGATCGGGATGGGGAGGGGAGACCTGAGCCCCTGGGGCCACCGACCTGCACGTGCCCCGGCCGCCTGCCCCGCGCCGCAGGTGTCCACGCCGCGAGGGCACCGCCAGCCCCAGCTCCACACAGCCAGCGGGAATAGTTGGGAAAACCTCCGGGTTTTCACCAGGGAATAGCTGGCTTTTTCTGGTCGGTGCCGTCCCAGCGGGGCCGGGGCGGCCTGGCCACCCCGCCGTACCTTCGCGCCGTGCGTGGGCCCGGGACAGAGGGTGGCAGCGGGGCCGTGGGAACCGCAGCACAATTTCCTTCCATAAATTAAAATTAGTTTTGATCCGCTAAATATAGCAGCTGAGCAAGATGGCAAATGGCAGCGCGCTCGAGAGAAGGAAGCGGGACGCGCTGGGGCATCGGGGGGAGCGGAGGGCCGGCGGCTCGCAGCGAGCCCACCCCGCGCCCGGGGCTCCCCGCGAGGTGAGGAGGCCCCTGGGGGTCCCAGACTGGCCGGGGCCGTGGTGAGGAGCCCCCAGGGAGCCCCACGGGCTTCCAGGTCAGCTCTTGGCCCGAGGACCGGGGGGTGATGGAGATCTGGGGAGGCAGAAGCCCTGCAGGGAGCGGCGGCGGGTGTCGGGAAAGGCAAAGGGGGGGTAGGAAATGGGGGTCCCCCAGCCCCCTCGCCCGTCCCACCCCCGGTTCACGTGGCATGAGGAGGTGGGTGGTTTCGCTTTACTGTCTTCTCATAGAGCCACTTCCTGACCTGCGAATGTCTGAGGTCAAATTTAGTCTATTCGTGATACAAAAAAAAAAGAAAAAATTGCATTAAAAAAATACCCTCAAACTTAAAAACGCCCCCTTTATTTTGCGGAGGACCCTCCCTGCCGCCGGCTCGGCCTCCCTTATCACCACCCTCCGGTCCGACGGACCCGGCGGTGAAAACACCCAGCGCGAGCGTGCGGGGCAGCCTCGGCGCGGCTTCGCCTTCGCACCGGCGCGGCGCCGGGACCGACCCGCTGCTGGCACCAGGGCCCCGGTGCCGGCGCACGGGGACTTCGGTCCAGCAGCCGCGGGTGCTCGGAGGTGGGCGCGCGGCTCCGCTTCCTTGCGGGGGGTCAGGGGGGACGGAGGCAGCGCAGGGCCGGGGCAGCGCAACCGGCTGAGCGGAGCCGAGGGGATTTTTCCCCCCCCCCCACAACAGAATTTCCCAATCTTTCTTTGTTTTTTATTTTTTGTTGCTTTTCAACCAACCTGCGCTGAAAAGCTGGGAAATGCCACTGAAACCGAAACTTCCTCTGAAAACTTATTTTTCAGCAAAACTTATTTTTGGCTCCCGGTTGCCGCCTGCGGAGGGCTGAGGAGGCACGTGCTGCGCCGCCGGGCCGGCGGAGGGGACGTCTCCGCGGGTGGCACCGCGTCCGCCGCCGCGGGCTGGAGGCGCTCAGCGGCTCTTCGCTCTCTTCCAGCCTCCCCTGCGGGCATAGGAGGCGAAAATGGGCCGGAAAAAAATACAGATCAGCCGAATACTGGATCAGCGGAACCGGCAGGTGAGAGCCGCTCCGGAGGGATGAGGGGGGCACGCGGAGCTGGGGAGGCCGGGGAGCCGCCGGCAGGATGGCGGGTGCTGCTGGGGCCGCGGGAAAGGCCGTGGGAAAGGCAAAGCCGCTTTTCCCACGCCGTTTCGGACAGGCGCTGCGAGGCCGGAGCCCGCGGGCGCTTGGTCGGCCGGAGCCCGCGGGAGCTCGGGTGCCCCCGTGGCGCCTCGCGGTTCCGGGGGAGGTCGGCCCGGCCGGGGAGGGCAGGGGAGGGGGCTGCGCCGGCGCCTGGTCCGTGGGCCCTGGGGGCAGCGCCGCGTCCCCCCGCCCTGCGCTGCAGGTGACCTTCACCAAGCGGAAGTTCGGGCTGATGAAGAAGGCCTACGAGCTGAGCGTGCTGTGCGACTGCGAGATCGCCCTCATCATCTTCAACAGCACCAACCGCCTCTTCCAGTACGCCAGCACCGACATGGACAAGGTGCTGCTCAAGTACACGGAGTACAGCGAGCCGCACGAGAGCCGCACCAACTCCGACATCCTCGAGGTAGCCGGCGCGGTGGGCGGCGAGCCAGGGCCGGGGGGCCGGCGGGGAGCGGGACCCCCCCGGCTCAGCGCCCTGCCGCCTCGCAGACGCTGAAGCGCAAGGGGCTGGGGCTGGAGAGCCAGGAGCTGGAGCTGGACGAGGGCCCGGACGCCGGGGAGAAGATGCGGCGGCCCAACGAGGGCATGGACCTGACGGTGGCGCGGCCCCGCTTCTACGTGAGTCGCCCCGAGGCCGGGGCAGAGGGGCTCCCCGGCCAGGCGGCCGCCGCGCCGGCCCCGCACCCTGGCCGTGCCGGCGGCTCCTCGGCCCTGACGCCGGCCCCCCGCTTCGCCCCGCAGCCCCCGGCGCCGCTGCCCGGCCACGAGGCCGCCTACGGCAGCTCCCCGCCGGCCGGCGCCGACGGGGCCCTCGGCAGCGCCAGCGGCTCCCCGCAGAGCCAGGGCCGCCCGCCCGCTTTCAAGCCAGCTGCGCCGAAGCACGGGCAGCCGTCGGGACGCTCGCCGGGGCCGCTGCCGCCAGGTAGGCTCAGAGCTGCCGCCGCCACCGGCTCGCCGCCTGCTCTGCCTCAGTTTCCCCTCCACGCCGGGAGCGGGGGGCGGCCCGGGGCGGCGCAGGGGTTGGGGGCTCTGGGTGCACTCCGGGACCTCGCGTGCCTGCGCGCACCGCATCCCACGGGGATTTTCCCCGGCCGCCGCATGCAAAGCTCCTCTGGCGGCATCTCCTGGGGACTTGCCGGGCCGGGAGCGGGGCCGGGGCCGGCGCGTGGGCGAGGGCAGGTAGCGCCGGGCGGCAGCTGCGGCACCGCCGGCCCCGGCCTCCCTCCGGCTGCTTCCTGCGCGGTGCTGAGTCACGGCAGCCGCCGCGCGCCCAGGTGGCCTTGGGGCCGGGCGCTCCACGCCGGGGCACGGGGGGCCCTTGGCATTGCTTCCCGCCCGGCGGCACCGCGTCAACCTCAACCACCGCGGTGCCGATCGGTGCAAAAGCGGCTGGAAAAAGTGACGCTGGGGCTTGACCGGTGGAAACCCCCGGGCTGGGGGGAGGTGGCACGGGGGCGGCCGGATAGCGAGCGGTTTTGCCGGGGCTTTGCACCGTGCCCGCCGGCACCACGGCGTTCCCGGGCCGGGCCGCGGGTTTGCAGCTGCCCCCCCCGGGGCTGGTGCACCCCGGGCGGCAGCGATCGCCCCGCATCCCGGCCGGGGAGGTTCGTGCCCCTGCTCCTCGCCCCGGGCCCGGTGGTGGCCGCGACGGCGCATCGCTTCCGCCGCCGGCGTAACGCCGCTGTAGCATGGCCGGGGGCGGCAGCCGCAGCCCAGGTGCGACGCGGCCGCCGGGGGCCCCCCGGGGCCAGCGCGGCGCAGGAAGCGGGTTTGCAGGCGCAGCGGTGCACGGCCGCCCGTCCGTCCGCGCAGAGGCACCGCGTGCCACCCCCGCGATGCCCGGGCACGGCCGCGGGGAGCCTCCGCGCCGCGGGGCCACCCCGCGCATCCTCCTCTGCCTCCCTCCCTCCAGGTCTCGGCTACCCCCTCTTCTCCCCCGGCAACCTCAGCCGAGCCCTGGCCACCAAGACGCCCCCCCCGCTTTACCTGGGGGCCGACGGGCGCCGCGGCGAAGCCCAGGGCAGCCTGGCGAGCGGCAGGAGCGGCGTCAGCGCGGCGGTGAGTGTCCCGGCTCCTGGCCGGAGCTGCCCCGCGGCACCTGCCGCCTCGTCTGGCGCATGGGGGGGGGGACCGCGCTCCCCCGGGCGCCCCGACGCCCCGGGAGGGAGGCGCAGCCTGACGCCGGGGCGCCCCGTGTCCCCGCAGCGACCGCTCTACCCCGGCCTGCAGACCCTGAGCCCCGTGCTCGCCCCGGGCGCCGCCGGCGTTGCAAACCACGGCCTCGCCGGCTTCCCCTTCCTCGCCTCCGCCCAAGCAGGTAAGTCCCGGCCCCCCCCCCATCCCGGCCCCGGCACCCCTGGGCCGGCCCTGGCACCGGTTCCTGCTCACTCCCGGTCTCCTGCTTGGCAGAATACGGGGCTGGCGAGGCCCCAGCCCCCCCCGGCTTCCTGCAGCCTGGCACCGCGGCTTCCTGGCAGCACCCGCGGGACATGGCAGCGCTGGGGTAAGGACCGGCGGAGACAGGGACGGGCGACGGCTGCGGATGGGGCAAGCGGGGCCGGGGTCGGAGCCCGTCCTCCGGGAGCTGCTGCCCCCGCGGGTGCCACCTCCCAGCGCTGCTGCCCGGCCCCCGGAGCAGTCCCGTGCTGGGGTCTGCCTGGTTTCTGCCCCAAAACGGGAGCTGGGATGCTCAGGAGGGGCGCGTTTCCCCCCCCCCCCCAACCACGTGGGACTGCGGTCCCAGCGCCGGGGCCCCGCTGCCCCTGGGAATCCTCCCACCGGCCGGGTCCCAGCCCCGGCCGCTGCCGGCGGAGCCTATTTAAAACCGGATTTGCCCCGGGGGACCTGGCCCCCATCTCCCCCCCCCACCGGCGCGCACCAGGCTCCCAGCAGCCGTGCCAGGCGTGTGGGTGGGAGGCCGCCTGGGAAGCGGGTGCCTGGCTGCGTCGGGAACGTCGCAGCTCCGCCGGGTCCCGGCCTCTGGCCTAGAGCGGGTCGGGAGCGAGGAACTGGCTGGAGCTGGTACGTGAGGTGAGTTTGGTGGGTCTCAGCCACGCTCGGGAGGAACGGTGGCATGAGATCCCGCCCGTCCCCACCTCGTGCTCCTCCGTGACGGATGCTGCGTTGGGGTGGGGGGGGACCTAGCCTCACCCCCATCTCCCTTCTCTCCCCAGGGTCAGCGGCAGGATCGTCCCCGCCGAAGAGCCGGCCCCGGCCCCCAGCAGTCCCCCGCAGCACCAAGCCATCAGCATCAAGTCGGAGCGGGTCTCCCCGGGGCTCAGCTGCCCCTCGGGCCCCCCCCAGCCCCCCCTGGGCAGCCTGTCCTCCCTGAGCGAAGCCCCCCGAGGCCCCGGGGACCTCCAGCCGCGGGAAGACTACGCCAAGGGCTACCCCTATCCACTGGGCCTGTCCCGGCCGCTGGCAGAGGAGCAGCGGGCTGCGGTGCCCGTGCGGCGGGTGCAGGCCGTGGACGCTTGGCAGAGATAGCGAGGCCGCCGGGGCGCAGGGGCCTGGCTGCGCGCCCGTGCTGGGGGAGCAGCCCCCTGCTTCCACCCCCGTCCCTGGGAAGCCCCCCGCGCCCTTTGCAACGCCGCAGCGGGGCAGGCGGCCCCGCAGGGTTTCCCTCGGGGCTCCGCGCCGGGCGCCGGGGTCGCAACTCACGGCAGCCCCCGTCCCCTGCCCCGGTGCCCCCGCACACACTGCCTGTCCCCGTCCCCCCCCTCCCTCCGCAGCGCTTCGCCGCGGTTCGCCGTGCCCGGCTGCAGGGCCCGCGCGGCCTGGATGGCGCCGGCAGCGGTGGTGGCGTGCAGCCCCGTCCGTCCGTCCAGCCGTCCCCGCACCAGCACAGCCCCGCCGAGCGGGAATGGCTGGGAGATGCCACGGGGTGGCAGCAGGACTGAGCGCGCCGGCACCATACGGCAGCCGGCCTAACCCTGCGTGCGGCGGTGGCGGTGGCGGTGGGCCGGGCGGCTGCCCCACGGCCCCCAGCACGGCACGGGAGAGCGGAGGGTCTGCGCAGAGCCAGCCCAGCCTGGCGCGCGCCGCTCCGCCAGCCCAGGAACTCTTTTTCTATTTATTATGTTCTCACCAATAAAGATCTGGGGGTGTCCGGGCTTGTGGTGTGAGCTTCTTGCAGGGCCGCGCCGGGCAGCTCTTTCCGCATCCCCATGGTCTGACCTGTGCTGCTCCCTGGGAGCCCCCATAAACCGCTTGCAGGGTCGCAGCTTTGCAGCCTGCTGCAGCAGCAGGGCTGGGAGCCGGCAAGGCAGAGCGTTCCCGGCCGGTGAACAAGGGGGGGGGGGAAGAAAACCCTCTCCTGTACCCTTAAGATCGGCATCAGTGGGGGCAAGTGTGGGGTTAACGGGGCTGGTGGTAGCTGCCCACCTGCGCTGCATCTCTTATAGCCCGGGGCTGGGCTGGGGCTCGGTTTTTTTGGTGCTCCCTGTGATGTGCCGGCAGCATGCCTGGCCTTACAGGTGCAGGTAAGGAAGGGGGCTCCTGGGGACCCTGGTTTGGCATTGCTCCCGGGCTGGCTTCCCGGGGGCTGGGGGGTGCTGTCTCCTGAGCATGATCCCTCTCCAGCCCCGCAGCAGCCGCCAGGTTTGGGGAGCCCAGGCGGGGATGGGGCCCCTCCGCCCCAGCGGCTCCTCGCGGTGAACGTGGCTGCCTCGCAGCTGGGCAGCTCCGGGGAGGTTACCTGCAGCAGAGCCTCAAGATTAAAGCATGGGAGGGAGATTAATCCTGGGAAGAGTTTGTCCATTTTAACAGAGCCCGGAGAAGGGTGTAAATACCCAGCCTGGATTAGGGCCTGCCTCCTTGCTCGTGAGGAGCCCACGACGGCCCGGTGCTGGGTGCTGCCTCGAGGAGCTCCTCTGCCAGGGGAGCCCGTGCAGTGGCTGCACCGGGGTGCTGCGCTCGGTGGGGCAGGAGGGGGGGAGTCAGGTCACCCCAAGGCCTGGGGGCACCGGGGGGGCTGCAGACACAGCCACGAGGCCCCTGTGTCCCAGGCTGAAGAGGGAGGCCCGGGGTGGCGGAGGCCCCGGCCGCCTGGCGGGTGACTGTGGCCCAGGCCCTCGCCGGGCAGTGGGGACGGGGTCTCACCCGGCTGGCAGCACCCATCCTGGGTATTTCACTGCCAGAGGGGTCCACAGGCCGCCCTAGGATGGCTTTCCAGCTGGGAATGGGATTCTGAATGCAAAGAGGAACGGAGACACCCAGGGAAAGTGTGGGGGCTGGGGTTAGAGACACTGATTGAATAGCAATGACTGCATGATTTATGGTTTGCATTATTGCATGGCTCATTTGAATATATGCTAATAAGGCTTTTCTCCTCATTTTGTTTGTAAGATTTAGATTTGCTATGGCAACCCACTGGCATGGAATGAACGCCAGGCAATGTCAGGGTGAGGTGAGCCCCGGGGAGGGGCTGGGGCTGCCGGGGGCCTCGCCACATCCCGCCACGGGGACCCAGGAGCGTCTGTCGGGACGCGGCGGGCAGCGACGGGAGACTGGGAGTGGACCGGAGCCGCGCATCACCCTGGCTGCCTGCAGGTCCAGTAATGCCCCGTTGCGAGAAGTCCTGGCTGTAAACCCCAGTGGGATGGGTGGGGGGAGCCCCCAGACCTGCTTTGGACTTGCACCGAAGAGGCCTCGTGCCCCTGCCTGCCTCCCATCCCCCCGGCACGGCACTGACCTGCTGGCAGGACGTGCCATCGAGCAGGATCCAAAAGCTGCAGTGAGGGACCTTCTCCAGCTCCTGGATTGCTCTGGGTTGAGGGGACAGGGCTCAGGATGATGCTGGGAAGAGACAGGGTGCCCGAGTTGCCCCCCATGCTGTGGGGCCCTGGCATCGCCGCACTACACGGCAGCGCAGCCGGGGCATCTCTCCACCTCCATTGCTTCCTGCCCCATGGCCCCACGTGCTCCGTTCCCAGCTGGTCCACGAGCTGTGCCGGTAAAGCCCCGTTACCTGCAGGGCCAGCGTGGCTGGGGGCTGCACCATCCTGGGCAAGGCCGGACGCTGGGCTCCGGTGCTCCGGGCTGCTGAGCTGGAGGTGCCTGTCCTCCCCTTGGTGCCAGATCCTTCCTGGGGTGCCTTGGCAGCAGCTCTCGGGGAGAGGATACGCCATCGGGGCTCTGTGCGGGCATTGCAATCCCTGTGCTCCCTTGCTGGGGGAAATGGGGATGGGTCTAGTTTGGATCCGAGGGAGAGCTGCCAGATCGGATCTCAGCCAGACGGGCTCTGGAAAAGGCTGCTTTGGGCTGATGCTCCCTGTCCCTGGGGGTCGTGGCACTACTGGGGGACACCCTAGGTGGGGATGGGACGGGGTCCCGGGCCAGGCAGCCCTGCCCTGGCCGGGAGGGGGCCGGGACCTGCCCGGGGCTCTCCGCGGCGGGGCAGCTCCGGACCGCCCAGCCCTGACCCGGCCCGACCCGATGGGACGGACCGGCCCCTTCCCGGTGCCGGGGCCCGTCCCAGCTCCAGGGTTTTGTGGAGCCGTTTAACGATTTCTAACGAGGAGGAAATGAGCCTCGGGCTGGCGGCGAGGCTCGGGGCTGGGTGCGGGTCTGGCCCCGAGGGGATGAGGGTGCCCTGGGCGACACGGCCCGTCTCGCAGCCCTTCTCCTCCTCGCCCCCTCGGTGCAGAAACGGGGCCGTGCCGGGGCGCGGGGGTCGAGCCGGCGCCGGGGGCTCCCGGGCCCCTCTTCCCCCCACGAACACCCACTTTGTTGTTTTGCAAAAGCACTCAGATATCCATGGCGCTGCGCGGAGCGCGTCTCTTAATGAATTTTTGGTCAAAACGTTATCAGGAAGCCGAAAAAACGCCGCCTCCCTCACTGGGAGGGACCGGGCCCGAGGTGAGCTCGGTATCGCGGCGCTGGAGGAGCTGCTGAGCGAGGCGCTTTACCGGGACCAGGCCCCGGCGGCGGGGACCCCGGATACGCGTGGGGCTCGGGAGCCGGCCGCGGGGGTGCTGGGCGGTCAGACACGGGGCAGCGCGGGGAGCCGCCCGGCCGGCCCCGTGCGAAGCCCCGGTTAGACGGGGCGGGCGGCGGAGACCGGGGCAGCGCGCCCCGCCGGCCCCCAGCCCCGCCGGGAGAAATATTCGTTGAGGGGGAAATGCATAAGCGCAGCTCTTTAGGGGAAAGCACGGAGCCCGGCAAAGCTCCCCGGCAGCGCCGGGCCCCGGGGCGGCAGAGCCGGGGGCGCCGCTCCGCCTGCACCGGGGCCGTCGGACCGGGCAGGGAGCTGCGCCCCGGCGGCTCGGGCTCGGTGCCAGCTCCGCAGCGGCTGGAGCGGAGGGGCCGGGAGACGAGCACCTCCACGGCACCGGGCTCCCGGGCGTCGTTAGCTGGAGCGGGGCCCCCGCTCGGTGCCCCGGCTGCTGCGGGTCGGGTCCGGCCCCGGAGGTCGCGTCCACACGGGTCGCAGCCCCCCGCGTTTCCCCGCTCCGGAGCCTGGCCGACCCCGGCACCGCTCCCCGGCTGGTTTTGCGGCAAGGTTTTTTTCCAGCCTCGTTGACCCCCCCCCCCCCCCCCGGCCGGATTTCGGGAGCAGTCCCCCGCCTCGGCTCTGCGCCACGTCGGATTTACGGACACCGATTTTTTTTAAAGCGCTACGAAAATCCCAGTGTGCCGGAGGAAGCGGCCGGCCACTTCGGAGCTGAGAGGTATTAACAGCACAGGGCTTTGTGGTCGTTTTATTATTATTATTAATTACAAAATAGCCAATTTCTGCTGAATTTCCACGAGCAGAGGAAAAATCCGGCACGGGCTCGGGAGCCGGCCCCGGGAACCGCTCTGGGCCCCGGCACGGCTCTCCCGGCGCACCGGGGTGAACCCGGCACGGCCGCGCTAGCCCCAGCCGCGGGGGGGTAAAGGCAGGAGAAACGCCGAGCCCGCGGCTCTGCTCCGGATCCGGCCCCGGGGGGGGCCCGAGCCCTGACGGTCCCGCACTGCTCGGGGCCCGGCGGAGCCGCTTGGCGGATCCAGGTCCGGCCCCCCCGGCCCTGCCTCCCGCTGCTCTTGCGGGCTGCACCCAGCGGGGTCACCGGGATTTTTTTTTTTTTAATATACATATATATATATATATATATATATATAAAAAATCCCCGTTATTTTTAGATTTTGCTGCCAGAATCGCCCCCGCCTCCCTCGCCCCCCAGCCCCATGCATTACCACAAGCGCAGGGCTAACCTATCCTGCTCCCGACGTGAGGACGTCATGCCTTACGTAGTAAAATATGGAGAAAGCAAAAAAAAAAAAAAGCGCATTTTCCGTCCTCTCTCCCATCTCCATTTCCAAAAGGGACAAAATGGATGTTTGGGCAGTATCGCCGCCCCGAGGGGGCCCGGCCGCCGCCGCCGCCGCGGGGGTCGGGGCTGCCCGGCTCCCCGGGCCGGAGGTGCCGCACGTTAAAGCCCCGGGCAGACGTATCTATTTAACCCCACGTAAAGGCAACGTGATCGCGGGGGCTCCGCTTCCCACAGCCCTGCTCCTGGCAGCGCTCTCCGGGAGCCGCAGCCTGGCTCTGCCGCTCCGCATCGGCTCCCCGGGTGGATTTGTCTCGGTTCTGCCTCCGGCCCGGTGCCGCTTGCCCCAGCCCCCGCCCCGGGACGGTGCCGGTCCCCGGCCAGCCCGGCGGCTCTCGGCGCACGCTGTCGCTAAGTCATTAAGGATGCAGATGTGCGGAGGGAGGTAAATACCCCCCACTCCCCTTTCGTCTCCGCTTCCTTCTCCCTGCCCAGCAGTGAACTCCCCGCCCGGGGCACCGGGAGCCGCCGGCGCCCCACGCCGGGCGGCCGGGCTGTGCGGGCACCGGCAGCCGCCCCCTCCCCGGGCGGCCCGGCCCGGCCCTTTCCCCCCCGCCAGTTCTCCCAAGTTGGTGGAAGTCCGCGAGAGGGGACCCCGAGCCTCCCCCACACACACCTGGGCCTTTCGGAAAGGGGGGTGTTATTTTATTTTATTTTTTTTATTTTTTTTCCGGATTAAAGGCTGCGGTTCGGCCAGCCCGGTGCGAGTGCCGGGGCGGGGGCGAGGAGGGGCCCGAGGCGTGGAAAGCTGCCCTCCCTCCGGCTCCCGCAGCGCCGGGAACAATGGCCACGGGCTCCGTGGGGACAATGCCCGGCGGAGCCCAGCTGCTTGGGTTGCAGGACACGTCCACCACCGCCTCGGCCACCCCGGGCCCCGGCCCCCGCTGCCCGGGCCGGGGGACCCCCGCTCCCCGGGGGCTGTGGGAAAACGCGTGGCGCGGGGGTGGGGGTGGGGGGTGGCACAAAACTTGGGCAAAGTCCCCCCCCCCCAAGCCGGCTCCGTCCCTTCCTTCCCCGCCGCGCCTCGCCCCGCGGAAAGTCCCCGCTTTGGGGGATAAAACGCCCGGGCCCGGGCGGCTCTGCCGGGCTGGGCGCTGCGGCGTCCCGGCCCGCTCCGCCGCCGGCCCTGCCCGGTCCCGGGGCTCCCGTTGGGGCTCAACAGGTCGGTGCCGGGGCGGCGGCGGGGCCGCGCAGCCCGGCTTGTCCCGGTGCGCCCGGGCCGCTTTGTATCACCCCCTTTCCCCCCCCCCCCGCTGCTTTCCCCTCGCTCCCGCCCCAAGTGCTTCACTTCCCCCCCTCTCCTCAGCTCTTACCAGCCCCCCCCCTTCCCCAGCCCTCTTCATTATTTCTGTTATCATAAGGCAACCTCCATGCCCAAACGTTGGCATCTGTAAGACAAACAGTGTGTGATTGTTAGGGAGCCTGGGAAAGCGCGGGCGGCTGTGTGCGCAGGGGCTGCCGGCGGCCCCCTCGCCGGGAGCACTTCTGCTCGCTCAGACGCGATTGTTATGGAAATCGCCTTCCCGCATGCTGTTGAACTTGATGTTGACTCCTTTTCTTTGGGGCTACATGTCTTCCCGGCCACTTGTTTGTGGGAAAATTTTCTCCGGGGCTACAGTGTGAAATTAATTAATCAGGGCCTCTAGATGGCAATGGGACACAAAAGGGGAGAGCCGGGGGAAACTCTGGCAAACTTACAAAAGCGACCCGGGGTTTATAGCCCGGGGTTCCCGGGACGGACGGCCCTGCCCGGTGCCGCTGCCGGAGGTAAGGGGCTCCCGAGGCGCATCGCCGCGGAGTCGGCTTTGGAGCGAAGTTTCTGTTGTGCGGATATTTTTATTATTATTATTTTGAGGGGCAGGGGGTTAGGAGCCTGGAGGCGAGGGGATCTGGGGCTGCACGGGCACGAGGGGGTCGCCGGTTCGTTATTTTGCGTGCGCGGCTTTTCTAGCCCGCTATGATCCCCGCGTAAATGCCGTCCGTGCTCCGAGGCTGTATTCCCAGCCGCGGAAATCTAGGATTGTTTTCCCTGTCACAAAGGGGCTGATTTCGGCTTCTCTGGAAAAAAAGAAAATATTTTTTTTTCCTAAAAAAGTAACGCGGGTTGTTCTTGTGCTAAAGCGCCTGCCCCTGCCCGAGCGAGCACGGCGGGGATTTCCGCGCCGTTGTTTTACCGAACAGGAAAATATCTGCCGTGCGTCGAGGACAGCGTTTGGCCCCCAGTTCGGGTTGGGGTGGTTTTGTTGTTTGATTTCCAGTCACCCTCCTCGGTATTAGTTGCAGGAAGTGCTGTGCGTGCCTCCGACGGGCTTAGGAGCGACGTGCCAGGCGGATAAATATAAAATCAGATTTTCTTTTTAAGCACTTTCCAGGGCAGGATATTATTGCTTTTAGAGAGATCAATCTTTGCAGAGCGTGTGTAGGGTTTAGGAAGAATATTTCTGCAGGGGAACAGGCCAAAAATATGAACGTCAAATACCCTCCCAGTCTTTGTTGCCACAACATCTTTGGGTGACAGCAACTGCAGAAATAAAACAAATTCGAGCGTCTGTTAAACCTTTAGTTTTCGTACACATCGATATTTCCAATCTGGCAGCAATTCGGGCAAATTTGGCTGGAGGTTTGAACCCCTTTTTCCTCGGGATCTAGCCCCCCCCTTCCCGCTGCTCTCTCAATCCGCTGGTACTGATTCAACTGATCTGCGAAGCGATGTGCAGGGAACGAGTCGTTGTATTTTAAATGCAAATAATTCCCGGCGACAACACTGGAATCAAACCGCAAAAATGGGGAGGGAAAAAAAAAAGAAAAAAGAAAAAGAAAGGGGGAAAAAAATAGAGAAATTTCCCCTGGAAAAAGCATGCTGAAAATCAGCTTCCGAGGGGTGCGTGGCCGGGCGGGGAGCCCCGGCGGGCGCGCGGCTCCGCTGCCCGGGGAGGCGGCGGCTGCCCGGCTCGCTCCGGGGCCGCGGCCGGGGCAGCTCCGGTTCCCGGGGCGCGGGGGAGGGCGGACGCGGGGCGGCCCGGAGCGGCGGCGGGAGGGCGGCTCGGTGCCGGGCCCCGGCTCCCCGCCGCCCCGGAGCCGGGCGGTAGCGGGGAACCCGGTCACCCCGGGGGCTGCAGGCCCCGCGCTGCCGCCGCTCGCATCCCCCCACCTCGGGCGCGCACACACACACACACACACACGCGCAAAACCACCCCGGGATGTGGGGCTGCCCCTACGCCAGGATTGCCGGGGCTGCCTCTATTTCTCCGGCCGTGTGTCCGGTTTGCCCTCTGGGAAGGGCCGAGGCCCGGCTCTGCCCGCTCGGTTGGATGGGGGCTGGTTGGGGGAGCCGATGCCCTGCCCGGTGCAGGGAGGCGGTAGCGGCCCCGGCTCGCCGGGAAGCGGCTGCAGCCCTTCCCCGGGCACTGCCCGCCGCCGGGGCACCGGCACCGCCCGCCCCCTTACAGCGCTGCCAGCCTCGCCGTGAAAGTTGCTCCAAGTTGGAGCGATCGCCGTCGTGTTGGCTGGTTCGCGTTACGGAGATTTTTCTCTCTCTCTTTTCCTCCCCAGGTGAGCTCGGGTGAGGA